>NC_142173.1:35841422-37051137 GCF_029865625.1 Vigna umbellata
TATATGATTCTCTTAACTCAAGGGTTTTGTGATCTAGAAAAACCAATTTTCTTGTTAGCCCAGCCACATTATAAGCCATTGAAAAGTCCTTGTGATGATGTGTGCTTGTAAGTGTTTTTGATTATGGTTAAATGAAAGGCAAAGTTGATTCATGTGACATTGTGATAGTAGAGTGAATGAGTGAATACCTCTTATACACTTGTGTGTTTGAGTGAAACACTTTATCTAGTGAGGAAAGATTCCATGAACATATAAGAACATCTTTGCTTAGTTGATTGATCATTCATGAAAAGTAGCATTTGTTGGATAGTATGTGATTGTGTAAACATTAAAGCATGTGCATGTCTTGATTGAAATCTTTGCAATGAGCTTAATTGAGTGGTTACTTATCTTGAAAAGGGAGTTTTGAATGTGGTGAACCATTATATGGATTGATGGAAGATTGAGTTACATCTTGTTTGCTTGAGGACAAGCAAAGTTTTAAGTTTGGGGTTGTGATAATGGTTGAAAAACCGTTATTTTTATGCTTAAAATTGATACCAAAAGCAACCTTTAAGACTTAGAAACTAGCTTGAACTCATTTTTGCTTTAGTTTTTTGAACAAGAGAGTTGAAAGTGAATTTAATGGTTTTGTGCAAGATTCCCTTTATTTTATAGGCTAATTGAATGATTTGAAAGAAGAATTGAAGTATCGAATGATTGGAGTGCTGAGAAGTAAACCAGAAACCAGAAAAGTCAACCAGTCAACCAGAAAAGTCAACCAGTCAACCATAATGCTGAAAAGTCAACCAGAATGCAGAAAAAAATGTGACCGAGTGGCGCTGAGCGGAAATTTCGCGCTGAGCGGTAGTTTTCAGGTTCCGAAATCACCGCTGAGGGGCAAAACAGTAGCTGGGGGGAAAAATGGATCATGCGCTAGTACCGCTCAGCGGTAAAATACCGCTGAGCGCCATTCTAAGTGGGCTTGGACCGGTTTTCTTTTGTTTTTATGGGCTTGGACTTGTTTTATGTTATTTTTATGCCCTATTTAAGGACTTGCACGTCCTAGGGTTTGTATCTTTGGCTGGGAGGAAGCAAAAACACACTTTTCATCCCTTGGGGGTAGATTGGGAGATGGTGACATCGCTCCTCTTCTCTTTCTAGGGTTTTTCTATCTCTTTCATTCTTCTATTATTGTTCATCTAGTTTCACCATGAATATGGTGAACTAAACCTTGTATTGTTGTTGGGGAATCAATGTAGTGTTGTGAAACTCTCATATATGGAATTTGTTTTAACATCTTATATGAAGATACATACTTTTTTTCATCTTTAGTTAGGGATTTTCCTCTTTGCTTAATTCTTGCTTTGTTTAACTCATTCATTGTCATGATTATTAATTTTGTCGATATGGGAACGTACGGGGAAATCTAGATCCGGGGAATTTCTCCCAATAGCATATTGGTTGCCTTTAAGCTCCTGCACTTCAGAACTAATTACTAGGAATGCTAGGAATTGTATGAACTCGTAATTAAGGATATGCCTTCTTGCAAGGTGATTTAGAGAGTGGCATTAGCAATTGATGAAACGAATGATGAATTCCTAAAGTGTGTGAGAGTGAACAAGATGAAATTGATAACCCCAACAACATACTCATCCATCTAATTCATTAAAGTGTTTTTTGTATTCCTCTTTTCCATTGATCAAATTCATGCATACATGTTTAATTATTGTCTTTTGCATTTAAACCCTACAATCAATTGTTAACAAGTCTTAAATAATCAACAAAATCATATAGCTAACTGGGCCGTGAGTCCTTTGGGAAAACGATACTTGGTCTTACCTAGTTTTATTACTTGATACGATTCGGTCACACTTGCCGATTGTTAAACAAGTTTGTGGCGCCGTTTTTCGGTGTTCATAAATTTGTCATCAAAGGGCACTAATGAATTCGCTGATGAAAGATCTTGGAAGACTCATGTAAGCAAATAACACTAGAACTATTAGTAATTTTTCATTTATGTTGTTATTCTATCATTCCCTAGCATTGCTTTTAATGTTTGAACAGGAAGAATTTTCTACGAGACTTTCACAGGCTAGATCTGAACATGGATCAGCTCATACACCGGATGATGCGAGTAATGAAGAAGACGACATCCGTAGGACACAGTGCTGGGTCGACATCGTTGGTGGGAATAAAAAGGGACGAGTGTACGGTGCAGGACAACTTGCTACAAAGTATACAACATCGAGAGGAGGTACTCTGAAGCACCAACCTTCTTCTTCCACCACTACTGCTGACGAGGCCGTTGTCCGCCTCACGCAGGCACTAGAGCAACGTGACCAGGAAATCACTGATTTGAGAGCAGAATTTAGAAACTTTAAGGCCTTGATCATGAGAGTGTTGCCTGAGACTTCACAGGATCAATTCAATATCCCTCCGACCCAGCCACGACCTTCCCCGTCACCCACTGTCCCTCAACAACCCACAACAGTCCAACCCTCATCAATTCACCCGACATCAGTCCAACCCACACCAGTCCAGCCATCTATAGAGGAGCAGGATGATGAAGATCATTCTGATGATAACTATGTACATTATTAGTTTTATTTTGTTTTTAGTTGTTATTGAAACATTTGGATATTAAAAGATTTGCAGTTTAGATATATCATTTGGATGTTAGATCAATTGGATGATTTGGATGCTAGAACATCATTATGTTACATTGTATAATGTTTTATTTATAAATACATGTTTTATGGATGATTGGATGATTAAGATGTTATATTGTCATTCTGATCAATGATTGCATCATTGAGATGCACATTATTCAGGTTTGTATGTTATTGGAAAATGTTATGCAGGTCTGTTTGTGTTGTGAACAATTTATACAGGTTTGTAGGGTTTCATAAGAAATACAATTGTGCCTTGGATCTGCCTCGAACTTACCGAAAGCTTATGCCCTTCGGTAATTACCCACGTTAGGTAATTACCGAAGGCTTCCGCCCTTCGGTAATTAACGAGGGCTTCCGCCCTTCGGTAATTACCGAAGGCTTGTGCCCTTGGATAATTACCGAAGGCATGTGCCCTTCGGTAATTACCGAAGGCTTGTACCCTTCGGTAATCACTGAAGGGTACAAGCCCTTGGTAAATCTTAGCGACAAAGAATTTACCGAGGGCTCTTTGGCCGTCGATAAGTCGTCTGTAATTACCTTGTACCGACGATTTTCGGCTATTTCCGAGGGCTTCTGGCCTTCGGTAATGCCCTTCTTTTTGGTAGTGGATCAAGAAATAGAATATGTAGGAGAATAACCTTCACTGTCCGCACAATCTAATATTAAATCATTATAGCTCAAGTTGAGACTCTTCAAATCTTTGAAGACAACAAGATTAACGTAACTTAAATGGTTATCTGATGAAAGGTACGATACTCCTGACATATCAAGATTGATCACTCTCCCTGTGGAGGAGTTGCACTCTACTCCTTCCCATTCACAACAATCTCTGCCTTTCCACTACCAAGACAAAGGGAAGCCAAAACGGGAATTTAGACCTGAAAGAGCTTCTCATTCTTCCTTCCAATACCCTTCGCACCATATCACTTCCACCAAAACAAAAATCGATAGAGTCACACTAAGGTTCTTCATTTTCATCTTCATATTTCGTAATTAAAGATTTGGGCGTTTAAATAAGAAGGGACCAATTAAAGTATACTGTTTATGGATGAGTCAAAGTTGGTGGTGACCACGGTAATAAGGATGACTTGAGGTCAACCCAAAGGCCATGATGACTACTGCAAGCACTGTACCGTGTACAATACCTTCCTCGTAATTTCGTGAAAGAACCTGCCTTCTACGATCATTGCAATGGAATTCTGGATTTTTCTGAAAATAAAATAGAAAAAAAAATTAATATTTTTTTTCACATAATTTTTACCACTCATATGTGATGGTCCATTTCAAATATTTTTTTGAAAATAAACTCAAACAAACTAATAATATACAATGACACATGTTGGATTGTAAAAAAGTTGTTAAAAAAAATTATTAACATAATAAAATATTAGTCTTAAACATGATTGCTCAAAAGTTTTCTCACTCTTCCACGAGATTGCTCAAAAAATTATTAACATAATAAACTGACTCTGTGCTTGTCCTCTTTCTCTATGAGTTCGACGTTGTGGAACTGACTGAGCTGCCTCCTCACCTCCACAATATTGTCTATAATAGGCCTCATCAATTGCTTTCCTTGGCCTCTCAAATGGTGGAGCAGAAGTATCCACCCCAGCTATCTTGCACAGGTGTGTGATCAAAGAAGGATGTCCTAAGGGTGCTTTGCTGTTTATTGTGTTAGCACACATCCGTATCTCATTAGCTATTACCTGTCCAATGTTGACATTCAAATTCCTGATCGCACAGTAGAGGAGGAGTGCCTTGCTAAGAGTGATGTCTGAAACATGAAAACATGGCTGAATGTTGGCATGAGAAAATGCCATCCAATACTTTGCAAGAGGGTTCAAGTCAGTCCTCCTAATGTTCACCACAGAACCAGTTCTGTTCCTCTGAAAATGTCCTCCAGGTACACATAGAACACTCTTCACATCATCAAAATCAATGCCTTCTTCCATACATAGAGCAAACTGGCACGGCTCACCAACCCATAAAGTACCCAAGAAGTTGTTGATAGAGTCAGGATCATACCTAATAACGTGGCCTCTGACATAGCCTAGGTAATCCTCAGCCGGATACTCACCAATCTTCCTTGCATTGGTGTAAAATTCTTTCACCACAGCTATATTGGCTGGTGTAGGGTATGTGGCTAGCTTCCCCCAATTCCTTCCCAACAGTTGCTCTCCAAACTGAGGAGCAAAGTTAGGTATCATTCCAAGTTTCCTCTCCATAAAGAGCCTCCTATCTTGGACCACCTTAAAATGCTTCTCATGTTTGCGAGATAGGAACCTACTAGAATGGGGTTGTTCTGGTTCCTTATCTTTCCTTTTGGATGCCATGGTCTTGACTCTTTTGCCTGAAGAGGATTCCATTCCTACATCAAATACAAATTACAAAACCAGAAGACATATTGTTAATCATTAGTAAACCAAAAACAACACCCTAATTCCATGCTAAACCACCGCTGAGGGTCAAAATCACCCCTCAACGCTACTGATGGACAAATTTATGAACACCAAAATATGATGTCACAAACTTGTTTTTCAATCGGCAAGTATGACCGAATCGTTCAAGTAATAAACTTGGTAAGACCAAGTATCGTTCTTCCCAAAGGACTCACGGCCTAGTTTAGTTGTGTGGTTTCTTGATTAGCTAAGACTTAAAGACGAAATATTTAGATTTTTATATGCAAAAGACGAAAATTAAATATGTATGCATGAAGTTTTTTTTTTGGATCAATGGCAAAAAGCAAAAGATAACACTTTCAATGAAATATATGTATGAATATGTTGTTGGGGGTCAATTTCATCTTATCCACTCTCATATATTTTAGGAATTCAACATTCAAATCATCATTGTTAATGCCACTCTCTAAAGTACCTTTCAAGAAGGCTTCTCCCTAATCACGAGTTCATACAATTCCTAGCATTCCTAATGATCAGTTCATAAGTGCAGGAGCTTAACGACAACCAATATAATATTGGGAGAAATTCCCCGGATCTAGACTTCCCCGTACGCGCCCGTATCGACAAAACCAATAATCATGCATCGAATGAGTTAAACAATACAAGCATTAAGCAAAGAGGAAAAACCCTAACTAATGATGAAAGAAAGCATAAGTCTTAATTAAAAGATGTAAAAACAGATTCCATATATGAGAGCTTCAAAAGATTACATTGATTCCCCAACAAACATACAGAGTTTAGTTCACCATATTCATGGTGAACCTAGATGAATTACAATGAAAGAATGAAAGATATAACCCTAAAAAGGTGAAGAGGAAGCCTCAGCATCCAAGATCCTCCTTCAAAGGGGTGGAAGAGAGAGTGTTTGCTTCGTTCCAGCCAAAGATACAAACCCTAGGAAACCCTAAAGCTTATATATTATTCGTAAATTACAGAAAATTAGGTCCAAGCCCATTAAAGTGCCGCTCAGCGGTAAGTGTGTGTCACGTTTCTTCCCTTCAGCGGCCATTTTGCCCCTCAGCGGTCCTCCCGTGAGCTCGTGAGTGTCGCTCAGCGGTAAACTGCCGTTGAGCGGTGACTTCGGCTTCTCCTTTTGCACTTTTTGATGTCTTTTCTGATTCCATATCTCTCCTTCTTCACTTCTTTCACCAAATTCACCTTAAAACCTGCACAAAAACACTGAAATCAAGCATAAACCTGTCCAGCTCTCTTATTTCTGAAAATATGAAGAAAAGCATGATTTGAAGCTAGTTTCTAAGTATAAAGGTTGCTTTTAGTATCAATTTTAAGCATGAAAATAACAGTTTTTCAACTGTTATCACAACCCCAAACTTAGAACTTTGCTTGTCCTCAAGCAAACAAGATGTAACTCCATCTTCAACCAATTCATATGATGGTTCACTTCATTCAAAAATCTTCTTTTCAAGATAAGTAAAAACATCAATCAAACTTATGATCAAGATTTCAATCAGGATGTGCACATGCTTTAATGTTTCACAAAATCAGTTAATACCCAACAAATGCTCTTTTTCATGAATGACCAATCAATTAAGCATGGATGTTCATGTGCTAATGGAATATTTCCTCACTAGGTAAAGTATTTCACTCAACACACAAGTGTATAAAAGGTAATCACTCATTCACTCTACTATCACAATGTCACCTGAATCAACTTTGCCTTTCATTTTACCACAATCAAAAACATTCACAAGCATGCATCATCACAAGGACTTTTCAATGGCTTATAATGTGGCTGGGCTAACAAGAAAATTGGTTTTTCTGGATCACAAAATCCTTGAGTTAAGAGAATCATAACAACACAATCATCTTATTCATTCCCAACTTTCTTTTGCCTTTGCATTGAGCTTTGCTTCTTTTTCTTTTCTTTTCTTTTTCTTTGCATATTCTTACTTTTTAGCTCTTAGCTCAATGCTTTTCCTTTTTCATGTTTTCCAACAACCACAACCCCAAACTTAAACATTTAACAATATCACACAAGATCTTCTACTTAACTCAAGGTAAAGATTTTCAATCAAGAGTTTCAGTGTATGTTCAAGGCTAAGGGTTCAAAAGATAGAACACTTTCTTTTAGTGGGCTAACTTTATGAATTTGGCCAATAAAAAGGGTTCCAACAAACGGCCTTGATCACATGATGCAAAACAAGCAATTGATTCAATCATAGAAAACCTGGGCAAAGTCATTCATGCTTTCAAAGTAATAGCATTTAACAATAACAACTCTGAAGCTCAAAACCTCACATATAAGCTCATTCACATTTGACATACACATCCTGCTTAATTTCACAATCACAATCATAATATCATGCATTTGTTCACAAAGCTTGTGAATCACCTGTATAAGCATTTTAATGTGCACATCATCTCAACATCAATCAATCAATAAGCATCATTCAGTATTACTTATCACACAATCATAATTAATAGCAAACCATCATCAAACCAGGTTTTCAATAGAGTACATCAAACCCTAATCTAAAAACAAAAACAAATAAGTTCAGAAAACTTAAACCACAAAAGCATAATCATATGATAGCATTTATCAGTAAATGCTATCTCAGCTCCTCATCAGTCTGAGCTGTCCTCTGTATCTTCTTCTTCTTCCTCATCTTCAGCATCTTCAAATGCATCATCATCAGCTTCATCTTCTTCCATCTCTCTAGCTGAAGCTTCAGCTGCTCCAGCTCCTCCTCCATGTACTGGTTCCTCTGGCCAAGCTACCACATTATGGAATTCATCCATAGTCCACCTGTGAGCTGGAGGTGTATCATACATCCCCACAATCATCTCAGCAGTAGCCACCTGCCCTCTGTGAATGGACTGCAACTGAGCACCTATAAGAGACATATACATGTCCCTCATCTGGAATGGTTCTGCTTCATGTGTATCAGCAGATGTCTGGCTCTGTGCTGGCCCTCTCTCTCTATGAGCCCGGCGTGGTGGAACTGGCTGAGCTGCATCCTCACCTCCACAGTACTGTCTGTAATAGGCCTCATCAATAGCTTTTCTTGGCCCCTCAAATGGTGGAGCAGAAGTGTCCACCCCACCTATCTTACAAAGGTGCGTGATCAAAGAAGGATGTCCTAGTGGTGCTTTGTTGTTTGAAGTATTGGCGCACACACTAATCTCATCAGCTATCACCTGCCCAATATTAACATTCAAGTTTCTGATAGCACAGTAGATGAAGAATGCCCTGCTGAGAGTAATATCTGACACATGTGAACATGGCTGAATGTTGGCATGAGAAAATGCCATCCAATACTTTGCAAGAGGAGTCAAATCCGTCCTCCTAATGTTAACCACTGTGCCAGATCTATTCCTCTGGAAGTGTCCTCCAGGTATACACAATACTCTCTCCACATCCTCATAATCAGCACCTTCCTCCATGCAAAGAGCAAACTGGCACTGCTCACCAGCCCATACAGTGTCCAGGAAGTTATTAATAGAATCAGGATCATACCTGATAGCATGGCCTCTGACATAGCCCAAATAATTCTCAGCTGGATAATCACCAATCTTCTTTGCATTAGTGTAAAAATCCTTTACCACAGCTATGTTGGCAGGTGCAGGATAAGTGGCTAGCTTTCCCCAGTCATTCCCTAAAACTTGCTCTCCAAATTGAGGAGCAAAGTTAGGTATCATTCCAACCTTTCTCTCCATCAGAAGTCTCTTGTCCTGAACCACTTTAAAGTGCTTCTCATGTTTCCTAGAGAGGAACCTGCTAGAGTGGGGTTGCTCTGGTTCCTTTTCCTTTCTCTTGGTTGCCATGGTTTTCAATCTCTTTCCTGAAGAGGATGCCATTCCTACATTCAAACACAATTACAAAACCACAGAACATGATGTTAATCATTAGTAAAGCATAGAACAATACTCCTTTCGAAGCTAAACCACCGCTGAGGGCCAGAATTTCCCCTCAACGCCACCAGTGCCACATTCCAGATCACAAAAAATCAGAAAAGCCAAATCTGGCAGAGTGCCGCTCAGCGGCAATTTACCCCTCAGCGGTAACTCTGCAGATTTTTGAAAATCTTGTTTTAAAGCTGTCCTAACTCCACCCAAATGCAATTTTCAGTTTTCCAGTTCATAATCATGCAGTTTAATCGGTTCAAACATCAAATATATCATCAAATCATGCATAGAAATAAAAACCCCTAAATATTCATGCTTTGACAATCACATTCAAATTCAAGAACCCTAGAATGAACAAAATGCATTTTACTTACTTGGGTGGAGATACTAGATGCAGTAAGAATGCTTCCAAGCTAAGATACTCTCTTCCAACCCCAAACTTGAATGGAACACTAGTGAGCAAGTGAGTGGAAGAGAAATTTTCAAGAGGAAAGAATGAAAAGATGTGGAAAACCTTGGGAAAGGTATGTGGAAGTGTTTGTGCAGAGAAGAGCCTGGATAGAAAACCTAAAACGCAGCTTGGGGTATAAAAATACCCTAATGGGCTCGGGTCCCGCTAAGGGGAAACTAAAGCCCATCTGCGAGAGTATCGCTCAGCGGTAAGTTACCGCTCAGCGGCACTTTCGTAATGTGCTCCTCTCCTTCTTTTCTTAACCTACGTGCCTCCCATACATGCCCCTCACTGGTTCCCTGCAATTCAATATTTAAAATGCTTATGCAAACCCTAACTAAAATAAACAAACAGAAATATTCAATCAACTGGGTTGCCTCCCAGGTAGCGCTTGTTTAACGTCACGAGCCTGACCCAAAATCCACCAACACCCTTCAGTAGGTGCAAAATTTTCTTACCAACACCCATCAGTAGGTGTTACAACCCTAGTGTCCTTCAGTAGATACTTAACCATCTAGCATCCTTCAGTAGATGCTATCTCCAACAAAATATTTACAAAAATAATGTTCACAAATTAAAAATTACAAAACCAAATAAAAAATCTTTAAATCCACTGGGTTGCCTCCCAGCAAGCGCTCTTTTAACGTCATTAGCTTGACCCAATAAAGTTCAAGTTCCATCTTCTTTATAGTTGATGTTATCATTCCACCAACTCCTCAACTGTTTCCTTTGAACTGTTTTGGTCCTCCTAGAATATGGAGACTCTATGTGCCAAGTTGGAGTCTTCTTTTCTCCCAGTCACTAGGAATTTTTTCTCCTCTTCCAGTCTCTTCTTCCTTGGGTACCTGAAACAACAAACAATGGTTACCTGCAACCTTGAGATTTTCATCTTTACAGCTAGTCATGGGTGCATCTCGAAATGCAGCTTTATAACTAGCCTCTTCCTCCTTTGCTTGCGTCTCATCTTTGAAGACGTCTATAACCACTCTCTCCTCCCTGTCCTGGAGCACCACTATACCTTCATTTACATCAATGATAGCCCTGGCCGTTTTCATAAACGGTCTTCCAAGTATGATAGGTATTTTCTCTGTCTCCATCTTCATCACCACAAAGTCTGCCAAGAGCTGAAGTTTGCCAACACAAACTATAATGTCCTCTACAATCCCACATGGCTCCTTTGAAGATCCATCGGCCATTACTATTTTAACCTTTGCAGGTTTCACTTTAACATTGCCGATTTGCTCCAGTAAAGAGTAAGGTATCAAGTTAACACTTGAACCTAAATCAAGGAGAGCTTTCTTTACCTTTTTCTTCCCTATGGTACAAGGGATAGAAAAACTACCTGGATCTAATGCTTTAGGAGGGAATGGCTCTTTTTTAACAGTTATACATTTTTTTGCTTCATCACCTCTACGTCTTTTCTTTGTAGAAATGTTCTCATCAGATTTTGTGTAAACTGTGATTTTCTGTAGAATCTGCTCCCAAGGTGCATCATTATCCAACATCTTGAATAGTTCTGTGAAATCCAATTGTTTCTCTTGATTTATTGGGAAAGGAAAAATATTTTCGCTCTCTATTTCTCTTCTTTCTTCTGGTTCTCCTTCTTCTAACTCAATTATCTCTTCATTCACACTCTTTACCACCTTGCACTCTTCTCTGGGGTTAACCTCAGTATTAGCCCCAAAATTTCTATTTGGTCTTTCTTCCAATTGCTTGGTAATCTGACCCATTTGAATCTCCAAATTCTTTATAGCAGCTTCAGTGCTCTTTTGAGAAGATTCAGTTTTCTGTATGAATTGCTGAAGAGTTTCTTCCAACCTTGTTGATCTTTCATTAAGCATAGATAACTGTTGCCAAAAGGTTGGTTGCTGCTGCTGCTTATTATATTGATTAGCTTGCCCAGTTTGTCCTTAACCAATGCTTGGATGTGGTTTCCACCCATGATTGTAATTCCCTTGACGGTATGAAATTGATTAGCCATGAAATTAACATCCTCCACGGCTTCCACTGGAAAAGCACATTGACCATGATATGGTCACCTCCACATAATTCGCACAACTGGGTTTGTACCTGTGCAGCAGTTTTTAACTCTTTAGGTAATTGTGCAAGAGTTTTAGTCAGAGTCTCCAACTGTTGAGTTAGAATTTTATTTTGAGCTAGCAAGGCATCATGTGTTTGTAATTGAAGAACCCCTTTTTGTTGCATAGGAGTTCCTCTCTCACTGTACAGCTCATTATCACTAGTAGCCATGTTGTCAATGATTTCTATAGCTTCCTCTGGAGTTTTCCATTTGATATTTCCTCCTGCTGAGGCGTCAAGCATCATCTTGGTTTGTGAACCAAGACCTCCAAGGAAAGTTAAGACTACTTCTTGTTCTTCAAAGCCATGCGTGGGTGTTTTTCTTAGCAGACTTTTGTATCTATCCCATGCATGCCCCAGTGATTCTTCCATGCCCTGCTTAAATGAAGATATCTCTTGCTTTCCTTTTGTCACCTTTGATTGTGGAAAGTACTTGTTCAAAAACTTTGTTACCACTGCTTCCTACTCTGTGAAACTTCCTTCTGGGAAAGAATTCAACCAAAGCTTAGCATTGCCTCCCAATGAGAAAGGAAACAAACTAAGTTTGATCGCTTCATCTGGCACCCCATTCATTTTGACTGTGTTGCAAATTTCATTGAATGTAGTAAGGTGCTCATATGGGCTTTCATGAGATAACCCATTAAATTGGTTACTTTTCACCAGTTGGATCAGTGCTGGTTTGACCTCCATGTTAGCTGCATTGACTCTTGGTCTAGCTATGCTGTTAAAGTGCTGAGGTCCAGCTATATTGGTGTAATCAGCAAGAGTTCTTCTGATATTATTGTTCTCCATATTTTCTGTGCTATGAACAGAACCTTGTGGTGATGGTTGCAACAGAGTTTCCGGAGGAGGAAAAAGTTCTCTAGATGTTCGGATTCTTCTCCTCCGTCTACTGTCTTCTAATCCTTCAAGCAGAGGTTCTGTTGTTTTCTTGCTCCTAGTTCGAATTGCCTCCTGCATACACAAGAACACAAAACCCTAGAAAAGATTTGGTTAGCACAAAAAGATATAGGAGAAGATAAAAACAGAAAACAGAAAATAAAATAAAATAAAATAAAATAAAATAAAAACCGAAAAAATAAAACAGAAAATAAAAACAGAAATTCAAAATTAAAATCAAAGATAATCAATAATCACACAAATTAACCAGTTAAACCACGAGTCCTCGGCAGCAGCGCCAAAAACTTGATGGACAAATTTATGAACACCAAAATATGATGTCACAAACTTGTTTTTCAATCGGCAAGTATGACCGAATCGTTCAAGTAATAAACTTGGTAAGACCAAGTATCGTTCTTCCCAAAGGACTCAGGGCCTAGTTTAGTTGTGTGGTTTCTTGATTAGCTAAGACTTAAAGACGAAATATTTAGATTTTTATATGCAAAAGACGAAAATTAAATATGTATGCATGAAGTTTTTTTTTTGGATCAATGGCAAAAAGCAAAAGATAACACTTTCAATGAAATATATGTATGAATATGTTGTTCGGGGTCAATTTCATCTTATCCACTCTCATATATTTTAGGAATTCAACATTCAAATCATCATTGTTAATGCCACTCTCTAAAGTACCTTTCAAGAAGGCTTCTCCCTAATCACGAGTTCATACAATTCCTAGCATTCCTAATGATCAGTTCATAAGTGCAGGAGCTTAACGACAACCAATATAATATTGGGAGAAATTCCCCGGATCTAGACTTCCCCGTACGCGCCCGTATCGACAAAACCAATAATCATGCATCGAATGAGTTAAACAATACAAGCATTAAGCAAAGAGGAAAAACCCTAACTAATGATGAAAGAAAGCATAAGTCTTAATTAAAAGATGTAAAAACAGATTCCATATATGAGAGCTTCAAAAGATTACATTGATTCCCCAACAAACATACAGAGTTTAGTTCACCATATTCATGGTGAACCTCGATGAATTACAATGAAAGAATGAAAGATATAACCCTAAAAAGGTGAAGAGGAAGCCTCAGCATCCAAGATCCTCCTTCAAAGGGGTGGAAGAGAGAGTGTTTGCTTCGTTCCAGCCAAAGATACAAACCCTAGGAAACCCTAAAGCTTATATATTATTCGTAAATTACAGAAAATTAGGTCCAAACCCATTAAAGTGCCGCTCAGCGGTAAGTGCGTGTCACGTTTCTTCCCTTCAGCGGCCATTTTGCCCCTCAGCGGTCCTCCCGTGAGCTCGTGAGTGTCGGTCAGCGGTAAACTGCCGTTGAGCGGTGACTTCGGCTTCTCCTTTTGCACTTTTTGATGTCTTTTCTGATTCCATATCTCTCCTTCTTCACTTCTTTCACCAAATTCACCTTAAAACCTGCACAAAAACACTGAAATCAAGCATAAACCTGTCCAGCTCTCTTATTTCTGAAAATATGAAGAAAAGCATGATTTGAAGCTAGTTTCTAAGTATAAAGGTTGCTTTTAGTATCAATTAAGCATGAAAATAACAGTTTTTCAACTGTTATCAGCTACCAGTGCATCAATCCAGTACAAAATTCAGCCAAAAATCAAAGTTTGTTAGAGTGCCGCTCAGCGGAAATTTACCCCTAAGCGGTGATTATACAGATTTTTGAAAAACACTCTTTTGACCTTTCCTAACTCCACCCACATACAATTTTCATACTTCCAGATCAAAATCAATCAGTTTAATCGGTTCAAACATCAATTAATTCATCAAATCATGCATAGGAATCAAAACCCCTAAAAATTCATGGTTCAACAATAAAATTCATGCTCAAGAACCCTAGAATGAAAAATGCTTGACTTACTTGGGTGGAGATTCTAAATGAGTAGAGAATGCTTTCAAACTGTGAAGAGCAATGATGCTCTCTCCCAACCCCAAACTTAGATGGAAAACTAGTTAGAAAGTGAGTGGAAGAGAGATTTTCTCAAGAGGAATGAAGGAAAAAATGTAGAGAACCTTTGGAAAAGTGTTTAGGAGTGTGTGTGCAGAGAAGAATCTAAAAATAGAGGCCAAAGTGTGACTTAGGGTATAAAAATACCCTAATGGGCTCAGGTTCCGCTAAGGGGCAACCTAAGCCCATTTTGCGATACCACCGCTCAGCGGCAATTTGGCGCTCAACGGCGCTTTCATGTTGTGCTTTTCTTCTTCCTAGCTTAATGATGACTTAAGGCAGGGACCTATTACTAGAAGTATGACTAGAAGAATCCAAGAAGAGCTTGAAGATATGGACACAACAGGGCACATTCTTTTCCTTCAATTTAAGTGGAATTTGAAGACAACAAGAGAAGGGGTAAAACTGTCCAGTTGATGGTCAAAGTTGCTAGCCGCACCACCACTCTTCGCTAAGCACACCACGACAGCACCTCCGTCCCTCAACACCACCAACTTACGTGCTGCTTTAGTTTTTAGCACATTTTTCATAAGTCTTTCACATTTTACACATGGGTCATTGCCTCGCTGCAAGCTTCATGGATCACATATAAATTCATGGTAGCTACCCTTGTAAAGACACTTTTGAAGAATATTGAGTTTTACTCTGCTGATGCATTTTTCCAGCAACCAGAACTCTACCAAAAGTCACCTCTTATTGAGCTTTCCTTCTCCATCTAGCTTCCTTCCAATGAAGGCCGCCTAAGCTAGAGAATCCACTCACCATAGAGCTCTTCCTCCATCTCTGCATCCACTGAATTCATTCTTCCGTTGCTGCCAAACCACAATTCATTCCGCTGCCAGTTGCTTCTCGTGCGCCAACTTCGACACTACTCACGATCCAATTCATCATTCCACTGCCTTCAACCCACACCTCTTTTGGAGCAACTCATCAAGTGGTATTCAGAGCCGAGGTTCTGCATCACGCTCCAGCTGAGTAAAATTTTCCTTCATTCTACACTGTCAATACATTTTCCTTCGTGTTTTTGCCTCTGTGTGCACTGTTTCATTACTTTCTCCAATTCCAGTAGTTTTCATTACATCGTTTCTTTGTTCCAGCTTTTACTTGATTTATTTCCATCATTTTAATCGGTTCAATCTTTGTCTTGAGTATTTTAATTTTTGCAATCTTATTCAGTCATGTCCAGTCATGTGCATTTGTTGTAATTTTGTCAAAATTCTGAGTAAGTTTGGTGCCTGGGTGAATCTGCATATCTGGAATGGTTTTTCAATAGATGCACATCACAAAAGCAATGATGGATGAGCTCAGTGCATCTTGAATTCCATCACAGTGCAGTTCCATTTAACGCAGAATTCAAATCTGTTTTGAATTTGATTTAAAATTTGTTTTCTGAAATGCACCGTGTGAAATTAAATTTGGCGATGTTTGAGTTGCTGTAATGTGATGTGTGCATACCATATGAACAATGAATTGTCCAAGACAATCAATCTGGTTGCACCATTCTGTAGAATCCAAAACTCATTCAAGCAGCTTGACCGAACTGCACCTCTCTTTGATTGTTGTTTCTGATTTTTTTTTGTTTTTGAATCTGTTCAGTTTAGAAATCCCCGCTAGACATCTTTTTAGTCATTCCTAGCGTATTGTTCAACTTTCAATCACTGTCCTAGAGTCATAAAAGTTGTTTTCAGCTCAATTTGAATCTTCTGTGAAAATTTGGTTGGTGAATTGGACCAATTTTGGTGTTAAAGAGCAACTCATACAGTGAAATTTTGAGTTACAAGTGTTTAGCCTCGGCTGGCAGCTTATACAAGTTCCATTTGATAAAACAAAGTTGCTCAAGTCATAAAATTAAGTGTTCAAGCTTGTTTGTGCAAAATTGTTATCCAAACCACCAAATTTTCAACATTTTTCTGAAAACAAGTTGCTCTTTTCTGCATAAATGTTTGCTGGTTTGGTATATCTATAATTGCGTGAGAATTGGTAGCAAACGCTTGATCAAATTGCCTTAAAAGAAATCTCAAATGTAAAGAAAGAAAATGAGAACAAGCACTCTTAAAAAGCTGATCAAAACAAGTGCCAATTCTGAATTACCAATTATGTACCAGTATCAGAATTTCTCTTAGGCATTTCATCGAACAATTTTGCCTATTTTGAAACTGAGCTCGATTTAGCTGTATATGCAACTTGTATTCGTCTATTTGTTTTTTAAATGCACTCTAGAGCCTTTCCTAAGATGATTTTGAGTGCCACCCGTTATTGCTAACCTTTAATTGCTTGATTTGAATTGTTTAAAAATTCTGCACATAAGCTGTTTGATAAAATCACAGTTGTGCATTCTAGTTCTGTAATTTTCTGGCAGTAGCAGAGTTGTTTCTTTTCTACACTCGAAACTGATTGATGGTGGTTCTTTTGAGCTCTTTGTTGGGTGCATAAGTATCTCAGGTGGTCCTACAACACTGGTAGCATCTTAGGGAGTGGATTGGAGCAAGAAAAGATCAACATTGGGGCTGATTTTTGGTGCAGCAGAATCACATTTTCACTGGTCTGCAGAAAATCTAGTTGCTGTAACAGTAGCATATTCCACTTGGCAGCTGTGAGATTAGTGTGAATCAAACAAATTCACTTCCTTTGAGAGAAGCCAGAGCTGCATACCACTTTTACTTACTATTCTCTTGTTGTTTCATCTCTATTGTTTTGCAAAATACTTGTAATTGGCCATTAAGTAAGTGATTTGGAAGAATTAACAAGTGTTCTTCCATCACTTGCAAACTTTTCTTTTAATTGTCATATAAAATTGGTAGACAGTGAGTGTGTCTTGGATACAAAGTTCCACGCCTCACTTAGGAGATCTCACTTCTTTCAATTTTTGCAAGCGCATAGGCCAAGTCTTAGAAGTCCGCATTTAGGGTCTAGTTTTCTTTGAGTAGTAGTATGTCTTTAAACATTTAATGAATCTAGAGGTAATTTTGATTTAAAGACTTTTAGTAAGTAACTAGGGATATATTTGGCAAGGCAAGACTTGGTATTTAAGCAACCTATACGGTTCACCTCTCTTACCTGGAATATTGTCCTCAAGTGAAAACCTTCTAGTCTTTACCGCAAGAAAACTTTTAAGTTCATCAAAATGTCTGGAAGACAATCACCTAGAATTAGTGATCCTCCTAAAGATCAATTTTCATTCCAAACTCTAGTCAATCAACTCAATGAGATTGAGAGAAAAATAAGTCAAGAAAAAGTCCAAAGAGAGCTACATAGTGCCATGGTTGAAAATGAGTTGAAACTTTTGAGAGAGGAACAAGTCCAAAATAGGGAGAGAAGTTATAGTGGAGAATCCCAATATGAACAAGAGTCCTTAAGAGTAGGAGAATATTATCATCAACCCTCTTCCTCAAGAAGACACCGGAGGGAATTTGAAAATCCTCCTCCTCCTAAGGAAATTAATGTGGTATTGCCTCATTTTCATGGAAAAGATAATGTTGAGGCTTACCTAGATTGGGAAATGAAGGTAGAGCAAATTTTTGCTTGCCATCAAGTAGGAGAAGAAAGAAAATTCTCTCTTGCTACCCTAAGTTTTCAAGGGTATGCAATGTACTGGTGGACTGCTACAGTACAAGAGAGACTAAGACAACGACTTCCTCCAATAAAATATTGTAATCAGCTTACAAATGCCCTTCGGAAAAGGCACATACCCTCCTACTACAAAAGAGAACTCATGGATAAGCTCCAAAGATTGCAACAACAGTCTATGTCTATTGAAGAATACAGACAAAAGATGGAGCTATACATGATAAGGGCAGGAATCACAGAAGGCGAGGAAACTACCTTGGCCAGATTTTTGAGTGGGTTGACTCTTGATATCAGGGATAGGGTTGAACTACTACCTTATAGAGATTTGAATGATCTTGTTCAAATGTGTATAAAGGTAGAACAACAAAATTTGAGAAAAGCTTCTGTTAAAAAGATTTCAATCCCCCTTTGAACAGAAGATTGTAAAAGAAAAAGAACCCCTCAAACCTCTAGCCAATATAGTTGAAAAACCCAAACAGGAATCCTCTTTACACAATCTCACTAGTAAGATCAAGTGTTTTAAATGTTTGGGTAGGGGTCACATAGCTGCTCAATGTCCTACCAAAAGAACAATCATTTTAAGAGGTAGTGACACATATAGCAGTGAAAGTGAAACCCCTAGTGAAAGTGAGAATGAGCAAGAAAGAGGTAATGAAGAGAAAGTATATCCTTGTGAGGGTCAACTTCTCATGATGAGAAGGGTGCTTAATAGTCAACCAAGTCCAGAACACTTATCACAAAGAGAGAACATCTTTCACACAAGGTGTCAATTTGCAGAAAAATATTGTTCTCTCATTATTGATAGTGGATCTTGCTGTAACTGTTGTAGCACAAGGCTGGTTGACAAACTGAATCTTACTGTGATTCCCCATCCAAAACCTTACAAACTTCATTGGCTAAATCAAGATGGGGATATAACAGTCAAGAATCAAGTTAAATTGGCAATTTCCATAGGAAACTTCAAAGATGATGTTATTTGTGATGTAGTTCCTATGGAAGCTTGCCATGTCCTATTAGGAAGACCATGGCAATTTGATAATGACACTACACACCATGGTAGCACCAATACCATAACTGTTCACAAAAATGATAAGAAATTTGTGCTTCATCCTCTGTCACCTACCCAGGTGGCCAAAGATCAAACACAAATGAAGCTCAACAAGGAGCAAGAAAAAGAAGAAATAGAGAGAAGAAAAAGAGAGCAAGAGCAAAGAGAAGAGAAAAGAAGAAAAGACGGGAAAATAGAACCTCTATCCACACTCCTCATAGAACCAAGACTCTTAAGGGGAGGTTTTCTAGCCTTTAATTTTCTTTCATCTATCCTTAAGTTTTCAAAATTCTACTTTTCTTTCCAAGAATTTACCACTCCATCTTTAACAATGTTACAAATTGAAAAATGTGGCAATTCACTTGAGTTATTGTTACCTTTGTGGTTACAATTAACTCAAGACAAAAATAAAATTTCAAAAGAAGTAAGGTTTCTTTATTGTATCGAAATTGAAATTTTCAAAACTAGGAAACCTTCTTCTAAACATATTTTTTTATGTATCTTATTGGGTCAAATAAATCTAATTCGATCTATGTTTGATGATTATGGCAGATTCATATTTGATCCGGGAGGAACTTTGATGGATCCTACAAAAATAAGTCCTCACAAAGACAAACCAACAGATTTGAGGACAAATCCTCTTCAAGGGGAAGGAGATGATGACTTAAGGCAGGGACCCATTACTAGAAGTATGACTAGAAGAATCCAAGAAGAGCTTGAAGATATGGACACAACATGGCATGTTCTTTTCCTTCAATTTAAGTGGAATTTGAAGACAACAAGAGAAGGGGTAAAACTGTCCAGTTGATGGTCAAAGTTGCTAGCCACACCACCACTCTTTGCTAAGCACACCACGGCAGCACCTCCGTCCCTCAACACCACCAGCTCACGTGCTGCTTTAGTTTTTAGCACATTTTTCATAAGTCTTTCACATTTTACACATGGGTCATTGCCTCGCTGCAAGCTTCATGGATCACATACAAATTCATGGTAGCTACCCTTGTAAAGACACTTTTGAAGAATATTGAGTTTTACTCTGCTGATGCATTTTTCCAGCAACCAGAACTCTGCCAAAAGTCACCTCTTATTGAGCTTTCCTTCTCCATCTAGCTTCCTTCCAGTGAAGGCCGCCTGAGCTAGAGAATCCACTCACCATAGAGCTCTTCCTCCATCTCTACATCCACTGAATTCATTCTTCCGCTACTGCCAAACCACAATTTATTTCGCTGCCAGTTGCTTCTCGTGCGCCAACTTCGACACTGCTCACGATCCAATTCATCATTCCAATGCCTTCAACCCACACCTCTTCTGGAGCAACTCATCACTTAACCTAGGTGCCTTCTACTCATGATCCTCACTTGCTCCCTGCAATTAAGTTCCCAGATCACTCATGCATCCAATTCCCTATCATGCAACTAAAGCAGAACAAACAACAAAAATACAATCAATCAATTGGGTTGCCTCCCAGGTAGTGCTTGTTTAACGTCACGAGCCTGACCGAAAAATCCACCAACACCCATCAGTAGGTGTCAAACCTAGTATCTTTCAGTAGATACTTAACCACCTAGCATCCTTCAGTAGATGTTATACCCAAAAATTTACAGAAGTAATGTCCAAGTTTATAAAAATTTACAAAACCAAAATAAAATCAAAAGAAAAGTTTGTCCTCAAATCACTGGAATGCCTCCCAGGAAGCGCTCTTTTAACCTCACTAGCTTGACCCAATAGAGCTCATGTTCCATCTTCATGGTTGATGTTCATATCACACCGACTCATCAACTGCTTCCGGTCCACTTTTCTGACTCTTCTGGAATGTGGAGACTCTATCTCTAGCACCTCATTTTCTTTGTAGTCTTTCACAACCCACAACTTGTTTTTGAATTTCACAGGTTTACCAAGTCGGAGTCGTTCTTGCATCTTGTCATCATGGACCTTTCTTCCTTTCCCAATCTTTTCTTCTTCCTGTACCTGAAACAAAAAACAATGTTTACCTTTGACATTTGGCTTTTCACCTTCAGGGCTAGTCATGAGTACATCTTGATATGTAGCTTTATGACTAGCTTCTTCCTCCTGCATCTGCCTCTCTTCTTTGAAGGCTACAACAACTCTTTCTTCTCGGTCTTGGAACACCACTATGCCTTAATCCACATCAATGATGGCTTTGGCCGTTTTCATAAACGATCTTCCGAGAATAATGGGTATCCTCTCATCCTCCATCTCCATCACCACAAAGTCCACCAAGAACTGTAGTTTGCCTACACAAACTATAACATCCTCTGCTATACCATAGGGATTCTTTGAGGATCCATCTGCCATTAATAAATTCATCTTTATAGGCTTCACATCAAGATCACCAATCTGCTCAAGTAAGGAATAAGGCATCAAGTTAACACTTGATCCTAAATCAAGTAAAGCCTTCTTTATCCTTTTCTTCCCTATAGCGCATGGAATGGAGAAACCTCCTGGATCTTTTGCTTTTGGAGGGAATGACTTCTTTTTAACAGCTTTATACTCCTTTCTCTCATCGTCTCTACGTCTTTTCTTTATAGAGACTTCTTCCTCAGGCTTTGTATAAACTACAATCTGCTATAATATCTTCTTCAAAGGTACACCACTATCCAACATCTTAAATATTTTTGTAAAGTCAAATTGTTTCTCATGATCCATTGGAAAAGGAAGAATGTCTTCACTCTTTATCTCTCTTATCTCTTCTTTCTCTTTTCTCTCTTCTCTTTATTTTTCTCTTTTTTTTCTCTCTCTTCTTTTTCTTTCTCTCTTTCCAACTCAACTGTTTCAACATTTACACTCACTAACACCTTACCTTCTTCCCTGGGGTTAACCTCAGTATTAGCCCCAAAATTTTTGTCAGGCCTTTCTTCCAACTGTTTAGTAATTTGACCAACTTGCATCTCCAAGTTCTTAATAGCAGCTTCAGTGCTCTTTTGAGTGGATGGAGTTGCCTGTATGAATTGCTGAAGAGTTTCTTCCATCCTTATTGATCTTTCATTAAGTATAGCAATTTGTTGCCGTAAGGTTGGTTGTTGCTGTTGCTTGTTAAATTGCCCTGATTGTCCAGCTTTCCCACTTTGTCCTTGACCAATACTTGGGTGTGGTTTCCACCCTTGATTGAAATTCCCTTGACGGTATGAAAATTGATTGGCCATGAAGTTAACATCCTCTAAAGCTTCCACTGGAAAGGCGCATTGACCATTGATATGGTCACCACCACATAAGTCACACATCTGTGGTTGAACCTGTGCAACAGTCTTTAACTCTTTTGGCAGTTGTGCAAATGCCTTTGTGAGATTTTCCAATTGTTGAATGATTATCTTGTTCTAAGCTAACAAGGCATCATTGGATTGCAACTGTAGAACTCCTTTTTGTTGAATAGGACCTCCTCTTTCACTGTTCAGCTCATTGTCATTAGTAGCCATGTTTTCAATTATTTTAGTTACTTCCTCTGGAGTCTTCCATTTAATATTGCCTCTAGCTGAGGCGTCTAGCATCAACTTGGTTTGAGAACCAAGACCTCCAAGGAAGAATAGGACTACTTCTACTTCGTCAAATCCATGCGTGGGAGTCTTTCTTAATAGGCTTTTGTACCTGTCCCATGCATGACCTAGTAATTCCTCCATGCCTTGCCTAAAAGATGAGATCTCTTGCTTCCCTTTGTTGACCTTGGATTGTGGGAAGTATTTGTTCAAAAATTTTGTCACCACAGCTTCCCACTCTATAAAGCTCCCTTCTGGAAAAGAGTTCAACCAAAGCTTAGCATTGCCTCCCAATGAGAAAGTAAACAAGTTAAGTTTGATAGCTTTGTCAGGCACCCCATTTATCTTCACTGTATTGCAATTTTCATTAAAGGTTGTGAGGTGCTCGTATGGGCTTTCATGTGACAACCCATTAAATTGATTACTCTTAACCAGTTGGATTAACGCCAGTTTCACCTCCATGTTGGCTGCATTGACCCTCGGTCTTGCTATGTTGTTAAAATGTTGAGGGCCAACCACATTGGTGTAATCTGCAAGAGTCCGTCTAACATTATTATTCTCCATCTCATCAGTGCTACGGTGAGAACCTTGTGGTGAAGGTTGTAAAAGATCTTCCGGAGGAGGGAAAAGTTCTCTAGATGTACGAATTCTTCTCCTATGTCTACTCTCGTCTAAGCCTTCAAGAAGAGGTTTCGAGGTTTTCTTGCTTCTAGTTCGAATTGCTTCCTGCATACACAAGAAAACAAGTCCCTAGAAAAATTTGTTAGCACAAAAAGATAGAGAAGATATAAAATAAGAGATAAGAAGATAAAAAAAAGAAAGATAGAAGATAAAATAAAAACAGAAAAATAAAAATAGAAAAATAATAACAGAAAAATAAAAATAGAAAAATAAAAAATAAAAACAGAAAAATAAAAACAGAAAAATAATAACAGAAAAATAAAAATAGAAAAATAAAATTCGAAATTTAAAATTCAAAATTCAAAATTCAAAATTCAAAAACAAGTCAAAGATAATTAATAATCACACAAATAAACTAGTTAAACCACGAGTCCCCAACAACGGCGCCAAAAACTTGATGACAAATTTATGAACATCGAAAAAATGGTGCCAAACACTTGTTTAACCCTCGACAAGTGTGACCGAATCGTATCAAGTAATGAACTCGGTAAGACCAAGTTTCGTTCTCCCAAAGGACTCACGACCTAGTTAGTTATATGATTTCTTGATTATTTAAGACTTGAGAACAAATTGTTATAAGTTTCAAATGGAAAAGACAAAAAGTAAACATGTATGCATGGGAAAGAAGAACACAAAGACTGAACGAATTATATGGATGAGTATGTTGTTGGGGTAATCAATTTCATCTTATCCACTTTCATATATATTGGGAATTCATCATTCTTTTTATCAATGTTAATGTCACTCTCTAAATTACCTTAAACCCGATGTCTCGGCGAAGAAAGCCTATCCTTAATTAGGAGTTCATACAATTCCTAGCATCCCTAATAATTAATTTTGAAGCACAGAAGCTTAAAGGCAACCAACTCTGATATCCCTATGTCTAGGCAATACTGCTTTTAGGAGAATTTCCCCAGTTCTAGATTTCCCCGTATGTGTCCATATCGACAAAACCAATAATCATGACATCGAATGAGTTAAACAATGCATGCTTTGAACAAAGAAGAAAAACCCTAACTAATGATGAAAGAAAGCATGTATCATCAATATGATGTTTAAACACAAAATTCCATATATGAGAGCTTCAAAAGATTACATTGATTCCCCAACAACAAGAAGAGTTTAGTTCACCATATTCATGGTGAAACTAGATGAAATACAATGAAATAATGAAAGATAGAACCCTAGAAAGTTGAGTAGGTAGCCTTAGTGATGAGTCAATATTTTCTCAATTTCACTTAGCTTATTGTACCGAATTTAATTAGGGAATTGTGCTTAAATGTCCAATATTTTCCCATTTTTCCTAATTGTGCTTAATTTGATCAGAAATTCTTATTTTAATTAATTTGAATTATTTGAGCTAATTATTTGCATTATTAATTGTAGGGAAATTGTTGGATAAATTTTGGGACATTAAAGAAAAATGCCACATCAATTATATTTTAAACTAAAATGATAAAGGAGGTGCAGATTTCATTTTTGGGGGTGCACATGGAGATGGACTTTCTAAAAAGAAAGCACACGCGGACAATAGGATTCATTTGGGCTTGGAGAGGATGTGCTGGATGGAATGAAGGGGTTGACGTCTAGCAAAGAAGAGAGCTCAAATCCAGAAGCCTTCAGGTCCAGCCGCGAGAAGGCAATGAAGATTCTTTCTCACTCAAGAAGCATAGGATATTGTGGGACGGGATTCAAGAAAGAGCTGGAGAAAGAAGGCACCACGGCCTATGGCAGCAAGGCGTCCAGCTTGGGAGGTGTCACGGTCTGCCATCAGCACGTAGGAGAGGAGTCACCTTGCTTCAAAAAGAAAATCAAGTAAGCAAAGCAGCTACGGATGGAGGAGGCCTTCAAACGGTGTCCAACAAGGGAAGAAAGCTTCACGGGAGAGAGGAAGCCTTCACGTCCAGCTAGCATTGAAGTGGTGTGACGGTGAGAAAAAGAGTGGTCCGGAAGGAGGGCTTCACTTGGATTCACGGGTCAACACGTTCAATGAAGAAAGGAGTGCACAGTGTTGAAGAAAATGGGGTAACACACAGCAAGAAGTGAAGCCACGGCTACACGTCACGCTCCACACCTTCTACCACGTTCCAGTAGCATCCATCATTTCAACATTGCAGCACACGACCTACACTTGGCACGTCCAAGACGTCACGACCTGCAGAATTCAAGTCTTCACACAGTCATAGCCCATGCAGAGCGTCCAGCAAAGCACGTCCAGGAGATGTCACCCGTCCAGTTGGGGAGAGAGGAAGACCTTCACGCGGAGAATGGGAAGCACAGGGGGTGTTCAAAGAAGAAGCCAGCACGTTGAGAGGAAGAAGCGGGTGATTTATTGAGAGTGTAGTGTGCGGAAGAAGTGGAGATGGGAAGGAGCAGCATCACGTGATTTCATTTGGAGAGAAGAAATGAATTTACTTTCTTTTAAAAGCCAAGGTCAAGCTACTGCAGGGAGAATGGATTTTCATCATCATTTTATTTGCTTTTACAAAAGGAGCAGGCGTGGATTTCAATGAAAGAAAAGGGGGCTGTTTCCACTTTACGATATGCACAAGCGGTGATTTATGTTTAGGAAGAAGTGTCACGACTTTGATTTGCTTACGAGCACACGTGGAGGCTCACTTTCCTTTTGGGCTTGGAGGACGTGGTGCTTCAGAGAAAAAGGGTTACATCCAGCAAAAAGAAAGTAGTGTCACGGTCCAACATCTTGGAAGTGGTGTGGGTATTGGAGAATAGGGTGACGGGCAGCAAGAACGGGAGGCACTCTTGGTCCAGCTTGCACACGGCATACAGCCCACGTGGAAATGGAGAGATTAGGGAGCGTGAACGTCCACAAAAAAGAGGGCTCCAGCAGTGCAGAACAGGAGAGGGAGCTGAATCACGTCCAGCCGCCACCTTCATTTTGTGTTACTAGCATTTTCTTTCTTTTATTCTGAAGTAGCAGAACAACTTTCGATTCTTAAGTTGGAAGTGCACGGTGATTAATTGTTGGTAATGCACGCTGTTACGTTTTTTTTATCACTTTCATTGCTTTTTGAGAAAAGAGAGAAACGTTTTCTTTCAAAGGAGAATGAAGCATAGGTTTTCCGGTTTGGATGGGATTCTTTTTATCACAATTAGCCTTTATTTTCTTTAGCCTTTATTTTCTTTTAAGAGAAAAGTGTTAATTGATGGGACGGGCCAAGACGCAGCAGAATGTGTAGCACTCATTTTCTTTATTTCTTTGGGAATAAAGAGGTCATTAGATGGGAGTAGGTGGGTGTATTGTGTCCGGTGGTTGACTTTGAGAGAAGAAGTTTTGGGTTTTTAATTGAAGAAGGCAAGTGAGTCACGACCAAGAGTTGCATTTTAGAAGCATTTTTAATTTCCAATTCTCTTGGAAGCTGCTTATGGCCACGGGTTGCATCCATATCTTTTATTTGTTTTAGATTCATTGCCTTTGATGTTTAGTTTACAACATTGTGCATTTAATGTTTCAGTTTAAGTGTTGCATTTTAATAGTTTTAGTTGTATTTGGATATTTATCTTTTGCATTGTTTAGTTTACTTTTCAATTCACTGTGATGTCTATTATTTCGGTTTATTGTTTCCGTTCATTATGCTATTTATTCTGTTCGGCTTCTTTATTTTTTTGCATTTCCAATTTCCTCACCTGTTTTAGAAATCGTTCGGTTACAATGTAGGATCGTTTGGTCATCATGCTTTGTTCATTTATTTCAGTGTTTTCAATTATGTTCGGTTGAATTTAATTTCCAGTTTTAATTTAGTTTATTTACAATCACAAAAACACTTTCAAAAACCCCCCTTCGTGTGTGATCTGAGACTGAATCGCAAATTGGTCCTTGAGAGACGACCTAGGAGTCATGTCCTAGCACTATACTGCATTCTTTTATGCACAACTTTTGTGAGAGGTGCGACCCTCTCAACACTTAGCATCCAAAATCTTCCTCCAAGGGCTGGAAAGGTGTGTGTTTGCTTCGTACTCTGCCAAAGATACAAACCCTAGGAAGTCCTAAAGCTTATATAATATTCTAAAAATTACAGAAAAGTAGGCCCAAGCCCGAAATAATGGCGCTCAGCGGTAAAATACCGCTTAGCGGTAAGTGCGTGAGTTGAATTCTTCCCATCAGCTGCACTTTGACCCCTCAGCGGAGCCAACGGGTGTTCATTGGTGCCGCTCAGCGGTAAAATGGCATTGAGCGATACTTGCGACTTCTCTTCTTTTGCACTTTTTGAGTTATTTTCTGATTCTATCTCTATCCTTCTTCACTTCTTTCATCAAATTCACCTTAAAAGTTGCATAAAACACTGAAATCAAGCATAAACCTGTCCAACTCTCTTATTTCCAAAAATATAAACAAAAGCATGATTCCAACTGTTGAGTGCATATTTATGCCCACATTTATGCTTTAAAATTCAAATTTTTGATGGAATAATTGTGCTTAAATTGTTGATTTTAAGTGAATTTGTGATGATTGGAATTGTTGGGTTTTGGGAAATAAAGAGACGTAAAAAGTGAGTTTTAGTGCATAAATTATTCTTGGATGTTCTAATGTTTATTTGTGCAGCTGAGAATATAAGTTTTATTGGTCCAAATGGCAATTCAAGGCCCAAAATCAGATTTTATTTGGAAAATTCTGAAGGGGCTAAAGTGCAGATAGAGGAAATTTCAGGGTATTTGTGCAATTTTGGAAAGTCAGAAAATCTAAAAGATAAAATTCAGTTGTTGAATTTAATTTGGGAATATCAACAGAAAATATCTTCCAAATAATTTTATCATTATCTAAATCTTTTAGTTATTTGGAAGATATAGGATATAAGATAATTAAGTTAATATCTATCAAATATTGTTTAAAACTAATTTAATCTAATGAATATTTGAAAGATATAATATATCAACAGAAAATATCTTATCAACAAACTATTCAGAGTCCAAGCCCAATCAAGCCTATATAAAGAGACCCAAGGGAGACAGAAAGAGGGACTTCACTTCATATATTCATTCTCTCATAGTCCTCTCACTTTTCTTTCATCTTGTATTCAACTCCATTCATGGAGAGCTAAGCATCTAGGGCTAATTCTGCTGTAATTCCATTATGGATTCTGAGGTTAGATTGAGTTAATGCAATTGTTCAGGATGACGCAGGAAGGATTGAAAAGTCATCATCCTGTTGAAATCTTCAAGTCCTAAATGGACTTTGACAGCATCATCCCAGATGGGAAGTTGAGCAACATTGGTCCATACGTCATCATCTAAAATGATGCGTACTCCCTTGACCTTAGTAGATATTATCCCATCTCGATAGCACAAGTTGAAGTAGAAGACTCTTATAAGATCAGGATAAATGCATCCTTTTTGTTCTAACAAATGCGTTAACCCCTGCTCAGCAAAAGTGTTTGGAAATTGAAAACCATAGAAGCGGAAAAAGTCAAGATGAATAAACTTTACCGCCATGATCTTCCTTTCTTGCCAAGAATTAACAAAGTCTGCGTGTTTCCCTTGATCTGAAATCCATCCATCTATGTTTGCAAGACGTGGTTGAGAAGAAGAGGAGGCTCCAGCTGTTTTGCGACGGTGCCTTCTTGAGTCAGCCATGGAGGAAGAATGGGAAAATGAGATTTTGAGAAGGTGAAGAGAAATGAAGAAGATTTGAGCTCTAGATTTGATTTCAGAAGTATTTGGATGCAAAGGAGTGTCTAATAATCGATTATGGGGGGCTATTTATAAGAAAAATGGAAAAACTAGCCATTTATAGCAGTTTATAGCCGTTATGGGATGCTCCAACGGCTCTATTTTTGAAACTGTCAACGCGATAATCGATTATGGCTCGTGATAATCGATTATCAGTTCAATAATTACTGCCCAGAATTGCATAATAATCGATTATACATAATGATAATCGATTATCTGCTCAAAATTTTCCAGAATTGAATTTTATGCATCAATAATCGATTATAATTTAGTGATAATCGATTATGAAGCGTTAAGTTTACGAAACATGAAAAAATTTTCATAGATTTTGATTCTAAGAAATGTCTAACACTCCTAACTCTCTTCTAAGCTCAAAAAATCTATCTTTAGGTAGAGCCTTGGTAAAGATATCAGCTAATTGATGTAAGGTATCAACATATTCAATTTGACAATACCCCTTTTGAATATGATCTCTTAAGAAATGGTGCCTAATTTCTATATGCTTAGTTCTTGAATGCATTATGGGGTTCTTGGTCAAATTTATCGCACTAGTATTGTCACATTTTAGAGGAATTTTGTCAAGGAAGATATCAAAGTCTTCCAATTGTTGTTTCATCCACAAAATTTGAGCACAATAGTTTCCAACTGCAATATATTCAGCTTCGGTGGTAGACAAAGCTACACATACTTGTTTCTTTGAGTGCCATGACACTAAAGAACATCCCAAGAAATGACAGGTTCCACTAATACTTTTTCTATCAATTTTACAGCCACCATAATCTACATCAGAGTATCCTATTAAACTAGGTGAGGCATCAGAGGGATACCAAAGTCCAAATGAAGTAGTTCCCTTAAGATATTTTAGAATTCTCTTAACTGCAGTCAAATGAGATTCTTTAGGATTGGCTTGGTATCTAGCACAAACACAAACACTCTGCATAATATCTGGTCTACTAGCAGTTAAGTATAACAAGGATCCTATCATGCCTCTAAACATGGTTTCATTCACTCCTTTTCCAATTTCATCCTTATCTAAATAACATGAAGTACCCATGGGTGTACTAGCTTCCTTGCAGCTATCCATACCAAATTTTCTAAGAATTTCTCTACAATATTTAGTTTGGGAGATGAATGTTCCACCATTCATTTGTTTTATCTGTAGTCCTAAGAAAAAGTTTAACTCACCCATCATAGACATCTCAAATTCACCTTGCATTATTTTTGCAAACTCTTCACACAAAGAATCATTAGTTGACCCAAAAATGATATCATCTACATAAACTTGCACGATTAAAATGTGTTTTCCTACTTTCTTAATGAATAAGGTTGAATCAACCTTTCTGATGAAAGGGTCGCACCTCCCACAAAAGTTGATTGCATAAAAGAATGCAGTATAGTGCTAGGAAGTGACTCCTAGGTCGTCTCTCAAGGACCAATTGTGGTTCAGGTAATAGGTCGAACACATTAGGGGGGATTTGAAAAGGTTTTGCAAAAATTAAAGAACTTAATAAAGACACAGATGCAAACAAACTAATTTAAGCTAGCATGGTTATTAAACTAGGACTATTAAAAGCCTTAGATAACATTCAAACATCAAAGACTGTTACAAACTGATTAACAAACACAGTTAAAAATAATTAAATGCAACACTAACTCAAACACATAAACTCAACCTATTAATTAAATTAATTAAAAACCAAAGAAATCAACAAGCCTAATTTAATCCTAGCAAATTACTTGTCATAATGGCAATTAACAAATGAATTTAAAAGTCCAATTGGCCAAAGAAAGAACACATGGCCGTGAGTCATCATGCACCCAAGTCAAACTTCAATTTCACCTTAAATAAGCCACAAAATGTGTTGACTTCTTCTCCCATGTGCACCATTTTTCAAGAAATTAAGCATGTGCCTTCCACACTCTCCAAGACCGTCCCCTCTCTCCTTCCATGCAGCAAAGAAATGATTTTATACACCAAAGCACACAATTTACGTGAACCACCAAGTGGAAATGCCAAAGAATGCTTCAAAGACCAATGTGCAAATGGAAGATACCATGGGTGCTCCTACCAATGTGCCAAGTAAGCTAAATCAAATGAAAACAAACTCTAAAAACCTCCATTTCTCATTGCAATTCACGGCTGGAACAAGCAAAGGCCAAATCTCAAAGTGGAAACATTCCTTGGGTCAAAACAAGCATCTTTTGTGTTGGTCCAAAAGTGGTAAAAATTAAATGAAGCAATTTCCTCTCTCCTACAAACTCCAAACGGTTTTTCTTCAAGAATTATGCATCTAAAAGCTTTCTTCCACTCTTCCATACAGAGAACAACTTCAAGAAACCAAAGTTAAAGTTGCAAATGAACACAAGAACAATAAACCCAAACTTCTACTCATCAACCCATCTTTAACACTACCATTTCTTCAAGTTTCTTTGCAAAAACGAAAATAATACTTAGACCATTAATTCCAGTTCTGTCCAGCCTCCATAACATCACCAAGATCTGATCCCAACCTTCTCTCAAGCATCAAAACTGAAAAATGCAAGAAAAGAGTTAAACCCACAACACCCACACATCATCTTAAGCTCTCTTCAACCTAAAACTACATAGAACTTCATTTTTATCATCCAACCATATAGAATGAGATAAAAACCGAGAGGAACAGCAGCAAAGGGAGAGGAAAACGAAATATAAAGTTACTCAAACCCAACATCCACCATGGAAATGCAAAGACAAGCTCCAAAACTCAAACTTCAAGCATCATGAACAAGCAAATGGAAGTGGAAATGAATAGTTTTTCACCACCAATAAGCTAAGACAACCAAGAGTAAATTAAGAGAAGAAGAAAATCTGCATCTTGCTCATTGAAATGGCCAAAAACGAGACACCCAAGTCAAGCTCTCCATAAGAGTGTTCATACAAGAAACCCTAAGAGAGAAAAGCTCAAAAACGTCAAAAAAATGAAGTGTGTAAGAGTCTTTTTGTGTGGTTGGCTAAGGCTCTCTAAAATGCCGAGAGTTTTCTCCTCCAAATGGGGTCCACAATCAATTAAAAACCCTAATCAAAAAGGCACATGTCCTACAAATGGGTCTTTTTACAAAATTGCCCCTAAAAGGGTCCAAAACACCTAATTCTAATTAAGGGCTTCTAGAAAACGAAATTACAATTTTAATTAGAATCTAAATGACTAAATGTTGAGCCTTTGAGTGTGTCACGCCATATCCCAATTGTCCAGATGATGTTTCCACAACTTTCCTGCAACCAGAAATGCACTTAATCAGCTCAGAAAACCCAAATTAGCACAATTACGAATTTCCGACCAAATTAAGCAGAATTCAGAAAACGGGGAAATAATAGACAATTAAACATAATTCCTTGGTTTATTTAAGTGCAATAAACTAAATATAATTCAAGAAATAACGACTCATCACTTTCCTCTAGAAAATTCATTTTCAATTAAAAAGGTACTAAGTCTTTCATACCAAGACCTAGGTGCTTGTTTAAAACCATAAAGGGCCTTTCTCAACTTGTAAACATGATCAGGGAATTTAAAATCTTCAAAGCCAGGAGGTTGACTAACATACACTTCTTCTTTTATAAAACCATTTAAGAAAGCACTTTTTGCATCCATTTGATATAGTTTAAATTTCATCAAAGATTCATATGCAAGTAATAATCTAATTGCTTCTAACCTGGCTACCGGTGCATACGTTTCATCATAATCTATACCTTCCTCTTGACAGTATCCCTTAGCAACTAGCCTTGCTTTATTCTTTGTGATGTTTCCATCCTCATCAAGCTTGTTCCTGAATACCCATTTTGTTCCTATGACTTGGAATTCTTCTTGTTTTGGAATAAGTTCCCAAACTTTATTCCTTTCAAACTGATTTAGCTCTTCTTGCATAGCAATGCACCACTTGTCATCTTGAAGAGCTTCCTTTATATTTTTAGGTTCTACCTGAGACACAAAAGCAATAGTTAGACAAAAGTTATTTAAATTATGTCTAGTAGTTACCCCTTTTGATATATCTCTGATGGACAAATTTATGATCACCAAAATATGATGTCACAAACTTGTTTTACAATCGGCAAGTATGACCGAATCGTTCAAGTAATAAACTTGGTAAGACCAAGTATCGTTCTTCCCAAAGGACTCACGGCCTAGTTTAGTTGTGTGGTTTGTTGATTAGCTAAGACTTAAGGACGAAATATTTGGATAATACTATGCAAAAGACGAAAGTAAACATGTATGCATGAGGTTGATCAATGGCAAAAGCAAAAGATAAACACTTTCAATGAAATATATGTATGAATATGTTGTTGGGGGTCAATTTCATCTTATCCACTCTCATATATTTTAGGAATTCAACATTCAAATCATCATTGTTAATGCCACTCTCTAAAGTACCTTTCAAGAAGGCTTCTCCGTAATTACGAGTTCATACAATTCCTAGCATTCCTAATAATTAGTTCATCAAGTGCAGGAGCTTAACGACAACCAATATAATATTGGGAGAGATTCCCCGGATCTAGACTTCCCCGTACGTGTCCGTATCGACAAAACCAATAATCATGCATCGAATGAGTTAAACAACGCAAGCATTAAGCAAAGAGGAAAAACCCTAACTAATGATGAAAGAAAGCATAGGTCTTAAATATAAGATGTAAAAACAAATTCCATATATGAGAGCTTCAAAAGATTACATTGATTCCCCAACAAACATACAAGGTTTAGTTCACCATATTCATGGTGAACCTAGATGAATAACAATGAAAGAATGAAAGATAAAACCCTAGAAATGTGAAGAGGAAGCCTAAGCATCCAAGATCCTCCTCCAAAGGGGTGGAAGAGAGAGTGTTTGCTTCGTTTCTGCCAAAGATACCTAACCCTAGGAAACCCTAAAGCTTATATATTATTCGTAAATTACAGAAAATTAGGTCCAAGCCCATAAAAGTGCCGCTCAGCGGTAAAGTACCGCTCAGCGGTAAGTGCGTGAGTTGGTTTCTTCCCCTCAGCGGCCATTTTTCCCCTCAGCGGATCCCCCGTGAGCTTCTGAGTGCCGCTCAGCGGTAAACTGCCGCTGAGCGGTGACTTCGGCTTCTCCTTTTGCACTTTTTGATGTCTTTTCTGATTTCATCTCTCTCCTTCTTCACTTCTTTCACCAAATTCACCTTAAAACCTGCACAAAAACACTGAAATCAAGCATAAACCTGTCCAGCTCTCTTATTTCTGAAAATATGAAGAAAAGCATGATTTCAAGCTAGTTTCTAAGTATAAAGGTTGCTTTTAGTATCAATTTTAAGCATGAAAATAACAGTTTTTCAACTGTTATCAATCTCCTATGATGTTGTCCAAAGATACTCCTCTTGGTTGTTGATAGCTTTTTGGAATCAACAACTTGAGGTGTTTCTTGAAGCTCCGGAGGATAATTTTCATTTCGATACATCTCCTTAAGGGCTTCTTTTAAGTAATCCTCATCACCTGCAATGGGTCTATTTGACTCAAGAGGATTTACCTCAAGGTCTACAATCTCATCAAAGACAACATGCATTGATTCTTCAATTATCAGTGTTCTTCTATTGAACACTCTATAAGCTTTGCTAGTCAAAGAATATCCTAGAAAAATTGCTTCATCAGATTTTGCATCAAATTTTCCAAGATTATCTTTTCCATTATTTAAGACAAAGCATTTGCATCCAAAAATTTTCAAATGAGATATATTTGGTTTTCTACCATTCAACAATTCATATGGAGTTAATTTTAGAATTGGCCTAATAAGCATCCTATTTAACACATAACAAGCAGTACTTACTACATCAGCCCAAAAGTATTTTGGCACATTAGATTCATTCATAAGGGTTCTAGCTAATTCTTCTAATGATCTATTTTTCCTTTCAATAACACCATTCTGTTGGGGAGTTCTAGGTGCAGAAAAATTATGTGCAATGCCAAATTCTTCACAAAATTTTCCAAACGATTCATTTTCAAATTCACCACCATGATCACTTCTCAAAGTTTTGATTTTCAAATCTTTTTCATTTTGAATACGTTTAGCAAAAGTTTTAAATGCTTTGAAAGCTTCACTTTTCAGAGTTAAAAAGAAGGTCCAAGTAAATCTAGAGTAATCATCAACAATTACAAGAGCATAATAGTTTCCACCAAAACTTTTAATTCTAGATGGACCAAACAAGTCCATATGCAAAAGTTCTAAAGGTTTTGATGTTGAAATCATGCTTTTAGATGCAAATGAAGATTTGGTTTGTTTACCCTTTTGACATGCAGAACAAAGTTTATCTTTCTCAAATTTTAGTTTAGGCAAACCAATCACAAGATCCTTAGAGATTAATTTATTTAAGTGTTGCATGTGAATATGTGCAGCTCTTTTGTGCCATAGCCATGGATTTTCTTCTTTAGCAACTAAGCATGTTATACTATGACTAGATTCACTCTCAATATCAATCAAATATATGTTATTATGCCTAACACCTTGCAAAGCAATTTCAGCATAATTTTTAAAATAAACAATACATTTGTCACTCTCAAAAGTTACCTTGAAACCTTTGTCGCATAGTTGGCTTATGCTTAGAAGATTATGTTTGAGGCCTTCAACGTATAAGACGTCTTTTATTGTCAAAGTGTTTCCTCCTCCAATGTTTCCAGTACCCATTATTCTTCCTTTATTGTTATCCCCATACGTTACAAATCCTTGCTTCTTCTTCTCAAAAGAGATGAATCTTTTCTTGTCACCAGTCATGTGTCTTGAGCAACCACTGTCAAGATACCACAATGACTTCTTTGACTTAGTAGATTCCTACAAAACAAATTAGCAAGAGTTTTAGGTCCCCAATCTAATTATGGGTCCTTGAGGTTAGTTCATGCAAGTATAAATCATTTTACAACTTTAACCCATGCATATTTACCATTTGGAACACCAAAATGTTTAATGTTGCATTTGTTTGATGTGTGTCCATGCTTCATACAGTAAAAAAAACAAGCATTGCTTACTTTGTTTTTAACAAAAGTCCCTTTTTCAACCCAAACTCTACGAGTTCTTCTTACTTTGGACTTATTTATTTGATGCATATTTCTATTTTCAACATTGCTTTTCTTAAGGTTTATCTTAGCATGTGAATTATTCTTGGTTTCCTTTGCAAGTAAGTTTTCAAGTATATCAATATCAAACATATGATTCTTACAAGACAAGCATTCAACAGGTTCAACAGTAGCATTTGCATCAGATAATTTTGTTTCTAAAGAACTAACTTTATTTCTTAAGACAACTTCATCATCAAGCAACTTTTCATAATTCAATTTTAATTCATTGTGCTCTTTCTTAAGTTTTTTATGTGCAGCATCAAGTTTTTCATATTCAATCAACAATTCACAGAAGGCCTTTTGCATGTCTAATTCACTAGATTCAAAGCTGGAATCACTTACTTGGCTTCCAGTATCTTCTGAGTCAGCCATTAGACAAATATTGACTTCTTCATCTGAATCACTTGAGCTTGTTGAGCTAGATGCATTGTCTTCCCAAGCTATGTATGCTTTCTTTTTCCTTTGAAATTTTCTTTCCTTCTTGTCTTCACTTTTCTTGCTTTTTGGACACTCAGATTTTACGTGCCCTCTTTCTCCACAACCGAAGCACTTTACGTTTAATGGAGATTCTGGACTTTCTTTCCTATCTTTGTGAAACTTGTCCTTTCCCTTTGCTTTCATGAACTTTGCAAATTTCTTTATCATCAAGCTCATGTTTTCTTCATCATCAGAATCATCTTCTTCGATCCTCTTAGAGCTTTTTCCTTTAGATATTTCAGACTTGAAAGCTAGAGTTTTCCTTTTGCCTTGATCCTCTTCAGCAGTCAATCTCCTCAGCTCAAGTTCATGCTCACGGAGCTTTCCAAACAAGATTGGCATTGACATCTGAGTAAGATTTTGAGATTCCGAGATGGCAGTCACCTTTGCTTGCCAAGTCCTGTCCAGAGATTTCAGAATTTTCACATTAAGTTCATCAGTATCAAAAGTCTTACCCAACCCTGTTAAATGATTCACAATATGAGTGAATCGTTTTTGAACGTCAGAGATCGTTTCTCCAGGTTGCATTCTAAACATCTCATATTCCTGAATGAGAGTGTTCTTCCTAGCGCGCTTCACGTCCTCTGTTCCTTCATGAGTGACTCTAAGGACTTCCCACATTTCCTGTGCTGTCTTACACACTGAAATTCTATAAAATTCATCAAGTACAACAGCAGATGAAATTATATTGCGAGCTTTAATATCAAACTGAGCTCGTCTATTTTCTTCAGCAGTCCAATTAAAATAAGGTTTTTCAGTCTCTACACCATCAACAGTATTCATAGGAATATAAGGGCCATTTTGTACAGCTTCCCAGATACCTCTATCAACAGACCCCATAAAAATCTCCATTCTCACTTTCCAAAAAGCATAGTTATCACCAGTAAACAATGGAGGTCTGTTAATGGAAGCACCCTCAGCATATACATGGTTTTGATTTTGACCGGCCATTTTCGCAAATAATTTTTTTTTTTGAAAAACTATCAAAGCAAGCTCTGATACCAATTGTTGGTATCGGAGGGGGTATTTTTCGAAGAGTATAGCGCAGCGGAATTAAAACTCAGAGAGCGGAAAGCGTGTTCGATCACAATTAAAAATAATTTGGTCCTTTTAGTAAAAATAATTTTCTTTCAGAAAATTAATCAAACAGTTGATATACGTAAAATAATATGAGTATAGAGAATAGAAAAATCACACAGATATTTTTATCCTAGTTCGATTCAACAGAATCTACGTCCAGTCGTTAATCACTATAAATAATGATTAACAGTTCCACTAAAAATGGTTTAACAAATTACAATCAAATGAACAGGAATAAAACGAAAAGAACTACTCTACCAACTTGAAGAGAACCCCTCCGGCAATCGACCAACGATTCGCAAGCTTCTCCTTACACAAGACCAGGCAGAGTACCTTGCTAACTTGAAGACAGTCTGCCCCGACTATCGACACACGATACGCGAGCCTCTCCTTTCACAAGACCAAGCAAGGGAACAATGAACAAAAAGCTCTCTAAGAACGTTCCTCTGACACACAGTGTTCTAAGCTTTCTCAGTTCAAAAAACGTTACCTTTTGATTTTTCCAAATCAAATTATATAGCCAAGTACACTGAATGCCAAAGGTCAGCTCCCAACTGCCATGAATAATTGATTATTGTAAGTGATAATCGATTATTCAAGTCCATTACAGAGTTTTCAAAAAAAATGATAATCGATTATATGAAGTGATAATCGATTATTCAAGTATGACTTGTGATAATCGATTATTGCTTAACCATAATCGATTATACTAGTAAAAATTACAATGTTTAACATTTTCCTACTACATTCAAAATCTACAAGTTGCTTTTTTAAATATTTTCCTAGTACATCCAAAATCTATAAGTTGCAGCATCATCAAAACTAATCTTCAGGTTTTACCAATACTCCTTATTGGTAACAATAACAACCAATCTCAGTGTAACAGGCTGAACCTTAGATACATCCTCAGAACATGAATCAATTTCAAATGTAGAAACGATATCAATAACAGGCTCAGATTCATGTTCAGTGCATGGAGAATAAATATTTAGATGTGGTAGCAAAAAGTGGTTCTCATCATGCACAGAGGGAGAATTAAAAACATGCTCATCAACAGTATAATTATCAACATACCCCTCAAGAGCATAATCATCAACAGCACAACCATCAACAGAATAATCAAATTGAGGTATGTTTACCTCCACTTCTCTAAAGCTTGGAAAAGTGGTGGAAGATGAAAATGGTCTACCTGGCTCACAATTGCTACTTATACTTGCCTGGTCCTTGATGGACAAATTTATGAACACCAAAATATGATGTCACAAACTTGTTTTTCAATCGGCAAGTATGACCGAATCGTTCAAGTAATAAACTTGGTAAGACCAAGTATCGTTCTTCCCAAAGGACTCACGGCCTAGTTTAGTTGTGTGGTTTATTGATTAGCTAAGACTTAAAGACGAAGTATTTGGATTTTTTATGCAAAAGACGAAAATTAAATATGTATGCATGAAGTTTTGATCAATGGCAAAAACAAAAGATAAACACTTTCAATGAAATATATGTATGAATATGTTGTTGGGGTTCAATTTCATCTTATCCACTCTCATATATTTTAGGAATTCAACATTCAAATCATCATTGTTAATGCCACTCTCTAAAGTACCTTTCAAGAAGGCTTCTCTCTAATCACGAGTTCATACAATTCCTAGCATTCCTAATGATTAGTTCATAAGTGCAGGAGCTTAACGACAACCAATATGATATTGGGAGAAATTCCCCGGATCTAGACTTCCCCGTACGCGCCCGTACCGACAAAACCAATGATCATGCATCGAATGAGTTAAACAATGCAAGCATTAAGCAAAGAGGAAAAACCCTAACTAATGATGAAAGAAAGCATAGATCTTAAATAAAAGATGTAAAAACAAATTCCATATATGAGAGCTTCAAAAGATTACATTGATTCCCCAACAAACATACAGAGTTTAGTTCACCATATTCATGGTGAACCTAGATGAATAACAATGAAAGAATGAAAGATAAAACCCTAAAAAGGTGAAGAGGAAGCCTCAGCATCCAAGATCCTCCTTCAAAGGGGTGGAAGAGAGAGTGTTTTCTTCGTTCCAGCCAAAGATACCTAACCCTAGGAAACCCTAAAGCTTATATATTATTCGTAAATTACAGAAAATTAGGTCCAAGCCCATAAAAGTGCCGCTCAGCGGTAAAGTACCGCTCAGCGGTAAGTGCGTGAGTCGTTTCTTCCCCTCAGCGGCCATTTTGCCCCTCAGCGGACCTCCCGTAAGCTCCTGATTGCCGCTCAGCGGTGACTTCGGCTTCTCCTTTTGCACTTTTTGATGTCTTTTCTGATTCCATCTCTCTCCTTCTTCACTTCTTTCACCAAATTCACCTTAAAACCTGCACAAAAACACTGAAATCAAGCATAAACCTGTCCAGCTCTCTTATTTCTGAAAATATGAAGAAAAGCATGATTTCAAGCTAGTTTCTAAGTGTAAAGGTTGCTTTTTGTGTCAATTTTAAGCATGAAAATAACAATTTTTCAACTGTTATCAGTCCTCAAAATCGTCATCAGGATCTATCTCCTCAATCGCCAGAGTAGGGACATCTGAAGGTGGGAGAGTAGGTGGCACAATAAGTGCAAGACTCTAGTTCCCATCTCCTAAGTCAATGACACTAACATCATCAGGAATCAGAACAGTCTGAAATGGTGATTCCTCTAAATCTTGAGACTGTTCCTGATTGAGTTGAGTGGTCATCGCCCTATCTGATTGCTCAAACATTGAAGGTGTGCTCTGTTCTCTTGCTGAAACTGAAAGTTCTACATGGTCATTTGCTCCAACAACTCCTGCAATGTAGGCTCAAAAGTAGAAGGCGGAGGAGCTATTTGGGCAGGAGCATCATACTGCTGACTCTCGTATTGTTGGACTGGTGGAGACATAAAAGTACTCTGGAATGGTGGTTCTTGATAATGATGTTGTGGAGTACTATGCCATCCCAGTTTAGGATCATTCCATCCAGGATCGTTGCTGTAACCATACTGCACAAGGGAGAATTTGCTCAGAAACTGATGCTCAAGATATCCCCAATCGATAGCGGATCTTAGAGGAAGAGAGTCTTTCCAATCCTTAGTTGCTCCTTGTAATGAATGCGGAAATGCCCCCAAGAAAATGTGATCAAGAGGGACATGTGGAGGCTTCAGTGAAGAGCACATGATGTGGAACTCCTCCAAATGTCTATGTGGGCATTCTCCTGCAAAACCATGAAACTTAGGCAGCAGATGTATCAGTCCAGTGGTGAGAATGCAATGAACATCATCCTCATTAAGTGAAACCGGCTCCCAAAGAGAGCTCTCATAAGTTGGAGGATGAGCCATATTATTCTCAACATAAAAGTCAGCAGAATTACAATCAGAGTACCACGCAGAAGGAGAATCATAATCAGAGGCATTGGCAGAATAAGCACTATTCACATAACTAGAATAGGTAGACATGGAAAAAGAAAAATACTAAAAATTACGAAAGAAATAAAACACAACACATTTATACATGCAACACGCACACAAAAAACAGAACATCACATCACAAGACAAGACAAAACACAACACACACTAACACAACAAAAGACCTAAAACTGAACCGTTGGTCCCCGGCAACGGCGCCATTTTGATGAGAGGGTCGCACCTCACACAAAAGTTGATTGCAAAATTAATGCAGTATAAACTAGGAAGTGACTCCTAGGTCGTCTCTCAAGGACCAAATGTGGTTCGAGTCTTAGGTCAAAGACGAAGTGAGGGGTTGGTGAAAGTGTTTTTGGTGATAGGAAACGAACTAAATTAAAACGGGAAATTAAATACAACCAAACATAATTGAAAACATTGAAATAAATTGACAAAGCATGAAAATCGAACTGTTCTACATTGCGACCAAACGGTCTCTAAAGCAAGTGAGGAAATTGGAAATACAAGAAGATAAAGAAGCCGAACATAATAGACAACATTAAAGTGAACAGAAACAATAAACCAAACATAATAGGCAATGAAAGAAAACAATAAAGTGATGAACAATTCTAAAACGAGATGTGTGAACTAATTAAAATGCAGTAATAATAATAAAAAGTACGTTTGCCTAATAACGAAATGCACATTGCAACTTCGAATAAAATTACAAGGTAAATTCATAAAGTGCTTGAACCAATTAAAACGCACAGCGCTAAAGAAATACGTTCAATACTCTTAAAATTCAATGTTGAGCTAAGAAGTAAAATGCTAAATGAAAACCGTGAATGTTGAATCCATGAGTGAGCTGCTTCCGTATGCACATATGCGTGTTGTTGAGAGGGTCGCACCTCTCACAAAAGTTGTGCATAAAAGAATGCAGTATAGTACTAGGAAGTGACTCCTAGGTCGTCTCTCAAGGACCAAATGTGGTTCAGTCTCAGATCAAACACATAGTGGGGGGATTTTGAAAGATTGTTTCTGTGCGGATAAAATTAAATTAAACTGACTGGAAATTAAACACGACTGAATTAAAAACGGCGAAGTAAATTCGAAAACAGTAAAATGAAATTAAGACAGTGAAAATGAAATTGGAACAGTAAAAATTCAAATAAAAAAATAGAATAGGAAATTGTTTCCCTCATCCAAAACCGTAGCCTTGTTTGATTTTTTTTTAGTATGCAAAGTAAATAAAATTTGCTATCCATCTAAGCCATCAACGTGCCCTTTCACTCATGGGAGCCGTGCCACTTCTTCATACTTCCCATTCCCATTCTTCAAATGAAAGAAAAAAAAAATAAAAATAAAAATAAAAATAAAAATAAAAATAAAAATAAAAATAAAAATAAAAAATAAAATAAAATAAAATAAAATATTTAAATTGGTCTTAACATGATACACTTCACGTAACCACTCCACATTCTTTAATTAAAGAATTTACAATTCTCATCCAAGAAGGTGTTCTCTTCTATTCCAAACCAATTGTCGAGCACACCAAACTCCCACACGTAGCCTCCACCTTCATTTTTTATTCATCATGGCATGTGTCATACTTCTAGACAATCCTTTTTCTAATTTTTCACACAACGAAATGAACTCTTTGACCACTCCCTGCACCGTTCTATACTTCATTCTAACAAAACCAAAGACTTATCTCTTCCTAATAATTAAACAAATATCATACCCCAGTGAATATTGAATGTGACATGCAGTGACAAATGCTAGGCTAATGAAATAGATATGCAACAAATAAACTAATCATTCAAATACAATTCATAGTGGAACTGACACTAGATAAAAACATTAACAGCAAAGAGAATAAAGCTACTTCAGTCAAGCTTTCGAATGTATACAATAAGAAAGTGATTCTTAGTTCAAGCATTAATAAACAAACCAAACCTATTCAAACTAAGCTCAATTCCTTTTGGACATCGTGCTTACAGAAAACTCAACCGGAGGCTCTTGCTTGGTGGCAGCTAAACACATTTCTCCTTTCCTTGCTCTCCAACCAGTTTGTTTTTCTCCAGAGAACTCCAGCCAAGAGAGTAGTGTCCAGATCCCAAGTAGCAGCCCTCCAACAAAGACGTTCACAGCCAAAAGTTTCAAAACCAAAAACCCAGAGTGTGTGTGTGTTGCCGTCAGTTCCCCAGAAAAATTTTTAGAACTACCATCCTCCTCCAAAAACCTCAAGACCGAGAGTGTAAAAAAAAAGTGCCCCTGCAAGTGGCAGCTGCTCCTTCCCTTAGGCCGTGAGTTCCTTTAATGAGGGTGGGGTCCGCACAAAAGAAAAACCCTAGGGTCCAAGTCACTCATTTCTAATTTTTTTTGGGTCTAATCTAATTTACCAAAAATGGACCCAAAATATAAGAGTTGATTCAAAAATTCTAAACTACTGAATTACAATTTAATTAATTCAAAAATGCCTCTGTGGAGAGTCTTGAATTTATTTGGCATTCTTCCTGATGTCCCAAAATGTATTTCCGCAATTTTCCTGCACTTCAAAAATGCACTTAATCAGCTCAGAAAACCCAAATTAGCACAATTACAAATTTCCGACCAAATTAAGCAGAATTCGGAAAACGGGGAAATAACAAACAATTAAACACAATTCCCTGGTTTATTTAAGTGCAATAAACTAAATATAATTCAAGAAATAACGACTCATCACGCGTCCTTCTTCAAGACTAAGTTATCAGCGTGTGCTTTTCTTCCAGCCAATGAATCAGTAGCCAGCTCAACCGTCACACCTCCTTCCATCTCAATATCCATGTGCTTCTAATTAAAAGAAAGAAAAATCCTGCGTGCTGCTGCCAAAATGAAGATCCACGTGCTGCTTCCCCAAGATGTCACCGTTTACCATTTTCATTCAATGATAAACTCTTAAATAAAACCTTCCAGCCTTGCACAAAATTAAAAGGAAAAGAAAGTGTATTTTTTTTCTCATTCAACCAATGCAAAACGTTCCAAGCTTTCTCCAAAAAAAGAAGCGTTCAAAAGCAAAGCTTAAAACAAAACTGAGGTTGCATCTCGACCATGTGTCTCTCCTCTCTCCTTCTCGGCTGCTGCCTCTATTCTCATCACCACGCTACGTGTATTCTCCAACACTCCTGGACTCTTCCTCTCTCCTGAAATTCAACCGTAACCTTCCATATCTCCCTCTCCCTTCTTCCCTTTTTTTCTTTATCTACTTTACATTACTCTCAAACCCTCCTGGAGAGTAGCGGCTGGTCCCCTTTTACAATGCAAGATGAAAAACCCTCTACCTCCACGTGTGCTCTGGAACGCTTCTCATGAAGGCCTCATTTTTTTTTGCTAGATGTGTGTGCCCTACGCTCCAAATTAATTTGTTCGTGGGCCCCTTGTGCCAAGCTCTCTCTCCCGTGTGCTCATCAATTGCTAGGGGTCACCTCTCCTCATACGTGGATTGCTGCTGGACGTGCTTCTTTCTTTTTCCTTCCTGCACCCCCTCCTTTCTTAAACAATGTTCCAATTAATCCCCCGTGGCAGCTAGAACTCCCTATTCTAAAAACTGTGTACACCCCTCTTCAAGGACGTGGCTTCCCTATGTTGCTGGATGTGCACCCCTCCTCATACGTGCTGCTGTATGGGAGTTGCTCTCCGTGCCAATCAATTAGAGGAATGCCCCCCGTGTGCAAGCAATCTCTGGGTCGCTTCTCTTCTGCCACCACGTGCTGCTCTCTCTTCATCCACCAAGCCCTTGCGCGTGCTGCTTGAAGGCTGTGTTGGTGCTGTCTCGCTGGACAACATATCTTCATGTGTGGGCATGCTTCTCCAATTGCTCGACACAACGTTGCTTTGCTGGAAAATGAAGAAATTTGGATGCTGCTAGACTGGACGTGTTGAAGGCCTGCATCTTGGACGCACCCCCCAATTTCGCTGGATGCACCTCCTAAAGCAAGCCAACATTCTCTCTTCACCGTGCACTCCATTTTGATTCCAAAATATGTGGTTTGCAGAATGCTTTGCCAAAATGAATTCTCCATGGGCCCTAGGCCGTGTGCAGCTGCTGGATACTTGTATCTCTCATTCAATTTCCAATTGGAAATTCAAGCTTCTTTACGTGTGCAAAGTAAAAATGAATTTTCACTTTTGTTTCTCATTTTAGTCTAAAATGTAATTGATGAGAATTTCCTCTTTCAGTCCCAAAATATTATCCACCAATTTCCCTACAATTAATAATGCAAATAATTAGTCTCAAATAATTCAAATTAATTAAAATAAGAATTTCTGATCAAATTGAGCACAATTAGGAAAAATGAGAAAATACTGGACATTTAAGTATAATTCCCTAGTTAATTCTAGCACAATAAACTAAGTGAAGTGAAGAAAATATGGACTCATCACCTCCCCCAGTTCCTGTTCTCCAATTGCTCTCCAAACTATGGAGCAAAATCAGGTATCAATCCAATCTTCCTTTCCATTAATAGCCTCCTATCTTGAACAATATTGAAGTGGCGCTCATGCTTGCAGGAAAGGAATTTACTAGCATAGGAATGTTTTGGTTCCTTATCCTTCCTCTTGGATCCTATATTCTTGATTCTCTTGCCCGATGAGGAGGCCATCCCTGCATCAAACACAATTCACAAAACCACAAGAAACATCATCAAGCATTAGTAAACCACAAACAACTCCCTAAAACCATTCCTATCACCGATGAGGGCAATCAGAACCCCTCAGCGCAACTTGTGCATCAAACCAGCAAGCAAAAGAGCACAAGACACCAGTCTGCCAGAGTCGCGCTCAGGGGAAATTTCCGCTCAGTGGCGATTCTGCAGATTTTGCAAAATGCCTTGAAAATGTTGTAATCTCCACCCACATGCAATCGTCTTAGTTCCAAACCCAAATCAAGCAGTTTAATTGGTCCAAACAGCAATTAATTCATCTAATCATGCATAAAAATCAAAATCCCTCAAGAATCATGCTTAGACAACCATGTTCATACCAATTCATGCTTTCAAAAACCCTAGACTGTAAAATGCTTATCCTTGGGTGGAGATGCTAGATGAGGGAAAAATGCTCTAGGAAAGTGAAGAAATCATCTCCCAACAGCAATGCTCTCACCAAACCCCAAACTTAGATGGAAACTTGATGCAAAACTAAATGGAAGAGAGTTTTTGTGAAGGGGGGAGAAGGGAAAAATGAAGAGAACACTTGGGAGAGTGCTTGAGAGTGTGTGAGAAGAGTGAGATATGAAAGTGCCTACCAAAACGCGCCCTAGGGTAAAAAAGAGGCCTAATGGGCCAAATCCCGTTGAGCCCAATTCAAACAAAACAGTTTTGTAATTTTCACATTTTATTGTGCACGTATTTTAGCTTGTAAGGAGCATGGGTTACTATAAATACCCAGCTCCTCTCTTGTATTTGTACTTTTGAGATTAATGAGAATTGAATTTTCTGAAATCAGAAATTATTCTCTCTTGAAAGTCATAGGCTAGAGAGTCCAAAGACTCCCTCTAGCCACCTTCCAAGCACACTCTCTCACTCCCATTTTCCATTTCCACGGTGCTTACGTTTTCTCTGATCTTCCACTAAACATTACTCTACTGCCACATCTTCAGCTTCTCGTGCGCGCCTCAGCCACGTCTCCATAGCGCACGCGTCAGCTTCTCGCATCTCGTTTCTCCATTTCACAGAAACCACAACTTCATTCTCGTCTTCAACCTCAGATTTCACCTTGCATCTTTCTCGAGTCTGTCCACTCGAGAGTTCCTCCGTCACCATTCCACATTCCACTTCTATTATACATTGTTTCTGTCTTTGCAACCCTAGATCCAGGTTTTCCACCAAAGCTCATCTTCTCCGCCAGGGTTTCGTCTCACTTCCTCCTTCATTTTCATTATTCCTTCATTTTTCACCGAACAAACCTTATTTCGTCTGTTCATCCTTCTTTTCCACTGTTCAATGTCCATTTATCATCGTTTAATCGGTCCAAATCGAGTCTATCCCCACTCCTAGGGTTTCATTCGTGCCTCTCGGGTTTCCACAGATTAAATCCTAGATCCTCGGGTTCCATGTGTTCAACCTCAATTTTCCCTTTGATCTCTAACTTCTATTCCATTCTGCTACGTCTTTACTCGTCGGAGAAGCCTCGAGGAGTCCGAATCGTGCTCACACAGCTTCTATCGTCATCTTCTCGGGCGCTCGTCCATCAGTTGGTATTCAGAGCAAGGTCGAGCACGCTTCAAAGCTAAGTATCTATGTCATTGTTTTTTATTTTTGTTTCGTTCATCGTTTCTGTTTCGCGTTTCTGTTTCGCCTCTCTGTTGCGTTTTCTTCATTTACGTGTTGTTCATCATTTTCCCTTTAATGTATTGATTTGTTTTTCTGATTTAAGTTGTTGCCAATCTTGTTTGTGTTTCGGGTTTTGATTCTCTTCATATCTGTTTAGGTTTCCAAGTTACGTGTCCTGTGCTTGAGTCATTATTTTTGAGTCTTATTATCATTTTAATTCGGTGCAAGTTTTTGTTTGAGTCTTTTATGTTTTGAAATCTATTTCTGTTTCTGTCAAAGTCATGTTAATTTGCTTATTTGTCTTTTAATTCAGTTGTAATATGTTCTTAAGGTTTTTGTTGCATGTTAGCTGTTTGATCAACATCAGCACACCATATGAGCAATGACAAATTCATTAAGAGCTCAGGTGCTTAGTCTTTGACATGAGATGCAGCTTTGCATTGGTTCACAGCAGTTATTTGGTGCCTAATCTGTTTCTGGTTATTTTGTGCACTTGACTGAGAATTTAGCATTGAGATGCCTTTGATTGATTGAGCCAGTACCATGTGCATACCATACAAGCAATGAATCGCTTTGGCAGAGCTTGGTTGCACTGAGAAAACTCTAATAAAGTCTCATTTGTAGTTGGCCGATCTGCATTGCTTTGTTTGAGTCTAGTTATTTTTGTTTCAAATCTGGTTTAGCACATAGATCATTGCTAAACATCTCTCATTGTTGATTTAGTGTCTTGTTCAAGTTTGAGTTGCTGTTTCTGGTTCAATTTAAGTGTTCAAAGGTCATTTGATTCATTAAGTCAAAATTTGAGTGGAAGAGTTGCTTAATTTGAGTAATTTGGGGCTGACTAAGTCAAATTTTGAGATAGTGTGTTTCTGCATCCAGTTGCTTTACAAACAAGTTTGTTTTAGATATTTGAAACTGATGATGCAAAGAAACCATGAGTTAATAGCTGCCCTAAGCCTTTTCACTCTTTAAACCACCAAACTTTTGGCATTTTTCATTCACAAGTTGCTAGTTGTTTGCCTTTTCTGAAATTTGTGGAATTGGTGCATTTGAAATTGAGTTGTCATTGCAGCAAAAGCTTGGTCATTCTATTTACATGTAAAACTATTCAAAAGAAACATTTATATAGTTCTAAAAAGCTGACAGACCAGTGCAATTGACTTTTATGAAAGCTGATGCATTAGAAAAGCCTTTTCTCTTAGGAATTTTATGGAACAGTTTCAACCAATTCTGAACTGAATTTGAATTTGGTGCAAATGCAACTTGTTTGGTTTTTTTATTGCTTTTAACATCTACTCTAGAACTAATCTTAGGATCCTGTTTGAGTGCTTACATTATTCATTACCTTGTTTCTTGTTTGTCTTGATTGACTTTCCTGGTTTTGTCTCAATGCATGTGCATTTTGTTCTGCTGTTCTTAATTTGAGCTTTAATTGCTTTATTCATTTGATCTAGAGTTGTCTTAAGCAATAGATCTGTTGTGCTGTCATTGTTTTGTGGTTGTCCTATTTTGTTCTGCATATCACTTTGCCTTAGCCTAGCCATTCTTGTTTGAGAAGCTGTTACACTATGCTTTCTGGAATCTGAAAAAAGGTTTGTGTGCTTGGTAGCATCTTAGGTGGTAGTGGTCTAAAATACTCTCAAGCCTTGAACTGCAAAGGGAGAATCTCCCTTCCAAACCTTTTCATTTATGTGCTTTAAGCTTCAAGAGAAGCCTGAGTGTAGTGAGCTTTGTAAGGCTGACTTGGCCTAATTCCTTGGCAATTTGAAATAGAGAATTTTATTGTTCATCTAACTGTGTTGCTGACTGTTAATTGTGCAGGAAAACGAGTTTGAGTGATCAAACTAGAGCAGCTGTGATTGTACTCATTTTAATCTGCTCTTGCATTCATTTTGAACCTTAATTTGTTTGCTGAATCACTGCTACCTTACCTATTCTGATTGCATTTTGAACTTCTTCATTTCTGCATCAACACTGTTTTAATTGCCAATTCCTGATTTCATGAGTGAGTTATTTGACTTGTTCTTACTTGGTTTTTTTTTTTAAAAAAATTATCACTACACATACTTCTGCACATACTGTTGCACATTATATTTCATTGGTTTAATCAGATTGGTCTGCTACTTTTGATTTGTCTCGAACATTGTTGTCACCAATTTGGTCCATTGATTCTGACCAGTTTAACTCACTGATTTGCTATACAGGCTATGCTGGTCATTTAATTGTGAATCAACTTATTCTTCATTTTTCCTACATTGTATCATGTGGTGTATCTACTGTATTTGGTGTAGCTGTGCAGATCTGATTTAATTGGTGTCATATAGCTAGTGCATCAGTTACAAGAATGTAGTATAGGATGTCTACAATTGAAGAATGAATATGCTGATTAGTTGAGCACGAGGAAGAACCTACAACAAAGTCCACTAAAACCAACAACTATAAATAGCATTAATCAGGGAAGTTGCGTAGCTATATTGCTTCTGTTTGCTTAAACTGTTTGTGTTATAGCTTGCAATTTGTTGGATGTTGTGATTTGCTCAATTGGGTGTGATTTTCTTGCAGTTTATTCCTAGAGAGCAAAAGACATTTTCTTTGTAACTACATCAAGGGCACAAGACCGAGAAAAGGGAAGTGCTTACTGCCATATATATACACATCACCTTGTGTGATTTGTTTTAGCTAAGGAAATTTTGATTGAAGATCTATGCATTTGCTTTTGTAGGAAACTGATCAGGAGAGACCAAGAGAATTGATAGCAGAAGCACAAAGTTGAGCAACAAAGCTGAATGAAGTGGACCAGGACCGTAGCAGCCTAGCATAGTTGTTTTCTTTTGTAATTGTTTTCTTCAATTTGTTTGTAATAGGCTTGTGTTAGCCTACTGTTAGCTTTAGCTTTTGTTTTGTAAAAGGGCCTTTTATAAAGTCCAAGTTCTTTGGAAGAGTCCTTGGTGCTCTTTCAAACTCTTGGCAACTTTACTTGTTTTAATTTTAGCATAGCTAGAAAGGTGAATGTGTCTTGTTAGCCAAAGCTACAAGCTTCACCATAGGAGTAAACTTTAATATTGACTTGATTGATGTATCTCGTAGGGGTCATTAGAGTCTGCTGGTTTCTTAAGTGTTTTGTTTGTTTGATTTTGTGTTCACGTTTAGGGGTGATTAGGCTAAAAGGGATTAAACTTTAAGCCTTTTCACATTAAAGTCCGAAGAGTCTAGTCTTTTAGTGTTTAATTGTTTGTGATTGTTTGAGTTGTGTACTTTGTTTCTAAAGGTGATTTTAGTTTAAGGGGTAATTAGTTAGTAGCCTAAGACATTTCTGGCAAGGCAAGGCTTGGTACTTAAGCAGCTCTTTAGCTCACCTCTCTTACCTGGGACTTGTCTAAGTGAAAGTTTTGAACCCTTTAGATTAAGAAAACTTTTAAAAACAAAGATGTCTTCTTATAGTTCATATAGGTCTTCTAGGTTAGATAAAGTTGATGAAATGTTTAAATAAGCTAGGAATCTTCCATCCTTTGGTAAAGACATAGGTGCATTAACATACCTAGCTTGGGAAAAAGAAATTGATAAAATAAATCCTTGGTTTTATGGAGAGAGTGAATATTATGTCCTTAGCATATATCTCTCTAAGTTAGAAGAGCATGCAAGTGAGTGGTGGGATGAAAGACAATATCATGTTAGGAAAGATAGAAAGTCTTCCATACGTAATTGGCATGATTTAAAAGCTTGCATGAGAAGAAAGTTTGTGTCTTCAAGCATTAAAAGAAACCTAGAACTAATTAGGGATTGCATTGATGATGGGAAATTATTTCTTGAGAGCTTAAATGATCATGGGTTTCTTCGTAGAGAACAAGAATTTGGGGCAAGACTTAAAGAGATCAAGGATAAGAAAAGAGAAAGAGAGATTGAGAGAAAAGAAAAGGAAGAAAGGAAAGAACAAGAGAAGAAAGAGAGAGAAGAAAACGAGAAAAGAGAATAGAGAAGAAGAGAGGAATTAAGAAGAGAAGAAGAGAGAAGAGGAAGAGAAAAGGAAGAAAGAGAAGAAGATAAAAGAAAAGAAGAAGAGAGAAAAGAAAAAGAGAGAAAAGAAGAAGAAAAGAGAGAAAGGCAAGAAAGAGAGAAGAAAGAAAAGGAGAAATTGTTACTGATGACAAATCCTATTCTTTCAAAGACCATGGAACCTAAAAGGGAAGGTTTCCAAATCTTTACTTCTTTTCCAATAATTGATTATTTTTCAATTTTTAACTTCTCTTTCAAACAAATTGTCATCTCATATTCTTTGCAAATTTTTTCAAAATATGACAATTCAAATCTTGAATTATTCTTATCTTCTAGGAAAGATATAACTCAAGACAAAAGTGAATTTGGACTTCTAGAATTTCCAAATGTTATAAAACAAAATATTAGAAGTCCTTATTTCCTTGATTTTATAGAAAAATTCCTTCTTGGATTGATATTAATTGAAAATATATTTGATGTTTATTACAGATTTGTGTTTGATCCAGGAGGAAGAAAAAGTGGATATAAAAGAATAAGGCCACTCCAAGATGGCCATGCTCCCAAAGATTGTGTAGAGCTTCTTCATAAGGCGATTGCCAGATTTGAGGACAAATCTTTTTTTTAAGAGGGAGGGTATGATGGAATCCTGCCTGATGTGTTTCTCAGTGTCCTCTTTTTGTAATTTTCACATTTTATTGTGCACGTATTTTAGCTTCTAAGGAGCATGGGTTACTATAAATACCCAGTTCCTCTCTTGTATTTGTACTTTTGAGATTAATGAGAATTGAATTTTCTGAAATCAGAAATTATTCTCTCTTGAAAGTCATAGGCTAGAGAGTCCAAAGACTCCCTCTAGCCACCTTCCAAGCACACTCTCTCACTCCCATTTTCCATTTCCATGGTGCTTACATTTTCTCTGATCTTCCACAAAACACTACTCTGCTGCCACATCTTCAGCTTCTCGTGCGCGCCTCAGCCACGTGTCCATAGCGCACGCGTCATCTTCTCGCATCTCGTTTCTCCATTTCACAGAAACGACAACTTCATTCTCGTCTTCAACCTCAGATTTCACCTTGCATCTTTCACGAGTCCGTCCACTCGAGAGTTCCTCCGTCACCATTCCACATTCCACTTCTATTATACATTGTTTATGTCTTTGCAACCCTAGATCCAGGTTTTCCACCAAAGCTCATCTTCTCCGCTAGGGTTTCGTCTCACTTCCTCCTTCATTTTCATTATTCCTTCATTTTTCACCAAACAAACCTTATTTCGTCCGTTCATCCTTCTTTTCCACCGTTCAATCTCCATTTATCACCGTTTAATCGGTCCAAATCGAGTCTATCCCCACTCCTAGGGTTTCATTCGTGCCTCTCGGGTTTCCACAAATTAAATCCTAGATCCTCGGGTTCCATGTGTTCTCCCTTTTCATCTAGATATCTCTTCTTTGTGGAGACTTGCTTCATATGCTTTGCATAATCTGGAATTTGTTGCAGTGCTTCATTGATGAACAAATCTTCGATCCCCGAAAACGGAGTCAAAAACTTGTTAAACCCTCGGCAAGTGTAACCGAATCGTATCATGTAATAAACCTGGTAAGACCAAGTATCGTTCTCCCAAAAGACTCTCGGCCTAGACAGTTATGTGATTTATTGATTAATTAAGACTTGTGAACAAATTGTTGTAAGTTTCAAATGTAAAAGACTGAAATGTAAATATGTATGCATGTGATGATCAATGGGCAAGAAGAAACAAAACACGTGAATTGAAATATATGGATGACTATGTTGTTGGGGTTTATCAATTTCATCCTATCCACTCTCTTGTATTTAGGAATTCATCATTCTTTTCATTAATGTTAATGCCACTTTCTAAATTACTTTAAACCCGATATCTCGGCGAAGAAAGCCTATCCTTAATTATGAGTTCATACAATTCCTAGCATCCCTAATAATTAATTCTGAAGCATAAAAGCTTAAAGGTAACCAACTATAATACTCTTATGTCTAGGTTGGTAATACACTTTTGGGAGAGATTCCCCAGATATAGATTTCCTCGTATGTGTCCATATCGACAAAACCAATAATCATGACATCGAATGAGTTAAACAATGCATGCTTTGAGCAAAGAGGAAAAACCCTAACTATTAATGAAAGAAAGCATGTATCATAAAAATGATCTTGAAGAACAAATTCCATACAAGAGAGTTTCTAAGGATTTACATTGATTCCCCAACAACAAAATAAGTTTAGTTCTCCATCGTCATGGAAGAACTAGATGAACAATGGAATGAAAGAATGAAAGAGATATAAAAACCCGAGAAAGAGAAGAGGAGAGCCGTCACCATCTCTAATTCTACCCCCAAGGGGTGAAAAGTGTGTATCTGGTTCGTTCCAACCAAAGATACAAACCCTAGAACGTCCTAAAGCTTATAGACTATTATAAAAAATACAGAAAATTAGGCCCAAGCCCAGAAAAGTGCCGCTCAGCAGTAATAACGCGTGTCCACTTCTTTCCGTCAACGGTGCCAACGGTTCTTTGCGAGTGCCGCTCAGCGGCAATTTGCGAGTGCCGCTCAACAGTAATTTGCGTTGAGCGGTACTTGCGGTTTCTCTTCTTTTGCACTTTCTGTGTCCTTTTCTGATTCCATCTCTATCCCTTTTCACTTCTTTCATCAATTTCATCTAAAAACCTGCAAAAACAAGGAAATCAAGCATAAAACCTGTCCAACTCTGTTATTTCCAATAATTCAACAAAATCATGAGTTTAAGCTAATTTCTAAGTCATAAAGGTTGTAATTGAAGTCAATTTTAAGTATAAAAATAACAATTTTTCAACTGTTATCAAGTAATAATAAAATGGTAAGACCAAGTATCGTTTCCCAAAGGACTCATGGCCTAAACAATTATGTGATTTGTTGATTAAATTAGACTTGTAAACAAAAACGTTGTTGTTGAATTACGAAAAATAAACATGAATGCAAAGTTTTGATCAATGGAATAGAAAGATGCAAAAACGATTGATGTAGAATATGAATGATTATGTTGTTGGGGTTTCCAATTCATCCTATCCACTCTCATGTATTCAAGAATTCATTTTTCTTCATTAATGTTAATGCCACTTTCTAATTTACCTTAAACCCGATGTCTCGGTTAAGAAAGCCTACTCATAATCACTAGTTTATAATGTCTTGTCTCCCTAGCAATTATTCATGCATTACATTCACACAAAAGCTTAAAGGCAACCAATCCTCCTATCCCTATGTCTAGGCAATATTACTCTTGGGGAGAATTTCTTCAGTTCTAGATTTACTTATGTGTCCATACAAATAACATCAATGATCATGCAATTGAATGAGTTAAACAAAGCATGCATATAGTATAGAAGAAAAACCCTAACAATTAATGAAGCAAAGCATATAAAATATAGAACCAATTCAATACATGACACTTTCAAAGGATTACATCGGTTCCCCAACAATAATGAAGGTTTAGTTCACCATAATCATGGTGAAACTAGATGAAAAACAATGAAAGAATGAAAGATAGAACCCTAGAAGTTGAAGAATAGAGCTTGAGCATCCAAAATCCTCCTCCAAGGGGTGAAGAAAGTGTGATTTCGCCTCTTTCTGTCCAAAGATACTAACCCTAATTCGACTAAAACCTTATATAGCTTCCTAAAAATTACAAAAAATAGTCCCAAGCCCAAACCTTCTATTTTGACGCTCAACTGCAGTTTGACCCCTCAGCGGTGACTGCGGGACTCCAGAGTGCCACTCAGCGGTAAAAGTGGCGCTGAGAGGTGACTGCGGCTCTTCTTTTGTGCACTTTTCCTTCCTTTTTTGAGTCCAACTCTTGGTTACTTCAACTTCTTTCATCAAAATTCCTGCCAAAACAAGGGAAACCAAGCATAAAACCAATCCAACTCTCTTATTTCCAAAACATAAGCAAAAGCATGATTCCAAGCTAGTTTCTAAGTCATAAAGGTTGTTTTTTATGTCAAATTTAAGTATAAAAATAACAGTGTTTCAACTGTTATCAGTCGGGTCATCAATGGAGGGTTTCGTCGTTGCGCCAGTGGGTACCTCGATTTGTTTCGAGCACCAATACGCATGTCCAATAGCTGGGACCAAAGAGGATAGTTAGAGTCATCAAGGATAACAGTGATGGGAAAGGAAGAATTGTCTTGCCGGATGATAAAATTGGAGGACGGAGTAGAGGTGGTAAACGGTGAGGAGGTGGAAGCATTGTCCATGGCTAAATTGGGAATTTTAGGGATTGAAAAACAGTACGGAAATGAAGTCAGGTGGTCCCGGAATTAAACAACATCTGATACCATGTTAAAACAATTATGGGAATAATTACTACACTTTCATTCATTCTTTTTTTTCTCAAATGAGGTACAAGTATATAAGCATTGTTAACCGCTTATACGTAAAATTAGGAAACAACTTTAAAAAATTGTTCCTAACTAAGCGTAACAATAATTTAAATTCAAATTCTATCTTCAACAGAATCCAGAAGAAAAGTGAATCTTGCTTCCTGAGATATAAAAAATGAGTATTTTGCTTTTGTTCAAAATAAAGATGCTTTGGACCCATATTTTAGTTGAGTAACTCTGTGAACTATATCATTATGATGTAGAGCACAAAATAAAATTTAATAAATGAAGGGAAGCACCATAATAAGGTTAGAAAATTATTAAATGATAAAGGAATCATGTGCGAATTGCTTTTCGAAGTTGAAAGGGAAACCCTTTTTATTATGTGACGTGTGTTAGTACATATTATATTAGTAATTATATATATATATATATATATATATATATATATATATATATATCTTTAATATCTATATAAAATATCTACTATCAGCACATATTTTTTATTATTTTATGAAATATTCATATTTCAAAAATACTTATCTTATTGATGAAACTTCACGTAGAGATGACCACTCATATGATGTAGGTTTCGCTTTGCTCAAAACTCTTAGTGTTGATCTGAAGTAGTGGTGTCCAGACCGAACGCCCGTCTTGGTTCCTTGTAGCTTCAGTGGGATGCCACTCGGCCCCACGGTGGGCGCCAAAATGTTTCAGTAGGGATTTGTGTAGGACCGAGAAACATACCTTTCTATCGTAATCTTCCTGCTTTCCAATGCTTGAGTTGCGTATAGCGCTTGGTTGGACTTTGAAGGCCGTTCAGTTGTACTCTTGATGGGGGAGGTACCTACAAAAGGCACTTCGACGCTCAAGTTAGGAGCGGTTTAATGAACTATTTATCACAATTGAATATTTGAGTCTCGTAGAGTGTGAGTTGAACGTACCTGGCTTTTGGCCCTGTCATTGTATTTATAAGTGTTTCATAGACTAAATGAAAACAAACTTACCTGGAGATTCGGTTAGTTACTCATAAACGGCCTATCAATCTCTAATGAGATATCTTTGGTTATTTTACCGTTTGTTGGACTATTGGCCCAATAATGATTTAAAGAATAATAACTTATGCATTGGCCCAATTATATGATCCAATATTGATGTAAAATGTTTCGGTAGGGATTTGTAGGACCGAGAAACTAACCTTTTCTGACGTGTCTTCCTTGCTTCCGAATGCCTGGATCGCCTGAATCGCCTGCCTTCCTTATGGAACGCTCGCCCGCCGACTGTACCATTCGGCTATCACCTGATTCGATCGGTTGTATTCTTGACTGGAGGGGGAGGTACCTGTAGAAGGCGCTCCGACGCTCAAGTTAGGAGCGGTTTTATGAACTGTTTATCACAGCTTAATATTTAAGTCCTGATCGGACGTAAGTAGAACGTAGTGGAGTCTCAGTTGAACGTACCTGGCTTTTAGCCCTGGCTTTGTATTTATAATTTGTCTCATGGACCCTAAACTGACACATGCCCAATAAAAATATAAATAGACTTACCTTAAAATCCAGTTGGTTGCTCATAAATCGCCTACCTATATCCTTAATTAGATCTTTAATCAGATATCCTTGATTATTTTATCTTCTGCTGGACCATTGGCCCAATAACTTAAATGCTGGCCCAAAAACCATTCGACTTGGTTGACCTTAGTTAATGTAGTGGATGGTAGCCCGGTTGACCATTGTTGTGGTGGTGACCGAACGGTTAACAATTAATAATCGTTCGGTATACACTATATCCGATACATTCCCCCAAGTCCGAGTTAATCGTTCGACTTTATCCATGATTAACTATAGGACTTATGAGTTTGAGGGAGGTTGTATTCGCTGTATTGAGTAGTGTGCTTTTAGATTGTTGTTCACCTGGCAAGGCTGAACCGAATGGTTAATGGCAAGATGCCAGTGAAGTTCTCTTTTGGAACTTTTTCTAAACTTAGTGATGGTTGATGGGAGTTCTTTTAGAACCTTTTCTCATGTTGATCGGTAACCAATAGTATCTGTTTACCTGCACTGAGGAATAATAGTTGAATTTAAACTGTAAAAAGAATGTGGATGATTATACTAACCACTTCACAAGGCAGGTTGGCCAAGCAAGCAAGATCGTTCAGTTGGCGATTGATAGTCCACGATCACACCGTTCGAATTTTACCACCCAGGGGCCCTAGGCGATGAGAACGACCGTCTCACTCGGTTTTTTCGCACCCAGGTGTGCTAGGTGGCGGGAACGACCGACTCTCTCGATTTTTCGCACCTAGAAGCTCCAAGTGACGAGAACGACCATCTCGCTCGGGTTTTGCGCACCCAGGTGTGCTGGGCGGCGGGAACGATCAACCCACTCGATTTTCGCACCTGGAAGTTCCAGGCGACGAGAACGACTGTCTCGCTCGGTTTTTTTGCACCCAGGGTTGCTGGACGGCAGGAACGACCGACCCGCTCGGTTTTTCGCACATGGGAGTTCCGGGCGACGAGAACGATCGTCTCGCTCGGTTTTTTTGCACCCATGTATGCTGGGCGGCGGGAACGATCGACCCGCTCGGTGTTGAACTAGGGGTTCCTAGAGAACCTCTCTAGGTTTCACTGGACTAGGTGTTCCTAGAGAACATCCCTAGGTTTCTTTGAACGGTAGGCTCACATCGGCCAAATGATTTTTGCGCAAGATCCTGTCATCTGCACTAAAGAAATTTAACAATTCGAATTTTACATGGTGAGAAACAGATTAGTCAGACAAACCAATGCATTTACAAGGTTACAATTAATATTGAAATAGGTTATGCTATAAGGCCGAACGGCCAATCGAGTAAGACCGCGCTGGTCTTCGAATGAATGTTTTAGACCAAAATGAAGATTCCATATTAGGATGTGTCACGGATAAGCTTGTGGCGCTCCGCCGCTCAAGTTAGGAGCGGTTTAATGAACTGTTTATCACAGTTCAATATTTGAGTCTCGTAGAGTGAGTTGAACGTACCTGGCTTTTGGCCCTGTCATTGTATTTATAAGTGTTTCATAGACCAAATAAAAACAAACTTACCTGGAGATTCGGTTAGTTACTCATAAACGACTTATCAATCTCTAATGAGATATCTTTGGTTATTTTACCGTCTGTTGGACTTTTGGCCCAACAATGATTTAAAGAATAATAACTTATGTGCTGACCCAATTATGGCCCAATATTAATGTAGCGGATTGATCGAGCGGCCTTGAGCGGATGGACCGAACGATACTGAATGTTAACCGTTCGGTCCATACTGTATTAATACAGGAAATGCAAGCTTTTAAGCTTTTAATATTCTAATATATTTCTCAAACGAAAACGATATTTTAACACAAGAAAAGGTTACTCACTTTGACACACTTACGTGTCAACGAAGGTGGAATTTTTAAAAGTAGTTTTTGAATTATTTTTTGAATTGTTGACGTTGGCCATTTTGTGCACGGTGGAACTGGGAGAAGAGGAGTCGTTAGGATTTCAAAATGTGTTTTCTTCTACTGTTCACTCGTTTTCTTTTTCCCAATCCTCGGGAAACTCCACACCTTTAGGTTTTCCTCTGCCATTCTCCAAACGTAGGGGCACAACAGAGCACCTAGCCCTAAACCCTTCATCACAAATCAATCGTCTTCCTCTTCTCTACAACTATTTCCATACTTACATCCATACATAGGAACGAAGTGACATCTGATGAGACCGACACTCAATTGTCGATACTACTGCTATTAGATTTTGACATACTAACACTTGACCTTTATGAAGCTCCGCTTCTCTCTCACACAATCAGGACCTCAAAGCAATTCTTTGAAAAACTTGATTCAAAATTTTGGACAACCAACGCTTCTACATATAATGTCCCGGTGACGGTTCACTTTTGCTTTAATGGACCAAATCCCATTTGAAAACAGTTCACGAGAACACGACGCTCCTTTCCCAACTAACGCTACGATTTTCGTGCCACTCCTACCCTTCCAGTTAGCGTTTGTCGAACCATACTTACGCTTCCTAACTATTAGTTTGATTTTCGTACCACATCCACCCTTTTTACTTATATCTTTTCAGATCTCATGTCCCATCATTCAAACACTAGTAAAAAATTGGGTTTTTACAGCGCACATTACGCCACGGTTCACCGGAAACCGCAGCATAATGGTGCGCGGTGGCAGTTTTGTAAATAAATCGAAAACATATGCCGCGGTCCAGAGCGGAACGGCGGCATATACTCCAGTCAACCATCCCCTTTGACGCCACGTCTGAATAAAAAATTAATTATCAGGTATATGCCGCGGTTCTCTGGACAACCGCGGCATATACCCCTGCCAATTTATTGCAGGGGCTGACTGATTCAGAGAATTTCAAAAGTTACAAGGGTATATGCCGCGGTCCTCAGAGCAACCGCGGCATATACCCCTGCCAATTTATTGCAGGGGCTGACTGAGTCAGAGAATTTAAAAAGTTACAAGGGTATATGCCGCGGTCCTCAGAGAAACCGCGGCATATACCGTAGTAACTTCTCAAATTCTCTGCTAGTCAGAGAATTTCAAAAGTTACAGGGGTATATGCCGCGGTTTCGCAGAGCAACCGCGGCATATACCCCTGTCATCTACTGAAATTTCCAAAAAGGCAGTTGGGGAGACAGTTGTGTTCAGCACGTTATGTTGAGAGGGTCGCACCTCCCACAAAAGTTGTGCATAAAAGAATGCAGTATAGACTAGGAAGTGACTCCTAGGTCGTCTCTCAAGGACCAAATTGGGTTCAGTCTCAGATCACACACGGTAAAAGGGGGTTTTGAAAGTGTTCTTGTGATTGGAAATAAATTAAATTAAAACTGGAAATTAAATACAATCGAACACAATTGGAAAAATTGAAATAAATGAACAAAGCAGGAAAACCAAACGGTCCTACAGATGACCGAACGGTTCTACATTGATACCAAACGGTCTCTAAAGCAAGTGAGGAAATTGGAAATGCAGAAAGATAAAGAAGCCGAAAAGAATAGAAAACATAGTGAACGAACACAGTAAACTAATTAAAGTGAACGAAGGCAGTGAACTGAAGATTCCTAAAACACGATGTGTGAACTAATTAAAATGTACTGGTAATAATAGAAAGAACGTTTGACTAATAACGAAATGAACATTGCAGCTTGGAATAAAATGAAATGCAACACTTAAACTAATAAAGAAAGAAAACATATTGCAGTTGAAAAGGAAAACAACGCTTAAATCACCACTCCAAAGCAATTGAAAATTGAATCACCGTTTCATTACAAGAAAAGAAATTTTTGCTTTTGGAATAGTAAAAATCACCGTGAGCATCGTGTGAGTTGAATAACATTTCAATGCAAGAGAGCGTGAACAATAATATAAACTGGAATTGTAACGAGTAAGATAAAGAATTGAAAAGAAAATTCTCCACGGAAAAGCTCTAAAGATAAAGCATGAACAGTAGCTGCTTATCAAAGGAAAATGAAATCATCACGTGTGTGCCCTCTTTAGCTCTACTCACCGTACACACCCACTCCTATCTAATCACCTTGCTACTATTCTCTCAAGAAAAGGACACTCATTTCTCGCTGGTGGTATAAAAACTGTGCACACTAACAACACAGGAAGCTACATTCTCCCGTCCAGGTCCTGCCCACTCCGTGCGCTCCTCTCTCTCGGTGGTTCTCCCTCCAGCTCTCTCTCACTCACTGCCCTCCAACCGAGAGCTCCTCAATCACCCGTAACCTTCCATCCTCAACGCTCCTTCTTCCAAAACTCCAGCCCCCCCTCCAAAAGAACATCTAAGTGGCGGCTGGACTGCACCCCTAAAAACCCTCTCCGTAACACTGCTGCTGGACGTTGCTTCCGCGTGTGGGCCGTGGTATGCTTCCCTCCTTCAATCTGCTGCCAGCACCTCCTTCACGTCGCTGGATTTGCTCCGTGCTGCCATGGGCCGTGACTCTCTCTAAGCTGCTTTCATTTCGCTGGATGTGTGAAGGCCGCGTGGACGTGTGCTGCATTCTGTGCGCTTATTCTTTCTTCACGCACCACCTAAGAAAGCTGCCCCTCACACCCTCTAGATGCTTCCGGATGCTACTGGACTGCTGGGCCATGGAGTGTGTGCAGCATGGAGCTGGCAGCTGGACCGTGGCACCTCCTGGATGTGCAACCCGTCACACCATTTCTTTCTTCACTGGACACCACCCTCTTCAAAGCTTGCTGGAAATTTCTAGACACACCCCTGTTGGACCGGGATCAGCTTCTCCTAATTACCGCTTGCTGGATGTTGCTGGGCCGCGTGGAATTCCTTTCCCCTTTGAAGGCTGGATGTGCACCCCTCTAGTTGCCACCGTGGCTGCTTTCTTGTGGGCCGCGTGTGTTAAAATTGTTTAGCTGATTCCAAAATGAATGTGCCGTGAGATGCACTTGTAAGGTGGTCCCCATTGGCCTTTTGGTTTAATTTGTTTCATCTAACAAGTCTTGGGACATGCAAAAGTGTGGGGTCCGCATGTGCTATTTTCACTTCAACAAATTCAGCACACATGCATTTGGGAGTTGGACGTGAATTGCTTCTTTCCAGCATGTATCTCTTTCAATTTTTCTTCAATTTGATACAAGCAAAAACCATGTGTCTGTGTGCTTTAGTAGATTCACACTTCCAGGATGTAGCGTCCTTCCTCTCATGACCACCAAATGCCAAAACGAAGGTCACTTGATTTATCTTTAAGTCCCAACACATTTCCAAAAATTTCCCTACAATTAATAATGCAAATAATTAGTTCAAATAATTCAAATTAATTAAAATTTGAATTTCCGATCAAATTAAGCACAATTAAGAAAAATGGGAAAATACTGGACATTTAAGCACAATTCCCCGATTAAATTCGGTACAATAAGCTAAGTGAAATTGAGAAAATATTGACTCATCAAAATAGACCACACTTAGTCTTTTGCACTCCCGGGCAAAACCAAGACGCAGATCAAGGAATAGTTCAAAGGACATTAGGGAAGTGACACAAACTCAGCACATAGAAAACAAACACTAACTAGGACAAGAACAAAATTACACAATTCTCAATGAATCTGGACCAAGAAGGGAAGTAGACAATATCCAACACAGAATCAATCAGAGAAAGCAGATACTCATGAAATCATCCAAGCAATTCAAGACATGGCAAAATGATCAATCAGCTCAAGAGGTGAATCAAAAACAACATAACCTCACAGATGCACTATCAGTGTTTCTCTCAAGTGTCTAGGGTAAATCAATGTCACTCAATGCACTCAAGAAAGCAAACAACAACAGACTTGGCAAACCTCTAATATCAACACTCAAAACATATGCATGTTCAAATCAAAAGGTCTTTTATGGGTGAAATGGGGCCAAGGACAAAGGAGGATAAATATGGATGAGAAGCTACAAACCAAAAGAAATAGAGGAGCAATGGGGAACAAGTGTAAACACAGTAAAATCACACCCAGACCTCTAATTCAATCCTCTTCTTGACTTCATTATTCACAAAATTTTTTTTTTCACTTTTTTTTTATATATTTTTTTTTCATCCTGTCTCTTTTCTTTACTCTATTCAGCACACAATTTCAAGAGACAAGATACACCACATATTTACAAAAACACGATAAGAAAAGGACTCACTAGCCAATTCATCAGAATCCCCAGGGAGACCACACTTGTTCCCAAAACACTTCCAAAGCTCCAAAATTCCCTAAGGTTAAGGTAATCATGGTTTTTCACTTAGGGCTAGTGTATGAGCTTCAAAACAAAGAAATAGGGGAAAGTATAGGCTCAAAAGGGGTTATCAAAGGATCAAAACAAGGTAAGCTTATTTGGCTAGAGAGGCTCAAGAACAAAATTGCCTTTATCACTTCCAAACATGCATATCAATCAAGAATCATCAAAAAGAGTCAAGCCAAGGCATATGCGCAAGCAATCAAGAGACATATCACACACAAGAAAGAACATAAAGTGGCTCAAATCTCACACAGGGTAATTCTGTCAGAATCAATTCAACTCTCAAAAATCATAACCATCTTCCCAAGTAAAGAAAAGCAAGGATTTCAAACAAATCAGAGTATCAATGAAGTGAAAGACACATCTACAACCTAAACAAAGTCCAGAAATCAAGAGAAACATGTAAAACTGTACACAAGACACGACAAAAATAACCTAGAAAAGAAAAAATTTAACACAGAAAACAAAAACTAACAAAGAAAAATTAGAATCTCCCCTAATAGACCACACTTAAACTACACAGTGTCCTCAATGTGTCATAAGCATAAGATCAGAAATCAGAACAATCAACAAATCATGGACAAGTGCAATAAAAGTAGGGAAAGGGGGAGAAGAGAGAAAGAAAACTCTCCTGATCATGGTGGCAGTTGCCAATTTTGGACTTTTAGGGAGATGTCTTCCACCACAGGATCCAGCAAGGAAGTTTTGAGGAAGAATTGCTTCATCCTCCAGATTTGATCTAGCAGGGAGATATCATCCACAGCTGGATCTAAGAAGAAGTGATTGTTGATGAGCGGGTTCAACAGGTGCTTATTGATCTTGAAGCTTTTGTCATTGTGAGCACCTTTGTTGTCCACTGTGGGTGTTTGTTGATCAAATTCATTTGTACCTCCTGCAATAGGGTTAGTGCAATGTGGCTCTACAGAAATTTCATGCAGGGGTATAACACCCAATCCCAATTTATCAGACTGAACCTCAGATACATCCTCAGAACATGAATCAATTTCAAAATCACAAGCAATATCAACTACAGACTCAGATTCATGTTCAATGCATGGAGAATAAACATTCGGATGCGACAGCAAAAATTGGTTCTCATCATGCATAGAGGGAAAATTAAAATCAGACTCAACAACAATATAATCATCAGCATACCTCTCAACAACATAATCATCAATATAATCATCACTGACATAATCATACTGAGGTATGCTTACCTCCACTTCCCTGAAGATTGGAAGAGTGGTGGAAGCTGATGATGGTCTACCTTTCTCAAAAATGTTGCTCATATATGCCTGGTCCTAGAAATCTTTCTCGGTCTCCTCAAGTGCAAGAGTGGGACCATCTGAAGGTGGGAAAGTATGTGGCGCAATAGTAAGCTCATGACTCTTCTCCCCATCTTCTATGTTGATGCCACTATCATCATCATCTGGAATCTGAACAGTCTGAAATGGTAACTCTGAATCTTGAGACTGTTCCTCAGTGAGTTGAGTGGCCATCTGCCCTATCTGATCAGTCATACTCTGAATGGCAGCTCCTATTTCTTGCTGGAACTGCATGTTCTCTTGCTGAAACTGAAGGTTCTGCATGGTCATCTGCTCCAACAACTCCTGCAATGTAGGCTCAAAAGTAGAAGGCTGAGGAGCTATTTGGGCAGGAGCATCATATTGCTGACTTTGGTATTGCTGGACTGGTGGAGGCATACAAGTACTCTGGAATGGTGGTTCTTGATAATGATGCTGTGGAGCATCATACCATCCCAAGGTAGGGTCATTCCATCCAAGACCGTTGCTGTAAGCATATTGCACCGGGGAAAATTTGCTCAGAAACTGATGCTCAAGATATCCCCAATCGGTAACGGATCTCAGAGGAAGAGAGTCTTTCCAATCCTTAGCTGCTCCTTGTAATGAATGCGGAAATGCGCTCAGGAAAATGTAATCAAGAGGGACATCTGGAGGCTTCATTGAAGAGCACATGATGTGGAGCTCCTCCAAATGTCTGTGTGGGCATTCTCCTGCAAAACCATGAAACTTAGGCAGCAAATGTATCAGTCCAGGGGTGAGATCGCAATGAAGATCATCCTCCTTAAGTGAAACCGGCTCACAAAGAGCATTCTCAGAAATTAGAGGATGAGTCGTATTGTTCTCAACATAGAAATCAGTAGAATATGAATTACAATCAGAGTAACATGCAGAAGGAGAATCATAATCAGAGGCACTAGCAAAACAAGCAGTGTTCACGAAATCAAAATAGGTAGACATGGAAAAAGAAGAATACTAAAAATCACGAAACAAATAAAACACAACACATTTATACATGCAACACGCACACACAAAACAGAACATCACATCACATCACATCACAACACAAGACAAAACACAACACACACAAACACAACAAAAACCTAAGACCGAACCATTGGTCCCCGGCAACGGCGCCATTTTGTTGAGAGGGTCGCACCTCCCACAAAAGTTGTGCATAATAGAATGCAGTATAGACTAGGAAGTGACTCCTAGGTCGTCTCTCAAGGACCAAATTGGGTTCAGTCTTAGATCACACACGGTAAAAGGGGGTTTTGAAAGTGTTCTTGTGATTGGAAATAAATTAAATTAAAACTGGAAATTAAATACAATCGAACACAATTGGAAAAATTGAAATAAATGAACAAAGCAGGAAAACCAAACGGTCCTACAGATGACCGAACGGTTCTACATTGATACCAAACGGTCTCTAAAGCAAGTGAGGAAATTGGAAATGCAGAAAGATAAAGAAGCCGAAAAGAATAGAAAACATAGTGAACGAACACAGTAAACTAATTAAAGTGAACGAAGGCAGTGAACTGAAGATTCCTAAAACACGATGTGTGAACTAATTAAAATGTACTGGTAATAATAGAAAGAACGTTTGACTAATAACGAAATGAACATTGCAGCTTGGAATAAAATGAAATGCAACACTTAAACTAATAAAGAAAGAAAAAATATTGCAGTTGAAAAGGAAAACAACGCTTAAATCACCACTCCGAAGCAATTGAAAATTGAATCACCGTTTCATTACAAGAAAAGAAATTTTTGCTTTTGGAATAGTAAAAATCACCGTGAGCATCGTGTGAGTTGAATAACATTTCAATGAAAGAGAGCGTGAACAATAATATAAACTGGAATTGTAACAAGTAAGATAAAGAATTGAAAAGAAAATTCTCCACGGAAAAGCTCTAAAGATAAAGCATGAACAGTAGCTGCTTATCAAAGGAAAATGAAATCATCACGTGTGTGCCCTCTTTAGCTCTACTCACCGTACACACCCACTCCTATCTAATCACCTTGCTACTATTCTCTCAAGAAAAGGACACTCATTTCTCGCTGGTGGTATAAAAACCGTGCACACCAACAACACAGGAAGCTACATTCTCCCGTCCAGGTCCTGCCCACTCCGTGCGCTCCTCTCTCTCGGTGGTTCTCCCTCCAGCTCTCTCTCACTCACTGCCCTCCAACCGAGAGCTCCTCAATCACCCGTAACCTTCCATCCTCAACGCTCCTTCTTCCAAAACTCCAGCCCCCCCTCCAAAAGAACATCTAAGTGGCGGCTGGACTGCACCCCTAAAAACCCTCTCCGTAACACTACTGCTGGACGTTGCTTCCACGTGTGGGCCGTGGTATGCTTCCCTCCTTCAATCTGCTGCCAGCACCTCCTTCACGTCGCTGGATTTGCCCCGTGCTGCCATGGGCCGTGACTCTCTCTAAGCTGCTTTCATTTCGCTGGATGTGTGAAGGCCGCGTGGACGTGTGCTGCATTCTGTGCGCTTATTCTTTCTTCACGCACCACCTAAGAAAGCTGCCCCTTACACCCTCTAGCTGCTTCCGGATGCTACTGGACTGCTGGGCCATGGAGTGTGTGCAGCATGGAGCTGGCAGCTGGACCGTGGCACCTCCTGGATGTGCAACCCGTCACACCATTTCTTTCTTCACTAGACACCACCCTCTTCAAAGCTTGCTGGAAATTTCTGGACACACCCCTGTTGGACTGGGATCAGCTTCTCCTAATTACCGCTTGCTGGATGTTGCTGGGCCGCGTGGAATTCCTTTCCCCTTTGAAGGCTGGATGTGCACCCCTCTAGTTGCCACCGTGGCTGCTTTCTTGTGGGCCGCGTGTGTTAAAATTGTTTAGCTGATTCCAAAATGAATGTGCCGTGAGATGCACTTGTAAGGTGGTCCCCATTGGCCTTTTTGTTTAATTTGTTTCATCTAACAAGTCTTGGGACATGCAAAAGTGTGGGGTCCGCATGTGCTATTTTCACTTCAACAAATTCAGCACACTTGCATTTGGGAGTTGGACGTGAATTGCTTCTTTCCAGCATGTATCTCTTTCAATTTTTCTTCAATTTGATACAAGCAAAAACCATGTGTCCGTGTGCTTTAGTAGATTCACACTTCCAGGACGTAGCGTCCTTCCTCTCATGACCACCAAATGCCAAAACGAAGGTCACTTGATTTATCTTTAAGTCCCAACACATTTCCAAAAATTTCCCTACAATTAATAATGCAAATAATTAGTTCAAATAATTCAAATTAATTAAAATTTGAATTTCCGATCAAATTAAGCACAATTAAGAAAAATGGGAAAATACTGGACATTTAAGCACAATTCCCCGATTAAATTCGGTACAATAAGCTAAGTGAAATTGAGAAAATATTGACTCATCAGTATAGGCCGCGGTTCTACGAGCAACCGCGACCTATTCTCCTACCTGAAATTAATTTAAAATGAATTTGAAATATTTCGAGGTATATACCGCGGTTGCCCGCTGAACCGCTGCATATAGTTTGAAAATAATTTCAAAAATGCCATTTAGGTTAATTTTTTTAATCAGTATATGCCGCGGTTGGGCGTGAAACCGCGGCATATACCCATATTATACCGCTGTTAAGTAGTGAACCGCGGTAGATTCCCCAGTTCAGAGTTAAAAAATAAAACTTGGAATAGTGTCGACTTCTTCGCGTGCGCTCTCTGTTTCGCGTTTTTCTTCTCCCTCCGACACCCATCATCTCCGATACCTCATTTTTTACCGTTTAAACTTAAAATTGTTCGGTCATTTCTCATTTTTGACGATAAAAAACAGTTTTAGCCGATCAAAATCGTTTGAAATGCCTGTCATTCCTCTCCGCTGCCATTTCGTTTTTCTTGCACCAAGCTTTTTCGCCGCCCCTGTTCCAGGTATTTATGCCCTTTTGCATTCTTAACATGATTTCTTCATTAGTTTTTGCATAATAACAATTGCTATAGTTTTGGTAATGTATGAAATTACTATAGTTTTGGTAATGTATGGTATAGTTTTTGCTAAAATTTTGGTAATGCATGAAATTGCTATAGTTTTGGTAATGTATGGTATGGTTTTTGCTATAGTTTTGGTAATGTGTGTTGTAGTTCTTGTATTATTTATAAACCTTAAAATATTATCTTTTTATGTAATATTTAGGAATATGGATCGAAATTGGATTAATTTACCACGTATTAGTGCTGAGTACGAGAGAGGTGTAGAGGAATTTATACAATTTGCGCAACGTAATGAGGGGAGAAGTGATGATGAAGTGAAGTTTAGATGTCCTTGTGTGAACTGTTTGAATGGGAGAAAGTTGAATGCAACTCAAATTAGAGAACATCTTATATGTGATGGTTTTCTAAGATGCTATACAACATGGATATGGCACGGCGAAGAAATGCATTTTCCCACTGACTCTCAAAGTGTAAATGTTACTGATTCCACCATGGAAGAAGATCGACCGGATGAAGACAAATTGGAGGACATGATCCGCGATGTTGGAGCAGAAAATTTTGCCAAAGCTCATGTGTATGAGACGATGTCGACTGATGCGGAAACACCTTTGTATGTCGGTTCAACTAAGTTCACACGTTTGTCAGCGGTGTTAAGGCTCATGAATTTGAAGGCGAGCAATGGATGGACTGATAAGAGTTTTACAGAACTGTTGACGTTGTTGAATGAAATGTTGCCAGATGGAAATACACTGCCCACTCGTAATTATGATGCGAAGAAAATTCTTTGTCCAATGGGTATGGAGTATAAAAGGATACATGCTTGTCCCAATGACTGCATTTTGTATAGGAAAGAGTTTGAATTTTTGACAAAGTGTCCAAAATGTGGCTTATCACGATACAAGTCAAAAAACAATAGTGAAGATAATGGTCAGATAGAAAAAAATGGATCTGCTTTGAAAGTAGTTTGGTACCTTCCAATAGTGCCCAGACTTAAGCGTTTGTTTGCGAATCCCAAAGATGCTAAAAATCTTAGATGGCATGCAGATGAGAGAAAAATTGATGGGTTGCTTCGTCATCCAGCTGATTCAAAGCAATGGAAAAATATTGATCGACAATTCCCCGAATTTGGTAAAGAGTGTAGAAATCTTAGGCTTGGTTTAGCCACTGATGGAATGAACCCATTTGGTAATCTGAGTACCAATCGCAGTTGTTGGCCAGTTATATTGATAATTTACAACTTATCTCCTGCATTGTGCATGAAGAGGAAGTACATGATGTTGTCTATGATGATATCTGGTCCAAAGCAGCCTGGAAATGACATAGATGTTTATCTAAGCCCACTAGTTGAAGACTTGAAGGTTTTGTGGGTTGATGGGGTTGAAATATTTGATGCATTCGCTTCAGAGACTTTTATGATGCGTGCAATGTTATTTTGCACCATTAATGACTTTCCTGCTTATGGTAATTTGTCAGGATACAGTGTCAAGGGTCATAAAGCGTGTCCTATATGTGAAGAAAACACTGCAGCTCATCAATTGAAACATGGAAGAAAGACGGTGTATCTGCGTCATCGGAGATTTCTAAAACGTAATCATCCATATCGAAGGTTAAAAAAAGCATTCAATGGAGATCAAGAGAGGGACGAAGCACCAAATCCACTTACTGGCCTTGAAGTTCTTGAAAAAGTTAATAAAATACATCATGTATTTGGGAAAACATCGAAGAAGTCATCTGTAACGACCCCTTGGAAGAAGAAATCAATATTCTTTGATCTTCCATATTGGTCAAAGTTAGATGTTCGACATTGCATAGATGTGATGCATGTAGAAAAGAATGTGTGTGATAGCTTGATTGGTACATTACTCAACATTCAGGGAAAGACAAAAGATGGAGTGAATGCTCGTTTGGATTTGGTTGACATGAATATCCGAGAAGAGTTGGCACCCGAGGAGATTGGTAAACGTACTTATTTGCCCCCTGCATGTTACACAATGTCTAGACAAGAGAAGATAAGTTTTTGTGTATGTTTAAAGAGTATCAAAGTACCACAAGGATACTCTTCAAATATGAAGAGTTTAGTGTCAATGCAGGACTTAAAGCTTGTTGGCATGAAGTCTCACGATTGTCACGTCTTAATGCAACAGTTGTTACCGGTGGCTATTCGTGGAATTTTGCCCAAAAATGTTAGGCACACCATAAACAGGTTGTGTTCATTTTTCTCGTCAATATGTAGTAAAGCCATCGATCCTACAAAGTTAGATGAACTTCAAGGCGAGATTGTTATCATCTTGTGTCAACTAGAGATGTTTTTCCCTCCATCTTTTTTTGACATCATGGTACATTTACTTGTTCATTTGGTTAGAGAAATCAAGTTGTGCGGACCGGTATACTTAAGATGGATGTATCCTATTGAGCGTTATATGAAGATTTTGAAAGGGTACGTTAAAAATCCATATCGTCCTGAAGGTTCGATGATTGAAAGGTATATTGCTGAAGAAAGTATCGAGTTTTGTTCAGATTACATGACATCAACGAATCCAATAGGAGTTCCTCGCACAGCATGGTTGAATAAATTTTCTACAAGTAAAAGCATCCGAGGTGTCAATGTGGTGACAAAAGATCGCGAAGAATTGTTGCAAGCGCATCTTTATATATTGAACAACACAGATGAGGTGATCCCTTTTTTGGAAGCACACAAAGCCATTGTTAAGAATAAAAATCCAAGACAATCAGAGAAATGGCAATTGATGGAGCATAACAAAACATTTATGTCTCAAATCCGAAATTGACAAAGAACCACATTCTTCTGAAACTTTATTGTGGCTTGAAAATGGTTTGAAGTTTGATGTCGTGTGTTGTACAGGTTATGAAGTCAATAATTGCACATTCTATACGAAGACTTTGGATGATAAAAGCACAGTACAAAATAGTGGAGTCAGTTTAGAAGCTGAGTCACTTCAATTTTCCACATCAAAAGATCAATCTCCTGTACTTGGATCAATGAGATATTATGGTATAATAGAAGAGATATGGGAGGTTGATTACACCAAGTTTTTTGTTCCATTGTTCAAGTGTAAGTGGTTTGACAATAAGAGTGGTGTGAAAATAGATGACTCGGGTATGACACTGGTTGATTTTCGCAAGGTGGGTTACCGAGACGAACCGTTTATCATGGTACATCAAGCATCTCAAGTTTTTTATGTCAAAGATCCTGCGTCTGACCATTGGTATGTTGCTCTTCAAGGCAAAAAACAAATTGAAGTTAACGAAGACAATCTGATTAATATTTATATTGCTGACAACCATTCATTTCAAACTACAACAAATTTGGATGACCAATCTGTAGTTGACGATGATGTACATGCAATTCGGTCAGATCATGATGAGGGAATATACATATGATGAATCCATATCTTTATGTATGAATTTTCAATTTCTGTATAAGTATTTTATTAATATAACATAAGTTTTCCTTTTATACATTTCCTATGATTACTATTACATGTTTTGTTAATTTATATGATATTACATAAGTCTTGAAATAAAATTTAATGTTGTTATTTATTTTGATAGATATATGGCTGATCATCCATATTCTTCAGGGGATGAGGCTCCCCCAACCAGATCCACTAGAGGATCCACTAGGATGAAACAACTATTGATCAGGAAAAATAGTGGTGAAAGAACTCCGGTGAATGTGAATGTCACCACGGGTGTGGCAACTGGCCCCCATGCAGATGACTTCTGATCATACCTTGGAGTAGTGGCACGTGATAAGATTAGCATTCTCATTCCATCTTTTGATCATGTGTCCGAGGTTGATCGGAACATTATTTGGAAAGATATATTGGTAAGTTAGTTAATAGCATTTGAATTAAAATTTGTTTATATTGATAATTTTGTACTAATACAACTTTATTATGTTTTTTTCAGATGACATTTGACATTCCAAATGTCACAACACTTAGAAATAAGTGTTTGTCAACTGTTGCAGAAAATTTCAGAAACTTTAAAAGCAAGTTGACATCAAGATACATCTTTGGACACCTTAAACATAAAAGTCCATGTAGTTCATATAAGTCCATTGATGAGGAGACTTGGCGGCTTTTTAAAGAGAGTCGGATGTCAGAGGAATGGCAGGTTAGTGTAGTTCATATTATTCAATTCCTCATTAGTAAATATATATCATATGAACTAATTAATTAATGTGTATGTGACAGGCAATTAGAAGCAAAGCACAAGGAACAAGTGCTCACAACAAAAAACCCCCACCTATTATCTCGTGGTGGGTATAGGAAGCTTGAGGAGAAAATCCTCAAGCAAAAGGCAGATGTTATACCACCATCTCAGGGTGGTAGCCCTCCTCAGCCTCCTTCTCCACCGTCTAGACATGAGAAATGGAAGTTGGCCCGTATGCGACCATCGGGCACCTACTCTTCCGACACTGCACAAGAGATTTCTGAAAGAATTGTAAGTTATCACTGTTCCTAAAATAATAAATATTGTCATTATACATACTACATTAAACTATTTAAAGAATAATGGTGTTTTGTAATGTTACAGGACGCCTTGGTTGAGCAGAGCTCCCAAGGCCAATTCACTCCAGAGGGTCGCCAGGATATTCTTGCTGCTGCGACTGGACGACCTGAGCACCGTGGACGTGTACGTGCTGCAGGTCCTAGAGTAGCAATTACAGATTATTTTGGGAGCTCTTCTCGTCAGCCTTCATATTCATACAGCGATACACAAAGGATGACAGAAGAGATCACAAAAAAGGTCCGACAAGACCTTAGAGAGGAGATCAGGGCCGAGGTGAGGGCTGAATTCCAGATGTTTTACCAGCAGCAGTTTCAGAGCATGCGCCCGGTGCCATCTCCTATTGATCAGGAACATGTTATCCCTCCCCCTCCCACAGGTAAACTTAATAAACATTTATGTGCAATTATTTCTATCTCTTGTATAATCTAACATTTACTCTGACAAGGAGAAGCGACAAAGGAAGTTGTTCCGCATCAGCCATCCCAGAGGATGACATGGACGATGGTAGTCCATGTCTGCTATACATTTTAGAGGATACTGAGATGGTGCTGGTAGCTCGTGGAACAGAGTTTAGGTCAGCGACTGTATGTCATGGTATGCAACTATTAGGGGATGAGGTGAAGGTCTCAGTAGATGAAATGATCATACCAGATGCCTCGGTTCCTCTGTCCACGGAAGAGATTTTCACTGTGGAACAAGCATATAAGTCATTTATCACTTGGCCTAAATTTTTGGTTAAACCAGTTTCTGACCCCTCGGTATGAAATTCTTCTTTACACTTCTCAATTTTAAAGGTTTTTGATGTCAAAACTTATCTTATCTTTTCATGTAACAACAGACGCAGGCACAAGAGAAGATTCCTCTATCTGAGGATGACCCTCTTTCTTCATTGCATCTACTTGCTGACATCCTTGATGTGATGATAAGCCTTTGGAGGTTGAGTATGATGCTAATGTATTTGGGGCAGGCTCTGAGGTCCCAATATACCTTAATAGCCAAGATGTCCGTGAGCTTGCGTCGGGAACACAAGAGTTGAATATTTCAATTATTCAACTATGGACGATTGATAACAGTTGAAAAACTATTATTTTTATGATTAAAATTGACACTAAAAGCAACCTTCACACTTAGAAACTAGCTTGAAATCATGTTTTTCTTTATATTTTTGGAAATAAGAGAGCTGGACAGGTTTATGCTTGATTTCAGTGTTTTTGTGCAGGTTTTAAGGTGAATTTGGTGAAAGAAGTGAAGAAGGAGAGAGATGAAATCAGAAAAGACAACAAAAAGTGCAAAAAGGAGAAGCCGAAGTCACCGCTCAGCGGCAGTTTACCGTTGAGCGGCACTCAGGAGCTTGTGGGAGGTCCGCTGAGGGGTAAAATGGCCGCTGAGGGGAGAAAACAAGTCACGCACTCACCGCTGAGCGGTAGTTTACCGCTGAGCGGCACTCTGGAAGTCACGTGAGGTCCGCTGAGGGGCAAAATGGCCGCTGAGGGGAGAAAACAAGTCACGCACTCACCGCTGAGCGGTATTTTACCGCTGGGCGGCACTTTAATGGGCTTGGATTTGACTTTTTGTAATTTACGAATGATATATAAGCTTTAGGGTTTCCTAGGGTTAGGTATCTCTGGTTGGAACGAAGCAAACACTCTCTCTTCCACCCCTTTGAAGGAGGATCTTGGATGCTGAGGCTTCCTCTTCACCTTTTTAGGGTTTATTCTTTCATTCTTTCATTGTAATTCATTTAGGTTCACCATGAATATGGTGAACTTAACTCTGTGTGTTTGTTGGGGAATCAATGTAGTCTTGTGAAACTCTCATATATGGAATCTGTTTTTACATCTTTTAATTAAGACTTATGCTTTCTTTCATCATTAGTTAGGGTTTTTCCTTTTTGCTTAATGCTTGCATTGTTTAACTCATTCGATGCATGATTATTGGTTTTGTCGATACGGGCACGTACGGGGAAGTCTAGATCCGGGGAATTTCTCTGAATTTTATATTGGTTGTCGTTAAGCTCCTGTACTTATGAACTGATCATTAGGAATGCTAGGAATTGTATGAACTCATGATTAGGGAGAAGCCTTCTGGAAAGGTACATTAGAGAGTGGCATTAACAATGATGATTTGACTGTTGAATTCCTAAAAATATATGAGAGTGGATAAGATGAAATTGACCCCCAACAACATATTCATATCTATATTTCATTGAAAGTGTTTATCTTTTGCTTTTTGCCATTGATCAAAATACATGCATACATGTTTATTTTCTGTCTTGCATTTTAAACCCCGAATATTTCGTTTGTAAGTCTTAGTTAATCAAGAAACCACATAACTAAACTAGGCCGTGAGTCCTTTGGGAAGAAGGATACTTGGTCTTACCAAGTTTATTACTTGAACGATTCGGTCATACTTGCTGATTGAAAAACAAGTTTGTGACATCATAAATTGGTGTTCATAAATTTGTCCATCAAGTTTTTGGCGCCGTTGCCGGGTTAATTTGTGTTTATTTGATTATTGATTATCTTTGACTGGTTTAACTGGTTAATTTGTGTGATTATTGATTATCTTTGACTTATTTTATTTTATTTTATTTTTAAATTTCGAATTTATTTTATTTTATTTTTGTTTTCTGTTTTTCTGTTTTCTGTCTTTATTTTCTGAATCTTATATCTTCTTTTATATCTTTTTGTGCTAACCAAATCTTTTCTAGGGTTTTGTGTTCTTGTGTATGCAGGAGGCAATTCGAACTAGGAGCAAGAAAACAACAGAACCTCTGCTTGAAGGATTAGAAGACAGTAGACGGAGGAGAAGAATCAAAACATCTAGAGAACTTTTCCCTCCTCCGGAAACTCTGTTGCAACCATCACCACAAGGTTCTGACAATAGCACAGAAAATATGGAGAATAATAATATCAGAAGAACTCTTGCTGATTACACCAACATAGCTGGACCTCAACACTTTAACAGCATAGCTAGACCTAGAGTCAATGCAACCAATATGGAGGTCAAACCAGCACTGATCCAACTGGTGAAGAGTAATCAATTTAATGGGTTATCTCATGAAAGCCCATATGAGCACCTTACTACATTTAATGAAATTTGCAACACAGTGAAAATCAATGGGGTGCCAGACGAAGCAATCAAACTTAGTTTGTTTCCTTTCTCATTGGGAGGCAATGCTAAGCTTTGGTTGAACTCTTTTCCAGAAGGAAGTTTCACAGAGTGGGAAGCAGTGGTAACAAAGTTTTTGAACAAATACTTTCCCCAATCAAAGGTGACAAAAGGCAAGCAAGAGATATCTTCATTTAAGCAGGGCATGGAAGAATCACTGGGGCATGCATGGGATAGATACAAAAGTCTGCTAAGAAAAACACCCACGCATGGCTTTGAAGAACAGGAAGTAGTCTTAACTTTCCTTGGGGGGCTTGGTTCACAAACCAAGATGATGCTTGATGCCTCAGCAGGAGGCAATATTAAATGGAAAACTCCAGAGGAAGCTATAGAAATCATTGACAACATGGCTACTAGTGATAATGAGCTCAACAGTGAAAGAGGAGTTCCTATGCAACAAAAAGGGGTTCTCCAATTACAGACCCATGATGCCTTGCTAGCTCAAAATAAAATTCTAACTCAACAGCTGGAGACTCTGACTAAAACTCTTGCACAATTACCTAAAGAGTTGAAAACTGCTGCACAGGTACAAACCCAGTTGTGCGAATTATGTGGAGGTGATCATATCAATGGTCAATGTGCTTTTCCAGTGGAAGCCTTGGAGGATGTTAATTTCATGGCTAATCAATTTCCATACCGTCAAGGGAATTACAATCAAGGGTGGAAACCACATCCAAGCATTGGTCAAGGACAAACTGGGCAAGCAAATCAATATAATAAGCAGCAGCAGCAACCAACCTTTTGGCAACAATTATCTATGCTTAATGAAAAATCAACAAGGTTGGAAGAAACTCTTCAGCAATTCATACAGAAAACCGAATCTTCTCAAAAGAGCACTGAAGCTGCTATAAAAAATTTGGAGATTCAAATGGGTCAGATTACCAAGCAATTGGAAGAAAGGCCAAATAGAAATTTTGGGGCTAATACTGAGGTTAACCCTAGAGAAGAGTGCAAAGTGGTAAAGAGTGTGAATGAAGAGATAATTGAGTTAGAAGAAGGAGAAACAGAAGAAAGAAGAGAAATAGAGAGCAAAAACAATTTTCCTTTTCCAATAAATCAAGAGAAACAAATGGACTTCACAGAATTATTCAGAATGGTGGATAATAAAGCACCTTGGGAACAGATTTTACACAAAATCTGATGAAGAAATCTCTACAAAGAAGAGACGTAGAGATGAGGAGGTAAAAAAGTGTATAACTGTTAAAAAAGAGTCATTCCCTCCTAAAGCATCAGATCCAGGCAGTTTTTCTATCCCGTGTACTATAGGGAAGAAAAAGGTAAAGAAAGCTCTTCTTGATTTAGGTTCAAGTGTTAACTTGATACCTTATTCTTTACTGGAGCAAATCGGCAATGTTAAAATGAAACATGCAAAGATTAAAATAGTAATGGCCGATGGATCTTCAAAGGAGCCATGTGGGATTGTAGAGGACATTATAGTTTGTGTTGGCAAACTTCAGTTCTTGGCAGACTTTGTGGTGATGAAGATGGAGACTGAGAAGATACCTATCATACTTGGAAGACCGTTTATGAAAACGGCCAGGGCTATCATAGATGTAAATGAAGGTATAGTGGTGCTCCAGGACAGAGAAGAGAGAGTGGTGGTAGATGTCTTCAAAGATGAGATGCAAGCAAAGGAGGAAGAAGCTAGTTATAAAGCTGCATTTCGAGATGCACCCATGACTAGCCGTAAAGATGAAAATCTTGAGGTTTCAGGTAACCATTGTTTGTTGTTTCAGGTACCCAAGGAAGAAGAGATTGGAAGAGGAGAAGAAATTCCTAAAGACTGGAAGAAAAGAAGACTCCAACTTGGCACACCTGTTAGAATCAAGAACAAGTTGTGGGTTGTGAAGGGCTTTAAAGAGAAGGAGATGATAGAGATAGAGTCTCCATATTCTAGAAGAACCAAAACAGTTCAAAGGAAACAGCTGAGGAGTTGGTGGAATGACAACATCAACTACAAAGAAGATGGAACTTGAACTTTATTGGGTCAAGCTAATGACATTAAAAGAGCGCTTGCTGGGAGGCAACCCAGTGAATTTAAAAACTTTTGATTTGGTTTTGGAATTTTTAATTTGTGAACATTATTTTTGTAATTATTTTGTTGGATATAGCATCTACTGAAGGATGCTAGGTGGTTAAGTATCTACTGAAGGATACAATGGCTGTAACACTTACTGATGGGTGTTGGTGGATTTTGGGTCAGGCTCGTGACGTTAAACAAGCGCTACCTGGGAGGCAACCCAGTTGATTGAATATTTCTGTTTGTTTGTTTTAGTTAGGGTTTGCATAAGCATTTTGAACATTGAATTGCAGGGAGCCAGTGAGGGGCATGTCTAGGAGGCACGTAGGTTAAGAAAAGAAGGAGAAGAACACATCACGAAAGTGCCGCTGAGCGGTACTTTACCGCTGAGCGGTACTCTCGCAGAATAGGGTTTTAGTTCCCCTTAGCGGGACCCGAGCCCATTAGGGTATTTTTAAACCCTAAGTTGCGCATTCTTTCACACTTTCAGACTTTTCTTTGCACAAACACTCCCACATACCTTCTCCAAGGTTTTCCACATCTTTTCACTCTTCCCTCTTAAGAAAATTTCTCTTCCACTCACTTTTTCACTAGTGTGCCATCAAAGTTTGGGGTTGGAAGAGAGCATTCTAGCTTGGAAGCATTCTCATTGCATCTAGTATCTCCACCCAAGTAAGTAAAATGCATTTTGTTCATTCTAGGGTTTTTGATTTTGAATATGATTGTCAAAGCATGAAGATTTAGGGGTTTTGATTTCTTGGCATGATTTGATGATATATTTGATGTTTGAACCGATTAAACTGCATGATTATGAACTGGAAAACTGAAAATTGCATTTGGGTGGAGTTAGGAAAGCTTTAAAACAGGTTTTTCAAAAATATGCAGAGTTACCGCTGAGGGGTAAACTGCCGCTGAGCGGCACTCTGCCAGATTTGATTTTTCTGGTTTTGTGTGATCTGGAATGTGGTACTGGTGGCGCTGAGGGGGAATTCTGGCCCTCAGCGGTGGTTTAGCTTCGAAAGGAGTTGTGTTCTGTGTTTTACTAATGATTAACATCATGTTCTGTGGTTTTGTTTGTGTGTTGAATGTAGGAATGGCATCCTCATCAGGAAAAAGATTGAAAACCATGGCAACCAAGAGAAAGGAAAAGGAACCAGAGCAACCCCAATCTAGCAGGTTCCTCTCTAGGAAACATGAGAAGCACTTTAAAGTGGTTCAGGACAGGAGACTTCTGATGGAGAGAAAGGTTGGAATGATACCTAACCTTGCTCCTCAATTTGGAGAGCAAGTGTTAGGGAATGATTGGGGAAAGCTAGCAACCTATCCTGCACCTGCCAACATAGTTGTGGTTAAGGAATTTTACACCAATGCAAAGAAGATTGGTGATTATCCAGCTGAGAATTATTTGGGCTATGTTAGAGGCCATGCTATCAGGTATGATCCTGATTCAATTAATAACTTTCTGGACACTGTATGGGCTGGTGAGCAGTGCCAGTTTGCTCTTTGCATGGAGGAAGGTGCTAATTATGAGGATGTGGAGAGAGTACTGTGTATACCTGGAGGACACTTCCAAAGGAATCGATCTGGCTCAGTGGTTAACATTAGGAGGACAGATTTGACTCCTCTTGCAAAGTATTGGATGGCGTTTTCTCATGCCAACATTCAGCCATGTTCACATGTGTCAGATATTACTCTCAGCAGGGCATTCTTCATCTACCGTGCTATCAGAAACTTGAATGTTAATATTGGGCAGGTGATAGCTGATGAGATTAGTGTGTGCGCCAATACTTCAAACAACAAAGCACCACTAGGACATCCTTCTTTGATCACGCACCTTTGCAAGATAACTGGGGTGGACACTTCTGCTCCACCTTTTGAGAGGCCAAGAAAAGCTATTGATGAGGCCTACTATAGACAGTACTGTGGAGGTGATGATGCAGCTCAGCCAGTTCCACCACGCCGTGCTCGTAGAGAGAGAGGGCCAGCATAGAGCCAGACATCTGCTGAGACACATGAAGCAGAGCCATTCCAGATGAGGGACATGTATATGTCTCTTATAGGGGCTCAGTTGCAGTCCATTCACAGAGGGCAGGTGGCCACTGCTGAGATGATTGTGGGGATGTATGATACACCTCCAGCCCACAGGTGGACTATGGATGAATTCCATAATGTGGTAGCATGGCCAGAGGAACCGGTGCATGGAGGAGGAGCTGAAGCAGCTGAAGCTTCAGCTAGAGATATGGAAGAAGATGAAGCTGATGAGGATGATGCATTTGAAGATGATGAAGATGAGGAGGAAGAGAAAGATACAGAGGACAGCTTAGATTGATGAGGAGCTGAGATAGCATTTACTGATGAATGCTATCATGTGCTTATGCTTTGTGGTTTAAGTTTTCTGAACTTATTTGTTTTTGTTTTTAGATTAGGGTTTGATGTACTCTATTTGAAACCTGGTTTCTTGTGATGGTTTGCTATTAACTGTGATTGTATGATAAGTAATGCTGAATGATGCTTATGATTGATTGATGTTGAGATAGATGTGCACATTAAATGCTTATACAGGTGATTCACAAGCTTTGTGAACAAATGCAGGATATTATGATTGTGATTGTGAAATTAAGCAGGATGTGTATGTCAAATGTGAATGAGCTTATGTGTGAGATTTTGAGCTCCAGAGTTGTTATTGTTGAATGCTATTACTTTGAAAGCATGAATGACTTTGCCCAGGTTTTCTATGATTGAATCAATTGCTTGTTTTGCATCATATGATCAAGGCCGTTTGTTGGAACCCTTTTTATTGGCCAAATTCATAAAGTTAGCCCACTAAAAGAGAACACTTTGTGTTCTATCCTTTGAACCCTTAGCCTTGAACATACACTGAAACCCTTGATTGAAAATCTTTACCTTCAGTTAAGTAGAAAATATTTTGTGGTATTATTAAATGTTCAAGTTTGAGTTTGTTAGGAAAACATGAAAAAGGAAAAGCATTGAGCTAAGAGCTAAAAAGTAAGAATATGCAAAGAAAAAAGAAAAGAAAAGAAAAAGAAGCAAAGCTCAATGCAAATGCAAAGGCAAGTTGGAATGAATAAGAATAATTGTGTTGTTATGATTTTCTTAACTCAAGGATTTTGTGATCCAGAAAAACCAATTTTCTTGTTAGCCCAACCACAGTATAAGCCATTGAAAAGTCCTTGTGATGATGCATGTTTGTGAATGATTTTGATTATGGTAAAATGAAAGGCAAAGTTGATTCATGTTACATTGTGATAGTAGAGTGAATGAGTGATCATCTCTTATACACTTGAGTGTGAGTGAAACACTTGACTTAGTGAGGAAATATCACATGAACACATGAACATCCATGCTTAATTGATTGATCATTCATGAAAATAGCATTTGTTGGAATTTAAATGACTTTGTGAACACTAAAACATGTGCGCATCTGGATTAAACTCTTGGTCATAAGTTTGAGTGAAGTTGTTACTTATCTTGAAAAAGAGGATTTTTGAATGAGTGAACCATCATATGAATTGGTTGAAGATTGAGTTACTTCTTATTTGCTTGAGGACAAGCAAAGTTTTAAGTTTGGGGTTGTGATAACAGTTGAAAAACTGTTATTTTTATGATTAAAATTGACACTAAAAGCAACCTTCACACTTAGAAACTAGCTTGAAATCATGTTTTTCTTTATATTTTTGGAAATAAGAGAGCTGGACAGGTTTATGCTTGATTTCAGTGTTTTTGTGCAGGTTTTAAGGTGAATTTGGTGAAAGAAGTGAAGAAGGAGAGAGATGAAATCAGAAAAGACAACAAAAAGTGCAAAAAGGAGAAGCCGAAGTCACCGCTCAGCGGCAGTTTACCGCTGAGCGGCACTCAGGAGCTTGCGGGAGGTCCGCTGAGGGGTAAAATGGCCGCTGAGGGGAGAAAACAAGTCACGCACTCACCGCTGAGCGGTAGTTTACCGTTGAGCGGCACTCTGGAAGTCACGTGAGGTCCGCTGAGGGGCAAAATGGCCGCTGAGGGGAGAAAACAAGTCACGCACTCACCGCTGAGCGGTATTTTACCGCTGAGCGGCACTTTAATGGGCTTGGATTTGACTTTTTGTAATTTACGAATGATATATAAGCTTTAGGGTTTCATAGGGTTAGGTATCTCTGGCTGGAACGAAGCAAACACTCTCTCTTCCACCCCTTTGAAGGAGGATCTTGGATGCTGAGGCTTCCTCTTCACCTTTTTAGGGTTTATTCTTTCATTCTTTCATTGTAATTCATTTAGGTTCACCATGAATATGGTGAACTAAACTCTCTATATTTGTTGGGGAATCAATGTAGTCTTGTGAAACTCTCATATATGGAATCTGTTTTTACATCTTTTAATTAAGACTTATGCTTTCTTTCATCATTAGTTAGGGTTTTTCCTTTTTGCTTAATGCTTGCATTGTTTAACTCATTCGATGCATGATTATTGGTTTTGTCGATACGGGCACGTACGGGGAAGTCTAGATCCGGGGAATTTCTCCTAATTTTATATTGGTTGTCGTTAAGCTCCTGTACTTATGAACTGATCATTAGGAATGCTAGGAATTGTATGAACTCGTGATTAGGGAGAAGCCTTCTGGAAAGGTACATTAGAGAGTGGCATTAACAATGATGATTTGACTGTTGAATTCCTAAAAATATATGAGAGTGGATAAGATGAAATTGACCCCCAACAACATATTCATATCTATATTTCATTGAAAGTGTTTATCTTTTGCTTTTTGCCATTGATCAAAATACATGCATACATGTTTATTTTCTGTCTTGCATTTTAAACCCCGAATATTTCGTTTGTAAGTCTTAGTTAATCAAGAAACCACATAACTAAACTAGACCGTGAGTCCTTTGGGAAGAACGATACTTGGTCTTACCAAGTTTATTACTTGAACGATTCGGTCATACTTGCCGATTGAAAAACAAGTTTGTGACATCATAAATTGGTGTTCATAAATTTGTCCATCAACGATGTAAGTCTATGACCAATTATTTATATATAAAATTGATTTATATATCAAGTATCCTTATATCAAAGTTAATTTTTGATTTCAGGTATATGTCTGGGGTCAGTAATAAGTTGGGGCGTTCTGATGATTACGGATTCATTGATCCCCAATCAATTCATGAATCAAATGATTTTGAGCAGATCAACATGAGTCTGATAAGAAGTTTTGGAAGGGGCAAGAAAATATACTTTTTGCCTTATATATCCGGGTAAGTGAACTTTGTTAACATAATAATGTTCCATTGTGATTTTAATATTTAATAGTTACGTTATTATGAATTTCAGGCGCCATTGGCAACTTCTTGTTATGTCTATGCAAGACAACTATGCTTTGTGGTTCTGCTCATTGCACAGGCCTCCTCCCACACAACTCAAACAAGCAATTGATTGGTAAGAACCTCAATGTTTGGACTTTCTTTGTTATATAAATGAATGCTAAAACCTTTTTTTATATACAGTTCTATTCCAGCAAGTATGATGATGGGTGGGAGATCAATTGTTAATAGTAGAAAGATTGCTTGGATTTCTCTCAAGGTTTGACATATGCTAAAGTCATACTTTGTTATAATTGTTTTATTTTAATGTTATTCACTAACTATTATCAACTGTGATGATATATTGTAGTGTAACAGACAAAATGGGTCATATGAGTGCGGATACTATGTAATGTATTGGATGACCCATATTGTTCGTTCTCACATCACAAGTCGCTGGGAAACGATAATATTTAACTTTAACAAATTTTGATTTTTTCCCAAATGTTGAATTCATATACACTAATTAATATGAATTGTCTTTTGCAGAGATTCAAGACTACTACACCAGTTCCTGAGAAGTCACTATTATTCATTAGAAACGCTGCTGCGAAGTATATAATTAGATTATACAATAGCTCTTAGATTTAAACATTGCATTTGATTAGATTGAATTTTCTTAGACTTTGTACTTTATTTGATGTTGAAATACATTTGAACATGTGTTTGTTATGTTCAAATTGAATTTGTGTACATGTTTTTATATGCAGGTCTGTTTTTGTGGTAGTGGATATCACAAAAACAGACCTGCAATTTTAAAAAACTGCAGGGGAATACGCCGCGGTTCTAACCACAACCGCGGCATATAGTGTTTCATTTTTTTTTTAAAATGAGACATGGCCGCGGTTTTAGCACTAACCGCGGCATATACTAGAGTATATTGCCGCGGTTGAACCGCGGCATATAGTGGATAATTTTTTTTTTTAAAAAAAAAATTGAATTTAGGCAGCGGTTCCGTAGACAACCGCAGCATATTCCGCAACCTATATACCGCGGTCATAACCGCAGCCTAAAGTCTCTGACTTACTACCGCGGCTGAATATGCCGCGGTTCGTAAACCGCGACGTATAGTGAAAAATAACCGCGGTAAAATCCCCTCGCTGCACTAGTGAAACATCTTTGCTATTACACTTCTCGATTATTATGTTACAATCAAATATACAATTTTGCTGTTTACAATTAAGCTACGGATCGATTATGGTTTGTTTTACCGAAATTCTTTCCATGCTTTCTGTTGGAGAATTGGAAGAGAGAGTTGAATGGAGAATTGCAGAATGATGTGTGTTATTCAAGATGTGGAGAGACGAATGCGAGTGAGCCGAACACCTTCTAATGGCCAACTGTCGGCCTCTCATCAGTCCACGCCTTAAGTGACACCTTTCCCTCTAGCTTCTTCGTTGGACACCTGTTAAGCAGGTGGACAGCTGTGGATATCACCTCGTCCCACAATTTTCATGGAAACACTTTCTCTTTCAACATGCTTCTGGCCATATTGAAGATCATTCGGTTCCTCCTCTCTACAAGCCTGTTATGCTGAGGAGTGTATGGCGCGGTGATCTCGTGTGCAATTCCATGCATCTGGCAGTGATTCTCGAAGGCGGCAGAAGTGTATTCCCCTCCCCCATCTGTCCTGAGTATATTCAGCGGTCTGCCAATCTCCTTTTCAACATGCGCCTTAAACCGTATGAAAAGTCTCCAATGCATCACTTTTCGCTTTTATCAGATACACCCAGATCATTCTGTTGTATTCATCAATGAATGTGATGAAGTACCTATTTCCAGCGACTGTAGGCACCTCAATTGGACCACAAATGCCTTAATGTACCACTCCTAAACAGTCCTTTGCTCTCATGCTCAAATGTGTTTTGAAGGATTTCCTCGTCTGTTTCCCATCCATGCAGGTTTCACACACCCTCTCTGGCACGACAATTTCGGGCAAGCCATGAGCCATTCCCTTCATGCTGAGTTGCTGCAGACTCTTGAAGTTCAAGTGACCATACCTCAAGTGCCATAGCCTATCTTCACTAATCTTCACTGAAACCATGCACTTTGAACTTTCTATCGCTTCTAGACTAATCTGGAACGTTCTGTTCTTGGAAATCTTGCTTCTCAAGATTAGAGTTTTATCACCATCAAATAGCTCAACTTTGTTATCTTCCATCACCACCTTAAACCCTCTTTGGATCAACTGTCCAACGCTTAGCAGATTACACTTCATGTTAGGAACAAGAAGCACACCAGTGATCATAGCATGCGAGCCATTCTTCCTCCGAATCACAACATCTCCCATGCCCTCCACCTTCAGAGTATTGTCATCCGCAAACTTCACTCTACTCTTCTTCGTGGCATCAAAGTTGATTTGCCATTCTTGATGGCACGTCATATGATTTGAGCACCCAGAGTTTAGGTACCATAAGTCAGCATGAGAACTAGAGCTTTCAACTGAAGTAGTCACCATCACGGTTAGCGGTTCTGAGTCTGACTCCTCCTGAGCGACGTCCGCTTCTTTGCCTTGATGTTTCTTCTATTTCCCTTTCTCCGCATAACACTCATATGCAAAATGTCCATATTTGTGACAGTTGAAGCACTCGATATTTCTTTTATCCTTCTTTGGATAATAACTCTTCTCTGCTCTTCCATCTTTCTCCGCTGATACAAACTTATCATCGTGATCATCCTTAGTCTTAACAGCCTTCCAATTCCCTTTTGATCATTTCCCTTTCCACTTCTTTGACTTCTTCTTCTCGTCATTTCTTGAATGGTGTACTTTCAAGGCCTGTTCATCGTTCTTGATTGGGTTTCTATCAATCATCCTCATTTCATGGGCTTCCAGTGGACTCTGAAGCTCTTCAACCTTCATCTTCAACAGATCTTTCAACTCCTCTATCGCAACCACTATATAATCAAATTTCCATGGTGGATCTCATGATTTTTTCCATGATCATAAGATCATTGATAGCTTCCTCGCATCCTTTCATTTGATTTGTTATGGTGAGTATTTTGTTGAAATACTTACCCACCTTGTCGTTGTCTGTTAACACTTCAGCAAGCGTACCGAATCGTATCAAGTAATAATAAATGGTAAGACCAAGTATCGTTTCCCAAGAGACTCACGACACTAAACAGTTATGTGATTACTCAACTAATTAAGACTTTGAAGAACAAATTTTGGGGGTTTTGAAAATAAAATAAACATGAGTGCAATTTGATCAATTGAGGCTAAACACTAGCATGGATGGATGAAGTTGATAATATGGGATGAATATGTTGTTGGGTTTAGATTTCACCTAATCACTCTCATGCATATAGGAATTCTTCTTCTTTCATTAATGTTAATGTCACTTTCTAATTTACCTTAAACCCGATGTCTCAGTGAAGAAAGCCTACTCTTAATTACTAGATCACAATGTCTTGTATCCCCAGCAATTAATCATGCATTACATTCGCACAGAAGCTTAAAGGCAACCGATTCTCCTATTCCTATGTCTAGGTAATATTACTTCCGGGAGAATTCCCCAGATCGTGATTTGTAAGATATCTCTCGATAACAATCCTAGGGGGAGAAGAGAAGAGCTGTCACATCCCCAAGTCGTCCAACCCTAGGAGTACGAAATCTTCCGATACTTACAAATCATAAGATTTATGCCATACATGAATAAAACATCACAAGTATTTGAGCAAAGAAGAATATCTCTAACAATAATTGAAAGAAGCATATATCAATAACGTGAATCAATTCAAATACAAGAGAGTTTATAGGTTACTTCATTCCCCAATAACAAATGAGATTAGTTCTCCACCGTCATGGAGAAACTAGGTGTACAATGGAATGAAAGAGATAGAAACCCTAGAAAGAGAAGAGGAGAGCTGTCACATCCCCAAATCTGCCCCCTAAGAGGTGAAAAGTGTGTTTGTGTGCTTAAGCCATCAAAAGATACAATCCCTAGGACGTGCAAGTCCTTAAATAGAACTAAGAAGTAACAGAAAATAGGTCCAAGCCCACGAAACTGGTGCTCAGCGCCAAAAAAGGGCCTCTCAGCAGTAACTGCGGCACTGGCGCTCAGCCCCAACTGGCGCTCAGCGCTACTTTTCTGCATTGGTTGATTTTCTGAACTGGTTGACTTTTCTGCATTCTGAGTATTTGATACTTTAACTCTTCTTTCAAATCATTCCAATAGCCTACAAAATCAAGGGAATTTAGTGATAAAATAATCAAATATAACCTCAACTCTCTTATTCACAAAACTAAAGCAAAAACATGAATTCAAGCAAGCTTCTAAGTCAAAAATGGTGTTTTTAATATCAAAATTAAGTATAAAAATAACGGTTTTTCAACTGTTATCACTGTCCTCCATTTGCAATAACTCATATTGCCTTCTAAGGGTTTGAAGCTTCACCTTCTTGATCTTCTCCCCTCCTGCGTGACAACGTATAAGTATGCTCTAAGCTTCTCTGGCAGTACTAGCATTCTGAATCTTCTCGAAGTGGGCATCATCAACACATTGATGAATGATGAAGAGTGCCTTGTTATCCTTCTTCTTGATCACAATTTTATGATCTTCCGTAGCACTAAGACCAAGCTCTCGGTCATCACCTTCAATAACGTCACTCACATCTTGAAACTTGAACAACACTCTCATATGTGTGCTCCATCTCGTCCAGTTCTTCTCTGTGAGTATTGGAAGATTAGCTGTGGAGATATCGCTCCACGCCATTCTTCAAACACGTACTCTTCAAGAACTCAAGTCTTGATAGTCAACTTCCTTCCTCTTGCTTCAACCACTGACCAGCCGCACTGTGTTTGTGATTTATGAACACCACAGGTCTCTGCATAACCTGGGCTCTGGATATCAATTATGTTGGAGAATTGGAAGAGAGAGTTGAATCGAGAATTGCAGAATGAGGTGTGTTATTCAAGAAAAGCCAATATAGCTTTATATACAAAGTGCGTATACTGAGTATCAGTAAAAACAGAAAACTAATTACAAAAGAAAACCAGTAAAAACAAACTATTAAAATGTTTGACTTGACTATATACAATATTCAAGACATAAAAAGACTGTGGGGCTTTGTTTACTGAAACTCTTAGCATGCTTTCAAGACATGAAAATATTAGGAGCTGGTGTACTGTATGTGATCGATACCCTTTGACCTTGTCAACATTAATCTTCTCTCACGACAATTGGGTGTTGATGAAAAATTTATGAACACCCAAAAACGGCATCAAAAACTTGTTTAACCCTCGACAAGTGTGACCGAATCGTATCAAGTAATAAACTCGGTAAGACCAAGTATCGTTCTCCCAAAGGACTCACGGCCTAGTTAGTTATATGATTTCTTAAACCCGATGTCTCGGTGAAGAAAGCCTATCCTTAATTATGAGTTCATACAATTCCTAGCATCCCTAATAATTAATTCTGAAGCACAAAAGCTTAAAGGCAATCAACCCTCATATCCCTATGTCTAGGCAATACTGCTTTTGGGAGAATTTCCCTAGTTCTAGATTTCTCCGTATGTGTCCATATCGACAAAACCAATAATCATGACATCGAATGAGTTAAACAATGCATGCTTTGAGCAAAGAAGAAAAACCCTAACTAATGATGAAAGAAAGCATGTATCATAAATATGATGTTTAAACACAACATTCAATATATGAGAGTTTCAAAAGATTACATTGATTCCCCAACAACAAGAAGAGTTTAGTTCACCATATTCATGGTGAAACTAGATGAAATACAATGAAATAGTGAAAGATAGAACCCTAGAAAGTTGAGTAGGTCGCCTTAGCATCCAAAATCTTCCTCCAAGGGGTGGAAAGCTGTGTGTTTGCTTCATACTCTGCCAAAGATACAAACCCTAGGAATTCCTAAAGCTTATATACTATTCGAAATATTACAGAAAAGTGGGCCTAAGCCCAAAATAATGGCGCTTAATGGTAAACTACCACTTAGCGGTAAGTGCGTGTGTTGAATTCTTCCCCTCAGTTGCACTTTCACCCCTCAACGGTGCCAACGAGTGTTAAGTAGTGCCGCTCAGCGGTAAAATGGCGCTGAGCGGTACTTGCGGCTTCTCTTCTTTTGCACTTTTTGAGTTCTTTTCTTATTCCATTTCTATCCTTCTTCACTTCTTTCATCAAATTCACCTTAAAACCTGCATAAAACACTGAAATCAAGCATAAACCTGTCCAACTCTCTTATTTTCAAAAATATAAACAAAAGCATGATTCCAAGCTAGTTTCTAAGTGTTAAAGGTTGCTTTTAGTATCAATTTTAAGCATGAAAATAACAGTTTTTCAACTGTTATCAGGTGTACAACACATCCTATTTATTAAACGTTAGTAGCCGATTTTCATTTGTTGGGTACTACCTAGTAAAGTCTAATATATGCCTGCTGATGGGCAATACTACTTGCTAAACGTTAATAGATTCTTGCTGAAGGTCGATAACAACTCACCGAAAGTCAAAATTTGATTGCCGAAGGATATGTGCCGCATACCGAATGTTGTGTGCTCTTTGCCAAAGATCAAGGGCTTCCTACTGATTAAGTCATGCATCTTGCCAAGGGATTTTACCGACAAAGACCCAGTGTCTTCTACTGGTACCTGTCAATACCAAATTTTGTCCGGATTGGTTTTTGGCTTTACCGTAAGCTGTTCTCCTATGCTTTATTATTTAATTTTTTTATTTTCGTTTTTTTTATTATTTTTATTTATTTTTTCATTGCCATTTTTTATTATTATTTTATTTTATTCTATTTTTTTGTATATATATTTTTTTAGTTTTCACTTTATGTTTTTAGTTTTTGTTTTTTTAGTTTCACTTCTTTATAATTTATTTTGTTTTAATATAATTAATAAAAAGAAAAGGAAAGAAGGAACAAATGGGCGTTTTATCTAAATATATGAGAAAAGAAAAGAAAAGTGTTTTTGGTTGGGGGTGCAACGTGTACGTGTGTTGGAGGGGGAAGGGGCAGAAAATCGTTTTCTGCAGGTAAGGACTACGAGAGCGGGGTGGTGGCAGAGGCGATTTGGGGCATACAGAATTGGTACGGGATTTCGGCACAAAAAGCACAGAGGGAGCAGGATGGGGGGATTCTTGAGAGGATAGAGTAAAAAGAGGATTTCACACTGCTTCTCGGACCTTCATCTTCGATCATCATCTAGTCTCCATGAGGGCATCCACCATTTTCACCTACAAAGAAAGACAAAGGTCGCCTAGGAAGAAGGAGAAGGGGTCACCAGATTCACGTACCTAACAGCAGCCAGTAGAGCTCCAAGACGTAAGCACACCTTGCTCACTCGTGTAGTCATAGTAAGCTTGTTGCATTATACTTCATTTTATACTTGATGTTGCTCTGTTTGAGTATGTATTGTTGTGTGAATATTTCCCTTTCGTCGTCATCGTCCAATAATAATCACTCTCCCTCTTCAACCGAAAACTTCTAGCCGCATTTCTTGTCTTTTATTAATGATAGCCACCCTTACCCAACATTACTATCACCCTCCCATATTCACTTTTTGATTTCCTATATATGATTCAAACATAAGAGATCAAATCAACTTTCAAAAAACCCCTGCACACAACCCCTTGATCATCTCCAACCTGGACTTATACCGTGAAAACCCCTATGGCCATGTTCCTACAAGAGAAAAGCCTGACTCATTATTTCCAGATTCATCATCTTCCTATTTCAAATTCATTCCCCTTGTTAAAAAAAAAAAGGATTCCAGCATGTCATGAACCAACTTCTCATAATCTTCAACCACAACCACATCAAAAGGAAATACCAAGCAATCAGTTCATCGTACACTATGTTGTTTGGTTTAATCAATCAAACCTAGCACAAAAGGAGCTGTAGATGGTTGCGAGTCAGAGCTGTAGAGGAGAGGGGGAAAGAGCTTCGCGTTTTGGCCGTCTTGATCCTTGTGGTGAGCGGCGGCGTGTGAGACGTCCTGGGCCGTGATCCACGGCGGTCGGTTGGGAGAAGGAGGCGTGAGTGCATCGGCAGCGGCTGGTCTCGTTGGGATCAGGGAGAACTCATCCTAGGGAGTGTGTTCTTTTTCATTCACGAGAAGAGAAAGAGAGGGCGGTGACGCCGTGCCCGCCGCTAGATCCGGCAAAGTGGTGTCGCTGGCGACGCCAAGCTGGGTAGGAGGCGGTGGCACGGTGACTGGTCGGACGGAAGCGGCGGCAGGTGGTGCCCAAGGTGGAAAAGCCTCAACCCTAGGCTAGTGCGAGAGAGAGAAGGGGAGAAAACGCCGCGGCCGGCCATGGTTTCGGGCGCACCTGCTGTCGCTGATAACAGTTGAAAAACTGATATTTTCATGCTTAAAATTGATATTAAAAGCAACCTTTACACTCAGAAACTAGCTTGAAATCATGCTTTTGTTCATATTTTTTGGAAATAAGAGAGCTGGACAAGTTTATGCTTGATTTCAATGTTTTATGCAGGTTTTAAGGTGAATTTGATGAAAGAAGTGAAGAAGGATAGAGATGGAATCAGAAAAGAACTCAAAAAGTGCAAAAGAAGAGAAGCCGCAAGTACCGCTCAGCGCCAGTTTACCGCTGAGCGGCACTAATGAACTCCCGTTGGCTCCGCTGAGGGGTGAAAATGCCGCTGAGGGGAAGAATCAACACACGCACTTACCGCTGAGCGGTAGTTTGCCGCTGAGCGACACTATTTTGGGCTTAGGCTCACTTTTCTGTAATATTTCGAATAATATATAAGCTTTGGCAGAGTATGAAGCAAACACTCATCTTTCCACCCCTTGAAGGAAGATCTTGGATGCTAAGGCTACCTACTCAACTTTCTAGGGTTCTATCTTTCACTCTTTCATTGTATTTCATCTAGTTTCACCATTAATATGGTGAACTAAACTTTGTCTTGTTGTTGGGGAATCAATGTAATCTTGTGAAGCTCTCATATATGGAATTTGTGTTTAAACATCTTAATTGAGATACATGCTTTATTTCATTAATAGTTAGGGTTTTTCCTCTTTGCTCAAAGCATGCATTGTTTAACTCATTCGATGTCATGATTATTGATTTTGTCAATATGGAAACATACGGGGAAATCTAGATCTGGGGAAATTCTCCCAAAAGCATATTGCCTAGACATAGGGATATGAGGGTTGGTTGCCTTTAAGCTTTTGTGCTTCAGAATTAATTATTAGGGATGCTAGGAATTGTATGAACTCGTAATTAAGGATAAACTTTCTTCGCAAGGTGATTTAGAGAGTGGCATTAACATTGATGAAAAGAATGATGAATTCCTAAAATATATGAGAGTGGATAAGATGAAATTGATTGTCCCAACAACATACTCATCCACATATTTCAATTCACGTGTTTTGTTTCTTCTTTCTCATTGATCATCACATGCATACATGTTTACTTTTTGTCTTTGGCATTTGAAACTTATAAGAATTTGTTCTCAAGTCTTAAATAATCAAGAAATCATATAACTAACTAGGCCGTGAGTCCTTTGGAAGAACGATACTTGGTCTTACCGATTTTATTACTTGATACGATTCGGTCACACTTGCCGAGGGTTAAACAAGTTTTTGGCGTCGTTTTTCAGTGTTCATAAATTTGTCATCAGTCATCGGTGATGTCAAAACTGGTGGAAGGCGGTGGCGCGGTGGCCAATTCTGGCTGAGGCGGCGACGAACCTCCGGGAGTGGAAAGAGACCTTGGGTCTCTGGAGAATGCGTACGAGTGTTGGGAATGAAGGGGGAGATGTTGAACCCCTAGAGATTTCTATATAAAAATTGGGCCAAACCCTAAAACAAAAAAAAAAGAGAAAGATATTCTTCCTTGCACCCACTGTTTTCCTTTTCACACTCCTTTCCACTTGGGCTTAGGCCCAGTCTGTTATTAGAAATAAACTTGATTTAGACACCCCTGTTCTCACTGCCACACCCCCTTTCAGCTTGGGTTTAGGCCCAGTCTGTTTATAAAAAGAAAAGTGGTTTGGACACCCCATTTTCTCATTTAGGCACCTCTAATTTTTATTTTATTTATTTATTTACTTTTATTTCATTTGTTTTGTTCGCTATTTATCTGATTTCATTTGTTTTTTTATTTTAAATATCTACCTATTTTAAAATATATATAATAATACATATATATATAAATTACAAAAAATATGTTTTAAAGGTTAAGCACACGTATGACCGCTCGCGTCGTCCTTGTGTTAAAAACTTTTTCTTCCTTCTTAAATAAAAATTACAAATATATGTTTTAAAGGTTAAGCACACGTGTGACCGCTCGCGTCGTCCTTGTACTAAAAACCTTTTCTTCCTTCTTAATTAAAAATTTCAAAAATATGTTTTAAAGGTTAAGCACATGTGTGACCACTCGCGTCGTCCTTATGCTAAAAACCTTTTCTTTTTTTTAAATAAAAATTACAAAAATATGTTTTAAAGGTTAAGCATAGTGTGATCGCACGCGTCGTCCTTGTGCTAGAGACCTTTTCTCTTTCTTACAAAAAAATAACAAAAGTATGTTTTAAAGGTTAAGCACACGTGTGATCGCTCGCGTCGTCCTTGTGCTAGAAATCTTTTCTCTTTCTTATAAAAAATAACAAAAATATGTTTAAAGGTTAAGCACACGTGTGACCGCTCATGTCGTCCTTGTGCTAGAAATCTTTTCTCTTTCTTATAAAAAATATTAACAAAAATATGTTTCAAATTTTAAGCACACGTGTGATCGCTCGCGTCGTCCTTCTGCTAAAAACCATTTTCTCTTTCTTTTAATAAAAATATAAGAATATTTTTTAAAGGTTGAACACTCGTGTGATAGTCCGCATCGTCCTAGTTGATGGACAAATTTATGATCACCAAAATATGATGTCACAAACTTGTTTTACAATCGGCAAGTATGACCGAATCGTTCAAGTAATAAACTTGGTAAGACCAAGTATCGTTCTTCCCAAAGGACTCACGGCCTAGTTTAGTTGTGTGGTTTGTTGATTAGCTAAGACTTAAGAACGAAATAATTGGATTGTATTATGCAAAAGACGAAAATAAACATGTATGCATGAGGTTTTGATCAATGGCAAAAGCAAAAGATAAACACTTTCAATGAAATATATGTATGAATATGTTGTTGGGGTTCAATTTCATCTTATCCACTCTCATATATTTTAGAAATTCAACATTCAAATCATCATTGTTAATGCCACTCTCTAAAGTACCTTTCAAGAAGGCTTCTCCCTAATTACGAGTTCATACAATTCCTAGCATTCCTAATAATTAGTTCATCAAGTGCAGGAGCTTAACGACAACCAATATAATATTGGGAGAGATTCCCCAGATCTAGACTTCCCCGTACGTGCCCGTATCGACAAAACCAATAATCATGCATCGAATGAGTTAAACAACGCAAGCATTAAGCAAAGACGAAAAACCCTAACTAATGATGAAAGAAAGCATAGGTCTTAAATATAAGATGTAAAAACAAATTCCATATATGAGAGCTTCAAAAGATTACATTGATTCCCCAACAAGCATACAAGGTTTGGTTCACCATATTCATGGTGAACCTAGATGAATAACAATGAAAGAATGAAAGATAAAACGCTAGAAAGAGTGAAGAGGAAGCCTCAGCATCCAAGATCCTCCTTCAAAGGGGTGGAAGAGAGAGTGTTTTCTTCGTTTTTGCCAAAGATACCTAACCCTAGGAAACCCTAAAGCTTATATATTATTCGTAAATTAAAGAAAATTAGGTCCAAGCCCTTAAAAGTGCCGCTCAGCGGTAAAGTACCGCTCAGCGGTAAGTGCGTCTCGTTTCTTCCCCTCAGCGGCCATTTTGCCCCTCAGCGGATCTCCCGTAAGCTCCTGATTGCCGCTCAGCGGTAATCTGCCGCTGAGCGGTGACTTCGGCTTCTCCTTTTGCACTTTTTGATGTCTTTTCTGATTTCATCTCTCTCCTTCTTCACTTCTTTCACCAAATTCACCTTAAAACCTGTACAAAAACACTGAAATCAAGCATAAACCTGTCCAGCTCTCTTATTTATGAAAATATGAAGAAAAACATGATTTCAAGCTAGTTTCTAAGTATAAAGGTTGCTTTTAGTATCAATTTTAAGCATGAAAATAACAGTTTTTCAACTGTTATCACAACCCCAAACTTAGAACTTTGCTTGTCCTCAAGCAAACAAGATGTAACTCAATCTTCAACCAATTCTTATGATGGTTCACTCATTCAAAAATCCTCTTTTTCAAGATAAGTAACAACTTCACTCAAACTTATGACCAAGAGTTCAATCAAGATGTGCACATGCTTTGGTGTTCACAAAGTCATTTAAATTCCAACAAATGCTATTTGTTTCATGAATGATCAATCAATTAAGCGTGGATGCTCATGTGTTCATGGAATATTTCCTCACTAGGTAAAGTATTTCACTCAACACACAAGTGTATAAGAGGTAAAGTGTTTCACTCATTCACTCCACTATCACAATGTTACATGAATCAACTTTGCCTTTCATTTTACCACAATCAAAAACATTCACAAGCATGCATCATCACAAGGACTTTTCAATGGCTTATAATGTGGCTGGCCTAACAAGAAAATTGGTTTTTCTGGATCACAAAATCCTTGAGTTAAGAGAATCATAACAACACAATTATTCTTATTCTTCCCAACTTGCCTTTGCATTTGCATTGAGCTTTGCTTCTTTTTCTTTTCTTTTCTTTTTCTTTGCATATCCTTATCTTTTTTTAACTCTTAACTCAATGCTTTTCCTTTTTCATGTTTTCCCAACAACCCCAAACTTGAACATTTAACAATACCACACAAGATCTTTTACTTAACTCAAGGTAAAGATTTTCAATCAAGGGTTTCAGTGTATGTTCAAGGCTAAGGGTTCAAAGGATAGAACACAAAGTGTTCTCTTTTAGTGGGCTAACTTTATGAATCTGGCCAATAAAAAGGGTTCCAACAAATGGCCTTGATCATATGATGCAATACAAGCAATTGATTCAATCATAGAAAACCTGGGCAAAATCATTCATGCCTTCAAAGTAATAGCATTCAACAATAACAACTCTGGAGCTCAAAACCTCACATATAAGCCCATTCACATTTAACATACACATCCTGCTTAATTTCACAATTGATAACAGTTGAAAAACTGTTATTTTCATGCTTAAAATTGATACTAAAAGCAACCTTTATACTTAGAAACTAGCTTGAAATCATGCTTTTCTTCATAGTTTTAGAAATAAGAGAGCTGGACAGGTTTATGCTTGATTTCAGTGTTTTTGTGCAGGTTTTAAGGTGAATTTGGTGAAACAAGTGAAGAAGGAGAGAGATGAAATCAGAAAAGACATCAAAAAGTGCAAAAGGAGAAGCCGAAGTCACCGCTCAGCGGCAGTTTACCGCTGAGCGGCACTCAGGCACTCACGGGAGATCCGCTGAGGGGCAAAATGGCCGCTGAGGGGAGAAAACAAGACACGCACTTACCGCTGAGCGGCACTTTAATGGGCTTGGACCTAAGTTTTTGTAATTTACGAATGGTATTTAAGCTTTAGGGTTTCCTAGGGTTAGGTATCTTTGGCAGAAACGAGGCAAACACTCTCTCTTCCACCCCTTTGAAGGAGGATCTTGGATGCTGAGGCTTCCTCTTCACCTTTTTAGGGTTTATTCTTTCATTCTTTCATTGTAATTCATCTAGGTTCACCATGAATATGGTGAACTAAACTCTGTATGTTTGTTGGGGAATCAATGTAATCTTGTGAAACTCTCATATATGGAATCTGTTTTTACATCTTTTAATTAAGACTTATGCTTTCTTTTCATCATTAGTTAGGGTTTTTCCTCTTTGCTTAATGCTTGCATTGTTTAACTCATTCGATGCATGATTATTGGTTTTGTCGATACGGGCACGTACGGGGAAGTCTAGATCCGGGGAATTTCTCCCAATATGATATTGGTTGTCGTTAAGCTCCTACACTTATGAACTGATCATTAGGAATGCTAGGAATTGTATGAACTCGTGATTAGGGAGAAGCCTTCTAGAAAGGTACTTTAGAGAGTGGCATTAACAATGATGATTTGAATGTTGAATTCCTAAAATATATGAGAGTGGATAAGATGAAATTGACCCCAAACAACATATTCATACATTAATATCATTGAAAGTGTTTATCTTTTGCTTTTTGCCATTGATCAAAACTTCATCCATACATGTTTATTTTCTGTCTTGCATATTAAACTCCAAATATTTCGTCTGTAAGTCTTAGCTAATCAAGAAACCACATAACTAAACTAGGCCGTGAGTCCTTTGGGAAGAACGATACTTGGTCTTACCAAGTTTATTACTTGAACGATTCGGTCATACTTGCCGATTGAAAAACAAGTTTGTGACATCATATTTTGGTGTTCATAAATTTGTCCATCAAGTTTTTGGCGCCGTTGCCGGGGACTCGTGGTTTAACTGGTTAATTTGTGTGATTATTGAATATCTTTGACTTATTTTTTTATTTTTAATTTGTATTTCGAATTTTTTTATTTTATTTTATTTTTCTGTTTTCTGTTTGTATTTTATTTGATTTTATTTTATTTTATTTTTTCTGGTTTCTGTTTTTCTGTTTTCTGTTTTTTATTTTCTAAATCTTATATCTTCTCTTATATCTTTTTGTGCTAACCAAATCTTTTCTAGGGTTTTGTGTTCTTGTGTATGGAGGAGGCAATTCGAACTAGGAGCAAGAAAACGACAGAACCTCTGCTTGAAGGATTATAAGACAGTAGACGGAGGAGAAGAATCAGAACATCTAGAGAACTTTTCCCTCCTCCGGAAACTCTGCTGCAACCATCACCACAAGGTTCTGACAATAGCACAGAAAATATGGAGAACAATAATATGAGAAGAACTCTTGCTGATTACACCAATATAGCTGGACCTCAGCACTTTAACAACATAGCTAGACCTAGAGTCAATGCAGCTAACATGGAGGTCAAACCAGCACTGATCCAACTGGTAAAGAGCAATCAATTTAATGTGTTATCTCATGAAAGCCCATATGAGCACCTTACTACATTTAATGAAATTTGCAACACAGTCAAAATCAATGGGGTGCCAGACGAAGCGATCAAACTTAGTTTGTTTCCTTTCTCATTGGGAGGCAATGCTAAGCTTTGGTTGAATTCTTTTCCAGAAGGAAGTTTCACAGAGTGGGAAGCAGTAGTAACAAAGTTTTTGAACAAGTACTTTCCACAATCAAAGGTGACAAAAGGCAAGCAAGAGATATCTTCATTTAAGCAGGGCATGGAAGAATCACTGGGGCATGCATGGGATAGATACAAAAGTCTACTAAGAAAAACACCCACACATGGCTTCAAAGAAGAAGAAGTAGTCCTAACTTTCCTTGGAGGTCTTGGTTCACAAACTAAGATGATGCTTCATGCCTCAGCAGGAGGAAACATTAAATGGAAAACTCCAGAGGAAGCAACTGAAATTATTGAAAATATGGCTACTAGTGACAACGAATTCAACATTGAAAAAGGAGATCTTAGTCAGAAGGAGTTGTTACAATCAAATGAGGCTTTGCTTATTCAAAATAGAATTATCTCTCAACAGCTTGAAGAAGTAACTATGAAACTTTCTCAAATACCACAGGAAATACAACAGGTCTCAATGGTTCAAGTGCAACAACAAAAATGGCAGATGCAATTTACTCCAGTTGAGAAAACAACAAAGCTTGAAGAGACTTTCCAAAGATTCTTGAAGACGAATGCGTCTTATTGTCATAATGTGGATGCTGCATTTAAAAATATGGAGGTTTATGTTGAGAAAATAGTTGACAAGATGAAACACGATAATCTCGGAAAGGAGTGTAAAACTGTTGTGACTAGAAGTGGTAGAGTGTTAGAGGAGAGACAAAAAGAAAGAGAGGAGAAAGAAAATGAGAGTGAGAGTGAAAAAGAAACATATGAGTGGAAAGAAAGAGTTGAGAGAGAGAAAAAGAAAAAAGAAGAAGAGGAGAGGAGAGAAAAAAAAGAGAGAGAAGAGAGAGAGGAGAGACAGAAAGAAAAAGAGCATGAAAAGCCACTTCCTTATCCAAAGAGTTATTCAAGGAAGGAGAAAGAAAAGCAGTTGGAAAGATTCATGGAATTGTTTAAGAAGTTGGAGATCACTATACCATTCTCTGAAGCATTGCAACAGATGCCAGCATATGCAAAGTTTTTGAAGGAACTCCTCACAAAGAAACACAAGTACTTGGAGAAGGAAACTATCAATATACAGGGTAACTGCAGTGCAATCATACAGAAACTACCTCCTAAACTTAAAGATCCAGGAAGCTTCACTATTCCATGCACCATAGGAGGTGTGAAAGTTGGAAGAGCATTGATTGATTTGGGGGCTAGCATTAATCTAATGCCGTTATCCATGTGCAGAACAATTCAGGGGCTGGAAATTAAACCAACCAGAATGGCTCTTCAATTGGCGGACCGGTCTCTTAAATATCCATATGGAGTGGTTGAAGATGTTCTAGTGAAGGTTGACAAATTTGTATTCCCAGTGGATTTTATTGTGATGGAGATGGAAGGAACTAGTGATGTTCCTCTTATTCTTGGGAGACCTTTTATGAAGACTGCTAGAGTTTTGATTGATGTAGAGAATGGTAAGCTTAAATTGAGAGTTGATGATGAAGAAGTCACTTTTGACGTATCCAAGGCCATGACATATCCAAATGATGACAAAGCATGTTTTCAATTTGATGAACTTGATGAAGTTTGTATGGTGCAAGAAAGGATGTTGCGAAATATTTCTCCATTGGAAAAAACTCTCATTGATGCATGTGAAGATTTAGATGAAGAAGAAGAGAAATTGATTGATGAATGTCTGATGGACTTGGAAACATTGAAAAAGAGTCCAGAGGAAGATCCAATATTCGAAATAATTGATAAGGAAGAAACAGTCAAAACACAGACACCAGAATTAAAAAGATTGCCATCACATCTGAAATATGTGTTTCTAGAAGAAGATGGAACAAAGCCAGTCATTATCAATAACTCTTTATCTCTACAAGAAGAAGAGCAATTGATAGAAATTCTGAAAGCCAACAAAGAAGCAATTGGGTGGTCAATATCAGATCTTAAAGGTATTAGCCCAACTTACTGCGTGCACAAAATTTTTATGGAAGAAGATTATAAACCAAGTGCTCAACCACAGAGAAGGTTAAATCCTGTTATGAAGGAGGTGGTCAGAAAAAAAGTGTTGAAACTGCTAGAAGCTGGTATCATCTATCCAATCTCTGACAGTGAATGGGTGAGTCCAGTACAGGTGGTTCCAAAGAAAGGTGGGATGACAGTAATTTATAATGATAAGAATGAACTTATTCCTACTCGGACAGTTACTGGTTGGCGTATGTGCATTGATTACAGGAAGCTGAATAAAGCTACTAGGAAAGATCATTTTCCTCTTCCTTTCATTGATCAGATGCTAGAAAGGTTATCAGGGCAGGCGTTCTATTGTTTTCTAGATGGATATTCTGGATATAATCAAATTGTGGTGGATCCAAAAGACCAGGAGAAGACGGCTTTTACTTGTCCTTTTGGTATCTTTGCGTATAGAAAGATGCCTTTTGGATTATGTAATGCTCCAGCTACGTTTCAGAGGTGTATGCAGGCAATCTTTGCGGATCTCTTAGAAAAATGCATTGAAGTATTCATGGATGATTTCTCAGTTTTTGGAAATTCTTTCCAAAGATGTTTGGCTAATTTGAATACTGTCCTCAAAAGATATGTTCAGACAAATCTTGTTTTGAATTGGGAGAAATGTCATTTCATGGTAACTGAAGGAATTGTATTGGGGCATAAAATCTCTGCTAAAGGAATTGAGGTAGACAAAGCTAAAGTAGAAGTCATTGAGAAACTACCTCCACCAACAAATGTAAAGGGGATTAGAAGTTTTCTTGGTCATGCTGGGTTTTATAGAAGATTCATCAAGGATTTCTCGAAAATTACTAAACCATTGAGTAATCTTTTGATGAAGGATGCGCCTTTTGTGATGAATGAAGACTGTCTGAAAGCTTTTGACATATTGAAGAAGAAGTTAGTGTCAGCTCCAGTAATTGTAGCGCCAGATTGGAATCAAAACTTTGAATTAATGTGTGATGTAAGTGATTATGCAATAGGAGTTGTCCTTGGTCAGCGGAAAGAACAAAAGTTTCATCCAATTTATTATGCTAGCAAGGTTCTGAATGATGCTCAATTGAATTATGCTACCACAGAGAAAGAATTTCTTGCTATCGTGTATGCTCTAGAGAAATTTAGACCTTATCTTATTGGGTCCAAGGTGACTGTCTATACAGATCATGCAGCTATCAAATATTTGTTGACAAAACCAGATTCTAAGCCACGTCTGATTAGATGGGTATTACTATTACAAGAATTTGATGTAGACATCCGTGATAAGAAAGGAAGTGAAAACTTAATTGCTGATCATTTGTCACGGTTAGTCAACAATGAGGTCACTAGCAAGGAGTCTGAAATCTGGGAATCTTTTTCAGATGAATCACTCATGTATATTCAGCAGAGACCCTGGTTTGCTGATATGGCTAATTTCAAAGCTGCAAGGGTCATGCCGGAAGACTTAACTTGGCAACAAAGAAAGAAGTTTTTGCATGATGCCAAGCAGTTTGTTTGGGATGATCCTTATTTGTTCAAAATTGGAGCAGATAATCTTCTGAGGAGATGTGTTACAAATGAAGAAGCAGAAGGAATTCTCTGGCATTGTCATGATTCACCTTATGGAGGACATTTTAATGGAGAAAGAACAGCAGCAAAAGTCCTTCAATCAGGATTTTATTGGCCAACTTTGTTTAAAGATGCTCATAATCATGCTAGAAATTGTGACAAATGTCAAAGAGCAGGGACAATCACTAAACGTCATGAGATGCCTTTACAAGGTATTTTAGAGGTTGAGGTTTTTGATTGTTGGGGTATTGACTTTGTTGGACCCTTCCCTCCATCTTTCAACAATGAATACATTCTGGTAGCAGTGGATTATGTGAGTAAATGGGTGGAAGCATTAGCTTGTCCTAAAAATGATGCTAGCACGGTAATTAAATTCCTGAAGAGGCAAATATTCTCACGTTTTGGCACTCCAAGAGTGTTGATCAGTGATGGAGGGTCTCATTTTTGCAATTATCAGCTAGAGAAAGTACTCAAACACTATGGAGTAAAACATAAGGTAGCTACACCTTATCATCCACAAACCAATGGACAAGCTGAGGTATCTAACAGGGAGATAAAAAGGATCCTGGAAAAAACAGTGACTTCATCAAGAAAGGATTGGTCTCTCAAATTGGATGATGCTCTTTGGGCTTATAGGACAGCAATGAAGACGTCTATGGGATTATCACCATTTCAATTAGTCTATGGGAAAGCATGCCATTTGCCAGTAGAATTGGAGCATAAAGCATTATGGGCTTTGAAATTCTTGAATTTTGATCCTTATGAAACTCAATGCACACGCAGACGGCAGATTTTGGAGCTTGAAGAAATGCGATTACATGCATATGATTCATCCAAGGCTTACAAAGACAAAATTAAATTTTATCATGACAGAAAGTTGGTGAATAGAGTTTTCAATCCAGGACAACAGGTACTATTGTTCAATTCAAGATTGAAGATATTTCTTGGGAAGCTGAAGTCAAAATGGTCAAGACCATATGTGATAAAAGAAATGCATCCGCATGGAGCAATTGAAATATATAATCCAGTTGCTGCTGATCCACAGAGAAGTTGGGTGGTGAATGGTCAACGTCTCAAACCTTATCTAGGGGGAGAGGTGCAACAATTTTCCACAATGATGTTGTTGGTTGATCCTTGAAAGTTTGGGTCAGGCTCGTGACGTTAAACAAGCGCTTACTGGGAGGCAACCCAGTATTTTGTAAGTATTATTTGTTTTTAGATTAGGGTTTGATGTACTCTATTGAAAACCTGGTTTCTTGTGATGGTTTGCTATTAACTGTGATTATGTGATAAGTAATACTGAATGATGCTTATGATTAATTGATGTTGAGATGATGTGCACATTAAAATGCTTATATAGGTGATTCACAAGCTTTGTGAACAAATGCATGAGATCATGATTGTGATTGTGAAATTAAGCAGGATGTGTATGTCAAATGTGAATGAGCTTATATGTGAGATTTTGAGCTCCAGAGTTGTTATTGTTGAATGCTATTACTTTGAAAGCATGAATGGTTTTGCCCAGGTTTTCTATGATTGAATCAATTGCTTGTTTTGCATCATATGATCAAGGCCGTTTGTTGGAAACCTTTTTATTGGCCAAATTTGTAAAAATTAGCCCACTAAAAGAGAACACTTTGTGTTCAATCCTTTTGAACCCTTAGCCTTGAACATACACTGAAACCTTTGATTGAAAAATCTTTACCTTGAGTTAAGTAGAAGATCTTGTGTGGTATTGTTAAATGTTCAAGTTTGGGGTTGTTGGGAAAACATGAAAAGCATTGAGCTAAGAGCTAAAAAGTAAGAATATGCAAAGAAAAAGAAAAGAAAAGAAAAAGAAGCAAAGCTCAATGCAAAGGCAAAAGAAAGTTGGGAATGAATAAGATGATTGTGTTGTTATGATTCTCTTAACTCAAGGATTTTGTGATCCAGAAAAACCAATTTTCTTGTTAGCCCAGCCACATTATAAGCCATTGAAAAGTCCTTGTGATGATGCATGCTTGTGAATGTTTTTGATTGTGGTAAAATGAAAGGCAAAGTTGATTCAGGTGACATTGTGATAGACGAGGGAATGAGTGATTACCTTTTATACACTTGTGTGTTGAGTGAAATACTTTACCTAGTGAGGAAATATTCCATTAGCACATGAACATCCATGCTTAATTGATTGGTCATTCATGAAAAAGAGCATTTGTTGGGTATTAACTGATTTTGTGAAACACTAAAACATGTGCACCTCTTGATTGAAATCTTGATCATAAGTTTGATTGATGTTTTTACTTATCTTGAAAAGAAGATTTTTGAATGAAGTGAACCATCATATGAATTGGTTTAAAGATGGAGTTACATCTTGTTTGCTTGAGGACAAGCAAAGTTCTAAGTTTGGGGTTGTGATAACAGTTGAAAAACTGTTATTTTCATGCTTAAAATTGATACTAAGAGCAACCTTTATACTTAGAAACTAGCTTGAAATCATGCTTTTCTTCATATTTTTAGAAATAAGAGAGCTGGACAGGTTTATGCTTGATTTCAGTGTTTTTGTGCAGGTTTTAAGGTGAATTTGGTGAAACAAGTGAAGAAGGAGAGAGATGAAATCAGAAAAGACATCAAAAAGTGCAAAAGGAGAAGCCGAAGTCACCGCTCAGCGGCAGTTTACCGCTGAGCGGCACTCAGGCACTCACGGGAGATCCGCTGAGGGGCAAAATGGCCGCTGAGGGGAGAAAACAAGACACGCACTTACCGCTGAGCGGCACTTTAATGGGCTTGGACCTAAGTTTTTGTAATTTACGAATGGTATTTAAGCTTTAGGGTTTCCTAGGGTTAGGTATCTTTGGCAGAAACGAGGCAAACACTCTCTCTTCCACCCCTTTGAAGGAGGATCTTGGATGCTGAGGCTTCCTCTTCACCTTTTTAGGGTTTATTCTTTCATTCTTTCATTGTAATTCATCTAGGTTCACCATGAATATGGTGAACTAAACTCTGTATGTTTGTTGGGGAATCAATGTAATCTTGTGAAACTCTCATATATGGAATCTGTTTTTACATCTTTTAATTAAGACTTATGCTTTCTTTTCATCATTAGTTAGGGTTTTTCCTCTTTGCTTAATGCTTGCATTGTTTAACTTATTCGCTGCATGATTATTGGTTTTGTCGATACGGGCACGTACGGGGAAGTCTAGATCCGGGGAATTTCTCCCAATATGATATTGGTTGTCGTTAAGCTCCTGCACTTATGAACTGATCATTAGGAATGCTAGGAATTGTATGAACTCGTGATTAGGGAGAAGCCTTCTAGAAAGGTACTTTAGAGAGTGGCATTAACAATGATGATTTGAATGTTGAATTCCTAAAATATTAGAGAGTGGATAAGATGAAATTGACCCCGAACAACATATTCATACATTAATATCATTGAAAGTGTTTATCTTTTCCTTTTTGCCATTGATCAAAACTTCATGCATACATGTTTATTTTCTGTCTTGCATATTAAACTCCAAATATTTCGTCTGTAAGTCTTTGCTAATCAAGAAACCACATAACTAAACTAGGCCGTGAGTCCTTTGGGAAGAACGGTACTTGGTCTTACCAAGTTTATTACTTGAACGATTCGGTCATACTTGCCGATTGAAAAACAAGTTTGTGACATCATATTTTGGTGTTCATAAATTTGTCCATCAACAATCACAACGGATAAGAATTGAACTCAAACGAAGACACACAAGTTGACACAACATTCACGCGGCAGCCAGCGAAAATAAAAATGGCTAAGATGCATTGGCTCAATTTCCATTTCTCATTTAGCTTTCTAATGTCCCAAAAAGTTATCCAAAATTTTCCCATAATTAATAATGCAAAATAATAAGCTCAGATAATTCAAATTAGTTAAAATAAGAATTTCCGATCAAATTAAGCACAATTAGGAAAGACAGGAAAATACCGGACGTTTAAGCATAATTCCCCGACTAATTCTAGCACATTAAACTAAGTGAAGTGAGGAAAATATTGGTTCATCAAAATAGACCACACTTAGTCTTTTGCACTCCTGGGCAAAATCAAGACGCAAATCAAGGAATAGTTCAGAGGACATCCAGGGAAGTGACACAATTCAGCAAACACAAAACAAAGATTAACAATGACAGAAACAGAATTACACAGTTCTCAAGGAATCTGGACCAAGAAAGGAAGTAGATAATATCCAACACAAAATCAAAGAAAGGAGATACTCATGAAATCATCCAAGCAATTCAAAACATGGCAAAATGATCAATCAGTTCAAGAGGTGAATCAAAAGTAACAAAACCTCACAGATGCACTATCAGTGTTTCTCTCAAGTGTATAAGGTGAAGAATTTCAACTCAATGCACTCAAGAAAGCAAACAACAACAGACTTGGCAAGCCTCTAATATCAAAACTCAAGCACATACGCATGTTCAAATCAAAAGGTCTTTTCATGGTTGTAATGGGGCAAAGGACAAGGGAAGATATATCTGGATAAGAAGCTACAAACCATAAGGAACAGAGGAGCAATGGGGAACAAGTGTAAACACATTCAAACACACCCACAACCTCTACTTCCGTCCTCTTCTTGACTCCATTATTCACAATTATTCACAATTTTTTTTTCATTTTTTTACTGTTTTTCTGCTCTCTTTTTTTTCATCCTGTCTCTTTTCTTTTCTTCTCTTTTCAAAACAAAACTGTAAAAGACAAGATACACATATATTTACCAAAACAAAACAAGAAGAGGAACCAACTAGCCAACTCATCAGAAACCCCTAAGAGACCACACTTGTTCCCAAAACACTTCCAAAGCTCCAAAATTCCCTAAGGTTAAGGTAATCATGGTTTTTCACTTAGGGCTAGTGTATGAGCTTCGAAACAAAGAAATAGGGGAAAGTATAGGCTCAAAAGGGGTTATCAAAGGATCAAAACAAGGTAAGCTTATTTGGCTAGAGAGGCTCAAGAACAAAATTGCCTTTATCACTTCCAAACATGCATATCAATCAAGAATCATCAAAAAGAGTCAAGCCAAGGCATATGCGCAAGCAATCAAGAGACATATCACACACAAGAAAGAACATAAAGTGGCTCAAATCTCACACAGGGTAATTCTGTCACAATCAATTCAACTCTCAAAAATCATAACCATCTTCCCAAGCAAAGAAAAGCAAGGATTTCAAACAAATCAGAGTATCAATGAAGTGAAAGACACATCTACAACCTAAACAAAGTCCAGAAATCAAGAGAAACATGTAAAACTGTACACAAGACACGACAAAAATAACCTAGAAAAGAAAAAATTTAACCAAGAAAACAAAAACTAACAAAGACAAATAAAAATCTCCCCCAATAGACCACACTTAAACTACACAGTGTCCTCAATGTGTCACAATCAGCAGATCAAACAATCAGAACAGTCATCAGATATCGACAAAGTGCAATAAAAGTGAGGAAAAGGGGAGAAGAGAGAAAGAAAACTCCCCTGATCATGGTGGCAGTTGCCAATTTTGGACTTGCAGGGGGATGTCTTCCGCCATTGGATCCAGCCAGGAAGTTTTGAGGAAGAATTGCTTCATCCTCCAGATTTGATCTAGCAGGGAGATATCATCCACAGCTGGATCTAAGAAGCAAAGATTGTCGATGAGCAGGTTCAGCTGGTGCCTATTGATCTTGAAGCTTTTGTCAGTGTTAGCACCTTTATTTTCCACTGTGGGTGCATGTTGGTCAAATTCCTGTGTACCTCCTGCAACATGGTTAGTGCAATGTGGCTCCAAAGAAATGGCATGCAGAGGTATAACACCCAATCCCAATTTATCAGACTGAACCTCAGATACATCCTCAGAACATGAATCAATTTCAAAATCACAAGCAATATCAACTGCAGACTCAGATTCATGTTCAATGCATGGAGAATAAACATTCGGATGCGACAGCAAAAATTGGTTCTCATCATGCATAGAGGGGAAATTAAAATCAGACTCAACAACAATATAATCATCAGTATACCTCTCAACCACATAATCATCAACATAATCAAATTGAGGTATGCTTACCTCCTCTTCCTTGAAGATTGCAAAAGTGTGGGAAGATGAAGGTGGTCTACCTGGTTCAGGGTTACTGCTTATTTCTGCCTGCTCCTCAAAATACTCATCACTCTCCTCAGGTGCAAGAGTAGGGACATAGTATGATGGGAAAGTAGATGGCACAATAGTAAGTTCATGACTCTTCTCCCCATCTTCTATGTTGATGCCACTATCATCATCATCTGGAATCTGAACAGTCTGAAATGGTAACTCTGAATCTTGAGACTGTTCCTCAGTGAGTTGAGTGGCCATCTGCCCTATCTGATCAGTCATACTCTGAATGGCAGCTCCTATTTCTTGCTGGAACTGCATGTTCTCTTGCCGAAACTGAAGGTTCTGCATGGTCATCTGCTCCAACAACTCCTTCAATGTAGGCTCAGAAGTAGAAGGCTGAGGAGCTATTTCGGCAGGAGCACTATACTGCTGACTCTCGTATTGCTGGACTGGTGGAGGCATAAAAGTACTCTGGAATGGTGGTTCTTGATATTGATGCTGTGGAGCATCATACCATCCCAAGGTAGGGTCATTCCATCCAAGACCGTTGCTGTAAGCATATTGCACAGGGGAAAATTTGCTCAGAAACTGATGCTCAAGATATCCCCAATCGGTAACGGATCTCAGAGGAAGAGAGTCTTTCCAATCCTTAGCTGCTCCTTGTAATGAATGCGGAAATGCGCTCAAGAAAATGTAATCAAGAGGGACATCTGGAGGCTTCATTGAAGAGCACATGATGTGGAGCTCCTCCAAATGTCTGTGTGGGCATTCTCCTGCAAAACCATGAAACTTAGGCAGCAAATGTATCAGTCCAGGGGTGAGATCGCAATGAAGATCATCCTCCTTAAGTGAAACCGGCTCACAAAGAGCACTCTCAGAAATTAGAGGATGAGTCATATTGTTCTCAACATAGAAATCAGCAGAATATGAATTACAATCAGAGTAACATGCAGAAGGAGAATCATAATCAGAGGCACTAGCAAAACAAGCAGTATTCACGAAATCAAAATAGGTAGACATGGAAAAAGAAGAATACTAAAAATCACGAAACAAATAAAACACAACACATTTATACATGCAACACGCACACACAAAACAGAACATCACATCACATCACAATACAAGACAAAACACAACACACACAAACACAACAAAAACCTAAGACCGAACCGTTGGTCCCCGGCAACGGCGCCATTTTGATGAGAGGGTCGCACCTCCCAACAAAAGTTGTGCATAAAAGAATGCAGTATAGTACTAGGAAGTGACTACTAGGTCGTCTCTCAAGGACCAATTTTGGTTCAGTCTCAGATCAAACACGTAGTGGGGGGGTTTGAAAGTGTTTTTGTGATTACAAAAGAACTAAATTAAAACTAGGAATTAAACACGATCGAACATAATTGAAAACATTAAAATAAATCGGCAAAGCATGAAGACCGAATGGTCGTACAACGAGATGTGCGAACTAATTAAAATTCAGCAGATAATAAAGAAATACATGGTATTGTATTTAACTACAACGATTAAACTAGAAAGTGAAGAACACGTTGCAGCTTGGAATGAAATTAAATGCAAGATTCCGTTAACCAATTTAATGCATAGAGCAACTTCACAAGCAGCAGGAATTGGAATAAGAAAATGAGACCTAATAAATGAAGTGCTACGAAAAAGTACAAAGAAAATAAATTAGAAAACATTATCATGGCAGCGGGAATAAAAAGAAATGCAACATGCTAATAAGTGAAAGGCACAAGAAACTCCATGCAACTAGAATAAAACTTCAAGAAAAAGTGTGTGAACTTCTCAAATTAAAATCACTGTGTGCTTACTGCTGGAAAAAAAAAACCCGAGAGACCCCTTTCTCCATGAATCATCACCATGTAGTTCTCGTGGATGTGCAGCTGCTGGACGAAATGGAAAGCAGTTTTCAAACTTAATCAATCACCGTGATGCTATTGTCTAAAGAAAGAAGCACTCATTTCTCGTTGCTGGAATAAAAATCAAAACTTCATTTATGAATCACCTTGCACACCAACGCTGCACATTCATTGATAGACTGAAAACTTCAAAGTAAAAAAAATGCATGAACTAATTTAAAAGGGCAATGAGTAAATCAGCAAAATTAAATTAACGTGGAGCTTTTCCCTAACATCGTGTGCTTCTTAATTGAAAACGAAACTAGCGCCTTCAATGTGCCATCTCCTGCTTGGAGCTCTCTATTCAGCCGTAACCTTCCATCTCCCAATGTCCGTGTGTTTTTTTTTCTTTTCAGTGAAAGATAATCTAATGTAACAGTGCTCCCCCCTCCGTTTTCAGTTACTAGGTCACCTCATTCACAGCAAAAAGCATCCTCCGTGGTCCTGCAGCTCCAGCCCAAAAGAGTGTGTCCGTTTATTGCTGTGTTGTGCACCTCCCATTCTTGCTGCTGGGCCATGGAGGCTGCTGGAAAATGAAGCCCAACGTGCTGACTCCCAAGCTACTGGAACGCTTCTCGGCTGGACACAAGGCTGCTGCTGTGTGCTTTGGGCCGTGTTGCTGCTGCTGGAAGAACATCTCCGAATGAAAGCCACTCCACTTCTCGCTGCTGGATCTGGAATTGAAGGCTTGCTGGACTCCTTTGGGCCGTGATGAAGCTTACTTCAGCCTGCTGCCAGCGTGTCCCGGCCGTGCACCTCTTAATCTGTGTGTGCACCTCTCCGTGTTGTCTTCTATGGGCCCATGTGGTTTCTTTCTTTTCACTAAATGAAGCCCCTTTCATTCACGTGCTGGATGCTCCAAAAGTGCTGCTGGAATAAACGTGTGCTTCCAAAAAGAAAAGTGGATCAGCGTCTTCACTTCTTCCAGCCGTCACACCCCTTTAAGCTTCTCCAAATTAAATCAGCTACACTTTTTCCTAAGCCAAAAGAATGAATTTCCTCTCCTGCCTGCTACCTCCTTCCCGTGAGCTTTACTAAGCCAATGTAAAATAATGTGAGTAGTGGCCCCCTCATTCCTTCCAGCTTCACGGACTCACACATTTAATTTTCCAAAGAAAAATTCTCCAATGTGGCAGCTTGCACTTTTTCCTCTTAAAGCACAATTATGAGATGTGGAGGCCGTGAGTGCCTCCCAAGCTGTTGGATTCCTTGTTTAAGAGTGTTGGGAGGTTTTAGCACTGTCCAATGATCAATTCCAGCCACCACAATTACTAAACAGCAAGCAAACAATGCAACAGATTAGAAATCACTCAAACAGTAATTACTGGACTGACATATGAGAGTAAAATAAATACTGGGAACAGCACAGAACGAATTTGAACAAAGTAAAAACTATACGTTAAAATAGACATCCAGACGAAACTATGAAAAAAAATTGCATGGAAAACGGATAAGAATTGAACTCAAACGAAGACACACAAGTTGACACAACATTCACGCGGCAGCCAGCGAAAATAAAAATGGCTAAGATGCATTGGCTCAATTTCCATTTCTCATTTAGCTTTCTAATGTCCCAAAAAGTTATCCAAAATTTTCCCATAATTAATAATGCAAAATAATAAGCTCAGATAATTCAAATTAGTTAAAATAAGAATTTCCGATCAAATTAAGCACAATTAGGAAAAACAGGAAAATACCGGACGTTTAAGCATAATTCCCCGACTAATTCTAGCACATTAAACTAAGTGAAGTGAGGAAAATATTGGTTCATCAAAGTCTTTGCTAATCAAGAAACCACATAACTAAACTAGGCCGTGAGTCCTTTGGGAAGAACGGTACTTGGTCTTACCAAGTTTATTACTTGAACGATTCGGTCATACTTGCCGATTGAAAAACAAGTTTGTGACATCATATTTTGGTGTTCATAAATTTGTCCATCAACAATCACAATCATGATATCCTGCATTTGTTCACAAAGCTTGTGAATCACTTGTATAAGCATTTTAATGTGCACATCTATCTCAACATCAATCAATCAATAAGCATCATCAAGCATTACTTATCACACAATCACAGTTAATAGCAAACCATCATAACAAACCATGTTTCCAATAGAGTACATCAAACCATAATCTAAAAACAAAAACAAATAAGTTCAGAAAACTTAAACCGCAAAAGCATAATCATATGATAGCATTTATCAGTAAATGCTATCTCAGCTCCTCATCAGTCTGAGCTGTCCTCTGTATCTTCCTCTTCTTCCTCATCTTCATCATCTTCAAATGCATCATCATCATCAGCTTCATCTTCTTCCATCTCTCTAACTGAAGCTTCAGCTGCTTCAGCTCCTCCTCCATGTACTGGTTCCTCTGGCCAAGCTACCACATTATGGAATTCATCCATAGTCCACCTGTGGGCTGGAGGTGTATCATACATCCCCACAATCATTTCAGCAGTGGCCACCTGCCCTCTGTGAATGGACTGCAACTGAGCACCTACAAGAGACATATACATGTCCCTCATCTGGAATGGTTCTGCTTCATGTGTCTCGGCAGATGTCTGGCTTTGTGCTGGCCCTCTCTCTCTACGAGCACGGCGTGGTGGAACTGGCTGAGCTGCTTCCTCACCTCCACAATATTGTCTGTAATAAGCCTCATCAATAGCTTTTCTTGGCCTCTCAAATGGTGGAGCAGAAGTGTCCACCCCAGCTATCTTGCAAAGGTGAGTGATCAAGGAGGGATGTCCTAGTGGTGCTTTGTTGTTTGAGGTATTGGCGCACACACTAATCTCATCAGCTATCACCTGCCCAATATTAACATTTAAGTTTCTGATAGCACAGTAGATGAATAGTGCCCTGCTGAGAGTAATATCTGACACATGTGAACATGGCTGAATGTTGGCATGAGAAAACGCCATCCAATACTTTGCAAGAGGAGTCAAATTCGTCCTCCTAATGTTAACCACTAAGCCAGATCGATTCCTTTGGAAGTGTCCTCCAGGTATGCATAATACTCTCTCCACATCCTCAAAATCAGCACCTTCCTCCATGCAAAGAGCAAACTGGCATTGCTCACCAGCCCACACAGTGTCCAAGAAGTTATTGATATAATTAGGATCATACCTGATAGCATGGCCTCTGACATAGCCCAAATAATTCTCAGCTGGATAATCACCAATCTTCTTTGCATTGGTGTAAAATTCCTTTACCACAGCTATGTTGGCAGGTGCAGGATAGGTGGCTAGCTTTCCCCAGTCATTCCCTAACACTTGTTCTCCAAATTGAGTAGCAAAGTTAGGTATCATTCCAACCTTTCTCTCCATCAGAAGTCTCCTGTCCTGAACCACTGATGGACAAATTTATGAACACCAAAATATGATGTCACAAACTTGTTTTTCAATCGGCAAGTATGACCGAATCATTCAAGTAATAAACTTGGTAAGACCAAGTATCGTTCTTCCCAAAGGACTCACGACCTAGTTTAGTTGTGTGGTTTATTGATTAACTAAGACTTAAAGATGAAATAGTTGGATTTTATATGCAAAAGACGAAAATTAAATATGTATGCATGAAGTTTTGATCAATGGCAAAAGCAAAAGATAAACACTTTCAATGAAATAAATGTATGAATATGTTGTTGGGGTTCAATTTCATCTTATCCACTCTCATATATTTTAGGAATTCAACATTCAAATCATCATTGTTAATGCCACTCTCTAAAGTACCTTTCAAGAAGGCTTCTCTCTAATCACGAGTTCATACAATTCCTAGCATTCCTAATGATTAGTTCATAAGTGCAGGAGCTTAACGACAACCAATATGATATTGGGAGAAATTCCCCGGATCTAGACTTCCCCGTACGCGCCCGTATCGACAAAACCAATGATCATGCATCGAATGAGTTAAACAATGCAAGCATTAAGCAAAGAGGAAAAACCCTAACTAATGATGAAAGAAAGCATAAATCTTAGATAAAAGATGTAAAAACAAATTCCATATATGAGAGCTTCAAAAGATTACATTGATTCCCCAACAAACATACAGAGTTTAGTTCACCATATTCATGGTGAACCTAGATGAACAAAAATGAAAGAATGAAAGAGATAGAAAAACCCGAGAAAGAGAAGAGGAGAGCTGTCACCATCTCCCAATCTACCCCCAAGGGGTGCAAAGAGAGTGTTTGCTTCGTCTTTGCCAAAGATACCTAACCCTAGGAAACCCTAAAGCTTATATATTATTCGTAAATTATAGAAAATTAGGTCCAAGCCCATAAAAGTGCCGCTCAGCGGTAAAGTACCGCTCAGCGGTAAGTGCATGAGTCGTTTCTTCCCCTCAGCGGACCTCCCGTAAGCTCCTGGTTGCCGCTCAGCGGTAAACTGCCGCTGAGCGGTGACTTCGGCTTCTCCTTTTGCACTTTTTGATGTCTTTTCTGATTCCATCTCTCTCCTTCTTCACTTCTTTCACCAAATTCACCTTAAAACCTGCACAAAAACACTGAAATCAAGCATAAACCTGTCCAACTCTCTTATTCCTGAAAATATGAAGAAAAGCATGATTTCAAGCTAGTTTCTAAGTGTAAAGGTTGCTTTTTGTGTTAATTTTAAGCATGAAAATAACAGTTTTTCAACTGTTATCAACCACCCCAAAGTGCTTCTCATGTTTCCTAGAGAGGAACCTGCTAGAGTGAGGTTGCTCTGGTTCCTTTTCCTTTCTCTTGGTTGCCATGGTTTTCAATCTCTTTCCTGAAGAGGATGTCATTCCTGCATTCAAACATAAATACAAAACCACAGAACATGATGTTAATCATTAGTAAAACACAGAACACAACTCCTTTCGAAGCTAAACCACCTGATGGAAGACCATCTAAGACGCACATTGGACCTCTTACTAGAGCCATGGCAAAGAGGATTCAAGAGGAAGAAGGACCATATACTATTTTGCTTCTATGGAAGGTAATTTACATTAATCCTTCTTCCCATAATTAAAAGCACATTTTTTCTTTGTTTTGTAGGATTAATAAAATTGGAGGAAGCAGCTGCCAGCATAGCATTTGAGCACATGAAAAGGGAGACTTGGAGGGAGAAGCTTGTTGGCAAAGCTATCAAAAAAACTCAGCTAGGCCAGCTTTCACGTGTACTGCTGAGTTGTAAAAAGAATTCAGAATTGGTGCTGTTCACGTGTGCTGCTGAGGCATGTTTGGAGCTGAAGCAAATTGGCGCCTTTTTCATTTGCATTTGGATTGAATTTCATTTCAGATTTGAGGCTCTTATTTTCCTATAAATAGGAGACCTCTTCCTTTTGTAGTTACTTTAGAGCTATGCCCAAATGCTGAGAAATATATTCCAGTCTTGCATTCTGCTCTTGAGTCAAAATTGCTTGCAATTTCTTCATTTTCTCTCAAGCTTCCTTCCATTATATGAAGGCTTTCTGAGCTGAGAGGCTTCACTCATTCTACCTTGCTTCATTCAAACACCTCCATCAACATTTACTCCATCAAGTCCGCTGCACACCAACACACTTACCACACCTCTGATCTGGGAGCTTTAGGCCACTGGATTCCTCTGGAATTTGGCTCCATCAAGTGGTATCCAGAGCTTAGGTTCTCCACGCACCAAGGAGCTAAGCATTTCTTCTCATTCTGCAATTTAATTCTGCTGAATTCCATCTCTGTTTCTGTTTTCTGTTTCTGTTTTCTGTTTCTGTTTCTGTTTTCTATTTCTGTTTCAGTTTTAATTCTGCTTCTGTAATTCTGTTCCAGCCTTTAATTCTGTGTTCTTACAGTGTATTATGTCCATTTTTCATTTTAAACGGTGAATCATTTCTTGTTTGAGTCAATTCCAGCTTTGAACTTTAAATTCTGTTTTGTCTAAAGTCTTGTGCAAACTACTGTTGCTGTTTTAACATTGTCACTGTTTTGAAATTGTTTCTATTGAGTTTTGTGCTTACCAGTGCTATACAAGCTGTTTGTTACCATTAGAGGCAGTGATGAGTTGATCTAGCCTTGGTAATATAGGCTGAAGCATCCAATAAGCCAAACTGGTTGTAAAATTCTGTTAAAATCTGATGCAGAATTTTGTTTGCTGTTCTAAATCATCAAATCTGTTTTCAGCTGGTTTTGATTGATTCTAAAGCTTGATACAACATTGTTTAGTGTTGTTGAATGATGCTAAGAGTGTAGCCAACCATAACAAGCAATGAAATGCAATTTGCATAGCTTGGTTGTGCATAGACACTAGTCATTTGTTATTTCAGATTTAAATTTGGTTTATCACCGTGCCAATTTTCATTGCATAGTTTAATCTGAGTTTGGTCATGCTAAGCATCTTTAATTCCAGCTTAGATCTGTGTATTCACATTGCCTAGAGTCTTTTCCTTGCTGATCCAAACTTTGATTCCATAAAACTGAATTTGGTTGGTTATTTTGGTGCCATTTACTGCATAAGTGCTACAGCAGTAGGGATTTTCGAAAATCTGCTGTTTCTTTGCTGTTTTATAGCTTGAACAAGTCTTAATTGATGGTTCAAAGTTGCTAGTACTGTTCATTTGGTCAAAACATGACTTATATGCAAATTTGCATTTGAAACCATCAATTTTTGAGTGAAAATGGAAGTGAAACAATGATTTCGAATTATAGGCAGTTTCTAAGTTGTTTTAAGGTCTGAACATGTTCAAATTCATCATTAAAAATTGTTGAAACTGTCCAAACAAAGATTGAAACACTTCCATATAGTTTTGGATCTCAAACCACCAAAATTCAGTTAATTTTTTTGGTGCAGTTCTGTTTTTCCAGCTGCTGTTTGGTAATTTTGATAAAAAAAATTCATTACTGGATTGTGAAAAAGCTGGTTCCATGATTAAAAATGAAATAGATGACTCAAAGAAGTAATATCAAGTGAAAAAAAAGCTGTTGGAACTGTGCAATCCAGATTAGAGGCCCTGAAAAATCAAAATTCAAAAATCTGAAAGTCATTGGGGCATTTTATCAAACAGTTTTGAAAATTATCAAACAGTTTGCATTTGGAATCATTTCTGAACTGTGTTTGCGTTTTTTTTGCTTTCTTAATCTGTTCTAGCACCTTTGGTAGGTTCCTTTTGTGTACTTGTTGTTTTTTCCATACCTAGTTCATTTGTTTACCACATTTTTGGCTTCCAAAATTGTCAATTATTGCTGGAAATTGGTGTGGAAAACTGGTGCAGAATGGTAAATCTAGCTTGGTTTGTTTGAGTGGATTTAAGGTACTGTGACAGCTGTTGTGAAGCATCCAGTTGCAGAAACCTTTACTTATAATGGTAGCATACTAGGAAGTGAGGGGAAAGCTGAAATGAAAAGCAATTAGGAGCTCTTGAGTAGATGCAACTCTGCTGTCCAGCAGCTGCAGAATACATTCCAGCAGCATAATTTGCCACCAGAATTGGAACAACTTGCATACTGTTTTTGTGATACACTTGGCAGCAGCTGAAGATTGAAGTCCACACTATTTTTACACATTTAATTGAGCTTGTTTGAGTACTCATATCACGAAATCTTGTAGTTTTTTTTTATATTTATGTTGTTGTGCCAAGTGACTTGGGAAAATGCTTTTGAAGCAATTCCAAGCTCACAATTGAACATTGTAATAGTCCAATTTCGTTTTCTTTAGTGTGAAAGTGTGTCAAGGGCTCCAAGTGTCACTTGCACTTTCACTTAGGGCCGTCTAGCATTTACATTCTTGCATCTTTATTGCTTTCCTTAAATGTCTTGAGTAATCCTTTTGTTTTTAGGTCTCCGTGGTATTTAGGATAGCATAGCATATAGTAAACCTTTCTTTGGTTTGTAGGTTCATAACATTTAAAAAGAATTTGAAGAATTTCTACTTAGAAACTAAAGTAAAGGAACATTCTAAAAGGAAACTCTGGCTAAGGAAGAACTTGGTTTCTAAGCTTGTCCATTTGTGACTCACCTCTTCTTCCTGGGAGCTACTTAGAAACATCTTTTACTTCTAGAATCTCTTTAGAAATTTTTCACCAAAAACAAAGAAAGCTTGTGAAAATCTTTTCACTCATTACTTGTCAAATATTTTGAAAACTTTGTGAAAACCTTTTCCTTTGACAAGAATGAGTCAATCAAGTGTGCAAGGAAGTTTGAAACCCAATAGTGAAATGTCTTTAAGGGAAGAATTTGAGCAAAGATTTGAACAAAGGGATAAAGAGATTAGTGAGCTCAAAGATATGATTAGTCAACTTTTGATTAATCAAGATAAAAAGAAAGAGAGGTCTTCCCATAGGAGAAGAGAAGAATCATCATCTTCTCCAAGTGAAATTGAGCAAAATAGTAGTCATCACAATGATGACCACTACCAAATGCCTCCTAGAAGACAACATAGAGTTAGAGAGCATTATCCAAGAGAGCCTAAGATTGATCTTCCTTCCTTCCATGGAAAAGATGATGTAGAAGAATACCTAGAGTGGGAAATGAAAGTTGAGCAATTGTTTGAGTGCCACCAAATAGATGATGAAAGGAGAGTCACCATGGCTTCTCTAAGCTTTCAAGATTATGCCTTAATTTGGTGGACAGCCTTAGTCAAGGACCATAGGCTAAGACACTTACCTCCCATTAGGTATTGGAATGAAATGAGAGCTGCCTTGAGGAGGAGGCATGTACCAGCCTATTATGATAGGGAGATAATGGATAAACTCCATAAACTCCAACAAAGGAACATGAGTGTTGAAGAATATAGACAAAAAATGGAGTTACTCATGTTGAGAGCTGGGATAAGAGAAGAACCTAGGATAACAATAGCTAGGTTTCAAAGTGGACTTAACTATGACATAAGAGATAGGGTTGAACTTATACCCTACAATGATCTCAATGAGTTAGTCCAACTTTGTGTGAGGGTAGAGCAACAACTAAAGAGGAAAAGCTCCACCAAGAAAGATTACCCTCATAGTTCTCACCATAAGAAAGAGTATAAGAGGGAGGGTAGTCAAACCAAGCCAAGATATGAAGAAAGAGAGAGAGAGAGAGAGGAAAAGAAAAAGTCAAAGAACCTTCAAGAGATCATAAGAGTAAGGAGACTAAGTGCTTTAGATGTGGGGAAAAAGGGCACTATGCATCTGAGTGCAGCAATAGAAGGTCAACTTACATCCTTGAGCATGAGAGTGAAAGTGAGGGTTCTTCATATAGTGAGTCTGAGACATCCACTTCTGAAGAAGAAGAAGCTTTACCTTGTGATGGTGACTTACTTATGGTAAGGAGACTCCTGGAAAGTAAACATGTAGAATTAGAACAGTCACAAAGAGAGAACCTATTCCACACAAGATGCAAAGTTTTAGAAAAGACATGTTCAATGATAGTGGATAGTGGCTCTTGTTGCAACTGTTGTAGTTCTAGAATGGTAGAGAAGCTTGGCTTGACCACTACTCCTCATCCTAAACCTTACAAACTTCAATGGATCAAAGAGGATGATGGAATAGTAGTTAAAGAACAAGTAAGTGTACCTATTTCCATTGGCAAATATGAAGATCAAATTGTTTGTGATATAGTACCAATGGAAGCAGGGCACATATTACTTGGAAGACCTTGGCAATATGATAAACAAGCTTTACATGATGGAGTCACCAACAAAATCACCATTCAACACAAGGGAAAGAAAATTATTTTGTGTCCTCTTACACCTTCACAAGTAAGAGAGGACCAAATAATTCTTAAGAAGAAGTTGGATGGAGAAAAGAAAAAAGAAAATAGGAAAGAAAGAAAGAATTTGGTAACCCATGCCTCAGCCCATGAAGTTGTCCAACCTCAAACCTTGAATATTTCCAAACATCTTTTTCTTGGACAACCTCATTTCCTTCTTTATTGCAAAGAGGCATTTGTTTCAATCACTCATGAACTTGGTTCTCTACCAAAAGGGTTGCAAAAACTTTTAAAGGAATTTGATGATATATTTCCTAAAGAGGTACCAAGTGGATTACCACCTTTGAGGGGAATAGAACATCAAATAGATTTGGTGCCTGGGGCAAGCCTACCTAATAGGCCAGCCTATAGAACCAACCCTATGGAAACAAAAGAAATAGAGAAACAAGTTAATGACTTGTTGAACAAAGGGTGGATCCAAAAGAGTTTAAGTCCCTGTGTTGTGCCTGTGTTGTTGGTCCCTAAAAAGGATGGGTCTTGGAGAATGTGTACAGATTGTAGGGCCATCAACAACATAACTGTCAAGTATAGGCATCCCATTCCTAGGTTAGATGACATGTTGGATGAATTACATGGAGCAAATCTTTTCACCAAAATTGATCTTAAAAGTGGATACGATCAAATAAGAATTCATGAAGGAGATGAATGGAAAACTGCTTTCAAGACCAAGTTTGGTTTGTATGAATGGTTAGTCATGCCCTTTGGCTTGACCAATGCTCCAAGTACATTCATGAGATTAATGAATCATGTGCTTAGGGAATGCATAGGCAGATTTGTAGTGGTCTACTTTGATGATATCTTAATCTATAGTCAAGGCCTTCAAGAACATCTTAACCATGTCAGAAAAGTCTTGCTTCTTCTTAGAGAACATCATCTCTTTGCCAACTTTGACAAATGTACTTTTTGTCAAGAAAGTGTGATTTTCCTTGGATTCAAAGTGGGAAAAGAAGGTGTACATGTTGATCCAGAGAAGATCAAGGCTATACAAGAATGGCCAACCCCTAAAAATGTAGGAGAGGTGAGAAGTTTTCATGGGTTAGCAAGTTTTTATAGAAGATTTGTGAAAGACTTCTCCACCATAGCTGCTCCTTTAAATGAGCTAGTCAAGAAAGATATGCCTTTTATTTGGGGTGATAAGCAAGAGTTGTCTTTTGAGACCTTGAAACACAAGTTAACACATGCACCTATTCTAGTTTTGCCTGATTTTTCCAAAGCCTTTGAACTAGAATGTGATGCATCTGGGGTAGGAATAGGAGCTGTTTTAATACAAGGAGGACATCCCGTAGCTTACTTTAGTGAAAAACTTAGGGGGCCTACCTTAAACTATCCTACCTAAAACTATCCTACCTATGACAAAGAGTTGTATGCCCTCATTAGAGCTTTGAAAACTTGGGAGCATTACTTGGTAACTAGAGAATTCATCATACACACTGACCATGAATCTCTCAAGTACATTAAAGGGCAAGCAAAGCTAAACAAAAGACATGCAAAGTGGGTGGAATATCTTGATCAATTTCCCTATGTCATCAAACACAAAAAGGGGAGTACTAATGTTGTTGCGGATGCTTTATCTAGAAGACATGCATTATTAGTAACCCTAGGATCTCAAATATTAGGATTTGATGACATAAAAGAGTTATATGAAAATGATGAAACATTTGCATCCACTTATTCATCATGTCTTAAGAAGCCTTTTGATGGATTCTATCTTTCTGAGGGGTATCTTTTTAATAAAGGAAAACTTTGTATACCCCAAGGATCCATTAGAAAACTTCTTATCAAAGAGAGTCATGGCGGAGGACTCATGGGCCATCATGGAGTTGATAAAACTCTAAACATTTTGAAAAGTAAATTTTATTGGCCACACATGAGAATAGATGTTCAAAGGCATTGTTCTAAATGTATAGCTTGTTTACAAGCCAAGTCCAAAATTATGCCTCATGGACTCTATACACCTCTTCCTATAGCTAATACCCCTTGGGAGGACATAAGCATGGACTTTGTCTTAGGATTGCCAAGAACTCAAAGGGGGTATGATTCTATATTTGTGGTAGTAGATCGTTTTAGTAAAATGGCTCATTTTATACCCTGCCACAAAGTAGATGATGCTAGCTATATCTCTAGACTCTTCTTTAAGGAAATAGTGAGATTGCATGGCTTACCCAAAACTATAGTGTCTGATAGAGATGTGAAGTTTCTAAGCCATTTTTGGAAAACTTTATGGGAAAAGCTTGGAACTAAACTTCTATTCTCTACTACATGTCACCCACAAACTGATGGGCAAACTGAAGTAGTAAATAGATCTTTATCTACACTATTAAGGGTAATATTAAGGGGTAATAACAAATCTTGGGATGAACATCTACCTCACATTGAATTTGCTTATAATAGAGTAGTCCACAAGACTACTAATCTTTCTCCTTTTGAGGTTGTTTATGGTTTTAACCCTATCACACCTCTTGATTTACTACCTCTTCCAGAATCATCTTCTCTTCTTCATAAAGAAGGTGCTTCTAAAGCGGAGTTTATCAAGAGGTTACATGAGAAAGTCAAAATCCAAATTGAAAAACAAACTCAAAAATATGCAGAATACAACAACAAAGGGAGAAAGAAAATAGTTTTTGAAAAAGGAGACCTAGTTTGGCTTCATTTGAGAAAGGAAAGATTTCCCTCTCAAAGGAAATCCAAACTTAGTCCAAGAGGAGATGGTCCATTCAAGGTGGTCAAAAGGATAAATGATAATGCATACATATTAGACCTTCCTGAAAGTTATGGTGTCAGTCCTACTTTTAACATCTGCGATTTAATTCCTTTCACAGGAGATGATCAACAGGATGAAGCAGATCTGAGGACAGATCTTTTTCAAGAGGGAGGGTCTGATGGAAGACCATCTAAGACGCACATTGGACCTCTTACTAGAGCCATGGCAAAGAGGATTCAAGAGGAAGAAGGACCATATACTATTTTGCTTCTATGGAAGGTAATTTACATTAATCCTTCTTCCCATAATTAAAAGCACATTTTTTCTTTGTTTTGTAGGATTAATAAAATTGGAGGAAGCAGCTGCCAGCATAGCATTTGAGCACATGAAAAGGGAGACTTGGAGGGAGAAGCTTGTTGGCAAAGCTATCAAAAAAACTCAGCTAGGCCAGCTTTCACGTGTACTGCTGAGTTGGAAAAAGAATTCAGAATTGGTGCTGTTCACGTGTGCTGCTGAGGCATGTTTGGAGCTGAAGCAAATTGGCGCCTTTTTCATTTGCATTTGGATTGAATTTCATTTCAGATTTGAGGCTCTTATTTTCCTATAAATAGGAGACCTCTTCCTTTTGTAGTTACTTTAGAGCTATGCCCAAATGCTGAGAAATATATTCCAGTCTTGCATTCTGCTCTTGAGTCAAAATTGCTTGCAATTTCTTCATTTTCTCTCAAGCTTCCTTCCATTATATGAAGGCTTTCTGAGCTGAGAGGCTTCACTCATTCTACCTTGCTTCATTCAAACACCTCCATCAACATTTACTCCATCAAGTCCGCTGCACACCAACACACTTACCACACCTCTGATCTGGGAGCTTCAGGCCACTGGATTCCTCTGGAATTTTGCTCCATCACCACCGCTGAGAGCCAGAATTTCCCCTCAGCGCCACCAGTGCCACATTCCAGATCACAAAAAATCAGAAAAACCAAATCTGGCAGAGTGCCGCTCAGCGGCAGTTTACCCCTCAGCGGTAACTCTGCAGATTTTTTTAAAATCTTGTTTTAAAGCTGTCCTAACTCCACCCAAATGCAATTTTCAGTTTTCCAGTTCATAATCATGAAGTTTAATCGGTTCAAACATCAAATATATCATCAAATCATGCATAGAAATCAAAACCCCTAAATATTCATGCTTTGACAATCACATTCAAATTCAAGAACCCTAGAATGAACAAAATGCATTTTACTTACTTGGGTGGAGATACTAGATGCAATGAGAATGCTTCCAAGCTAGAATGCTCTCTTCCAACCCCAAACTTTGATGGCACACTAGTGAAAAAGTGAGTGGAAGAGAAATTTTCTTAAGAGGGAAGAGTGAAAAGATGTGGAAAATCTTGGAGAAGGTATGTGGGAGTGTTTGTGCAGAGAAGAGCCTGAAAGAATGAGAAATTGTGCAGTTTAGGGTTGAAAAATACCCTAATGGGCTCGGGTCCCGCTAAGGGGAACTAAAGCCCATCTGCGAGAGTACCGCTCAGCGGTAAGTTACCGCTCAGCGGCACTTTCGTGATGTGCTCTTCTCCTTCTTTTCTTAACCTACGTGCCTCCCATACGTGCCCCTCACTGGTTCCTTGCAATTCAATGTTGAAAATGCTTATGCAAACCCTAACTAAAATAATCAAACAGAAATATTCAATCAACTGGGTTACCTCCCAGGTAGCGCTTGTTTAACGTCACGAGCCTGACCCAAAATCCACCAACACCCATCAGTAGGTGCAAAATTTTCTTACCAACACCCATCAGTAGGTATTACAAACATAGTATCCTTCAGTAGATACTTAACCACCTAGCATCCTTCAGTAGATGCTATCTCCAACAAAATAGTTACAAAAATAGAGTCCACAAATTAAAAATTACAAAGCCAAATCAAAAGTTTTTAAATCCACTGGGTTGCCTCCCAGCAAGGGCTCTTTTACGTCATTAGCTTGACCCAATAAAGTTCAAGTTCCATCTTCTTTATAGTTGATGTTGTCATTCCACCAACTCCTCAGCTGTTTCCTGTGAATTGTTTTGGTCCTTCTAGAATATGGAGACTCTATCTTTATCATCTCCTTCTCTTTAAAGCCCTTCACAACCCACAACTTGTTCTTGATTCTTACAGGTGTGCCAAGTTGGAGTCTTCTTTTCTCCCAGTCACTAGGAATTTCTCCTCCTCTTCCAATCTTTTCTTCCTTGGGTACCTGAAACAACAAACAATGGTTACCTACAACCTTGAGATTTTCATCTTTATGGCTAGTCATGGGTGCATCTTGAAATGCAGCTTTAGAACTAGCTTCTTCCTCCTGTGCTTGCGTCTCATCTTTGAAGACGTCTACCACCACTCTCTCCTCTCTGTCCTGGAGCACTACTATACCTTCATTTACATCAATGATAGCTCTGGCCGTTTTCATAAACGGTCTTCCAAGTATGATAGGTATCGTCTCTGTTTCCATCTTCATCACCACAAAGTCTGCCAAAAATTGGAGTTTGCCAACACAAACTATAATGTCCTCCGCAATCCCACATGGCTCCTTTGAAGATCCATCGGCCATTACTAGATTAACCTTTACAGGTTTCACTTTAACATTGCCGATTTGCTCCAGTAAAGAGTAAGGTATAAAGTTAACACTTGAACCTAAATCAAGGAGAGCTTTCTTCACCTTTTTCTTCCCTATGGTACAAGGGATAGAAAAACTGCCTGGATCTGTTGTTTTAGGAGGGAATGACTCTTTTTTAACAGTTATTCACTCTTTTGCCTCATCATCTCTACGTCTCTTCTTTGTAGAGATTTCTTCATCAGATTTTGTGTAAACTGTGATTTGCTGTAGAATCTGTTCCCAAGGTGCTTCATTATCCACCATTCTGAATAATTCTGTGAAGTCCAGTTGTTTCCCTTGATGGATTGGAAAAGGAAAAGTACTTTTGCTCTCTATATCTCTTCTCTCTTCTGTATCTAACTCAACTTTCTCATCATCAACACTCTTTACCACCTTGCACTCTTCTCTGGGGTTAACCTCAGTATTAGCCCCAAAATTTCTATTTGGCCTTTCTTCCAATTGCTTGGTAATCTGACCCATTTGAATCTCCAAGTTCTTTATAGCGGCTTCAGTGCTCTTTTGAGAAGATTCAGTTTTCTGTATGAATTGCTGAAGAGTTTCTTCCAACCTTGTTGATCTTTCATTAAGCATGGATAACTGTTGCCATAAGGTTGGTTGCTGCTGCTGCTTATTATATTGACTAGCTTGCCCAGTTTGTCCTTGACCAATGCTTGGGTGTGGTTTCCACCCTTGATTGTATGGAAATTGATTGGCCATGAAATTAACATCCTCTACGGCTTCAACTGGAAAAGCACATTGACCATTGATATGGTCGCCTCCACACAATTCGCACAACTAGGTTTGTACCTGTGCAGCAGTTTTCAACTCTTTGGGTAATTGTGCAAGAGTTTTAGTCAGAGTCTCTAGCTGTTGAGTTAGAATTTTATTTTGAGCTAGCAAGGCATCATGTGTCTGTAATTGGAGAACCCCTTTTTGTTGCATAGGAGCTCCTCTCTCACTATGCAGCTCATTATCACTAGTAGCCATGTTTTCTATAATCTCTGTTACTTCCTCTAGAGTTTTCCATTTAATATTGCCTCCTGCTTAGGCGTCCAGCATCATCTTGGTTTGTGAACCAAGCCCTCCAAGGAAAGTTAAGACTACTTCCTGATCTTCAAAGCCATGCGTGGGTGTTTTTCTTAGCAAGCTTTTGTATCTGTCCCATGCATGCCCCAGTGATTCTTCCATGCCTTGCCTAAATGAAGAAATCTCTTGCTTGCCTTTTGTCACCTTTGATTGTGGAAAGTACTTGTTTAAAAACTTTGTTACCACTACTTCCCACTCTGTGAAATTTCCTTCTGGGAAAGAATTCAACCAAAGTTTAGCATTGCCTCTGCTAACAGTTGAAAAACTGTTATTTTCATGCTTAAAATTGACACAAAAAGCAACCTTTACACTTAGAAACTAGCTTGAAATCATGCTTTTCTTCATATTTTCAGAAATAAGAGAGTTGGACAGGTTTAGGCTTGATTTCAGTGTTTTTGTGCAGGTTTTAAGGTGAATTTGGTGAAAGAAGTGAAGAAGGAGAGAGATGGAATCAGAAAAGACATCAAAAAGTGAAAAAGGAGAAGCCGAAGTCACCGCTCAGCGGCAGTTTACTGCTCAGCGGCAGTTTACCGCTCAGCGGCAGTTTACCGCTCAGCGGCAGTTTACCGCTCAGCGGCAGTTTACCGCTCAGCGGCAGTTTACCGCTCAGCGGCAGTTTACCGCTCAGCGGCAGTTTACCGCTGAGCGGCAATCAGGAGCTTACGGGAGGTCCGCTGAGGGGCAAAATGGCCGCTGAGGGGAAGAAACGACTCACGCACTTACCGCTGAGCGGCACTTTTATGGGCTTGGACCTAATTTTCTGTAATTTACGAATAATATATAAGCTTTAGGGTTTCCTAGGGTTAGGTATCTTTGGCAGAAACGAAGCAAACACTCTCTCTTCCACCCCTTTGAAGGAGGATCTTGGATGCTCAGGCTACCTCTTCACCTTTCTAGGGTTTTATCCTTCATTCTTTCATTATTGTTCATCTAGGTTCACCATGAATATGGTGAACTAAACCTTGTATGTTTGTTGGGGAATCAATGTAATCTTTTGAAGCTCTCTGATAACAGTTGAAAAACTGTTATTTTCATGCTTAAAATTGACATAAAAAGCAACCTTTACACTTAGAAACTAGCTTGAAATCATGCTTTTCTTCATATTTTCAGAAATAAGAGAGTTGGACAGGTTTATGCTTGATTTCAGTGTTTTTGTGCAGGTTTTAAGGTGAATTTCGTGAAAGAAGTGAAGAAGGAGAGACATGGAATCAGAAAAGACATCAAAAAGTGCAAAAGGAGAAGCCGAAGTCACCGCTCAGCGGCAGTTTACCGCTGAGCGGCAATCAGGAGCTTACGGGAGGTCCGCTGAGGGGCAAAATGGCCGCTGAGGGGAAGAAACGACTCACGCACTTACCGCTGAGCGGTACTTTACCGCTGAGCGGCACTTTTATGGGCTTGGACCTAATTTTCTGTAATTTACGAATAATATATAAGCTTTAGGGTTTCCTAGGGTTAGGTATCTTTGGCTGGAACGAAGAAAACACTCTCTCTTCCACCCCTTTGAAGGAGGATCTTGGATGCTGAGGCTTCCTCTTCACCTTTTTAGGGTTTTATCTTTCACTCTTTCATTGTTATTCATCTAGGTTCACCATGAATATGGTGAACTAAACTCTGTATGTTTGTTGGGGAATCAATGTAATCTTTTGAAGCTCTCATATATGGCATTTGTTTTTACATCTTTTATTTAAGATCTATGCTTTCTTTCATCATTAGTTAGGGTTTTTCCTCTTTGCTTAATGCTTGCATTGTTTAACTCATTCGATGCATGATCATTGGTTTTGTCGATACGGGCGCGTACGGGGAAGTCTAGATCCGGGGAATTTCTCCCAATATCATATTGGTTGTCGTTAAGCTCCTGCACTTATGAACTAATCATTAGGAATGCTAGGAATTGTATGAACTCGTGATTAGAGAGAAGCCTTCTTGAAAGGTACTTTAGAGAGTGGCATTAACAATGATGATTTGAATGTTGAATTCCTAAAATATATGGGAGTGGATAAGATGAAATTGACCCCCAACAACATATTCATACATATATTTCATTGAAAGTGTTTATCTTTTGCTTTTTGCCATTGATCAAAACTTCATGCATACATATTTACTTTTCGTCTTTTGCATAAAAAAATCCAAATATTTCGTCTTTAAGTCTTAGCTAATCAATAAACCACACAACTAAACTAGGCCGTGAGTCCTTTGGGAAGAACGATACTTGGTCTTACCAAGTTTATTACTTGAACGATTCGGTCATACTTGCCGATTGAAAAACAAGTTTGTGACATCATATTTTGGTGTTCATAAATTTGTCCATCAAGTTTTTGGCGCCATTGCCGGGGACTCGTGGTTTAACTGGTTAATTTGTGTGATTGTTGATTATCTTTGACTTTAATTTTGAATTTCTGTTTTTATTTTCTTTTTTTATTTTTTCGGTTTTTATTTTATTTTAGTTTATTTTATTTTCTGTTTTCTGTTTTTATCTTCTCCTATATCTTTTTGTGCTATTGATAACAGTTGAAAAACTGTTATTTTCATGCTTAAAATTAATACTAAAAGCAACCTTTATACTTAGAAACTAGCTTGGAATCATGCTTTTCTTCATGTTTTTAGAAATAAGAGAGCTGGACAGGTTTATGCTTGATTTCAGTGTTTTTGTGCAGGTTTTAAGGTGAATTTGGTGAAAGAAGTGAAGAAGGAGAGAGATGAAATCAGAAAAGACATCAAAAAGTGCAAAAGGAGAAGCCGAAGTCACCGCTCAGCGGCAGTTTACCGCTCAGCGGCACTCAGGCACTCACGGGAGATCCGCTGAGGGGCAAAATGGCCGCTGAGGGGAGAAAACAAGACACGCACTTACCGCTGAGCGGTAATTTACCGCTGAGCGGCACTTTAATGGGCTTGGACCTAAGTTTTTGTAATTTACGAATGGTATTTAAGCTTTAGGGTTTCCTAGGGTTAGGTATCTTTGGCTGGAACGAAGCAAATACTCTCTCTTCCACCCCTTTGAAGGAGGGTCTTGGATGCTGAGGGATCCTCTTCACCTTTTTAGGGTTTATTCTTTCATTCTTTCATTGTAATTCATCTAGGTTCACCATGAATATGGTGAACTAAACTCTGTATGTTTGTTGGGGAATCAATGTAATCTTGTGAAACTCTCATATATGGAATCTGTTTTTACATCTTTTAATTAACACTTATGCTTTCTTTTCATCATTAGTTAGGGTTTTTCCTCTTTGCTTAATGCTTGCATTGTTTAACTCATTCGATGCATGATTATTGGTTTTGTCGATACGGGCACGTACGGGGAAGTCTAGATCCGGGGAATTTCTCCCAATATGATATTGGTTGTCGTTAAGCTCCTGCACTTATGAACTGATCATTAGGAATGCTAGGAATTGTATGAACTCGTGATTAAGGAGAAGCCTTCTAGAAAGGTACTTTAGAGAGTGGCATTAACAATGATGATTTGAATGTTGAATTCCTAAAATATATGAGAGTGGATAAGATGAAATTGACCCCCAACAACATATTCATACATTAATATCATTGAAAGTGTTTATCTTTTGCTTTTTGCCATTGATCAAAACTTCATACATACATGTTTATTTTCTGTCTTGCATATTAAACTCCAAATATTTTGTCTGTAAGTCTTAGCTAATTAAGAAACCACATAACTAAACTAGGCCGTGAGTCCTTTGGGAAGAACGATACTTGGTCTTACCAAGTTTATTACTTGAACGATTCGGTCATACTTGCCGATTGAAAAACAAGTTTGTGACATCATATTTTGGTGTTCATAAATTTGTCCATCAAGTTTTTGGCGCCGTTGCCGGGGACTCGTGGTTTAACTGGTTAATTTGTGTGATTATTGATTATCTTTGACTTATTTTTTTATTTTTAATTTAAATTTCGAATTTTTTTTATTTTATTTTATTTTTGTGTTTTCTGTTTTTCTGTTTGTATTTTATTTGATTTGATTTTTTTTATTTTTTCTGTTTTCTGTTTTTCTGTTTTCTGTTTTTTATTTTCTGAATCTTATATCTTCTCTTATATCTTTTTGTGCTAACCAAATCTTTTCTAGGGTTTTGTGTTCTTGTGTATGCAGGAGGCAATTCGAACTAGGAGCAAGAAAACAACAGAACCTCTGCTTGAAGGATTAGAAGACAGTAGACGGAGGAGAAGAATCAGAACATCTAGAGAACTTTTCCCTCCTCCGGAAACTCTGTTGCAACCATCACCACAAGGTTCTGACAATAGCACAGAAAATATGGAGAACAATAATATCAGAAGAACTCTTGCTGATTACACCAATATAGCTGGACCTCAGCACTTTAACAGCATAGCTAGACCTAGAGTCAATGCAGCTAACATGGAGGTCAAACCAGCACTGATCCAACTGGTAAGAGCAATCAATTTAATGGGTTATCTCATGAAAGCCCATATGAGCACCTTACTACATTTAATGAAATTTGCACAGTCAAAATCAATGGGGTGCCAGACGAAGCGATCAAACTTAGTTTGTTTCCTTTCTCATTGGGAGGCAATGCTAAGCTTTGGTTGAATTCTTTTCCAGAAGGAAGTTTCACAGAGTGGGAAGCAGTGGTAACAAAGTTTTTGAACAAGTACTTTCCACAATCAAAGGTGACAAAAGGCAAGCAAGAGATATCTTCATTTAAGCAGGGCATGGAAGAATCACTGGGGCATGCATGGGATAGATACAAAAGTCTGCTAAGAAAAACACCCACGCATGGTTTTGAAGAACAGGAAGTAGTCTTAACTTTCCTTGGAGGGCTTGGTTCACAAACCAAGATGATGCTTGATGCCTCAGCAGGAGGCAATATAAATGGAAAACTCCAGAGGAAGCCACAGAAATTATAGAAAACATGGCTACTAGTGATAATGAGCTGCACAGTGAGAGAGGAGCTCCTATGCAACAAAAAGGGGTTCTCCAATTACAGACACATGATGCCTTGCTAGCTCAAAATAAAATTCTAACTCAACAGCTTGGAGACTCTGACTAAAACTCTTGCACAATTACCTAAAGAGTTGAAAACTGCTGCACAGGTACAAACCCAGTTGTGCGAATTATGTGGAGGTGATCATATCAATGGTCAATGTGCTTTTCCAGTGGAAGCCGTGGAGGATGTTAATTTCATGGCTAATCAATTTCCATACCGTCAAGGGAATTACAATCAAGGGTGGAAACCACATCCAAGCATTGGTCAAGGACAAACTGGGCAAGCAAATCAATATAATAAGCAGCAGCAGCAACCAACCTTTTGGCAACAGTTATCTATGCTTAATGAAAGATCAACAAGGTTGGAAGAAACTCTTCAGCAATTCATACAGAAAACTGAATCTTCTCAAAAGAGCACTGAAGCTGCTATAAAGAATTTGGAGATTCAAATGGGTCAGATTACCAAGCAATTGGAAGAAAGGCCAAATAGAAATTTTGGGGCTAATACTGAGGTTAACCCCAGAGAAGAGTGCAAAGTGGTAAAGAGTGTGAATGAAGAGATAATTGAGTTAGAAGAAGGAGAAACAGAAGAAAGAAGAGAAATAGAGAGCAAAATACTTTTCCTTTTCCAATAAATCAAGAGAAACAAATGGACTTCACAGAATTATTCAGAATGGTGGATAATGAAGCACCTTGGGAACAGATTCTACAGAAAATTGCAGTTTACACAAATCTGATGAAGAAATCTCTACAAAGAAGAGACGTAGAGATGATGAGGCAAAAGAGTGTATAACTGTTAAGAAAGAGTCATTCCCTCCTAAAGCATCAGATCCAGGCAGTTTTTCTATCCCTTGTACTATAGGGAAGAAAAAGGTAAAGAAAGCTCTTCTTGATTTAGGTTCAAGTGTTAACTTGATACCTTATTCTTTACTGGAGCAAATCGGCAATGTTAAAGTGAAACCTGCAAAGGTTAAAATAGTAATGGCCGATGGATCTTCAAAGGAGCCATGTGGGATTGTAGAGGACATTATAGTTTGTGTTGGCAAACTTCAGTTCTTGGCAGACTTTGTGGTGATGAAGATGGAGACCGAGAAGATACCTATCATACTTGGAAGACCGTTTATGAAAACGGCCAGGGCTATCATAGATGTAAATGAAGGTATAGTGGTGCTCCAGGACAGAGAGGAGAGAGTGGTGGTAGATGTCTTCAAAGATGAGACGCAAGCAAAGGAGGAAGAAGCTAGTTATAAAGCTGCATTTCGAGATGCACCCATGACTAGCCGTAAAGATGAAAATCTTGAGGTTTCAGGTAACCATTGTTTGTTGTTTCAGGTACCCAGGAAGAAGAGATTGGAAGAGGAGAAGAAATTCCTAGAGACTGGAAGAAAAGAAGACTCCAACTTGGCACACCTGTTAGAATCAAGAACAAGTTGTGGGTTGTGAAGGGCTTTAAAGAGAAGGAGATGATAGAGATAGAGTCTCCATATTCTAGAAGAACCAAAACAGTTCAAAGGAAACAGCTGAGGAGTTGGTGGAATGACAACATCAACTATAAAGAAGATGGAACTTGAACTTTATTGGGTCAAGCTAATGACATTAAAAGAGCGCTTGCTGGGAGGCAACCCAGTGAATTTAAAAACTTTTGATTTGGTTTTGTAATTTTTAATTTGTGAACATTATTTTTGTATTTATTTTGTTGGATATAGCATCTACTGAAGGATGCTAGGTGGTTAAGTATCTACTGAAGGATACAATGGCTGTAACACCTACTGATGGGTGTTGGTAAGAAAATTTTGCACCTACTGAAGGGTGTTGGTGGATTTTGGGTCAGGCTCGTGACGTTAAACAAGCGCTACCTGGGAGGCAACCCAGTTGATTGAATATTTTTGTTGATTTGTTTTAGTTAGGGTTTGCATAAGCATTTTGAACATTGAATTGCAGGGAGCCAGTGAGGGGCATGTCTAGGAGGCACGTAGGTTAAGAAAAGAAGGAGAAGAACACATCACGAAAGTGCCGCTGAGCGGTACTTTACCGCTGAGCGGTACTCTCGCAGATTGGGTTTTAGTTCCCCTTAGCGGGACCCGAGCCCATTAGGGTATTTTTAAACCCTAAGCTGCGTATTCTTTCACACTTTCAGATTTTTCTCTGCACAAACACTCCCACATACCTTCTCCAAGGTTTTCCACATCTTTTCACTCTTCCCTCTTAAGAAAATTTCTCTTCCACTCACTTTTTCACTAGTGTGCCATCAAAGTTTGGGGTTGGAAGAGAGCATTCTAGCTTGGAAGCATTCTCATTGCATCTAGTATCTCCACCCAAGTAAGTAAAATGCATTTTGTTCATTCTAGGGTTTTGATTTTGAATATGATTGTCAAAGCATGAAGATTTATGGGTTTTGATTTCTTTGCATGATTTGATGATATATTTGATGTTTGAACCGATTAAACTGCATGATTATGAACTGGAAAACTGAAAATTGCATTTGGGTGGAGTTAAGAAAGCTTTAAAACAGGTTTTTCAAAAATCTGCAGAGTTACCGCTGAGGGGTAAACTGCCGCTGAGCGGCACTCTGCCAGATTTGGTTTTTCTGGTTTTTTGATCTGGAATGTGGTACTGGTGGCGCTGAGGGGAATTCTGGCCCTCAGCGGTGGTTTAGCTTCGAAAGGAGTTGTGTTCTGTGTTTTACTAATGATTAACATCATGTTCTGTGGTTTTGTTTGTGTTCTGAATGTAGGAATGGCATCCTCATCAGGAAAAAGATTGAAAACCATGGCAACCAAGAGAAAGGAAAAGGAACCAAAGCAACCCTAATCTAGCAGGTTCCTATCTAGGAAACATGAGAAGCACTTTAGGGTGGTTCAAGATAGGAGACTTCTGATGGAGAGAAAGGTTGGAATGATACCTAACTTTGCTCCTCAATTTGGAGAGCAAGTGTTAGGGAATGATTGGGGAAAGCTAGCCACTTATCCTGCACCTGCTAACATAGCTGTGGTTAAGGAATTTTACACCAATGCAAAGAAGATTGGTGATTATCCAGCTAAGAATTATTTGGGCTATGTCAGAGGCCATGCTATCAGGTATGATCCTGATTCTATTAATAACTTTCTGGACACTGTATGGGCTGGTGAGCAGTGCCAGTTTGCTCTTTGCATGGAGGAAGGTGCTGATTATGAGGATGTGGAGAGAGTATTGTGTATACCTGGAGGACACTTCCAAAGGAATCGATCTGGCTCAGTGGTTAACATTAGGAGGACAGATTTGACTTATGCTTTCTTTTCATCATTAGTTAGGGTTTTTCCTCTTTGCTTAATGCTTGCATTGTTTAACTCATTCGATGCATGATTATTGGTTTTGTCGATACGGGCACGTACGGGGAAGTCTAGATCCGGGGAATTTCTCCCAATATGATATTGGTTGTCGTTAAGCTCCTGCACTTATGAACTGATCATTAGGAATGCTAGGAATTGTATGAACTCGTGATTAGGGAGAAGCCTTCTAGAAAGGTACTTTAGAGAGTGGCATTAACAATGATGATTTGAATGTTGAATTCCTAAAATATATGAGAGTGTATAAGATGAAATTGACCCCCAACAACATATTCATACATTAATATCATTGAAAGAGTTTATCTTTTGCTTTTTGCCATTGATCAAAACTTCATGCATACATGTTTATTTTCTCTCTTGCATATTAAACTCCAAATATTTTGTCTGTAAGTCTTAGCTAATTAAGAAACCACATAACTAAACTAGGCCGTGAGTCCTTTGGGAAGAACGATACTTGGTCTTACCAAGTTTATTACTTGAATGATTCGGTCATACTTGCCGATTGAAAAACAAGTTTGTGACATCATATTTTGGTGTTCATAAATTTGTCCATCAGCTAACCAAATATTCTAGGGTTTTGTGTTCTTGTGTATGCAGGAGGCAATGCGAACTAGGAGCAAGAAAACAACAGAACCTCTTCTTGAAGGTCTAGACGAGAGTAGACGGAGGAGAAGAATCCGAACATCTAGAGAACTTTTCCCTCCTCCGGAAACTCTGTTGCAACCATCACCACAAGGTTCTGTTCATAGCACAGAAAATATGGAGAACAATAATATCAGAAGAACTCTTGCTGACTATACCAATATAGCTGGACCTCAGCACTTTAACAGTATAGCTAGACCTAGAGTCAATGCAGCTAACATGGAGGTCAAACCAGCACTGATCCAACTGGTAAAAAGCAACCAATTCAATGGGTTATCTCATGAAAGCCCATATGAGCACCTCACTACCTTCAATGAGATTTGCAACACAATAAAAATTAATGGGGTGCCAGATGAAGCAATCAAACTTAGTTTGCTTCCTTTCTCATTGGGAGGCAATGCTAAACTTTGGTTAAATTCTTTTCCAGAAGGAAGTTTCACAGATTGGGAAGCAGTGGTGACAAAGTTTTTAAACAAGTACTTTCCACAATCTAAGGTGACAAAAGGAAAGCAAGAGATATCTTCATTTAAGCAGGGTATGGAAGAATCACTGGGGCATGCATGGGATAGATACAAAAGTCTGCTAAGAAAAACACCCACGCATGGTGATGAGTCAATATTTTCTTCACTTCACTTAGTTTATTGTGCTAGAATTAATCAGAAAATTATACTTAAATGTCCAGTATTTTCCCATTTTTCCTAATTGTGCGCAATTTGATCAGAAATTGTTATTTTAATTAATTTGAATTATCTGAGACTAATTATTTGCATTATTAATTGTAGGAAAATTGTTGGATAATATTTTGGGATTGAAAGAGAAATTTCTCATCAATTTCAATTTAAACTAAAATGGGAAACAAAAGTGAAAATTTATTTTCACTTTGAATAAGGAAAGAAGCCAGCAAATATTGAATTTCCAATTGAAAATTGTATGATGGACACACGGAACCAGCAGCAGGTTACACATGGCTTGGGCCCATGGAAAATTTATTTTAGCAAGCATCAGAGAGTGAAGCCACGACACACAATGGACAAAGGAATTCTTGGGTTTTTAAAAGAGTGGCGCTATAGCATTGGAAAAGGCTGGACATCACGGCCTAGTCCATCAAGGGAAGAAAGCAGTACGTGAAGGGAAGTGGTGCACGCGGACTCAATTGGGGAGGTGCTGGGAGAGAAATGGGCAGCAGGGCCTAGTCCAGCACAGCAGCTTGAGCAAGCACACACGTCCACGATCCAACTTAAAGAGGTGCCCTTGTGCACGTGAGGTCCAGCTGGCTGAAGGCAACGGGTGACATGGAGCAATAGAGAGAGATCACGGAAGGAAGGCAGCAAAGCACTCCATAGCAGAGATGTGCGTCCAGCAGCACATCACGGGCTTGGATCTGGTCGATGGTCCAGCCTTCACGCGGACACACGGGAGATCCAAATGGCTGCATCCAGTGGGCACATGAGGGTTTAAAAACAACCTGGAGAGAAGAATGTAAGAGGACTGTTACAGAGTGGAGTTACGGCCGGGGGGAGAGGCTCTCTTCCAGAGTTCTAATAGCTTTAGTCTCCTGTCCAGCAGTTCCAGTAGAGTAGGCACCAGAATGTAAAGTAGTATAGTTGCTTCAGTAGTGTAGTTTTGTTCCAGTTTGTTCAGTAGTGTAGTCCAGCCGTGTAGGAGAGAAGGCAGCGTTGGTGTGTGCGCTCACGTCCAGTAGGGGAGATTGAGTTTTATTTTCTTTCTTTGAGAAGATGGCACGGTGATTCTAGGTCTGGAACTGGTGCAGCCGCCACTTTCTCAGATTTTTGGCTTTACTTTTGAATATTGTTTATAGAGCTTCTATGCTTAGGCTTGAACATTTCTTTTTACTGAATGGAGATTAGGTGGAGAGCACCGTTTATATTTCTTTTAAGGTTAAAACAACAACTTTAGTTTCTTTCTCTTCCAGCAGCCAGCCGCCACTCCAAGTAGTTAGTTTTTGTTTTTTTTTACGTTTTCTTCATAGACGGATGAGGAACACGGTTAGAGGAAAGTTTTTTATTGGCTTAGAAGAATGTAGGAGGAGGATGGAGGGTTATGGTTGAGTGGTGATTTTCATTTTCTTGGCTGGAGAAGACGGTGCACACGAGATAGAGCTGGGACGTGTAGAAGCAGCCAGCCGCCAACCTCACTCGGTTTTCTTCCTTGAACGTTTTTTTTAGTTTTCATTTCAATAAAAGAGGGGCTGGAATGATGTGCACAGTGATAAAAAAAGGGAAGTTTTAATTTTGTTGAATGTGTTGCTTTCAATTTGGTTACGCACCTTTTACTGAAGTTGGATTCCAGCGAGGACAACCAGTAAAAGTGGTGATTCATTTTTCTTTCCAATTGCTTTAGAGTGCTGAATTTACTTTGTGTTATTGAAAATAATGTTCATTCATTCTTGAAAAGGGAGCATTGTCACGTCCGGATGGACTTTGGGTGGTGCTGGCATTTTTTTATTTCATCTCCTTTAGAAGAAGTAGCTGCATGCCGCCACCTACAAAGCTGAAATTAGAGAATAGGTTGTTGTTTTAATGAGGGAGAAACAGTGAAGCAAGGGCACGGTGATTCATTGCATGTGGAAGCACATGGGTTCAATTCAGGGTTGTTGCAAAAAAAAAAAGCAATGGGATTTTCTTTAGGTCTTCACGCATGAAAGTTTCATTTTTATATTTTAATTTGCATTCAGCACTTTTTCTACATTATGCCTTCCTTTTGGTACTGTTAGTGTTCCAATGTTATTTCGTTTCTTTTCTTTTATGTTTAATACAATGAGCATTTCATTTTTAGCTTTATCATTGCATCCTAATTGGTCGAAACAATTAAGCATTGAATGTGTTTTTCTTATTTATTTATTGCATTGAAATTAGTTCACGCATCTTGGCATTGAATGTTTTATTCCAGTGTTTTCCTTCACTTTAATGTTGTCAATTACGTTCTGTTGTATTTAATTTTCAATTTTAATTTAGTCCATCTGCATACACAAAAACACTTTCAAAACCCCCCACTACGTGTTTGACCTAAACTTCGAACCACATTTGGTCCTTGAGAGATGACCTAGGAGTCACTTCCTAGTACTGTACTGCATTAATTTTGCAATCAACTTTTGTGTGAGGTGCGACCCTCTCAACACATGGCTTTGAAGAACAGGAAGTAGTCTTAACTTTCCTTGGAGGACTTGGTTCACAAACCAAGATGATGCTGGACGCCTCAGCAGGAGGCAATATTAAATGGAAAACTCCAGAGGAAGCCACAGAAATTATAGAAAACATGGCTACTAGTGATAATGAGTTGCACAGTGAGAGAGGAGCTCCTATGCAACAAAAAGGGGTTCTCCAATTACAGACACATGATGCCTTGCTAGCTCAAAATAAAATTCTAACTCAACAGCTGGAAACTCTGACTAAAACTCTTGCACAATTACCCAAAGAGTTGAAAACTGCTGCACAGGTACAAACCCAGTTGTGCGAATTATGTGGAGGTGACCATATTAATGGTCAATGTGCCTTTCCAGTTGAAGCTGTAGAGGACGTTAATTTCATGGCCAATCAATTTCCATATCGTCAAGGGAATTACAATCAAGGGTGGAAACCACACCCAAGCATTAGTCAAGAACAAACTGGGCAAGCTAGTCAATATAATAAGCAGCAGCAGCAACCAACCTTTTGGCAACAGTTATCTATGCTTAATGAAAGATCAACAAGGTTGGAAGAAACTCTTCAGTAATTCATACAGAAAACTGAATCTTCTCAAAAGAGCACCGAAGCTGCTATAAAGAACTTGGAGATTCGAATGGGTCAGATTACCAAGCAATTGGAAGAAAGGCCAAATAGAAATTTTGGGGCTAATACTGAGGTTAACCCCAGAGAAGAGTGCAAGGTGATAAAGAGTGTTGATGATGATAAAGTTGAGTTAGATACAGCAGAGAGAAGAGACATAGAAAGCAAAAGTACTGTTCCTTTTCCAATCCATCAAGGGAAACAAATGGACTTCACAGAATTATTCAGAATGGTGGATAATGAAGCACCTTGGGAACAGATTCTACAGCAAATCACAGTTTACATAAAATCTGATGAAGAAATCTCTACAAAAAAGAGACGTAGAGATGATGAGGCAAAAGAGTGTATAACTATTAAAAAAGAGTCATTCCCTCCTAAAGCATCAGATCCAGGCAGTTTTTCTATCCCTTGTACCATAGGGAAGAAAAAGGTAAATAAAGCTCTCCTTGATTTAGGTTCAAGTGTTAACTTGATACCTTATTCTTTACTGGAGCAAATCGGCAATGTTAAAGTGAAACCTGCAAAGGTTAAAATAGTAATGGTCGATGGATCTTCAAAGGAGCCATGTGGGATTGTAGAGGACATTATAGTTTGTATTGGCAAACTTCAGTTCTTGGCAGACTCTGTGGTGATGAAGATGGAGACACAGAAGATACCTATCATACTTGGAAGACCGTTTATGAAAACGGTGATAACAGTTGAAAAACTGTTATTTTCATGCTTAAAATTGATACTAAAAGCAACCTTTATACTTAGAAACTAGCTTGAAATCATGCTTTTCTTCATATTTTTAGAAATAAGAGAGCTGGACAGGTTTATGCTTGATTTCAGTGTTTTTGTGCAGGTTTTAAGGTGAATTTGGTGAAAGAAGTGAAGAAGGAGAGAGATGAAATCAGAAAAGACATCAAAAAGTGCAAAAGGAGAAGCCGAAGTCACCGCTCAACGGCAGTTTACCGCTGAGCGGCACTCAGGCACTCACGGGAGATCCGCTGAGGGGCAAAATGGCCGCTGAGGGGAGAAAACAAGACACGCACTTACCGCTGAGCGGTAATTTACCGCTGAGCGGCACTTTAATGGGCTTGGACCTAAGTTTTTGTAATTTACGAATGGTATTTAAGCTTTAGGGTTTCCTAGGGTTAGGTATCTTTGGCTGGAACGAAGCAAACACTCTCTCTTCCACCCCTTTGAAGGAGGATCTTGGATGCTGAGGCGTCCTCTTCACCTTTTTAGGGTTTATTCTTTCATTCTTTCATTGTAATTCATCTAGGTTCACCATGAATATGGTGAACTAAACTCTGTATGTTTGTTGGGGAATCAATGTAATCTTGTGAAACTCTCATATATGGAATCTGTTTTTACATCTTTTAATTAAGACTTATGCTTTCTTTTCATCATTAGTTAGGGTTTTTCCTCTTTTCTTAATGCTTGCATTGTTTAACTCATTCGATGCATGATTATTGGTTTTGTCGATACGGGTACGTACGGGGAAGTCTAGATCCGGGGAATTTCTCCCAATATGATATTGGTTGTCGTTAAGCTCCTACACTTATGAACTGATCATTAGGAATGCTACGAATTGTATGAACTCGTGATTAGGGAGAAGCCTTCTAGAAAGGTACTTTAGAGAGTGGCATTAACAATGATGATTTGAATGTTGAATTCCTAAAATATATGAGAGTGGATAAGATGAAATTGACCCCCAACAACATATTCATACATGTTTATTTTCTGTCTTGCATATTAAACTCCAAATATTTTATCTGTAAGTCTTAGCTAATTAAGAAATCACATAACTAAACTAGGCCGTGAGTCCTTTGGGAAGAACGATACTTGGTCTTACCAAGTTTATTACTTGAACGATTTGGTCATACTTGCCGATTGAAAAACAAGTTTGTGACATCATAAATTGGTGTTCATAAATTTGTCCATCAAATTTTTGGCGCCGTTGCCGGGGACTCGTGGTTTAATTGGTTAATTTGTGTGATTATTGATTATCTTTGACTTATTTTTTTATTTTTAATTTAAATTTCGAATTTTTTTTTATTTTATTTTATTTTTCTGTTTTCGTTTTTTTGTTTGTATTTTATTTGATTTTATTTTATTTTATTTTTTCTGTTTTCTGTTTTTTATTTTCTGAATCTTATATCTTCTCTTATATCTTTTTGTGCTAACCAAATCTTTTCTAGGGTTTTGTGTTCTTGTGTATGCAGGAGGCAATTCGAACTAGGAGCAAGAAAACGACAGAACCTCTGCTTGAAGGATTAGAAGACAGTAGACGGAGGAGAAGAATCAGAACATCTAGAGAACTTTTCCCTCCTCCGGAAACTCTGTTGCAACCATCACCACAAGGTTCTGACAATAGCACAGAAAATATGGAGAACAATAATATCAGAAGAACTCTTGCTGATTACACCAATATAGCTGGACCTCAGCACTTTAACAGCATAGCTAGACCTAGAGTCAATGCAGCTAACATGGAGGTCAAACCAGCACTGATCCAACTGGTAAGAGCAATCAATTTAATGGGTTATCTCATGAAAGCCCATATGAGCACCTTACTACATTTAATGAAATTTGCAACACAGTCAAAATCAATGGGGTGCCAGACGAAGCGATCAAACTTAGTTTGTTTCCTTTCTCATTGGGAGGCAATGCTAAGCTTTGGTTGAATTCTTTTCCAGAAGGAAGTTTCACAGAGTGGGAAGCAGTGTAACAAAGTTTTTGAACAAGTACTTTCCACAATCAAAGGTGACAAAAGGCAAGCAAGAGATATCTTCATTTAAGCAGGGCATGGAAGAATCACTGGGGCATGCATGGGATAGATACAAAAGTCTGCTAAGAAAAACACCCACGCATGGCTTCAAAGAAGAAGAAGTAGTCCTAACTTTCCTTGGAGGTCTTGGTTCACAAACTAAGATGATGCTTCATGCCTCAGCAGGAGGAAACATTAAATGGAAAACTCCAGAGGAAGCAACTGAAATTATTGAAAATATGGCTACTAGTGACAACGAATCAACATTGAAAAAGGAGATCTTAGTCAGAAGGAGTTGTTACAATCAAATGAGGCTTTGCTTATTCAAAATAGAATTATCTCTCAACAGCTTGAAGAAGTAACTATGAAACTTTCTCAAATACCACAGGAAATACAACAGGTCTCAATGGTTCAAGTGCAACAACAAAAATGGCAGATGCAATTTACTCCAGTTGAGAAAACAACAAAGCTTGAAGAGACTTTCCAAAGATTCTTGAAGACGAATGCGTCTTATTGTCATAATGTGGATGCTGCATTTAAAAATATGGAGGTTTATGTTGAGAAATAGTTGACGAGATGAAACATGATAATCTCGGAAAGGAGTGTAAAACTGTTGTGACTAGAAGTGGTAGAGTGTTAGAGGAGAGACAAAAAGAAAGAGAGGAGAAAGAAAATGAGAGTGAGAGTGAAAAAGAAACATGTGAGTGGAAAGAAAGAGTTGAGAGAGAGAAAAAGAAAAAGAAGAAGAGGAGAGGAGAGAAAAAAAAGAGAGAAGAGAGAGAGGAGAGACAGAAAGAAAAAGAGTATGAAAAGCCACTTCCTTATCCAAAGAGTTATTCAAGGAAGGAGAAAGAAAAGCAGTTGGAAAGATTCATGGAATTGTTTAAGAAGTTGGAGATCACTATACCATTCTCTGAAGCATTGCAACAGATGCCAGCATATGCAAAGTTTTTGAAGGAACTCCTCACAAAGAAACACAAGTACATTGAGAAGGAAACTATCAATATACAGGGTAACTGCAGTGCAATCATACAGAAACTACCTCCTAAACTTAAAGATCCAGGAAGCTTCACTATTCCATGCACCATAGGAGATGTGAAAGTTGGAAGAGCATTGATTGATTTGGGAGCTAGCATTAATCTAATGCCGCTATCCATGTGCAGAACAATTCAGGGGCTGGAAATTAAACCAACCAGAATGGCTCTTCAATTGGCGGACAGGTCTCTTAAATATCCATATGGAGTGGTTGAAGATGTTCTAGTGAAGGTTGACAAATTTGTATTCCCAGTGGATTTTATTGTGATGGAGATGGAAGGAACTAGTGATGTTCCTCTTATTCTTGGGAGACCTTTTATGAAGACTGCTAGAGTTTTGATTGATGTAGAGAATGGTAAGCTTAAATTGAGAGTTGATGATGAAGAAGTCACTTTTGACGTATCCAAGGCCATGACATATCCAAATGATGACAAAGCATGTTTTCAATTTGATGAACTTGATGAAGTTTGTATGGTGCAAGAAAGGATGGTGCGAAATATTTCTCCATTGGAAAAAACTCTCATTGATGCATGTGAAGATTTAGATGAAGAAGAAGAGAAATTGATTGATGAATGTCTGATGGACTTGGAAACATTGAAAAAGAGTCCAGAGGAAGATCCAATATTCGAAATAATTGATAAGGAAGAAACAGTCAAAACACAGACACCAGAATTAAAAAGATTGCCATCACATCTGAAATATGTGTTTCTAGAAGAAGATGGAACAAAGCCAGTCATTATCAATAACTCTTTATCTCTACAAGAAGAAGAGCAATTGATAGAAATTCTGAAAGCCAACAAAGAAGCAATTGGGTGGTCAATATCAGATCTTAAAGGTATTAGCCCAACTTACTGCATGCACAAAATTTTTATGGAAGAAGATTATAAACCAAGTGCTCAACCACAGAGAAGGTTAAATCCTGTTATGAAGGAGGTGGTCAGAAAAGAAGTGTTGAAACTGCTAGAAGCTGGTATCATCTATCCAATCTCTGACAGTGAATGGGTGAGTCCAGTACAGGTGGTTCCAAAGAAAGGTGGGATGACAGTAATTTATAATGATAAGAATGAACTTATTCCTACTCGGACAGTTACTGGTTGGCGTATGTGCATTGATTACAGGAAGCTGAATAAAGCTACTAGGAAAGATCATTTTCCTCTTCCTTTCATTGATCAGATGCTAGAAAGGTTATCAGGGCAGGCGTTCTATTGTTTTCTAGATGGATATTCTGGATATAATCAAATTGTGGTGGATCCAAAAGACCAAGAGAAGACGGCTTTTACTTGTCCTTTTGGTATCTTTGCGTATAGAAAGATGCCTTTTGGATTATGTAATGCTCCAGCTACGTTTCAGAGGTGTATGCAGGCAATCTTTGCGGATCTCTTAGAAAAATGCATTGAAGTATTCATGGATGATTTCTCAGTTTTTGGAAATTCTTTCCAGAGATGTTTGGCTAATTTGAATACTGTCCTCAAAAGATATGTTCAGACAAATCTTGTTTTGAATTGGGAGAAATGTCATTTCATGGTAACTGAAGGAATTGTATTGGGGCATAAAATCTCTGCTAAAGGAATTGAGGTAGACAAAGCTAAAGTAGAAGTCATTGAGAAACTACCTCCACCAACAAATGTAAAGGGGATTAGAAGTTTTCTTGGTCATGCTGGGTTTTATAGAAGATTCATCAAGGATTTCTCGAAAATTGCTAAACCATTGAGTAATCTTTTGATGAAGGATGCGCCTTTTGTGATGAATGAAGACTGTCTGAAAGCTTTTGACATATTGAAGAAGAAGTTAGTGTCAGCTCCAGTAATGGTAGCGCCAGATTGGAATCAAAACTTTGAATTAATGTGTGATGCAAGTGATTATGCAATAGGAGTTGTCCTTGGTCAGCGGAAAGAACAAAAGTTTCATCCAATTTATTATGCTAGCAAGGTTCTGAATTATGCTCAATTGAATTATGCTACCACAGAGAAAGAATTTCTTGCTATTGTGTATGCTCTAGAGAAATTTAGACCTTATCTTATTGGGTCCAAGGTGACTGTCTATACAGATCATGCAGCTATCAAATATTTGTTGACAAAATCAGATTCTAAGCCACGTCTGATTAGATGGGTATTACTATTGCAAGAATTTGATGTAGACATCCGTGATAAGAAAGGAAGTGAAAACTTAATTGCTGATCATTTGTCACGGTTAGTCAACAATGAGGTCACTAGCAAGGAGTCTGAAATCTGGGAATCTTTTTCAGATGAATCACTCATGTATATTCAGCAGAGACCCTGGTTTGCTGATATGGCTAATTTCAAAGCTGCAAGGGTCATGCCGGAAGACTTAACTTGGCAACAAAGAAAGAAATTTTTGCATGATGCCAAGCAATTTGTTTGGGATGATCCTTATTTGTTCAAAATTGGAGCAGATAATCTTCTGAGGAGATGTGTTACAAATGAAGAAGCAGAAGGAATTCTCTGGCATTGTCATGATTCACCTTATGGAGGACATTTTAATGGAGAAAGAACAGCAGCAAAAGTCCTTCAATCAGGATTTTATTGGCCAACTTTGTTTAAAGATGCTCATAATCATGCTAGAAATTGTGACAAATGTCAAAGAGCAGGGACAATCACTAAACGTCATGAGATGCCTTTACAAGGTATTTTAGAGGTTGAGGTTTTTGATTGTTGGGGTATTGACTTTGTTGGACCCTTCCCTCCATCTTTCAACAATGAATACATTCTGGTAGCAGTGGATTATGTGAGTAAATGGGTGGAAGCATTAGCTTGTCCTAAAAATGATGCTAGCACGGTAATTAAATTCCTGAAGAGGCAAATATTCTCACGTTTTGGCACTCCAAGAGTGTTGATCAGTGATGTAGGGTCTCATTTTTGCAATTATCAGCTAGAGAAAGTACTCAAACACTATGGAGTAAAACATAAGGTAGCTGCACCTTATCATCCACAAACCAATGGACAAGCTGAGGTATCTAACAGGGAGATAAAAAGGATCCTGGAAAAAACAGTGACTTCATCAAGAAAGGATTGGTCTCTCAAATTGGATGATGCTCTTTGGGCTTATAGGACAGCAATGAAGACGTCTATGGGATTATCACCATTTCAATTAGTCTATGGGAAAGCATGCCATTTGCCAGTAGAATTGGAGCATAAAGCATTATGGGCTTTGAAATTCTTGAATTTTGATCCTTATGAAACTCAATGCACACGCAGACGGCAGATTTTGGAGCTTGAAGAAATGCGATTACATGCATATGATTCATCTAAGGCTTACAAAGACAAAATTAAATTTTATCATGACAGAAAGTTGGTGAATAGAGTTTTCAATCCAGGACAACAGGTACTATTGTTCAATTCAAGATTGAAGATATTTCCTGGGAAGCTGAAGTCAAAATGGTCAGGACCATATGTGATAAAAGAAGTGCATCCGCATGGAGCAATTGAAATATTTAATCCAGCTGCTGATGATCCACAGAGAAGTTGGGTGGTGAATGGTCAACGTCTCAAACCCTATCTAGGGGGAGAGGTGCAACAATTTTCCACAATGATGTTGTTGGTTGATCCTTGAAAGTCTGGGTCAGGCTCGTGACGTTAAACAAGCGCTTACTGGGAGGCAACCCAGTATTCTGTAAGTATTGTATGTTTTTAGATTAGAGTTTGATGTACTCTATTGAACACCTGGTTTCTTCTGATGGTTTGCTATTAACTGTGATTGTGTGATAAGTAATGCTGAATGATGCTTATTGATTGATTGATGTTGAGATGATGTGCACATTAAAATGCTTATACAGGTGATTCACAAGCTTTGTGAACAAATGCAGGATATTATGATTGTGGTTGTGAGATTAAGCAGGATGTGTATGTCAAATGTGAATGAGCTTATATGTGAGGTTTTGAGCTCCAGAGTTGTTATGTTTAAATGCTATTACTTTGAAAGCATGAATGACTTTGCCCAGGTTTTCTATGATTGAATCAATTGCTTGTTTTGCATCATGTGATCAAGGCCGTTTGTTGGAACCCGTTTTATTGGCCAAATTCATAAAGTTAGCCCACTAAAAGAGAACACTTATTGTTCTATCCTTTGAACCATTAGCCTTGAACATACACTGAAACCCTTAATTGAAAATCTTTACCTTGAGTTAAGAAGATCTTGTGTGGTATTGTTAAATGTTCAAGTTTGGGGTTGTTGGGAAAACATGAAAAGCATTGAGCTAAGAGCTAAAAAGTAAGAATATGCAAAGAAAAAGAAAAGAAAAGAAAAAGAAGCAAAGCTCAATGCAAAGGCAAAAGAAAGTTGGGAATGAATAAGATGATTGTGTTGTTATGATTCTCTTAACTCAAGGATATTGTGATCCAGAAAAACCAATTTTCTTGTTAGCCCAGCCACATTATAAGCCATTGAAAAGTCCTTGTGATGATGCATGCTTGTGAATGTTTTTGATTGTGGTAAATTGAAAGGAAAAGTTGATTCAGGTGACATTGTGATAGACGAGTGAATGAGTGATTACCTTTTATACACTTGTGTGTTGAGTGAAATACTTTACCTAGTGAGGAAATATTCCATTAGCACATGAACATCCATGCTTAATTGATTGGTCATTCATGAAAAAGAGCATTTGTTGGGTATTAACTGATTTTGTGAAACACTAAAACATGTGCACATCTTGATTGAAATCTTGATCATAAGTTTGATTGATGTTTTCACTTATCTTCAAAAGAAGATTTTTGAATGAAGTGAACCATCATATGAATTGGTTTAAAGATGGAGTTACATCTTGTTTGCTTGAGGACAAGCAAAGTTCTAAGTTTGGGGTTGTGATAACAGTTGAAAAACTGTTATTTTCATGCTTAAAATTAATACTAAAAGCAACCTTTATACTTAGAAACTAGCTTGGAATCATGTTTTTCTTCATGTTTTTAGAAATAAGAGAGCTGGACAGGTTTATGCTTGATTTCAGTGTTTTTGTGCAGGTTTTAAGGTGAATTTGGTGAAAGAAGTGAAGAAGGAGAGAGATGAAATCAGAAAAGACATCAAAAAGTGCAAAAGGAGAAGCCGAAGTCACCGCTCAGCGGCAGTTTACCGCTGAGCGGCACTCAGGCACTCACGGGAGATCCGCTGAGGGGCAAAATGGCCGCTGAGGGGAGAAAACAAGACACGCACTTACCGCTGAGCGGTAATTTACCGCTGAGCGACACTTTAATGGGCTTGGACCTAAGTTTTTGTAATTTACGAATGGTATTTAAGCTTTAGGGTTTCCTAGGGTTAGGTATCTTTGGCTGGAACGAAGCAAACACTCTCTCTTCCACCCCTTTGAAGGAGGATCTTGGATGCTGAGGCTTCCTCTTCACCTTTTTAGGGTTTATTCTTTCATTCTTTGAAGGAGGATCTTGGATGCTGAACTAAACTCTGTATGTTTGTTGGGGAATCAATGTAATCTTGTGAAACTCTCATATATGGAATCTGTTTTTACATCTTTTAATTAAGACTTATGCTTTCTTTTCATCATTAGTTAGGGTTTTTCCTCTTTGCTTAATGCTTGCATTGTTTAACTCATTCGATGCATGATTATTGGTTTTGTCGATACGGGCACGTACGGGGAAGTCTAGATCCGGGGAATTTCTCCCAATATGATATTGGTTGTCGTTAAGCTCCTGCACTTATGAACTGATCATTAGGAATGCTAGGAATTGTATGAACTCGTGATTAGGGAGAAGCCTTCTAGAAAGGTACTTTAGAGAGTGGCGTTAACAATGATGATTTGAATGTTGAATTCCTAAAATATATGAGTGGATAAGATGAAATTGACCCCCAACAACATATTCATACATTAATATCATTGAAAGAGTTTATCTTTTGCTTTTTGCCATTGATCAAAACTTCATGCATACATGTTTATTTTCTGTCTTGCATATTAAACTCCAAATATTTTGTCTGTAAGTCTTAGCTAATTAAGAAACCACATAACTAAACTAGGCCGTGAGTCCTTTGGGAAGAACGATACTTGGTCTTACCAAGTTTATTACTTGAATGATTCGGTCATACTTGTCGATTGTTAAACAAGTTTGTGACATCATATTTTGGTGATCATAAATTTGTCCATCAGCCTCCCAATGTGAAAGGAAACAAACTAAGTTTGATCGCTTCATCTGGCACCCCATTAATCTTCACTGTATTGCAAATCTCATTGAATGTAGTGAGGTGCTCATATGGGCTTTCATGAGATAACCCATTAAATTGGTTGCTTTTCACCAGTTGGATCAGTGCTGGTTTGACCTCCATATTAGCTGCATTGACTCTAGGTCTAACTATACTGTTAAAGTGCTGAGGTCCAGCTATATTGGTGTAATCAGCAAGAGTTCTTCTAACATTGTTATTCTCCATATTTTCTGTGCTATTGTCAGAACCTTGTGGTGATGGTTGCAACAGAGTTTCCGGAGGAGGGAAAAGTTCTCTAGATGTTCGGTTTCTTCTCCTCCGTCTACTCTCGTCTAAACCTTCAAGCAGAGGTTCTGTTGTTTTCTTGCTCCTAGTTCGAATTGCCTCCTGCATACACAAGAACACAAAACCCTAGAATATTTGGTTAGCACAAAAAGATATAGGAGAAGATAAAAACAGAAAACAGAAAAATACAAATAAAAACAGAAAATAAAATAAAATCTAATCTAATCAAATAAAATAAGATAAAATCAAATAAAAACCGAAAAATTAAAAAACAGAAAATAAAAACAGAAATTCAAAATTAAAGTCAAAGATAATCAATAATCACACAAATTAACCAGTTAAACCACGAGTCCCCGGCAACAGCGCCAAAAACTTGATGGACAAATTTATGATCACCAAAATATGATGTCACAAACTTGTTTTACAATCGGCAAGTATGACCGAATCGTTCAAGTCATAAACTTGGTAAGACCAAGTATCGTTCTTCCCAAAGGACTCACAGCCTAGTTTAGTTGTGTGGTTTGTTGATTAGCTAAGACTTAAGAACGAAATAATTGGATTGTATTATGCAAAAGACGAAAATAAACATGTATGCATGAGGTTTTGATCAATGGCAAAAGCAAAAGATAAACACTTTCAATGAAATATATGTATGAATATGTTGTTGGGGTTCAATTTCATCTTATCCACTCTCATATATTTTAGAAATTCAACATTCAAATCATCATTGTTAATGCTACTCTCTAAAGTACCTTTCAAGAAGGCTTCTCCCTAATTACGAGTTCATACAATTCCTAGCATTCCTAATAATTAGTTCATCAAGTGCAGGAGCTTAACGACAACCAATATAATATTGGAGAGATTCCCCAGATCTAGACTTCCTCGTACGTGCCCGTATCGACAAAACCAATAATCATGCATCGAATGAGTTAAACAACGCAAGCATTAAGCAAAGAGGAAAAACCCTAACTAATGATGAAAGAAAGCATAGGTCTTAAATATAAGATGTAAAAACAAATTCCATATATGAGAGCTTCAAAAGATTACATTGATTCCCCAACAAGCATACAAGGTTTAGTTCACCATATTCATGGTGAACCTAGATGAATAACAATGAAAGAATGAAAGATAAAACCCTAGAAAGAGTGAAGAGGTAGCCTCAGCATCCAAGATCCTCCTTCAAAGGGGTGGAAGAGAGAGTGTTTTCTTCGTTTCTGCCAAAGATACCTAACCCTAGGAAACCCTAAAGCTTATATATTATTCGTAAATTACAGAAACTTAGGTCCAAGCCATAAAAGTGCCGCTCAGCGGTAAAGTACCGCTCAGCGGTAAGTGCGTCTTGTTTCTTCCCCTCAGCGGCCATTTTGCCCCTCAGCGGATCTCCCGTAAGCTCCTGATTGCCGCTTAGCGGTAATCTGCCGCTGAGTGGTGACTTCGGCTTCTCCTTTTGCACTTTTTGATGTCTTTTCTGATTTCATCTCTCTCCTTCTTCACTTCTTTCACCAAATTCACCTTAAAACCTGTACAAAAACACTGAAATCAAGCATAAACCTGTCCAGCTCTCTTATTTCTGAAAATATGAAGAAAAGCATGATTTCAAGCTAGTTTCTAAGTATAAAGGTTGCTTTTAGTATCAATTTTAAGCATGAAAATAACAGTTTTTCAACTGTTATCACTAGTGTTCAATACCTTTCTCTCTTATTTTAAAAAATAAATAATTGTATAAATACTCGTGCGATCATCCACATCAGCCTAGTACTTAATATCTTCAATCTTAAAAAAGTAGATAACGGTATGAGTGCTCGTGTGATCGTTCGCATCGTCCTAGTACTTAATATCGTTATTTCTCTTTTAAAAAATAATTAAAAATATTTAAATATCATTCTAAAGGTATGAGTACTCGTGTGACCGTCCGCGTCGGCGTAGTACTCTTTATCTTCTTTTTCTCAAAAATATAAAAAAAATATAAAATCTTCATAAGCTAAAAACATCAACACTTTCAAACAACAAAAACAATATCTCAGCCAGAACTATGTGATCCTTGATTCTCCATCAAGAGTGGAGATACGTAGGAGCAAGGCTAGTCCTTGTCAGGTTCACTTCCCCAAAAATCCAAATTTATCCATAATCAATTTCTCAAACAAATTTCTCAAACAAATTTCTCAAACAATTCCTCAAACAAACTTTTCAAGCAGTTTCTAAAAGAACTACGTAACCCTGATTTCTCGTTTTGAATGAGAATACGTAGGAGCAAGGTCAATCCTTGTCGGGCTAAAAAAACTAAAAAATATATTTTGTTTCTTTAGAGTTTTATTTTAGGGGATAGTTAAACATTTTTAAAACCACATCACATTCGCGTATTTAGTTAAAGGTACTACCTTCGGGCAGTCGTGGTAGGGTGCTAATACCTTCCCTACGCGTAATCGACTCCCGAAACCAGAATCTGGTTTTCACAGACCATGCCTTATCATTTTATGGTTTTTCCGTAGTTTTCCAGAATAAACTATGGTGGCGACTCCAAAATCTCTTTTTCAAATTCGTTCTCTTTTTTGGATCGTCGTCTCGTCGTGATTCTGATTGCGATAGTACCTAAAGGCCATTTGTTAGGAGCTACATGCTTTATACCGTTATTATGTACCGCTTACCAAAGATATTGGCGAATCACATACTGTATGACTTACCCAAAACTGGCTAACCATCACCTTAGGTAAACGGTAAATGGGTCATTAGGTCACTAGGCCCACACCCAGGTTTATTTAGTTAAAGGCGCATAAATATTAAAATATTACTTTAAATACAACAGTAATCAAGTTTTGACTTTACATTTCACATTAATTACGATCTGACTATTCTCTGAGTCTAGAAACGAACTCGAGCATCGGAGAATCTGCTGCAGGCACAACACTCATTCGGTTTGTAAAAGAGTAGTACCGAGAGAAGGAAGGAAAAGTGACTGAGGAAGTGAAGGTACCTCTTCGGCTTTATAAGAACACTAGGTGATGACAAATTTATGAACACCGAAATACGGCGCCACAAACTTGTTGAACAATCGGCAAGTGTGACCGAATCCTTTCAAGTAATAAACTCGGTAAGACCAAGTATCGTTCTCCCAAAGGACTCACGGCCTAGTTTAGTTATGTGATTCGTTGATTATTTAAGACTTAAGAACGAAATAAGTGGATTTTAATATGCAAAACAGAAAATAAACATGTATGCATGAATGTGATCAATGGCTAAACAAAATACAAACACTTCAATGGAATATATGGATGAGTATGTTGTTGGGGTTATCAATTTCATCTTATCCACTCTCATATACTCTAGGATTTCAACATTCTTTTCATCATTGTTAATGCCACTCTCTAAATTACCTTTCAAGAAGGCCTATCCCCAATTACGAGTTCATACGATTCCTAGCATTCCTAATAATTAGTTCTTTTAGCGCAGGAGCTTAACGGCAACCAATATACTATTGGGAGAAATTCCCCGGATCTAGACTTCCCCGTACGTTCCCGTATCGACAAAATCAATAATCATGCATTGAATGAGTTAAACAAAGCAAGCATTGAGCAAAGAGGAAAAACCCTAACTAATGATCAAAGAAAGCATGTATCTCAAATAAGATGTTTAAACACAAATTCCATATATGAGAGTTTCACAAGACTACATTGATTCCCCAACAACAATACAAGGTTTAATTCACCATATTCATGGTGAAACTAGATGAATAATAATGAAAGAATGAAAGATAAAACCCTAGAAAGGTGAAGAGGTAGCCTGAGCATCCAAGATCCTCCTTCAAAGGGGTGGAAGAGAGAGTGTTTGCTTCGTTTCTGCCAAAGATACAAACCCTAGGACGTCCTAAAGCTTATATACTATTCTAAAATTACAGAAAATTTAGGCCCAAGCCCATAAGTGTGCCGCTCAGTGGTAAAGTACCGCTCAGCGGTAAGTGCGTGAGTTGGTTTGTTCCCCTCAGCGGCCATTTTGCCCCTCAGCGGATCCCTCGTGAGCTTCTGAGTGCCGCTCAGCGGTAAAATGCCGCTGAGCGGCAGTTGCGACTTCTCCTTTTGCACTTTTTGATGTCTTTTCTGATTTCATCTCTCTTCTTCTTCACTTCTTTCACCAAATTCACCTTAAAACCTGCACAAAACACTGAAATCAAGTATAAACCTGTCCAGCTCTCTTATTTATGAAAATATGAATAAAAGCATGATTTCAAGCTAGTTTCTAAGTGTTAAAGGTTGCTTTTAGTATCAATTTCAAGCATGAAAATAACAGTTTTTCAACTGTTATCACAACCCCAAACTTAGAACTTTGCTTGTCTTCAAGCAAACAAGATGTAACTCAATCTTCTACCAATTCATATGATGGTTCACTCATTCAAAAATTTCTTTTCAAGATAAGCAAAGACTTCAATCAAACTTTTGACCAAGATTTCAATCAAGATGTGCACATGCTTTAGTGTTCACAAAGTCAGTTAATATCAAACAAATGCTATTTTTCATGAATGATCAATCAATTAAGCATGGATGCTCATGTGCTCATGGAATACTTCCTCACCAGGTAAAGTGTTTCACTCACACACAAGTGTATAAGAGGTAATCACTCATTCACTCCACTATCACAATGTCACATGAATCAACTTTGCCTTTCATTTAACCACAATCAAAAGATTTACAAGCATGCATCATCACAAGGACTTTTCAATGGCTTATAACGTGGCTGGGCTAATCAAGAAAATTGGTTTTTCTGGATCACAAAATCCTTGAGTTAAGAGAATCATAACAACACAATTATTCTTATTTTTCCCAACTTGTCTTTACATTGAGCTTTGCTTTTTCTTTTCTTTTCATTCTTATTCTTAACTTTTAGCTCAATGCTTTTCCTTTTTCTTTTTCATGCTTTCCCAATAACCCCAAACTTGAACATTTAACAATACCACAAAAGATTTTCTACTTAACTCAAGGTAAAGCTTTTCAACAAGGGTTTTCAATTTATGTTCAAGGCTAAGGGTTCAAAGGATAGAACACAAAGTGTTCTCTTCTAGTGGGCTAACTTCACGAATTTGGCCAATAAAAAGGGTTCCAACAAACGGCCTTGATCATATGATGCAAAACAAGCAATTGATTCAATCATAGAAAACCTGGGCAAAATCATTCATGCTTTCAAAGTAATAGCATTCAATCAATAAAAACTCTGGAGCTCAAAACCTCACAAATACGCTCATTCACATTTGACATACACATCCTGCTTAATCTCACAATCACAATCATAATATCCTGCATTTGTTCACAAAGCTTGTGAATCACCTGTATAAGCATTTAATGTGCACATCTATCTCAACATCAATCAATCAATCATCATCATCATCAAGCATTACTTATCACACAATCACAGTCAATAGCAAACCATCATAACAAACCAGGTTTCCAATAGAGTACATCAACCCTAGTCTAAAACAAAAATAAATAAGTTCAGAACACTTAAACCAACAAAAGCATAAATTCATGATAGCATTCATCAGTAAATGCTATCTCAGCTCCTCATCAATCTGAGCTGTCCTCTGTATCTTCCTCTTCTTCCTCATCTTCATCATCTTTAAATGCATCATCATAATCATCTTCATCTTCTTCCATCTCCCTAACTGAAGCTTCAGCTGCTTCAGCTCCTCCTCCTTGCACCAGCTCCTTTGGCCAAGCTACCACATTATGGAATTCCTCCATAGTCCACCTGTGAGCTGGAGGTGTATCATACATCCCCCACAATCATCTCAGCAGTAGCCACCTGCCCTCTATGAATGGACTGTAACTGAGCACCTATAAGAGACATGTACATGTCCCTCATCTAGAACGGTTCTGCTTCATGTGTCTCAGCAGATGTCTGGCTCTGTGCTTGCCTTCTCTCTCTGCGAGCACGGCGTGGTGGAACTGGCTGAGCTGCCTCTTCACCTCCACAGTACTATCTGTAATAGGCCTCATCAATGGCTTTTCTTGGCCTTTCAAATGGTGGAGCAGAAGTGTCCACCCCAACTATCTTGCAAAGGTGAGTGATTAAGGATGGATGTCCTAGGGGTGCTTTATTATTTGAGGTATTGGCACACGCACTAATCTCATCAGCTATCATCTGCCCAATATTCACATTTAAGTTCCTGATAGCACAGTAGATGAAGAGTGCCCTGCTGAGAGTAATATCTGACACATGTGAACATGGCTAAATGTTGGCATGAGAAAATGCCATCCAATACTTTGCAAGAGGAGTCAGATCAGTCCTCCTAATGTTTACCACTGAACCAGATCTATTCCTTTGGAAGTGTCCTCCAGGTATACATAGTACTCTCTCTACATCCTCAAAATCAGCCCCTTCCTCCATGCAAAGAGCAAACTGGCACTGCTCACCAACCCACACAGTATCCAGGAAGTTATTAATAGAATCAGGATCATACCTGATAGCATGGCCTCTAACATAGCCCAGATAATTTTCAGCTGGATAATCACCTATCTTCTTTGCATTGGTGTAGAATTCTTTTACCACAGCTATGTTGGCAGGTGCAGGATATGTGGCTAGCTTTCCCCAATCATTCCCTAACAATTACTCTCCAAATTGAGGAGCAAAATTAGGTATCATTCCAACTTTTCTCTCCATAAGGAGTCTCCTGTCTTGCACCACCTTGAAGTGCTTCTCATGTTTCCGAGAGAGGAACCTACTAGAATGGGGCTGTTCTGGTTCCTTTTCCTTTCTCTTGGTTGCCATGGTTTTCAATCTTTTTCCTGAAGAGGATGCCATTCCTGCAATCAAACACAGATGCAAAACCACAGAACATGATGTTAATCATTAGTAAAACACAGAATACAACTCCTTTCGAAGCTAAGAATTACCCCTCAGCGCCACCAGTGCCACATTCCAGAACACAAATTTTCAAAAATTTCAGGTCTGGCAGAGTGCCGCTCAGCGGCAATTTACCCTTGAGCGGTAACTCTGTAGAGTTTTGAAAAACCTCTTTTTAAGCTTTCATAACTCCACCCAAATGCAATTTTCAGTTTTCCATATCAAAATCATGCAGTTTAATCGGTTCAAACATCAATTATATCATCAAATCATGCATATAAATCAAAACCCCTAAATATTCATGCTTTGACAATCACATTCAAAATCAAGAACCCTAGAATGAACAAAATGCTTTTACTTACTTGGGTGGAGATACTAGATGCAATGAGAATGCTTCCAAGCTAAGATGCTCTCTTCCAACCCCAAACTTAGATGAAACACTAGTGAGAAAGTGAGTGGAAGAGAAATTTTTCAAAAGAGAAGAGGTAAAAGATGTGGAGAACCTTGGAAAAGGTATGTGGGAGTGTTTGTGCAGAGAAGAGCCTGAAAGTTAGAGCATTTGCGCAACTTAGGGTATAAAAATACCCTAATGGGCTCGGGTCCCGCTAAGGGGAAACTAAAGCCCACTTTGCGATAGTACCGCTCAGCGGCACTTTCGTGAAGTGCTCTTCTCCTTCTTTTCTTAACCTACGTGCCTCCTAAACATGCCCCTCACTGGTTCCCTGCAATTCAATTCTCAGGTTACTTATGCACAACCCTATTATACTACTACAATGGAACAAACAGAAACATTCAATCAACTGGGTTGCCTCCCAGGTAGCGCTTGTTTAACGTCACGAGCCTGACCCAAAATCCACCAACGCCCATCAGTAGGTGTTACAATCTTACCAACACCCATCAGTAGGTGCAAAATTTTCTCACCAACACCCATCAGTAGGTGTTACAGACTTACCAACACCCATCAGTAGGTGTTGCAAACTTAGTATCCTTCAGTAGATACTTAACCACCTAACATCCTTCAGTAGATGCTATATCCAATAAAGTATTTACAAAAATAATGTCCACAAATTAAAAGTTACAAAACAAAATCAAAAGTTTTTAAATCACTGGGTTGCCTCCCAGCAAGCGCTCTTTTAACGTCATTAGCTTGACCCAGTAAAGTTCAAATTCCTTCTTCATAGTTGATGTTCTTGTCCCACCAACTCATCAGTTGTTTCCTGTGTACTGCTTTGATTTTTCTAGAATGTGGAGACTCTATCTCTATCATCTCCTTCTCTTTACAGCCTTTCACAACCCACAACTTGTTTTTGATTCTCACAGGTGTACCAAGTTGGGGTCTTCCTTTATTCCAGTCATCAGGAACTTTTCCTCCTCTTCCAATTTGTTCTCCTTTATGCACCTGAAACAACAAACAATGGTTACCTGTAACCTTGGGCTTTTCATCTTTATGGCTAGTCATGTGTGCATCTTGAAATGCAGCTTTATAACTAGCTTCTTCCTCCTGTGTTTGCGTCTCATCTTTAAAGACATCTACAACAACTCTCTCCTCTCGGTCCTGGAGCACCACTATACCTTCGTTTACATCAATGATAGCTTTGGCCGTTTTCATAAACGGTCTTCCAAGAATGATAGGTATCTTTTCTGTCTCCATCTTCATCACCACAAAGTCTACCAAGAACTGGAGTTTTCCAACACAAACTATGATGTGCTCTGCAATCCCACATGGTTCCTTTGAAGATCCATCGGCCATTACTAAATTAACCTTTACAGGTTTCATATTAACATCGCCGATTTGCTCCAGTAAAGAGTAAGGTATCAAGTTAACACTTGAACCTAAATCAAGAAGAGCTTTTTTAATCCTTTTCTTCCCTATGGTACAAGGGATAGAAAAGCCTCCTGGATCTGTTGCTTTTGGAGGGAATGGCTCCTTTTTAACAGTTTTACACTTCTTTGCCTCATCATCTCTACGTCTTTTCTTTGTAGAGACGTCTTCATCAGATTTAGTGTAAACCGTAATTTGTTGTAGAATCTGCTCCCAAGGTGCATCATTATCCACCATCTTGAATAATTCTGTGAAATCCAGTTGTTTCCCTTGATGTATTGGAAAAGGAGAAGTATTTTTTCTCTCTATTTCTCTTTTCTCTTCTGTTTCTCCTTTGTCTAACTCAACTATTTCATTTTTAGCACTCTCTACCACCTTGCATTCTTCTCTGGGGTTAACCTCAGTATTAGCCCCAAAATTTATATTTGGCCTTTCTTCCACCTGCTTGGTGATCTGCCCCTTCTGAATCTCCAAATTCTTGATAGCAGCTTCAGTGCTCTTTTGGGTAGACTCAGTTTTCTGTATGAAATTATTAAGAGTGTCTTCCATCCTCATGGACCTTTCATTCAGCATAGAAATCTGCTGCCATAAGGTGGGTTGCTGCTGCTGCTTATTAAATTGACCAGCTTGCCCAGTTTGCCCTTGACCAATGCTTGGGTGTGGTTTCCACCCTTGATTGTAGTTCCCTTGACGGTATTGATTGGTCATGTAATTCACATCCTCCACGGCTTCTGCTGGAAAGGCACATTGACTATTGATATGGTCGCCTCCACATAATTCACACAACTGAGATTGTACCTGTGCAGTAGTTTTCAACTCTTTAGGCAATTGTGCAAGTGTTTTAGTAAGAGTCTCCAGCTGTTGAGTTAGAATTTTATTTTGTGCTAGCAAGGCATCATGTGTCTGTAATTGTAGAACTCCTTTCTGTTGCATAGGAGCTCCTCTTTCACTGTGGAGCTCATTATCACTAGTAGCCATATTTTCAATAATTTCTGTTGCTTCCTCTGGAGTTTTCCATATAATGTTTCCTCCTGCTGAGGCATCAAGCATCATCTTGGTTTATGAACCAAGACCTCCAAGGAAGGTAAGGACTACTTCCACTTCATCGAATCCATGCGTGGGTGTTTTTCGTAGCAAGCTTTTGTATCTATCCCATGCATGACTCAGTGATTCTTCCATGCCCTGCCTGAATGAAGAAATCTCTTGCTTGCCTTTGTTCACCTTTGATTGTGGGAAGTATTTATTTAGAAACTTGGTTACCACTGCTTCCCACTCTGTGAAACTTCCCTCTGGAAAAGAATTTAACCAAAGCTTAGCATTGCCTCATAATGAGAAAGGAAACAAGCTAAGTTTGATCGCTTCATCTGGCACGCCATTGATTTTCACTGTGTTGCAGATCTCATTAAATGTAGTGAGGTGCTCATATGGGCTTTCATGAGATAACCCATTGAATTGATTGCTCTTCACCAGTTGGATCAATGTCGGTTTGACCTCCATGTTAGCTGCATTGACTCTAGGTCTAGCTATACTCTTAAAGTGCTGAGGTCCAGCTGTATTGGTGTAATCAGCAAGAGTTCTTCTGATATTATTGTTCTCCATATTTTCTATGCTATGGTCAGAACCTTGTGGTGATGGTTGCAACAGAGTTTCCGGAGGAGGGAAAAGTTCTCTAGATGTTCGGATTCTTCTCCTCCGTCTACTCTCGTCTAAACCTTCAAGAAGAGGTTCTGCAGTTATCTTGCTCCTAGTTCGAATTGTCTCCTGCATACACAAGAACACAAAACCCTAGAATATTTGGTTAGCACAAAAAGATATAGGAGAAGATATAAGATTCAGAAAATAAAATAAAATAAAATAAAATAAAATAAAAACAGAAAAAAATAAAAATAGAAATTCAAAATTAAAGTCAAAGATAATAAATAATCACACAAATTAACCAGTTAAACCACGAGTCCCCGGCAACGGCGCCAAAAAACTTGATGACAAATTTATGAACACCGAAATACGGCGCCACAAACTTGTTGAACAATCGGCAAGTGTGACCGAATCGTTTCAAGTAATAAACTCGGTAAGACCAAGTATCGTTCTCCCAAAGGACTCACGGCCTAGTTTAGTTATGTGATTCGTTGATTATTTAAGACTTAAGAACGAAATAAGTGGATTTTAATATGCAAAACAGAAAATAAACATGTATGCATGAATGTGATCAATGGCTAAACAAAATACAAACACTTCAATGGAATATATGGATGAGTATGTTGTTGGGGTTATCAATTTCATGTTATCCACTCTCATATACTTTAGGAATTCAACATTCTTTTCATCATTGTTAATGCCACTCTCTAAATTACCTTTCAAGAAGGCCTATCCCCAATTACGAGTTCATACGATTCCTAGCATTCCTAATAATTAGTTCTTTTAGCGCAGGAGCTTAACGACAACCAATATACTATTGAGAGAAATTCCCCGGATCTAGACTTCCCCATACGTTCCCGTATCGACAAAATCAATAATCATGCATTGAATGAGTTAAACAAAGCAAGCATTGAGCAAAGAGGAAAAACCCTAACTAATGATCAAAGAAAGCATGTATCTCAAATAAGATGTTTAAACACAAATTCCATATATGAGAGTTTCACAAGACTACATTGATTTCCCAACAACAATACAAGGTTTAGTTCACCATATTCATGGTGAAACTAGATGAATAATAATGAAAGAATGAAAGATAAAACCCTAGAAAGGTGAAGAGGTAGCCTGAGCATCCAAGATCCTCCTTCAAAGGGGTGGAAGAGAGAGTGTTTGCTTCGTTTCTGCCAAAGATACAAACCCTAGGACGTCCTAAAGCTTATATACTATTCTAAAATTACAGAAAATTTAGGCCCAAGCCCATTAGTGTGCCGCTCAGCGGTAAAGTACCGCTCAGCGGTAAGTGCGTGAGTTGGTTTCTTCCCCTCAGCGGCCATTTTGCCCCTCAGCGGATCCCCCGTGAGCTTCTGAGTGCCGCTCAGCGGTAAACTGCCGCTGAGCGGCAGTTGCGGCTTCTTCTTTTGCACTTTTTGTTGTCTTTTCTGATTTCATCTCTCTCCTTCTTCACTTCTTTCACCAAATTCACCTTAAAACCTGCACAAAAACACTGAAATCAAGCATAAACCTGTCCAGCTCTCTTATTTCTGAAAATATGAATAAAAGCATGATTTCAAGCTAGTTTCTAAGTGTTAAAGGTTGCTTTTAGTATCAATTTCAAGCATGAAAATAACAGTTTTTCAACTGTTATCACTAGGTACAAGGACTTTCTCCTTTTCTCCTTAGGTTTAGTTAAATATGGTATGACTTCCTCTATGTTATTTAGTATATACAAATGTGCTTGCAAAACCTCTTGTCTAGATTTGTTTTTCACATCTACACCTCTTGAATACTTTTCCATTATTCTACAGCAGTGCCAACAGTTGACAGACACTCCTATAGAATATGCTTTATGCACGTATTTCGAATAAAACCCAATAACTTCTTCTACAATGTATCTTTCAACAATAAAATCTTATTAACGACATTGATTCTTCACATATCCCTTGAAAATCTTCATATATTGTTTCATTGGGTACATCCATCGTAAGTAAATTGGCCCACACAATTTGATTTCTCTTACAAGATGAACAATCAAATGCACCATGATGTCAAAAAAAGATGGAGAAAAAAACATTTATAGTTGACAAAAAATAATATCTCTTCTTGAAGTTCATCCAACTTGTAAGGGTCAATCACTTTGTTACATATGAAATTGAAAAATAAACACAATCGAGTTATAGTATGTCTCACATATTTTGGCAAGATTCCACATATAGTCATAGGCAATAACATTTTGCATTAAAACATGACAACCATTACTCTTTAAGTCAACTAGTCTTAGTTCTTGCAATGTGATAACAGTTGAAAAACTGTTATTGTCATGCTTAAAATTGATACTAAAAGCAACCTTTATACTTAGAAACTAGCTTGAAATCATGCTTTTCTTCATATTTTCAGAAATAAGAGAGTTGGACAGGTTTATGCTTGATTTCAGTGTTTTTGTGCAGATATTAAGGTGAATTTGGTGAAAGAAGTGAAGAAGGAGAGATATGGAATCAGAAAAGACATCAAAAAGTGCAAAAGGAGAAGCCGAAGTCACCGCTCAGCGGCAGTTTACCGCTGAGCGGCACTCAGGAGCTCACGGGAGGTCCGTTGAGGGGCAAAATGGCCACTGAGGGGAAGAAACGTGACACGCACTTACCGCTGAGCGGTATTTTACCGCTGAGCGGCACTTTAATGGGTTTGGACCTAATTTTCTGTAATTTACGAATAATATATAAGCTTTAGGGTTTCCTAGGGTTTGTATCTTTGGCTGGAACGAAGCAAACACTCTCTCTTCCACCCCTTTGAAGGAGGATCTTGGATGCTGAGGCTTCCTCTTCACCTTTTTAGGGTTTTATCCTTCATTCTTTCATTGTAATTCATCTAGGTTCACCATGAATATGGTGAACTAAACTCTGTATGTTTGTTGGGGAATCAATGTAATCTTTTGAAGCTCTCATATATGGAATCTGTTTTTAACATCTTTTAATTAAGACTTATGCTTTCTTTCATCACTAGTTAGGTTTTTTCCTCTTTGCTTAATGCTTGCATTGTTTAACTCATTCGATGCATGATTATTGGTTTTGTCGATACGGGCGCGTACGGGGAAGTCTAGATCCGGGGAATTTCTCCCAATATTATATTGGTTGTCGTTAAGCTCCTGCACTTATGAACTGATCATTAGGAATGCTAGGAATTGTATGAACTCGTGATTAGGGAGAAGCCTTCTTGAAAGGTACTTTAGAGAGTGGCATTAACAATGATGATTTGAATGTTGAATTCCTAAAATATATGAGAGTGGAAAAGATGAAATTGAACCCCAACAACATATTCATACATATATTTCATTGAAAGTGTTTATGTTTTGCTTTTTGCCATTGATCAAAACTTCATGCATACATATTTAATTTTCGTCTTCTGCATAAAAAATCCAAATATTTCGTCTTTAAGTCTTAGCTAATCAAGAAATCACATAACTAAACTAGGCCGTGAGTCCTTTGGGAAGAACGATACTTGGTCTTACCAAGTTTATTACTTGAACGATTCGGTCACACTTGCCGATTGAAAAACAAGTTTGTGACATCATAATTTGGTGTTCATAAATTTGTCATCAAGTTTTTGGCGCCGTTGCCGGGGACTCGTGGTTTAACTGGTTAATTTGTGTGATTATTGATTATCTTTGACTTATTTTTTTATTTTTAATTTAAATTCCGAATTTTTTATTTTATTTTATTTTTCTGTTTATATTTTTCAATTTGTATTTTATTTGATTTTATTTTATTTTTCTGTTTTCTGTTTTTCTGTTTTCTGTTTTTCTGTTTTCTGTTTTTATTTTCTGAATCTTATATCTTCTCTTATATCTTTTTGTGCTAACCAAATCTTTTCTAGGGTTTTGTGTTCTTGTGTATGCAGGAGGCAATTCGAACTAGGAGCAAGAAAACAACAGAACCTTGAAGGATTAGAAGACAGTAGACGGAGGAGAAGAATCCGAACCTCTAGAGAACTTTTTCCTCCTCCGGAAACTCTGTTGCAACCATCACCACAAGGTTCTGTTCATAGCACAGAAAATATGGAGAACAATAATATCAGAAGAACTCTTCCTGATTACACCAATATAGCTGGACCTCAGCACTTTAACAGCATAGCTAGACCTAGAGTCAATGCAGCCAATATGGAGGTCAAACCAGCACTGATCCAACTGGTGAAAAGCAATCAATTTAATGGGTTATCTCATGAAAGCCCATATGAGCACCTTACTACATTCAATGAAATTTGCAACACAGTCAAAATTAATGGGGTGCCAGATGAAGCGATCAAACTTAGTTTGTTTCCTTTCTCATTAGGAGGCAATGCTAAGCTTTGGTTGAATTCTTTTCCAGAAGGAAGTTTCACAGAGTGGGAAGCAGTGGTAACAAAGCTTTTGAACAAGTACTTTCCACAATCAAAGGTGACAAAAGGCAAGCAAGAGATATCTTCATTTAAGCAGGGCATGGAAGAATCATTGGGGGCATGCATGGGATAAATACAAAAGTCTGTTAAGAAAAACTCCTATGCATGGTTTCAAAGAAGAAGAAGTAGTCCTAACTTTCCTTGGAGGTCTTGGTTCACAAACTAAGATGATGCTTCATGCCTCAGCAGGAGGAAACATTAAATGGAAAACTCCAGAGGAAGCAATTGAAATTATTGAAAATATGGCTACTAGTGACAACGAACTCAACATTGAAAAAGGAGATCTTAGTCAGAAGGAGTTGTTACAATCAAATGAGGCTTTGCTTATTCAAAATAGAATTATCTCTCAACAGCTTGAAGAAGTAACTATGAAACTTTCTCAAATACCACAGGAAATACAACAAGTCTCAATGGTTCAAGTGCAACAACAAAAATGGCAGATGCAATTTACTCCAGTTGAGAAAACAACACAGCTTGAAGAGACTTTCCAAAGATTCTTGAAGACGAATGCGTCTTATTGTCATAATGTGGATGCTGCATTTAAAAATATGGAGGTTTATGTTGAAAGAATAATTGACGAGATGAAACATGATAATCTTAGAAAGGAGTGTAAAACTGTTGTGACCAGAAGTGGTAGAGTGTTAGAGGAGAGACAAAAAGAAAGAGAGGAGAAAGAAAATGAGAGTGAGAGTGAAAAAGAAACATGTCAGTGGAAAGAAAGAGTTGAGAGAGAGAAAAAGAAAAAAGAAGAAGAGGAGAGGAGAGAAAAAAAGAGAGAGAAGAGAGAGGAGAGACAGAAAGAAAAAGAGTATGAAAAGCCACTTCCTTATCCAAAGAATTATTCGAGGAAGGAGAAAGAAAAGCAGTTGGAAAGATTCATGGAGTTGTTTAAGAAGCTTGAGATCACTATACCATTCTCTGAAGCATTGCAACAGATGCCAGCATATGCAAAGTTTTTGAAGGAACTCCTCACAAAGAAACACAAGTATATTGAGAAGGAAACTATCAATATACAGGGTAACTGCAGTGCAATCATACAGAAACTACCTCCTAAACTTAAAGATCCAGGAAGCTTCACTATTCCATGCACCATAGGAGATGTGAAAGTTGGAAGAGCATTGATTGATTTGGGAGCTAGCATTAATCTAATGTCGTTATCCATGTGCAAAACAATTCAGGGGTTGGAAATTAAACCAACCAGAATGGCTCTTCAATTGGCAGACAGGTCTCTTAAATATCCATATGGAGTGGTTGAAGATGTTTTAGTGAAGGTTGACAAATTTGTATTCCCAGTGGATTTTATTGTGATGGAGATGGAAGGAAATAGTGATGTTCCTCTTATTCTTGGGAGACCTTTTATGAAAACTGCTAGAGTTTTGATTGATGTAGAGAATGGTAAGCTTAAATTGAGAGTTGATGATGAAGAAGTCATTTTTGACGTAGCCAAGGCCATGACATATCCAAATGATGACAAAGCATGTTTTCAATTTGATGAACTTGATGAAGTTTGTACGGTGCAAGAAAAGATGGTGCGAAATATTTCTCCATTGGAAAAAACTCTCATTGATGCATGTGAAGATTTAGATGAAGAAGAAGAGAGATTGATTGATGAATGTTTGATGGACTTGGAAACATTGAAAAAGAGTCCGGAGGAAGATCCAATATTCGAAATAATTGATAAGGAAGAAGCAGCCAAAGCACAGACACCAGAATTAAAAAGATTGCCATCACATCTGAAATATGTTTTTCTAGAGGAAGATGGAACAAAGCCAGTCATCATCAATAACTCTTTATCTTTACAAGAAGAAGAGCAGTTGATAGAAATTTTGAAAGCCAACAAAGAAGCAATTGGGTGGTCAATATCAGATCTTAAAGGTATTAGCCCAACTTACTGCATGCACAAAATTTTTATGGAAGAAGATTATAAACCAAGTGCTCAACCACAGAGAAGATTAAATCCTGTTATGAAGGAGGTGGTCAGAAAAGAAGTGTTGAAACTGTTAGAAGCTGGTATCATCTATCCAATCTCTGACAGTGAATGGGTAAGTCCAATACAAGTGGTTCCAAAGAAAGGTGGGATGACAGTAATTTCTAATGATAAGAATGAACTTATTCCTACTCGGACAGTTACTGGTTGGCGTATGTGCATTGATTACAGGAAGCTGAATAAAGCTACTAGGAAAGATCATTTTCCTCTTCCTTTCATGGATCAGATGTTAGAAAGGTTATCAGGGCAGGCTTTCTATTGTTTTCTAGATGGATATTCTGGATACAATCAAATTGTGGTAGATCCAAAAGACCAGGAGAAGACGGCTTTTACTTGTCCTTTTGGTATCTTTGCATATAGAAAGATGCCTTTTGGACTATGTAATGCTCCAGCTACGTTTCAAAGGTGTATGCAGGCAATTTTTGCAGATCTATTAGAAAAATGCATTGAGGTATTCATGGATGATTTCTCAGTTTTTGGAAATTCTTTCCAGAGATGTTTGGCTAATTTGAACACTGTCCTCAAAAGATGTGTTCAGACAAATCTTGTTCTTAATTGGGAGAAATGTCATTTCATGGTAACTGAAGGAATTGTATTGGGACATAAAATCTCTGCTAAAGGAATTGAGGTAGACAAAGCTAAAGTAGAAGTCATTGAGAAACTACCTCCACCAACAAATGTAAAGGGAATTAGAAGTTTTCTTGGTCATGCTGGGTTTTATAGAAGATTCATCAAAGATTTCTCAAAAATTGCTAAACCATTGAGTAATCTTTTGATGAAGGATGTTCCTTTTGTGATGAATGAAGACTGTCTGAAAGCTTTCGACATATTGAAGAAGAAGTTAGTGTCAACTCCAGTAATTGTAGCGCCAGATTGGAATCAAAATTTTGAATTAATGTGTGATGCAAGTGATTATGCAATAGGAGTTGTCCTTGGCCAGCGGAAAGAACAAAAGTTTCATCCAATTTATTATGCTAGCAAGGTTCTGAACATTGCTCAATTGAATTATGCTACCACAGAGAAATAATTTCTTGCCATTGTGTATGCTCTAGAGAAATTTAGACCTTATCTTATTGGGTCTAAGGCGATTGTCTATACAGATCATGCAGCTATCAAATATTTGTTGACAAAACCAGATTCTAAGCCACGTTTGATTCGATGGGTACTACTATTGCAAGAATTTGATGTAGAAATCCGTGACAAGAGTGTTGATCAGTGATGGAGGATCTCATTTTTGCAATTATCAGCTAGAGAAAGTACTCAAACACTATGGAGTAAAACATAAGGTAGCTGCACCTTATCATCCACAAACCAATGGACAAGCTGAGGTGTCTAACAGGGAAATAAAAAGGATTTTGGAAAAAACAGTGACTTCATCAAGAAAGGATTGGTCTATCAAATTGGATGATGCTCTTTGGGCTTATAGGACAGCAATGAAGACGTCTATGGGATTGTCACCGTTTCAATTAGTCTATGGGAAAGCATGCCATTTGCCAGTAGAATTGGAGCATAAAGCATTATGGGCTTTAAAATTTTTGAATTTTGATCCTTATGAAACTCAATGCACACGCAGAAGGCAGATTTTGGAACTGGAAGAAATGCGATTACATGCATATGATTCATCAAAGGCGTACAAAGACAAGATTAAATTTTATCATGACAGGAAGTTGGTGAATAGAGTTTTCAATCTAGGACAACAGGTACTATTGTTCAATTCAAGATTGAAGATATTTCCTGGGAAGCTGAAGTCAAAATGGTCAGGACCATATATGATAAAAGAAGTGCATCCGCATGGAGCAATTGAAATATTTAATCCAGCTGCTGATGATCCACAGAGAAGTTGGGTGGTGAATGGTCAACGTCTCAAACCCTATCTAGGGGGAGAGGTGCAACAATTTGCCACAATGATGTTGTTGGTTGATCCTTGAAAGTTTGGGTCAGGCTCGTGACGTTAAACAAGCGCTTGCTGGGAGGCAACCCAGTATTTTGTAAGTATTATATGTTTTTAGATTAGGGTTTGATGTACTCTATTGAACACCTGTTTTGTTATGATGGTTTGCTATTAACTGTGATTGTGTGATAAGTAATGCTGGATGATGCTTATGATTAATTGATGTTGAGATGATGTGCACATTAAAATGCTTATACAGGTGACTCACACGCTTTGTGAACAAATCCAGGATATCATGATTGTGATTGTGAAATTAAGCAGGATGTGTATGTCAAATGTGAATGAGCTTATATGTGAGATTTTGAGCTCCAGAGTTGTTATTGTTGAATGCTATTACTTTGAAAGCATGAATGATTTTGCCCAGGTTTTCTATGATTAAATCAATTGCTTGTTTTGCATCATATGATCAAGGCCGTTTGTTGGAAACCTTTTTATTGGCCAAATTCGTAAAAATTAGCCCCCTAAAAGAGAACACTTTGTGTTCTATCCTTTTGAACCCTTAGCCTTGAACATACACTGAAACCCTTTGATTGAAAAATCTTTACCTTGAGTTAAGTAGAAGATCTTGTGTTGTATTGTTAAATGTTCAAGTTTGGGGTTGTTGGGAAAACATGAAAAGCATTGAGCTAAGAGTTAAAAAGTAAGAATATGCAAAGAAAAAGAAAAGAAAGGAAAAAGAAGCAAAGCTCAATGCAAAGGCAAAAGAAAGTTGGGAATGAATAAGATAATTGTGTTGTTATGATTCTCTTAACTCAAGGATTTTGTGATCCAGAAAAACCAATTTTCTTGTTAGCCCAGCCACATTATAAGCCATTGAAAAGTCCTTGTGATGATACATGCTTGTGAATGTTTTTGATTGTGGTAAAATGAAAGGCAAAGTTGATTCATGTAACATTGTGATAGTAGAGTGAATGAGTGATTACCTCTTATGCACTTGTGTGTGAGTGAAACACTTTACCTAGTGAGGAAATAATCCATTAGCACATGAATATCTGATAACAGTTGAAAAACTGTTATTTTCATGCTTAAAATTGATACTAAAAGCAACCTTTATACTTAGAAACTAGCTTGAAATCATGCTTTTCTTCATATTTTTAGAAATAAGAGAGCTGGACAGGTTTATGCTTGATTTCAGTGTTTTTGTGCAGGTTTTAAGGTGAATTTGGTGAAAGAAGTGAAGAAGGAGAGAGATGAAATCAGAAAAGACATCAAAAAGTGCAAAAGGAGAAGCCGAGCGGCACTCTAATGGGCTTGGACCTAAGTTTTTGTAATTTACGAATGGTATTTAAGCTTTAGGGTTTCCTAGGGTTAGGTATCTTTGGCTGGAACGAAGCAAACACTCTCTCTTCCACCCCTTTGAAGGAGGATCTTTGATGTTGAGGCTTCCTCTTCACCTTTTTAGGGTTTATTCTTTCATTCTTTCATTCTTTCACACTTTCTCCAAGGTTTTCCACATCTTTTCACTCTTCCCTCTTAAGAAAATTTCTCTTCCACTCACTTTTTCACTAGTGTGCCATCAAAGTTTGGGGTTGGAAGAGAGCATTCTAGCTTGGAAGCATTCTCATTGCATCTAGTATCTCCACCCAAGTAAGTAAAATGCATTTTGTTCATTCTAGGGTTTTTGATTTTGAATATGATTGTCAAAGCATGAAGATTTAGGGGTTTTGATTTCTTTGCATGATTTGATGATATATTTGATGTTTGAACCGATTAAACTGCATGATTATGAACTGGAAAACTGAAAATTGCATTTGGGTGGAGTTAGGAAAGCTTTAAAACAGGTTTTTCAAAAATCTGCAGAGTTACCGCTGAGGGGTAAACTGTCGCTGAGCGGCACTCTGCCAGATTTGATTTTTCTGGTTTTTTGTGATATGGAATGTGGTACTGGTGGCGCTGAGGGGGAATTCTGGCCCTCAACGGTGGTTTAGCTTCGAAAGGAGTTGTGTTCTGTGTTTTACTAATGATTAACATCATGTTCTGTGGTTTTGTATTTGTGTTTTGAATGTAGGAATGGCATCCTCTTCAGGAAAAAGATTGAATGTAGGAATTATTTGGGCTATGTCAGAGGCCATGCTATCAGGTATGATCCTGATTCTATTAATAACTTTCTGGACATTGTATGGGCTGGTGAGCAGTGCCAGTTTGCTCTTTGCATGGAGGAAGGTGCTGATTATGAGGATGTGGAGAGAGTACTGTGTATACCTGGAGGACACTTCCAAAGGAATCGATCTGGCTCAGTGGTTAACATTAGGAGGACAGATTTGACTCCTCTTGCAAAGTATTGGATGGCGTTTTCTCATGCCAACATTCAGCCATGTTCACATGTGTCAGATATTACTCTCAGCAGGGCATTCTTCATCTACTGTGCTATCAGAAACTTGAATGTTAATATTGGGCAGGTGATAGCTGATGAGATTAGTGTGTGCGCCAATACTTCAAACGACAAAGCACCAGTAGGACATCCTTCTTTGATCACGCACCTTTGCAAGATAGCTGGGGTGGACACTTCTGCTCCACCTTTTGAGAGGCCAAGAAAAGCTATTGATGAGGCCTACTACAGACATTACTGTGGAGGTGAGGATGCAGCTCAGCCAGTTCCACCACGCCGGGCTCGTAGAGAGAGAGGGCCAGCACAGAGCCAGACATCTGCTGATACACATGAAGCAGAACCATTCCAGATGAGGGACATGTATATGTCTCTTATAGGAGCTCAGTTGCAGTCCATTCACAGAGGGCAGGTGGCCACTGCTGAGATAATTGTGGGGATGTATGATACACCTCCAGCCCACAGGTGGACTATGGATGAATTCCATAATGTGGTAGCTTGGCCAGAGGAGCCAATGCATGGAGGAGGAGCTGGAGCAGCTGAAGCTTCAGCTAGAGAGATGGAAGAAGATCAAGCTGATGATGATGATGCATTTGAAGATGATGAAGATGAAGAGGAAGAGGAAGATACAGAGGACAGCTCAGACTGATGAGGAGCTGAGATAGCATTTACTGATAGATGCTATCATATGATTATGCTTTTGTGGTTTAAGTTTTCTGAACTTATTTGTTTTTGTTTTTAGATTAGGGTTTGATGTACTCTATTTGAAACCTGGTTTCTTGTGATGGTTTGCTATTAACTGTGATTGTGTGATAAGTAATACTGAATGATGCTTATGATTAATTGATGTTGAGATGATGTGCACATTAAAATGCTTATACAGGTGATTCACAAGCTTTGTGAACAAATGCATAATATCATGATTGTGATTGTGAAATTAAGCAGGATGTGTATGTCAAATGTGAATGAGCTTATATGTGAGATTTTGAGCTCCAGAGTTGTTATTGTTGAATGCTATTACTTTGAAAGCATGAATGGTTTTGCCCAGGTTTTCTATGATTGAATCAATTGCTTGTTTTGCATCATATGATCAAGGCCGTTTGTTGGAAACCTTTTTATTGGCCAAATTTGTAAAAATTAGCTCACTAAAAGAGAACACTTTGTGTTCAATCCTTTTGAACCCTTAGCCTTGAACATACACTGAAACCTTTGATTGAAAAATCTTTACCTTGAGTTAAGTAGAAGATCTTGTGTGGTATTGTTAAATGTTCAAGTTTGGGGTTGTTGGGAAAACATGAAAAGCATTGAGCTAAGAGTTAAAAAGTAAGAATATGCAAAGAAAAAGAAAAGAAAAGAAAAAGAAGCAAAGCTCAATGCAAAGGCAAAAGAAAGTTGGGAATGAATAAGATGATTGTGTTGTTATGATTCTCTTAACTCAAGGATTTTGTGATCCAGAAAAACCAATTTTCTTGTTAGCCCAGCCACATTATAAGCCATAGAAAAGTCCTTGTGATGATGCATGCTTGTGAATGTTTTTGATTGTGGTAAAATGAAAGACAAAGTTGATTCATGTGACATTGTGATAGTAGAGTGAATGAGTGATCATCTCTTATACACTTGAGTGTGAGTGAAACACTTGACTTAGTGAGGAAATATTACATGAACACATGAACATCCATGCTTAATTGATTGACCATTCATGAAAATAGCATTTGTTGGAATTTAAATGACTTTGTGAACACTAAAGCATGTGCACATCTTGATTAAACTCTTGGTCATAAGTTTGAGTGAAGTTGTTACTTATCTTGAAAAAGAGGATTTTTGAATAAGTGAACCATCATATGAATTGGTTTAAAGATGGAGTTACATCTTGTTTGCTTGAGGACAAGCAAAGTTCTAAGTTTGGGGTTGTGATAACAGTTGAAAAACTGTTATTTTCATGCTTAAAATTGATACTAAAAGCAACCTTTATACTTAGAAACTAGCTTGAAATCATGCTTTTCTTCATATTTTTAGAAATAAGAGAGCTGGACAGGTTTATGCTTGATTTCAGTGTTTTTGTGCAGGTTTTAAGGTGAATTTGGTGAAAGAAGTGAAGAAGGAGAGAGATGAAATCAGAAAAGACATCAAAAAGTGCAAAAGGAGAAGCCGAAGTCACCGCTCAGCGGCAGTTTACCGCTGAGCGGCACTCAGGCACTCACGGGAGATCCGCTGAGGGGCAAAATGGCCGCTGAGGGGAGAAAACAAGACACGCACTTACCGCTGAGCGGTAATTTATCGCTGAGCGGCACTTTAATGGGCTTGGACCTAAGTTTTTGTAATTTACGAATGGTATTTAAGCTTTAGGGTTTCCTAGGGTTAGGTATCTTTGGCTGGAACGAAGCAAACACTCTCTCTTCCACCCCTTTGAAGGAGGATCTTGGATGCTGAGGCTTCCTCTTCACCTTTTTACGGTTTATTCTTTCATTCTTTCATTGTAATTCATCTAGGTTCACCATGAATATGGTGAACTAAACTCTGTATGTTTGTTGGGGAATCAATGTAATCTTGTGAAACTCTCATATATGGAATCTTTTTTACATCTTTTAATTAAGACTTATGCTTTCTTTCATCATTAGTTAGGGTTTTTCCTCTTTGCTTAATGCTTGCATTGTTTAACTCATTCGATGCATGATTATTGGTTTTGTCGATACGGGCACGTACGGGGAAGTCTAGATCTAGGGAATTTCTCCCAATATGATATTGGTTGTCGTTAAGCTCCTGCACTTATGAACTGATCATTAGGAATGCTAGGAATTGTATGAACTCCTGATTAGGGAGAAGCCTTCTAGAAAGGTACTTTAGAGAGTGGCATTAACAATGATGATTTGAATGTTGAATTCCTAAAATATATGAGAGTGGATAAGATGAAATTGACCCCCAACAACATATTCATACATTAATATCATTGAAAGTGTTTATCTTTTGCTTTTTGCCATTGATCAAAACTTCATGCATACATGTTTATTTTCTGTCTTGCATATTAAACTCCTAATATTTCATTTTTAAGTCTTAGCTAATCAAGAAACCACATAACTAAACTAGGCCGTGAGTCCTTTGGGAAGAACGATACTTGGTCTTACCAAGTTTATTACTTGAACGATTCGGTCATACTTGCCGATTGAAAAACAAGTTTGTGACATCATATTTTGGTGTTCATAAATTTGTCCATCAATATCCATGCTTAATTGATTGATCATTCATGAAAAATAGCATTTGTTGAAATTTAAATGACTTTGTGAACATTAAAGCATATGCACATCTTGATTGAATTCTTGGTCATAAGTTTGATTGATGTTTTTACTTATCTTGAAAAGAAGATTTTTGAATGAAGTGAACCATCATATGAATTGGTTGAAGATGGAGTTACATCTTGTTTGCTTGAGGACAAACAAAGTTTTAAGTTTGGGGTTGTGATAACAGTTGAAAAACTATTATTTTCATGCTTAAAATTGATACTAAAAGCAACCTTTATACTTAGAAACTAGCTTGAAATCATGCTTTTCTTCATATTTTCAGAAATAAGAGAGCTGGACAGGTTTATGCTTGATTTCAGTGTTTTTGTGCAGATATTAAGGTGAATTTGGTGAAAGAAGTGAAGAAGGAGAGATATGGAATCAGAAAAGACATCAAAAAGTGCAAAAGGAGAAGCCGAAGTCACCGCTCAGCGGCAGTTTACCGCTGAGCGGCACTCAGGAGCTCACGGGAGGTCCGCTGAGGGGCAAAATGGCCGCTGAGGGGAAGAAACGTGACACGCACTTACCGCTGAGCGGTATTTTACCGCTGAGCGGTATTTTACCGCTGAGCGGCACTTTAATGGGCTTGGACCTAATTTTCTGTAATTTACGAATAATATATAAGCTTTAGGGTTTCCTAGGGTTTGTATCTTTGGCTGGAACGAAGCAAACACTCTCTCTTCCACCCCTTTGAAGGAGGATCTTGGATGCTGAGGCTTCCTCTTCACCTTTTTAGGGTTTTATCCTTCATTCTTTCATTGTAATTCATCTAGGTTCACCATGAATATGGTGAACTAAACTCTGTATGTTTGTTGGGGAATCAATGTAATCTTTTGAAGCTCTCATATATGGAATCTGTTTTTAACATCTTTTAATTAAGACTTATGCTTTCTTTCATCATTAGTTAGGGTTTTTCCTCTTTGCTTAATGCTTGCATTGTTTAACTCATTCGATGCATGATTATTGGTTTTGTCGATATGGGCGCGTACGGGGAAGTCTAGATCCGGGGAATTTCTCCCAATATTATATTGGTTGTCGTTAAGCTCCTGCACTTATGAACTGATCATTAGGAATGCTAGGAATTGTATGAACTCGTGATTAGGGAGAAGCCTTCTTGAAAGGTACTTTAGAGAGTGGCATTAACAATGATGATTTGAATGTTGAATTCCTAAAATATATGAGAGTGGAAAAGATGAAATTGAACCCCAACAACATATTCATACATATATTTCATTGAAAGTGTTTATCTTTTGCTTTTTGCCATTGATCAAAACTTCATGCATACATATCTAATTTTCGTCTTCTGCATAAAAAATCCAAATATTTCGTCTTTAAGTCTTAGCTAATCAAGAAATCACATAACTAAACTAGACCGTGAGTCCTTTGGGAAGAACGATACTTGGTCTTACCAAGTTTATTACTTGAACGATTCGGTCACACTTGCCGATTGAAAAACAAGTTTGTGACATCATAATTTGGTGTTCATAAATTTGTCCATCCCAATGATACAAGATTCTTTACATTTGAAGAGTATCCTTGTGGTACCTTAACTTCTTTAAGACATTTACAGAAACTTGTTCTCTCCTTTTTGGACAAAGTGTATGTTGCTAACAAATAATTTCTGTTACCAACTTCTTTCGGTGCTAACTTGTTTCATATATTAATTTCAATCAAATCCAAACGACGATTAATCCTTCGTCTTCTCTTTTATATATAAAAGTGTTCGAATCAAACTGTCACACACGTTGATCTTGAAATAATCTTTGTAGTTTTCGAGATGGTAAAGTTGGTTCTAAAGAAATATTAATGGTCTTCAAAATCAATTTAGAGAAAATTCAAAGAAAATAAATATAAAAAGATAATATTTTTTTATGAAATGAATAATAAAAGGATTAAGTTTTTAATTTATACCATTAAATTAACTTGAAATTTAATATTTGTTATTTAAAAGTATTTCATCCAAAAGACAATAGTCCTTGACATTTAGTGTTTAACAAATGCATTTTATAAAGAATATTAATATTGAAATCAAATAAAAATTAACATATACATGAAACTAGCATTGAAGAAGAAGACCAAGAGATAATAAGATGACACAGGCAAGACAGGAATGAGGAAGAGGCCTCGAACAATGACAAAAAGCAAGGCAGTGGCGACATGAAAAATAGTGGTAGTGAAAAATAACGAACAACAACTTCAAAGGCTTAAAATGTAATAAACGAACAACCAAACATCTACGAACTCGAATGTAGGCAGCACGACGGTGAATGACGACGAATGGTGTCCTAAAAATATATTTGAACTGTGCTAGCAGTGCTACATCGACAATGGGAATTGAATACGAAGAAACTGTTCAGATATAGGGAAGTGAAAATTGAAAACTATTTAACCCTGACATGTTTTTTAATGACAATTTTTCTATTAAACCGTCATTATATACTATTAAAAACTTTATAACTGTTAAAAACTTTATAACGACGGTTTAATAGTTAATCATTGTCATTTTTTACATTTTTAACAACAATGTTACACTAGCTGTGGTTGTTTCATCATTTATGGCATATAATGACGGTTAAAATGACCATCGTTGTTATAAAGTTTAATCTAATTACTATCATTGCATTTTTATTTTATTACGTAAGTTTAGTAAACATTGTAATTGCGTGTCGTCGTTTTGTTGTTTTTGCACTAGTGTATTTTGGTAACTCACTTGCTCATATATAGACTCAACTTTGAAGATAGAAAATTTATCATGTGTCTTCAAATCATAATATTACACGCTTATAGGCCATAGAATATTATGTGAAAATAACACTTAAATATATATATATATATATATATATATATATATATATATATATATAATATGAAATCCATCATAACCATAATTCAAACATATATTTCAAAATTATAAAAATTCAAATTAGGTTATTAAAATAATTGTCTTGAAGTCATTAGTAAAGATCAACTAATCAAAGTTAAAGCTACAAACACAAAACTATCTAGAAGAATTTCTTTACTACATAACAACAATTTCATAGTCTTTTTATAACGTGTGATTTTAAGTGTGGCTTCCAAGTATCCAGTCCAAGAATTTTGTCACTTTTCTTATCATGAAGGTGCCCAATTTTCAATGAACCCTCTCTAATTTGGCTCCAAAAGTTTTCTTCCATCTAATTGTCTACCCAATATGAACCAAACCGAGACTCATCCAAGTCAACGTCCCTAAAACTTTTGTTGGAACTATATCTCCGCAATATGAAAATGGAGAATGCATGCACCTTAGCATATTTGTAGTTTGCTTTATCACAATGTGGCCTCTCACCAATGCTTACCACTTCACCAATTGCTTAGGTGCTTAAAATCCCTTCATGCCTTCCTAATTCATACCAAAAATATTACTAAAAATTTAAACTTCCATAAAATTTTTTAGAAGATTTAAAGAGCAAGAAGACAAAAAAATAATGAGAAAGGATAACAACATAGTTGCATAGTTTTACAATAATTTAGATACAAGAAATTAACATGTAAAGCTTGTACAGCATAATTTGATCATACATTGTTATGCTACTTTAAAGTGATAAAAATTAAACTCGTATACTACAATAAGCATACAGTTGCAGTGAAGAAATTAATTCTAGGCCAAAAAGATCGATGATCAAATTTGAAAGTGAAATGAAGCTTATAAACAATGTTCATCGCACAAGAATGTAGCTTGACTCCTTGGATGTTGGTTGCTAGTAGAATTTACCAAATGGAGAATGGTGGATAGCACAATTATATGAGCAGATGCACGCCTAGCTGAATACCAGGGGAAACTGTTGCTATTGGAGGCCAAATAGGGAGTTGTTGGGAATCCAAGTGAGTTAGAAATGAGAAAGTAGAGCACTATATAAAGATAAAAGACTCATTAACCCATTGTCTTAAGGTTTTGGGTAGAGTGTGATGACAATCTCTTATATAATTGGGCTTAGATGTCATTGGTATTGGTTTCCTCGGTGAACCTCCTCCTCGATCGACCCAATTGATTACTTGAATTTCCATATTTATGATTTTTACAAGATTATTAAATTAATGATTTGTTTACAAAGTAAGAAGAAAAGGAAAAATAAAGTTTAGTTATAGTATTTATACACCTTACTTATCATTTTGCTTAGGTTTTAGTCTAAAATCTCCTAAAAAATTGTTCGAGTAGTTATAATGTTCTACTTAATATATATTGAAAATAAAGCCTAATTTGACAAGAAGGGTTATCGGTTAGAATGATTTTAACTCATTTTTGAAAGTAGATTGTTTTCTTTGTTGTTGAAATTTAGAAGTTAACCACCATGCACTAGTACAAAAAGAAGAAAAGACACCGGTTCTTTTTGTTTATAGGCACTGGTTTTACAACCAAGGCATATACGACCGAGGTAAAAAAAGTAGGCTATATGTCTTGGTCACGGACCGAAATAAAACAAGATAGGATTATGCTTCAGTTTTTAGAGAACCGAGGCAGTAACGTGTTCTTTTTTTCAGATTTTAGAACTCGCCACCGTCAATCAGTGAGATTCAATTTCTGAGGCTGAATCTGAATGTAAGAAAACCCAATAAATTATCAGCAGGAAGACAAGACCCTCGCCACCGTCACCACTGTCACCACCGACACCAGTTTCCTTTGCTCGCCGCCGATCCGCACCGGGGTCCAGTGGTTCAAGCCTCGTTCCTCGATCTGCACCGTGGTCCATTGGTTCAAGCTCTCTACTCATCGCCGATCCGCACTGGGGTCCAGTGGTTCAAGCCTTGTTCCTCGATCTGCACCATGGTCCAGTGGTTCAAGCCCTCTACTCGCCGCCGATCCGCATCGGGGTCTAGTGGTTCAAGCCTCGTTCCTCGATCTGCACCGTGGTCCAGTGGTTCAAGCCCTCTACTCCACTACTGGAAAAGTGGGAATTACAGACGGCATTTTACCGAAGGCCTTGAAGCCCTCGGTATTTAGACGTTTACCGAAGGCTGTGAAGCCGTCCGTAAGGACCTGAATAACTTAAGTCCCAAATTGGGTTCTTCGATGCCCAATTTCATTTTCTTCAGCATCGTCGTTTTTGTCCGTCTCCTCCCTCTCTTCACACAGTTCCCTCCCAAGCTTCACGCTCCGTCAGTTTGTCCGTTAGTCACCGGTGGTGGTCCGTCACGGTGGTGAGTGGTGCGTTGTTCGATCTTCGTTCACGGTGCGTGGTGGTTTTGGGGAGTCGGGAGCTAGGGTTCGTCCTAGGTTGGTTGGTTCGTTGAGGGCTGGTGGTGTGGAGGTTGAGGGACTCTGTCGGAGGGGCCGTTGTGGGCTTCTGTTGCTGTCGTGCTCGTGAAGCAGTATCTTGGTAGAGGTAAGTTCCACAGAACTTCATTCACACTGTCATGTTCATTTTGCTGAAGCCTAGACACTGTTGCTGCCTTCATCTACTTTTCATTCACTTGTTAGTATATGATTGAAGGAACTTGGTTGAGGGACTTCGTTGGAGTGGCCATTGTGGGGCGTCGCCGTCGTGGTGTACAAAGGTTGCCATCGTCAAGGGCTATCTCGGTTGAGGTAAGTTGTGCGTTTAAAAATTCATTATGAGTTATAATGTTCTTGAATCTGTTTGATGTTGTTGTGGCATCAGTGTATGTTGTTGTTTGATTGAGAAAGATTGGTTTTTAATTGGAATGAGGGGCAAGGAATTTAGTTGGCAGTGAAAAGGTTATATAACCTTAACCGTAGTTTAGGGAAAATAAAAGCAAACGAGGTGGTGAAGCTTGAGCAACAGTGGCAATTGTTGTAACTGTTGCGTTTGCTTCTAATGCCTGCAAGTGTGTGCTCTAAGTACGCAAAACTTCAACTATGAACCTTTGAACCTGTAACCTCCCCTTGATTTGCTTCCAATCAACGTACACATAATGTTATATATTGTAAATGGTTGATAATATAGCAGTACGTAGCGGTCCAAACTATAACTCCTTAAATTACGTTTTACACTAATCCTTAAATTTGTCATCCAGATATTGTGTAGGTTGAGCATTTTGATTTTGCAGACATTTTCAAAATTCTCATATCTATTATCTCAAAGCTTAAAGAGAGTAACTCAACACGAACAGGCATGCCATATATGAGTTGAGCAAACAATAGGTATATTTAAGAAACGTCCACGATTATTGTATATCACTTTCATTTGTGGTACGTAAAATATTAAAGGATTGGATAAAGACAGGGATATATAATTTCAATGATAAAATCTATGTGCAATAGTAAAAGATTTTTAACCTGTTTTACATTATAAGATAGAATTTAGAGTGGTAGATGAGAAGGTTCTTGTATCCATGGAGTCAAAGCACATGTTTTAAAACTGAGTGAAAACAATAGAAAGAAAAGTATTGAGATATTAAAAGAAAGAGTGAAAGAAGTAGTAGATGTTGCTAACAATTAACCTATAAGGGTAATGACACGCTTCAAACGCACTTCATCCTTTTGTGTAACACTTTGAACAAATTCTAGTGTGTTGACCCTTGACATATATATCATTCATATATACTTATCTCTTTTGCAAGCGACAGAATCTATCTCCTACCTTCTATTCCCACAACCCAAATCTTATCTCAACAGCTAATCTTTCACATCAATGCATGGTCTACGTTATCTATAAATATGTAAACTTGTTAGAAGAGAAGGAAAAGAAGGAGAAAGTTTATCAGTATTCCTGCAATTTTTATCTGTTCAAAGCTGATTTTCATGGAAGAGTGAATTGGAAAATGTGAGCCAAGGATGACTTGCCGGTTGTTGTGTAATATCACTCGGTAAAGTCTTTCTTGGCTCTTATTTACTATTTTTCTTTTCATGTAAAATCTTTGAACATTTGTAACACAAGATTTGTAATAGTTGTGCAATGTCCATGCAATCCAACAACATAAACTCAAATTTTAACCTAGCAGTAGATTACAGTTTGTTGCTTATGATAGACCACCATCATCATTCCTCTACCAACAACATTATCTGTACCACAAAGACTCAAATCTCGGGAGTCCTCCTATCAGATCTATTTGCTACTGCAGAATAGTTCTTCTTTCGTAGACCTCCTTCTGTTCACTAAGATGGGCTGCAGAATAATAAAATGGGCTGCACCAACCTCTCAACAATGTTTCACTGACACAGCTCCATAATATATATGTATGTAATGGGTGAAACAATACCAAAAATTTTAAAGAAAAGGAGGAACGAAAAACAGTGACAGGTTAGTAAAAAGGGTACCCAGTTGGGTACAGGGGATTGGGTAATATGGTATTGTACGTCACTATATTTTCTGTCTTAAGGCTTCATTCATTCAGCTTCTCCACTCATATCTCCCCAAAAGCTTTTGTTTCTTTCTACTTATGGAAGGCCCTTAAACTTTCTCACTCTGCTTCACTTTCTCCCTTTAGCATTTTCTTGGGAAAAATTTCCACAAAATCAGTAGCAGTTTTTTTCGGTCTCTGATATACCAAAACTCCTATTCTGTTTCTTCTTCTTCTTTTTTTTCTGAAAAAAACTGTTAAGGAATTTGCGCGAGCGCGGATCTACTTAGCTTTTGAGCTTTGTGTTTACTTATTATTTGCTGAAGAGGCTGAGGTTGCAAAGAAGAGTGAACTAGAAATAGGAAGGGAGTAGTAGGGCATCCTATTTTGCTAAGTCTTCCTTTAATTACAAACTCGCAAGGTTGTTTATGTGCCTTAATGTTGTGATTCTGTTATATCTATCTTTTTTTATGCTTAACTCTGTAACAGTAAAACCATGCTAATTATTTACTTTTACTTATTTGTTTTTCACTGTGATTGGTTGTTGGCTGAGTTGCTAGTTAATGGCATGATTGTTATGACTGGACCTTTTTTTCATCATGCTGAAGCCCGATTTTCTCATAAATGGTGTTTTGTCGTTAGCATAGGGCTTTTTGGGTTGCTGTTAATTTGGAGTGAACGATGGATTTGACTTTTACTGTTTCAGTTTTTGGCACTTTTTGGATTGCTAGTTAATGTTTTGCAACATGAATGTTTTTTCATATTTACGTTAAATATTATACTAGTTTAATCCCTCAAACATTAAAATATAGATTACTATGATGTATTATCAAGTTTATATTTTCAAATCATAAAAGTTAACAAAAGCTTAAGTTCTTTCTATACAGCATCAATACTTTTAAAAAGAATTACTGTAAAAGTTAACAAATTTATTAACCAACTAAAATTTCTTTACACTGTTAATCCACAAACTATTCACATAACTGATGAAGAAAGAATGGATTAAGGTATGTAATAGACTAATTAAGATTGAGATGATGATAGCATGAAGGATTAAGTGAAAGAGAAGTAATGTGAAGGTCTTAGATAGAAGGGTGTGTGTCTTAGGTTGGTTTGACCTTACGGCTTCAACAAGAAACATTTGAAAATGGGCTATTAACAAACCTTTTTATCATCACTCAATCACATCTATTTTCTTACTTTAAATGTCTTGTATACAGCTCTAAATATATAAAACATGTTACACACATTTTGAAGTCTAACTTAAGATGTGAATATAGTTCAAAATACCAGGATAGAAAATCAGGTTATTTTTCTTTTATTCTAAAAGAAGTTCATACCATCTATAACTCAATAAGTTTATCACAAGTAACAAATTGATGAAATTATTCTTGTTTAATAAGTATCTCGAGTTTAAACTTTCTCTCTCTCTCTCTATATATATATATATATATATATATATATATATATATATATATATATATACACATACACACACACTTGCATTAACTGTTAAAAATTGTCTTTATGTAGTCTTGTACCAAAAAAATAACAGATATAAACCCTGTATGTTATTGTAAAAAAGCGAAAATAAAATGCATTTGTATTTTCCTCCTTAGTTTTATTTTTTTGGTGCTGAGCTCCCATTTTTTTTATATACTGAAATTCATATACTGTCAAGAAAATTAGATACCAATGACATATTTTTCATGAGCAGAAGTTAATAGTTATTTTTTTCTTTCCTTACTTTACAATTGATTATGGTTTTGCCAACTTTGATACACAGTACTTAAACATGCAGATCCTAAACTATGATGTTTTAGTATACAACGTTACATGAAAGACAGTTACCAACCTCCAAACTTCTTCTTTTTCACTCATTATATAGTCCTCTGAGTTCATAAACGGCTAGACACTCATCCCACTAAGTTAATCATGGAGAAGTCAAGCACTAAATGTGCTTTTAATGTTTAAATGCTTAGTTTCATTTGTTGTTTTGTTCTTTTCCTCAATAACATTTCCAAACTGTTTCACTATTGTTTTTTCCATTTTCCATAATTTTCCATGCATTTAGACCACCAATGAATGTTCATCTATATGTTGTATGTTGATGTATATATTGTATGCTCCTGTATATTGTATGTTAATTTATTAGGGTACTCCTTCATTAAGTTAAGTAGTCATTTAATGTCCTATGGTACTAAAAACATTCTCAATAGAATGAGAAGGGTAACAGTACCTTAAACACTGACAATGTACAAAATATGTAAAAGTACTCTATAAAAGAGAACTTTAATAATGTCAGATTATTGACTCCCCCAAATTGTACACACAACCACTTAGGATGTCAAAGGCATTTCAATACTGAGGACTTCTCTTTGGATGCCCTTATTGAATGCCTATGACAATAGTGTTGAAATTGCCTTCCATGTTTGACTTGAGTAGTAATAGGTTTATTACTTATGTCTCATGGAGTGTTGCTGTTTTGGCTAAGTTTTTATTTGTTTGGCTTGTCACAGAACATGGCCCATTTTCTCAACCATCATGGATGGATGTACGACCGTTGTTATAGTGGAAGGAGAGGTTTGAAGGAATCTTTTGTCATCGGAGTTGAAGAGTTTGTGGAGACGGCCCGACGAAATAAATATTATGTTGTTGATGGAGGGATTCGATGTCCATGCATCAAGTGCAAATGTACAAGGATTTTGAAAGATGAAGTCGTCAAACTTCACCTATACCAAAAAGGGTTCATGCCAAATTACACGGTTTGGACATTTCATGGTGAAGAAATTCCTTCGACCTTTGCAGCTGAAAAGCGGGTTGCATCAGGTTCGAATACTATTGTACATACATCTGAGATAGATTAATTTGCCGATATGCAAGAGATGGTCGACAATGCTCTTCGTCGCCATGCTGAACAAGAAGCAAACGATATTAATTATGAAGAGCCTCCAAATGAAACCACTAAGAGGTTTTACAATTTACTGACAGAGGCAAATCTACCTGTATTTGAAGGTTCAACTGAGTCAAAATTATCAGTGTGCATTAGACTCATGGCTGGCAAATCTAATTGGAACGTGTCCATTCAAGCAATGGACTTTTATACAAAATTGATGTTAGATTTGACACCACCAAACAATTTTATGCCGAAGAATTATTACCAAGCCAAAAAGTGTGTTTCAAAGTTGGGATTGGAAGTGAAGAAGATTGATTGTTGTGTTAATGGATGTATGTTATTCTACAACAATGAAAGTGGCAAAAATGATGCATTGTTGGTTGAATGCAAGTTTTGTGGCTCACCTCGATATCATACGATGCATGCTGGCCGGAGGCAAAAAAAACCCATTCCCTTAAAGTCCATGTTCTATTTGCCTATAATTCCAAGATTACAAAGAATGTTTACTTCAATGCAAACATCAGAACACATGACATGGCATGATGGTAACAAAACTGAAGGATTTTTGCGTCATCCTTCTGATGGTGAAGCTTGGAAGCACTTCAATCGTAAACATTCATCCTTTGCTAGTGAACCGCGGAACGTCAGACTTGGTCTATGCTCTGATGGGTTTACCCCGTACATTCAGGCGTCTGCATCACGATATTCATGCTGGCCCGTGATAGTTACCCCATACAATCTACCACCTGAGATGTGTATGACAAAGCCTTACATGTTTTTATCGTGTATAATACCAGGTCCATCTAATCCCAAATCATTGATTGATGTATATTTGGAGCCTTTGATTGATGATTTGAAGAAGTTATGGAATGGTGTTTGGACGTATGACGTTTCAAGGAAGCAAAATTTCCTTATGAGGGCAGCCTTGATGTGGACTATTAATGACTTCCCAACGTACGACATGTTATCTGGTTGGAGCACGCATGGTCAATTAGCTTGTCCACATTGCATGGAACATACAAAGTCATTCCAATTGAGTTATGGTCGGAAAAGTAGTTGGTTTGACTACCATCGACGGTTCTTGCCCATTGATCACCCCTTTAGAAGAAACAAAAAGGCATTTCGCAAAGGGCAAGTTGAAACGGATTTGCCCCGGCCCAAGTTGACTGGATCACACGTTTGGAGAAGAGTTAAAGAATATCCAAAAGTCACTGAATCTGGTCACAATAGGATAGAAGGGTTTGGAAAATGGCATAATTGGAGTAAAAGAAGCATATTTTGGGAACTTCCCTATTGGAAAGACAACTTGCTAAGACACAACCTCGATGTCATGCACACAGAAAAAAAATTCTTTGACAATGTCTTTGATGGACAAATTTGTAAGCACCAAAATATGATGTCACAAACTTGTTTCACAATCGGCAAGTATGACCGAATCGTTTCAAGTAATAAACTTGGTAAGACCAAGTATCGTTCTCCCAAAGGACTCACGGCCTAGTTTAGTTATGTGATTTGTTGATTAGCTAAAACTTAAGAACACAATAATTGAAGTTTAATATGCAAAGACGAAAATTAAATATGTATGCATGAATTGATCAATGACAAAGACAAAAGATAAACACTTTCAAGGAAATATATGAATGAATATGTTGTTGGGGGGTCAATTTCATCTCATCCACTCTCATATATTTTAGGAATTCAACATTCAAATCATCATTGTTAATGCCACTCTCTAATGTACCATTCTAGATGGCTTCTCCCTAATCAAATAGTTCATACAATTCCTAGCATTCCTAATGATTAGTTCATGAGTGCAGGAGCTTAAAGGCAACCAATATAATATTGTCAGTATAATATTGGGAGAAATTCCCCGGATCTAGATTTCCCCGTACGTGTCCGTATCAACAAAACCAATAATCATGCATTAGAATGAGTTAAACAATGCAAGCATTGAGCAAAGAGGAAAAACCCTAACTAATGATGAAAGAAAGCATATGTCTTAATTCAAAGATGTACTCAACAAATCCATATATGAGAGCTTCAAGAGATTACTTTGATTCCCCAACAAACATACAAGGTTTAGTTCACCATATTCATGGTGAACCTAGATGAATTACAATGAAAGTATGAAAGAATAAACCCAATAAAGGTGAAGAGGTAGCCTGAGCATCCAAGATCCTCCTTCAAAGGGGTGAAAGAGAGAGTGTTTGCCTCGTTTCTGCCAAAGATGCTAACTATAGGACGTGCAAGCCCTTATATACTAATCTAGAGTTACAAAAGATTACAAAAGTCCAAGCCCAAAAAGTGCCGCTCAGCGGTGATTGCGCGTCTTCTTTCTTCCCCTCAGCGGCCATTTTGCCCCTCAGCGGTTCCAACGTCACCTCTTGAGTGCCGCTCAGCGGTAGTTTGCCGCTGAGCGGTGCCTTCGACTTCTCCTTTTTGCACTCTTTCTTGTCTTTTCAAATGTCCTCTCTCTTATTCTTCACTTCTTTCACCAAATTCACCTCAAAACCTGCACAAAAACACTTAAATCAAGCATAAACCTGTCCAGCTCTCTTATTTCTGAAAATATAAACAAAAGGCATGATTTCAAGCTAGTTTCTAAGTCTAAAGGTTGCTTTTAGTATCAACTTTAAGCATGAAAATAACAGTTTTTCAACTGTTATCACAACCCCAAACTTAGAACTTTGCTTGTCCTCAAGCAAATAAAATGTAACTCCATCTCCAACCAATTCATATGATGGTTCACTCATTCAAAATCCTCTTTTCAAGATAAGTAATAACTTCACTCAAACTTAAGACCAAGAGTTCAATCAAGATGTGCACATGCTTTAGTGTTCACAAAGTCATTTAAATTCCAACAAATGCTATTTTTCATGAATGATCAATCAATTAAGCATGGATGTTCATGTGCTTATGGAATATTTCCTCACTAGGTAAAGTGTTTCACTCAACACACAAGTGTATAAGAGGTAAAGTGTTTCACTCATTCACTCCACTATCACAATGTCACATGAATCAACTTTGCCTTTCATTTAACCACAATCAAATACATTCACAAGCATGCATCATCACAAGGACTTTTCAATGGCTTATAATGTGGCTGGGCTAACAAGAAAATTGGTTTTTCTGGATCACAAAATCCTTGAGTTAAGAGAATCATAACAACACAATCTTCTTATTCATTCCCAACTTTCTTTTGCCTTTGCTTTTGCATTTGCATTGAGCTTTGCTTCTTTTTCTTTTCTTTTCTTTGCATATTCTTACTTTTTAGCTGTTAGCTCAATGTTTTTTCCTTTTTCATGTTTCCCCAATAACCCCAAACTTGAACATTTAACAATACCACACAAGATCTTCTACTTAACTCAAGGTAAAGATTTTCAATCAAGGGTGTTCAGTGTATATTTAAGGCTAAGGGTTCAAAGGATAGAACACAACGTGTTCTCTTTTAGAAGGCTAACTTTATGAATTTGGCCAATAAAAAGGGTTTCAAAAACACGGCCTTTGATCATATGATGCAAAACAAGCAATTGATTCAATCATAGAAAACCTGGGCAAAGTCATTCATGCTTTCAAAGTAATAGCATTCAACAATAACAACTCTGGAGCTCAAAACCTCACATATAAGCTCATTCACATTTGACATACACATCCTGCTTAATTTCACAATCACAATCATGATATTATGCATTTGTTCACAAAGCTTGTGAATCACCTGTATAAGCATTTTAATGTGCACATCATCTCAACATTAATCAATCAATAAGCATCATTCAATCATTACTTATCACACAATCACAGTTAATAGCAAACCATCATAAGGAACCAGGTGTTCAATAGAGTACATCAAACCCTAATCTAAAAACAAAAACAAATAAGTTCAGAAAACTTAAACCACAAAAGCATAATCATATGATAGCATTCATCAGTAAATGTTATCTCAGCTCCTCATCAGTCCGAGCTCTCTGTATCTTCCTCTTCCTCTTCATCATCATCTTCATCAAATGCATCCTCCTCCTCAGCTTCATCTTCATCCATGTCTCGGGCTGAAGCTTCAACTGCTTCAGCTCCTCCATGCCATGGTTCTTCTGGCCAAGCTACCACATTATGGAATTCATCCATAGTCCACCTGTGTGCTGGAGGGGTATCATACATCCCCACTATCATCTCAGCCGTGGCCACCTGCCCTCTGTGGATGGACTGCAACTGAGCACCTATAAGAGACATATACATGTCCCTCATCTGGAATGGTTCTGCCTCATGAGTATCAGCAGAAGTCCTGCTCTGTGCTGGCCTTCTCTCTCTACGAGCCTGGCGTGGTGGCACTGGCTGGGCTGCCTCCTCACCTCCACAGTACTGTCTGTAATAGGCCTCATCTATAGCTTTTCTTGGCCTCTCAAATGGTGGAACAGAAGTGTCCACCCCAACTAGCTTGCAAAGGTGAGTGATCAAAGAAGGATGTCCCAGTGGTGCTTTGTTGTTTGAGGTGTTAGCACACACACTAATCTCATCAGCTATCACCTGCCCAATATTAACATTCAAGTTTCTGATAGCACAGTAGATGAAGAGTGCCCTGCTGAGAGTAATATCTGACACATGTGAACATGGCTGAATGTTGGCATGAGAAAATGCCATCCAATACTTTGCAAGAGGAGTCAAATCTGTCCTCCTAATATTAACCACTGAGCCAGATCTATTCCTTTGGAAGTGTCCTCCAGGTATGCACAATACTCTCTCAACATCCTCAAAGTCAGCACCTTCCTCCATGCTAAGAGCAAACTGGCATTGCTCACCAGCCCACACAGTATCCAGAAAGTTACTGATGGAGTCAGGATCATACCTGATAGCATGGCCTCTAACATAGCCCAAATAATTCTCAGCTGGATAATCACCAATCTTCTTTGCATTGGTGTAGAATTCTTTCACCACAGCTATGTTGGCAGGTGATGGATAAGTGGCTAGCTTCCCCCAATCATTCCCTAACACTTGCTCTCCAAATTGAGGAGCAAAGTTAGGTATCATTCCAACCTTTCTCTCCATTAGAAGTCTCCTGTCCTGAACCACCCTAAAGTGCTTCTCATGTTTCCTAGAGAGGAACCTGCCATTATGGGGCTGCTCTGGTTCCTTTTCCTTTCTCTTGGTTGCCATGGTTTTCAATCTCTTTCCTGAAGAGGATGTCATTCCTGCATTCAAACATAAATCCAAAACCACAGAACACGATGTTAATCATTAGTAAACACAAAACAAAACTCCTTTTGAAGCTAAACCACCGCTGAGGGCCAGAATTTCCCCTCAGCGCCACCAGTGCCACATTCAAACACGCAACAAACCAGAAAAAGCAAATCTGGCAGAGTGCCGCTCAGCGGTGATCTGCAGATTTTTGCAAATCTCGTTTTTAAACTGTCCTAACTCCACCCAAATGCAATTTTCAGTTTTCCAGTTCATAATCAAGCAGTTTAATCGGTTCAAACATCAAATATATCATCAAATCATGCATAGAAATCAAAACCCCTAAATATTCATGCTTTGACAATCACAGTCAATTTCAAGAACCCTAGAATGAACAAAATGCATTTTACTTACTTGGGTGGAGATGCTAGATGATATGAGAATGCTTCCAAACTAGAATGCTCTCTTCCAACCCCAAACTTTGATAGCACACTAGTGTAAAAGTGAGTGGAAGAGAAATTTTCTAAAGAGGGAAGAGTAAAAAGATGTGGGAAACCTAAGAGGAGATATGTGGGAGTCTTAGTGCAGAGAAGAGCTTGAAAGAATATAAAAACGCGCAGCTTAGGGTTTAAAAATACCCCAATGGGCTCGGGTTCCGCTAAGGGGAACTTAAGCCCATCTGCGATAGTACCGCTCAGCGGCACTTTCGTGATGTGCCCTTCTCCTTCTTTTCTTGACCTACGTGCCTTCCTAGTATACCCCTCATAGGTTCCCTGCAATTCAATGTTAAAAATGCTTATGCAAATCCTAAAAATAAACAAACAGAAAACAATCAATCAACTGGGTTGCCTCCCAGGTAGCGCTTGTTTAACGTCACGAGCCTGACCCAAAATCCACCAACACCCATCAGTAGGTGTTTCCAACTTACCAGCACCCATCAGTAGGTGCAAAATTTTCTCACCAACACCCATCAGTAGGTGTTACAAACCTAACATCCTTCAGTAGATGCTGGATCCAACAAAAATATTTACAAAACTAATGTTCACAAATTAAAAATTACAAAACCAAATCAAAAGTTTTTAAATTCACTGGGTTGCCTCCCAACAAGCGCTCTTTTAATGTCATTAGCTTGACCCAGTAAAGCTCAAGTTCCTTCTTCTTTTTCTTCTTCTTCCTACTGAACTTCTTCAGAAATTTGATCAAACCAGGAACCTGTTGCAGTGTCTCAATCATAGGAACTTTAATCTCCAATTTTTTGAAGATTTCCATGAAGCACTTAAATTTCTTTTCCTTCCTATGATTCTTCTTTAGATGAGGATGTGATTTTTCATGTGATTTCTTCTTCTTTCCTCTCATCTTCTTTTTCTTCCTTTTTCTCTCCCTAAATTTTCTCTTTTTCTCTTCTTTTATTTTTTTCTTCCTTTCTCTTTTTCTCCTCAACTTCTTTATCTTCACACAAATTTTCTTTCTCTCTTCTCTCTCAACCAATTCTTTTTCTTTTTCTTCATCTTTATCTTTCTCACTCAACTCTTCTTTCTCTTTTCTCTCTACCCTTTCCTCATCTCCCTCTAATTTTTCCTCATCAAGAATCTTGTCACTTTCAGTGATAATGACTTGCCCTTCCTCCTTAAGGTTAACATCAGTATTAACATCATCATTTAATATCTGACTAATGTGACGAAGTTGCATCTCCATTCTTTTACATGATTCTTCAATGCTTTTCTGAGTAGAGTCGGAATTTTTCAAAAATCGTTGAAGGGTGTCCTCCAACCTATCCAAACTTCCTGATAGAAAGGGTTGTTGCTGCCATTGTTGTTGTGGTTGGTTCTCAAATTGTCCAGCAGCTTGCCAAAATTGGCTTTGATCCATGCTTGAGTGAGGTTCCCACCATTGGTTGAGATTACTTTGGTAGAATTGAGTGCCCCTATAGTTAAACTCTTGACCAAATTGCATTCTGCAGACATTAGGCACAAAACCCTAAAAACAATTGTTAGCACAAAAAGATAGAGAAAAGAAAAAAAATCAAAGGATATAATTGAAAAGATAAGAAGATAGGAAATAAAAACAGAAAAATAAAAACATAAAATAAAATAAAATAAAATAAAATACAAACAGAAAATTATAAACAGAAAAATAAAATAAAATAAAAATTCGAAATTTAAAATAAAATAAAAAAAATAAGTCAAAGATAATCAATAATCACACAAATTAACCAGTTAAACCATGAATCCCCGGCAACGGCGCCAAAAACTTGATGGACAAATTTGTAAGCACCAAAATATGATGTCACAAACTTGTTTCACAATTGGCAAGTATGACCGAATCGTTTCAAGTAATAAACTTGGTAAGACCAAGTATCGTTCTCCCAAAGGACTCACGGCCTAGTTTAGTTATGTGATTTGTTGATTAGCTAAAACTTAAGAACACAATAATTGAAGTTTAATATGCAAAGACGAAAATTAAATATGTATGCATGAATTGATCAATGACAAAGACAAAAGATAAACACTTTCAAGGAAATATATGAATGAATATGTTGTTGGGGGGTCAATTTCATCTCATCCACTCTCATATATTTTAGGAATTCAACATTCAAATCATCATTGTTAATGCCACTCTCTAATGTACCATTCTAGATGGCTTCTCCCTAATCAAATAGTTCATACAATTCCTAGCATTCCTAATGATTAGTTCATGAGTGCAGGAGCTTAAAGGCAACCAATATAATATTGTCAGTATAATATTGGGAGAAATTCCCCGGATCTAGATTTCCCCGTACGTGTCCGTATCAACAAAACCAATAATCATGCATTAGAATGAGTTAAACAATGCAAGCATTGAGCAAAGAGGAAAAACCCTAACTAATGATGAAAGAAAGCATATGTCTTAATTCAAAGATGTACTCAACAAATCCATATATGAGAGCTTCAAGAGATTACTTTGATTCCCCAACAAACATACAAGGTTTAGTTCACCATATTCATGGTGAACCTAGATGAATTACAATGAAAGTATGAAAGAATAAACCCAATAAAGGTGAAGAGGTAGCCTGAGCATCCAAGATCCTCCTTCAAAGGGGTGAAAGAGAGAGTGTTTGCCTCGTTTCTGCCAAAGATGCTAACTATAGGACGTGCAAGCCCTTATATACTAATCTAGAGTTACAAAAGATTACAAAAGTCCAAGCCCAAAAAGTGCCGCTCAGCGGTATTTACCGCTCAGCGGTGATTGCGCGTCTTCTTTCTTCCCCTCAGCGGCCATTTTGCCCCTCAGCGGTTCCAACGTCACCTCTTGAGTGCCGCTCAGCGGTAGTTTGCCGCTGAGCGGTGCCTTCGACTTCTCCTTTTTGCACTCTTTCTTGTCTTTTCAAATGTCCTCTCTCTTATTCTTCACTTCTTTCACCAAATTCACCTCAAAACCTGCACAAAAACACTTAAATCAAGCATAAACCTGTCCAGCTCTCTTATTTCTGAAAATATAAACAAAAGGCATGATTTCAAGCTAGTTTCTAAGTCTAAAGGTTGCTTTTAGTATCAACTTTAAGCATGAAAATAACAGTTTTTCAACTGTTATCAATCTTCAACACAGTTATGAATGTTAAAGGTAAGACAAAAGATAATGAGAAAGCAAGAAAAGATTTACCTTTGTATTGTGGACGAAAAGACTTAGAGTTGAAGGCGCAAGGTAATGGCCGATTATTTAAACCAAAAGCAAATTACACCATGTCAAAAGACGAGGCAAGAATAGTGTGTGGATGGATCAAGGAGCTTAGAATGCCATATGGATATGCTTCTAACTTGTCCAGATGTGCCAATGTTCAGAACGGTACTATTCAAGGGTTGAAGAGTCATGATTGTCATGTATTCATGGAGACTTTCATCCCTCTTGCGTTCAGTTGTTTGCCAATGCACGTGTTAAATCCACTGATAGAAATTAGAAACTTCTTTAAAGATTTGTGCTGAGAAACAGAGCATCTGAAAAGGGTGGCACCCTGCATACTGGTGGGTCAATAACCATTCATGAGCATGCCATTCGTATGGTAAAATTTCATTCCCTAACTTTTTCTTTCATATATAAGTTATGTATTTTCTATTCCATATATGCACTTCAAATCGTAAATTATGTTACAGGCACAAGCTCTGGGACGGGCGGTCCATGTTGATGAGGTCTTTGCACAGACTCATGTAAGGAAGGGCACTAATCAATTCGTTGATGAAAGATCTCGGAAGACTCATGTAAGCAAATAACACTATTACTATTACTAATTTTTCATTTATGTTATTCTATCATTCCCTAACATTGCTTTTAATGTTTCAACAGGAAGAATTTTCTACGAGACTTTCACAGGTCAGATCTGAACATGAGTCAGCTCCTACACCGGATGATGGCAGTAATGCAGAAGACGACATACGTAGGACACAGTGTTGGGTTGAGATCGTTGGTGGGAAGAAAAAGGGTCGACTGTACGGTGCAGGACAACTTGCTGCAAACTATACAACATCCAGAGGAGGTACTCTGAAGCACCAACCTTCTTCTTCCACCACTGCTCCTGACGAGGTCGTTCTCCGCCTCACGCAGGCACTGGAGCAACGTGACCAGGAAATCACTGATTTGAGAGCATAGTTTACAAACTTTAAGGCCCTGGTCATGAGAGTTTTGCCAGAAACTTCACAGGACGTACAAAATATCCCTCCGACCCAGCCACGACCCTCCTCGTCACCCGCTGCCCCTCATGAGCCCACATCAGTCCAACCCTCATCAGTCCAACCCACATCAGTCCAACCATCAATAGAGGAGGAGGATGATGAAGATCATTCTGATGATAACTATGTACATTATTAGTTTCATTTTCTTATTACTTGTTATAGAAACATTTGGATATTAGAACATTTGAAGTTTAGATCATTTCGATGTTAGATCAACTTGGTGACTTTGGATGTTAGAACATCATTAAGATTGATTGTTTTATGTTTTAACTATAAATACATGTTCTATGGATTAATGGATATTCTATGGATTAATGTTCCTTCTATGGATATTGATCAAAGATTGCATCTTTGAGATGCACATTATGCAGGTCTGTATGTGCTTGAAAACTGTTATGCAGGTTTGATTGTGCTTGAAAACTCTTATGCAGGTCTGTTTGTGTTGTTGGTTTCGCCAGAAATACAATTGTCCCTTACAATTCTCTCCAACTTACCGAAGGCTTTTGCCCTTCGGTAAATACCCACGCTAGGTAATTACCGAAGGCTTTTGCCCTTCGGAAATTACCGAGGGCTTTTGCCCTTCGGTAATTACCGAAGGCTTTTGGCCCTCGGTAATTACCGAAGGGCAGAAGCCCTCGGTAATTGTTAGCGACAATGGATTTACCGAGGGCTCCTTGGCCGTCGATAAGCCGTCTGTAACTACCCTTTTCCGACGGTTTATGGCATTTTCCGAGGGCTTTTGGCCTTCGGTAATGCCCTTCTTTTTTGTAGTGCTCGCCGCCGATCCGCACCGGGGTCCTGTGGTTCAAGCCTCGTTCCTCGATCTGCACGGTGGTCCAGTGGTTCAAGCCCTCTACTCGCCGTCGATCCGCACCGGGGTCCAGTGGTTCAAGCCCCGTTCCTCGATCAGCACCGGGGTCCAGTGGCAGCAAGCTTGGCGAGACAAATGGAGGTAGCCGCGACAAATGGAGGAAGAGGCAACAGCGAACCCAGAAATGAGAAGCACTAGCGACGGAGATGGAAGCAAAGGCGCGCTCCAAACGTTGCAGAGGAAACAACCAAAGCACTTGGCGGTGGTGAAGAAGATGAACAGGAGAATGGTTCTGTTTCGCGCTGAGAAGAAAATGAACAGGAGAGAAGAGTGGTTCTGTTTCACGAAGCAATTTAAACAGCTTACTACCTCGGTTCTCCACTTAACTGAAGCATAAACACCTTACGACCTCCGTCAACAACCAAACCGAGGCGTAAACATCAGACAGAATTACGAGAAAAGGCATCGGTCTTCGAACACCCGAGGCATGCAAACGTTACTACCTCGATCAGCAATGTAACCGAGGCGCAAAGAATCGACAAAAAAAAAAAGTTGCATCATCACCTCGGTCAGTATGGAAATGCGAATTGCAGGCCTTTTATGCTTCGGTTCTGAGTACAACCGAAGCAGTAGCTGTACATCAGAACAGCCAGCCGGCAGAGCAGTCCCATCTAGGCAGGCGGAGCAGGTATGGAGCAGAGTTTTATGCCTCGGTTTAGCTTAGAACCGAGGGAGTAGCAGGCTTTAGGCATCGGTGTCGGGGCAGCCGAGGCATATAGATCTATACACTTCGGTTCCTATAAAATCGAAGCCTATATGGCGCTTTCTACACTAGTAAAAAAAAGGGATTAGAAAGCGCAATATACGCTTCGGTTTAAGCGAAACCGAAGCGTATAAAAGTACGGTGGCAAATTCGTAATAATAGCTTAAGTATATGCTTCGGGTTTCCCATGACCGGTGCCTAAAATGTGCTACTAACTCGGTTCTACGTAAAACCAAAGCATAAACCGGTGTCCAAATCTGCTCCACTTTACAGCTGATGGGACTGATAAGAGCTACTAACTCGGTTGCCCAGCAACCGATGCCTAAAGGGCACTACTAACTCGGTTTTGATAAAAACAGAGGCATGTGCTCCTACTAACTCTCCATTTCTCTGATATTTTTCACTTCCACCGCCCAACATCTTCTTCTTCCCTCCCTCGTGCTCTCACTTCTCCCAACATCTTTCGTGCTTTCTCTGCCGTGCTCTCCCACTCTTCCCTCCGTTCTCTCCCATTCTACTGTAGCCTCCGCCACTGCTACCTTCGTCGCTGCTGCCTCCGCCGCTCCAGATCGCCATCGCCAAGCCGCTCTAGATCGCCAAGCTGCTCCAGATCGGCGAGCCCTCCGCCATTGCTGCCTCCGAAAACGAGATCCCTTCGGCTGTTCGCGAAAACCCTACCGTTGGGAGCCACCACCTCGTCGTGCGACGCCTACGCAGCTTCCACCTCGTCTGAGTGCGTCACCTCTGGAAGAACAAGCGGTGGCCGTTAGGGTTTGATGTTGATGGTTGTGGATTCGCGGCGTCGTCTGAGGTTGCTGATTCGCGACGGCCATGGAGGTTGAACAGGTTGCGATTGGGGTTTTTCTGATGTTGATGGTGGTGGTGCGAGTTAGGGTTTGATGACGGCGGAGGAGGAGGAGAAGCGGCAGAGGCAAATGCGGAGGGCACGGCAGCTCTGCGGCGGAGAATGTCTCGGTCTGAGAAGGTGAGATTTGGGTCTAGGATTTTTATTTGATCTGTGTTTGGATTTCTTTGGGATTTTTGCTTGATTTGTGTTTTGGGCGCGGCGGCTCTACGGCGGGGAAGTATGGAAAACTGGACGAACAGCAGGGCATAGGGCAGTACGTGGACAAAGTTGCCGATTATCTGCACCAGTATGAGGACAAGGCTGTTGCACCTTCTCAACCTGCAGATTCCAAACCTGAAGAGGGTGGTGGTTTGGGTGGTCTTGCAAAACTTTAGTGTTGTTGTTCTTCTTCTATGTAATATTGAATAAATATGATATGATCTCGTGTTTGTAGAAGAAAGATCTTTTCTTAGTTCCACAAACATTAATCATTGAATGGATTTGCCTGCAAGGTGCACTATCAGATTTTGTTTTTGTTTGTGTTCAATGCTTTTTGCTTTCAACATTGCATTATCAGATTTTGTTTGTGTTCAATGCTTTTTGCTTTCTGCTTTCAACACAATGCTTGCTGCTTTCACTGTACTGCCTCGGTTCAGGTCCCAACCGAGGCAGGAGAATATGAGATATTGACTCGGCTGACAACCGAGGCAAAAAGAGATAGAGTTTTTACCTCGTGTGGATATGCACCGGTTATAGAACCGGTGTTTATAAACGTAAGTAACCGAGGCCATATCCCTCGAATGTACTAGTGCTAATCCCTTTATTTTACTAGTGAGGTTTGCTTTTTTATTTTTCTGTCACCCTTCGCCAACACCCAATTTTCTTTTTGGAAGATAACAAAATGAATTGACCGATTTATTTTGACCATTCAATGAAATGTAGGATTCATATTTTATTTTATTTTCTAAACTTACACAAAAAACAACAAACAGCCTCTCATCGTTTTCATCATTTGGAGAAATGGTTGGGGCTTAAGGACAACAACTTTTTAGCAATGGAGGTCTACAAAAGAAGAGAATTTCCTTCATCACTGTTTTCATCAATGGTATGGCTTTTTCGCTCGGGTGTATCACATGATAAGTTGTTATGTGTAACACTAAATACAAGAGAGCACAATTGATTTAGTTGTAGAGGAATTTTACCACTCAACAGTTGAAAGAAACATCCAAACTTTCTATCTGTACTAAATTGGAGAATGCAACTGGAATTTGTCCAATCAAATCATTGGTGAGACAAATTCAATGCTCGAATTCTAGTTATGTTTCCAAGCTTGCAGACATATGAGCAAGGTTGTTTCCCTATATATGTGTAGGATCTTTTCTTCGTAGTGAAGTTTGCTTTCTATTCTATATTTGATAACGAAGCATAGCTATAACTTTTACCACGAAAGCCATTAAATGTAGCCATTGGTCATCATTATCAAAAGCATTTTACCGAAGCAATAGGGTATTGGACCAAAGAAATTATTATAAGAAAGATCTAGTATACCCAAATCTGCCCATTGGCATAGTTGCTCTGGTAAATGTCTTGTAAAGCAGTTACCTTTCAAACTTAGTATGTTCAACCTTATATGAGCAAGGTCTTGTATCAGATCTAGAATGCTATAGAAAATTTCATTGTAGCTAAGGTACAAACTTGTTAAGAAAAATCGTTTGCTAAATATTCTTTTGGATAAACTACTTAAACTGTTGTTGCTCAAACGGATGTATTCACTGAAGCATTGACAAAAGATGGCACGTAACCTGTCAAATTGTTGTATGAGATATGTAGATATGATTCCACTAACCTTTTCGAAACAGACCTGTTCTAGCTAATAGATAAGTTTCTGATAGGGTGTTAAGGGTTTATGGGAGGAGGAAGAGAAATTAATGAAGAGGTTAGGAGGTTAGGGGTTTGTAACTGTTCGGTTAACAGTTGGATAGTTAGTAAGGGTTGCCTTTATAAGAAGGCAGGGGCTCTTGTAAGGTGGAGAGCTTTGTGAATTCCTTGTATAGACAGGACTATTTCCTGTGAAGGGAAAGTGTTCCCTCTAGAGTTTTGAACTGTATCATTTTATTCTTTGATTACAAGAATAATACAGTTTTGTTTTTCCAGTAATCTGGTTGTGTGTAATGTTTTGAGTGATAGATTGATTTCTTGACCAAAGAAATCTATCAAATTGGTCCAACCTACTAGATACTTGCGGGTGAGGAGCGTGATGGAAGCAAGAATGGGTGTTGTGGAGGGAAGGTTGGATTCGCTGGAAACGACGGTGGAGGAATTAAAGGCCGAAGCACGGGGGATATACCAAGAAGTCAAAGAAATCACGTGAATTCTTGGAATAAGGGAGAGGAACTAGGATAGGAGCTTTGAGGGGAGTCAAGGATCGGTGAATGGAGATCGGTTAAGAAAGAAAGAAGGCTCTGAGAAGGAATTGGAGGAGGAAAGGCTCTGGTTGGCTTACATTTGTATGTAGGGAGGCACGAGACTGGTTTAGGTTCTGGAAAACGAAAATCAAGAACCCTTCTTCGGAAGACCTGAGGGAGGCGCTGATCAGGAGGTTTGGGGGAAGTAACAGAGGGTCTGTGTTTGAAAAACTGGCAGCAGTGAGACAGAAGGAGACGGTAGAGGAGTACGTTCAAGAGTTTGAGATGTTGGTGGCTCAAACTACCGAAGTAACCGAGGAGCAGCTTCTGGAGGTAGCCAGATTAGACCCCATAATCCAAAGGACCTGCTAACAGCCATGGAGGTAGCCAGAGACGTGAAAGAGGTCAGTAAGAACCCAAGAATGAGTGGGGGAATGACCAGTAAGAAAAATCTGACATGGGGAAGGTATCACGGGGGTTCTGGGGCGGTATTTACGACCGAAACATTCAAGGGAGGCCAGAGTGGACAAAGGTCCACAAGCAATGTGAGTACGACAAGGAAGGAAGGAACATTGAGTACGGTGGGGTCCAAGGCAGGAATTAATGCAGTCGCGGAGACTCGGACTAGGGGTGAGGAATCAACCCTATCCGGAATATATAAAGAGAAGGGAAGAAGGGAGGTGGCATATTTTAAAAAAATTAATTGGAATGGATAATCTTTCAAAAATATACATCCAACAACAAATAAAAATTTTAAAGATGCTCTTATTCTTTAAGACATTGATCACTCATTTGATTTAAGGTGTATCATTGTTGGGATTTATATTCTTCATTTAATTACTATTATAACATTTGTTCTAACTTGTGTTATAAAATGGGTATTTGACCTTGGTGGAAAAGCATACAAAACTCCAAAGAAGATAAGGAAGTTTGCCTTGTTTCATGTTGAAAATTTGAAGGCAAATCCTTTTCAAGAGGGACGGAATGACGGAAAACCACTTAGCCATGGTCAAGCACTTTCAATGAGGGCAAATCCTTTGGAGCCATCATGAAGCATGGATTGAAGAGTAGTGTAGGAATTTAGGCCATGTAGTGTAGGTTTGTTTAAAGCTTATATTAAGGCCTAAGTAGCATAGGATTTTCCTTGAAAGTTAGACATCTAAATCAAGTGGAAAGTGTGTGCCAAGTGTGATGCTTCCATTGGAGATGATTTACTTTTTAAAAGGTAGCCACATGGATATTTACTTTCTTGTTTTTGCATTCAAAACCCTAAATTATTCTTAAAAGTCTTAAATAGTTAAGTAATTACATGATTGTTTAGTGTTGTGAGTCTCTTGGGAAACGATACTTGGTCTTACCATTTATTATTACTTGATACGATTCGGTATACTTGTTGAGGTCTTAAAATGTGACATACTAAGAATTGATCTTGGAGTCAATTGAGTGTATCCTAAATTTAAAGACTTTAGAAATGAAAGTCCACTAATAGCATATGCAATCACTGTCACTCAAGTTGTTTCCAGACAAGTCAAAGACCTCAAGATTCTTTAACATAGAGCATAAACCTGCAAGGTAAAGTGACACTACATACGTTTATTTTTATCCTAAAGCTATTATCCCTACAAATGAAATAGGAAAATTACTCCACCTTGAATATTCATATCCGAGTCCAATTCATTGTCAGACAAATAGAGTTCCTTCAAAGATGTGAATCCCCCGAGAGATGGCAACATCTCATTAGTCAAATAGTTCTCACTTACGTCAAGGATTTCTAATCTAAGCAACTTCGATGAGAGAGTTTCAAAAACTTAAGGCATACACATGTGTTAGTGATCATAGTAATTATAGAGATGCTTATCACATCATCATAAGAATACATATCCTTACCGTTGAATGTTGCATTGAACCCATTTTATGTTTTATCGAACCCGTTGGATGATTGATATAGAGCCTTGAGAGCTGGAAGGCCATTCAAACAAACTAGAATGTCGGAGAAAGCGTACATGCCACAATTAGTCAAGTCAAGGACTTCCAGATTTTCTGACCTTGCAAAGTATTAAAATTAAATGGAAATAATTATTCATGTTTCACACAGTGATCAAGAAATAGAATGTGTAGGATAATAACCTTCACTGTCCGCACAATCTAATGTTCAATCACTATAGCTCAAGTTGAGACTCTTCAAATCTTTGAAGACAACAAGATCAGCGTAACTTATTCTTAGACTCCCTAGGCCATGAAGATCAAGTTTGGTCACTCTCCCTGGGGAGGAGTTGCACTCCACTCCTTCCCATTCACAACAATTTGTTCCTTTCCTTTGCCGAGATGAAGGGAAGCGAAGACGGGGATTTAAACTCCAAAGAGCTTCTCTCTCTTCCTTTCAACACCCTTCGCACCATATCACTTCCATCAAAACAAAAATCAATAAAGTCACACTAACGCTCTTCATTTTCATCTTCATATTTTGCAACAAAGGATTTGGGCGTTTAAATAAGAAGGAACCAATTATGTAAAAGGAAGAAAAAAAGGAGAAAATTTGTCTTATTATTTTTGAATGAAAAATCAAAGATATATACAAGAGAGAGTATCTATAATTCTGCTATTTTATTCCTATAATTACTCTAATTTGATCCTATAATAATGCAACATTATTCATGTCAATCAACTATTTAATATGGATAATAATAACAATATATTCTCTCAATAATCTCTGGATATGATTTATTTTCTAACACTCCCCCTCAAGTTGGACAGTGAATATCAAGAACTCCCAACTTGCGCTTCATGATAGAAAACACTTCTTTTCCCAGTGGTTTGGTGAACACATCGGCAAGTTGTTCAGCTGAAGGTACATACTTAGTTGCGACTGAGCCATCCTCAATCTTATCATGAATGAAGTGGCAATCCATCTATATGTGTCTAGTTCTTTCATGGAAAACTGGGTTAGTTGCAATATCCGTAAGGCTGCTTTATTGTCACAATACAACAATGCCGGTTTAGGATGCAATATCCGTAAATCTTTCAACAATGATTATAACTAAGTCAACTCACAACAAGTACTAGTCAATGCTCTATATTCAGCTTCTATTGAGGATAGAGACACCATCTTCTGCCTCTTTGTTCGCCAAGAGATAAGGGAAGATCCCAAAAAACACAATAACCTGTAGTTGATTTTCGGGAAACTGGGCAACCTCCCCAATCTGAATCACAGAAAGCACGCAAAGATAATTCATTTTGTGAAGGGAAAAACAAACCTTGACCTAGGTTATTTTTTAAATATCGTAGTACAGTATTGTAGCTTTCATATGAGGCTTGCATAGAGCGTGCATGAACCTTCTCAATATGTGTACCGCATAGGTGATATCTGGATGGGTAATTGTTAAATAAATTAAGCGACCAACAAATCGCTTATATATTGACGGGTCCTTTAATAATTCCCATTCATCATAAAGCTTTATATTTTGTTCCATAGGAAAATCCATGGGCTTAGCTCCAAGATACCCACGATCTTTAAAAATTTCCAAAGCATATTTCCTTTGTGATATGAAAATACCTTTCTTAGAACGAGAGACCTCAATACTTAGAAAAAATTTAAGATCACCCAAATCTTTTATCCGAAAATGATTGTGTAGGAATTGTTTAAGATTGGATATTGCAATAGGGTCATTACCAGTTATGAGTATATCATCAACATAGATCAACAAAGTTGTACAGGACTTGCCTTTTGTACAAAGTTATGAATAAAACCAACACTTGGTGAGTTTCAAGATCATATAACTTGTAAGCTTTTTTACCAAGAGGATAACCAAGAAAAACACATCTTTGGGCACGAGGAGCAAACTTATGAGAAACATGAAAATTATTATCATAAGTAAGACATCCAAAAACTCTAATGTGTGAATAAGAAGAGATTTTACTATATAGGCGCTCAAAAGGTGTCTTGCGTAAAAGAAGAGGTGTGGGCAACCGGTTAGTTATATGGACAGCAGTAGAAACACATTCTGCCCACAACTATAAAGGAAGATGAGCTTGAAAACAAAGAGCTCGTGCTGACTCAAGGATATGTCTATGTTTACACTCGACAACCCCGTTTTGTTGTGGTGTGTAAGTGCAAGAATGTTGGTAAGTGGTACCTTGTTGTTTAAAAAAATCTTGCAGAGAAAAAATTTCTTTCCATTGTCAACCCGAATATTGGCTATATTGGTATTAAATTGAGTTTTGACAAAAGAAAAAAAATTGGTAAGAATAGCTCGTGCTGACTCAAGGATATGTCTATGTTTGCGCTCGACAACCCCGTTTTCTTGTGGTGTGTAAGTGCAAGAATGTTGGTAAGTGGTACCTTGTTTAAAAAAATCTCACAGAGAAAAAAATGTCTTTCCATTGTCAACCCGAATATTGGCTATATTGGTATTAAATTGAGTTTTGACAAAAGAAAAAAATTGGTAAGAAGATGTTGGGTTTCACTTTTATGGTGAACGAAAAAAACCCAAGTAAAGCGAGAAAAATCATCCACAATGGTCAAAAAATACCTAGCACTAGAAAGAGAAGGAATTTTATACGGTCCCCAAATATCAAAATGAATTAATTGAAAAGGTTTAATGGAATAAATTGAACTAGTTGGAAAAGAAAGTCATGTATGTTTTATAAGAGTACAAACATCACAAGTTTTATTTGACTCTAAGGAGAGATTTAACATAGTTTTAGCCATGAAGTCTAATCTAGATGGAGATAGATGTCTTAGTCATCGATGCCATAAGGTAGTAGAAGTGTTTGAAGGAGAAGATGACTTGGTGGCATGGGCTGCTATGGGTTGAATGGGAGTTTGTGACTTATTTGATGTCATTGCAACCAAGTAACAGAGTCCGCCTCGTTGTTTACCCAAACCAATTGTCATCATCGTCATCAAATCCTGCAAAATACACCCAAAAGGAAAAAAAGTTATTGAACAGTTTAAATCTCGTGTGACTTGACTTACCGACATCAAATCTACTTTGCAAGATGGCACCCCAAGCACATTTTTTAAATAAACAATTGGGCTCAAAGGTAGAGTGCCAGTAGAGATAATTGGGGCCCAATCACCATTTGGCATAACAATTGGTGGTAAAGAAGTGTTTTCTTTACTGTTAACAAGCAAGGTTGGTGAAGAAATAATGTGATCGGTAGCCCCACTATCAATTATAAGTTTGGGTAGTGACAAACCTGAAGAAACATTAGCATTGTTGGCCTTAGGACTAGCTGATTGAGATGATTCATTACCCTGTATAATAGACAATATTTGTTGGAGTTGCTGATGGACAAATTTATGAACACCAAATTATGATGTCACAAACTTGTTTTCAATCGGCAAGTATGACCGAATCGTTCAAGTAATAAACTTGGTTAGACCAAGTATCGTTCTTCCCAAAGGACTCACGGCCTAGTTTAGTTATGTGGTTTCTTGATTAACTAAGACTTACAAACGAAATAATTGGGGTTTAAGATGCAAGACAGAAAATAAACATGTATGCATGAATTTTGATCAATGGCAAAAAGCAAAAGATAAGCACTTTCAATGAAATATAGATATGAATATGTTGTTGGGGGGTCAATTTCATCTTATCCACTCTCATATATTTTTAGGAATTCAACAGTCAAATCATCATTGTTAATGCCACTCTCTAATGTACCTTTCCAGAAGGCTTCTCCCTAATCACGAGTTCATACAATTCCTAGCATTCCTAATGATCAGTTCATAAGTGCAAGAGCTTAATGACAACCAATATAAAATTGGGAGAAATTCCCCGGATCTAGACTTCCCCGTACGTGCCCGTATCGACAAAACCAATAATCATGCATCGAATGAGTTAAACAATGCAAGCATTAAGCAAAGAGGAAAAACCCTAACTAATGATGAAAAGAAAGCATAAGTCTTAATTAAAAGATGTAAAAACAGATTCCATATATGAGAGTTTCACAAGATTACATTGATTCCCCAACAAACATACAGAGTTTAGTTCACCATATTCATGGTGAACCTAGATGAATTACAATGAAAGAATGAAAGAATAAACCCTAAAAAGGTGAAGAGGAAGCCTCAGCATCCAAGATCCTCCTTCAAAGGGGTGGAAGAGAGAGTGTTTGCCTCGTTTCTGCCAAAGATGCCTAACCCTAGGAAACCCTAAAGCTTATATATCATTCGTAAATTATAAAAAGTCAAGTCCAAGCCCATTAAAGTGCCGCTCAGCGGTAAAATACCGCTCAGCGGTGAGTGCGTGACTTGTTTTCTCCCCTCAGCGGCCATTTTGCCCCTCAACGGACCTCACGTGACTTCCAGAGTGCCGCTCAGCGGTAAACTGCCGCTGAGCGGTGACTTCGGCTTCTCTTTTTTGCACTTTTTGTTGTCTTTTCTGATTTCAACTCTCTCCTTCTTCACTTCTTTCACCAAATTCACCTTAAAACCTGCACAAAAACACTGAAATCAAGCATAAACCTGTCCAGCTCTCTTATTTCCAAAAATATAAAGAAAAGCATGATTTCAAGCTAGTTTCTAAGTGTAAAGGTTGCTTTTAGTGTCAATTTTAATCATAAAAATAACAGTTTTTCAACTGTTATCACAACCCCAAACTTAAAACTTTGCTTGTCCTCAAGCAAATAAGATGTAACTCAATCTTCAACCAATTCATATGATGGTTCACTCATTCAAAAATCCTCTTTTTCAAGATAAGTAGCAACTTCACTCAAACTTATGACCAAGAGTTTAATCAAGATGTGCACATGTTTTAGTGTTCACAAAGTCATTTAAATTCCAACAAATGCTATTCTCATGAATGATCAATCAATTAAGCATGGATGTTCATGTGTTCATGTAATATTTCCTCACTAAGTCAAGTGTTTCACTCACACTCAAGTGTATAAGAGATGATCACTCATTCACTCTACTATCACAATGTCACATGAATCAAATTTGCCTTTCATTTTACCACAATAAAAAACATTTACAAGCATGCATCATCACAAGGACTTTTCTATGGCTTATAATGTGGCTGGGCTAACAAGAAAATTGGTTTTTCTGGATCACAAAATCCTTGAGTTAAGAGAATCATACAACACAATCATCTTATTCTTTCCCAACTTTCTTTTGCCTTTGCATTGAGCTTTGCTTCTTTTCTTTTCTTTTCTTTTTCTATGCATATTCTTACTTTTTAGCTCTTAGCTCAATGCTTTTCATGTTTTCCCAACAACCCCAAACTTGAACATTTAACAATACCACACAAGATTTTCTACTTAACTCAAGGTAAAGATTTTTCAATCAAAGGTTTCAGTGTATATTCAAGGCTAAGGGTTCAAAAGGATTGAACACAAAGTGTTCTCTTTTAGTGGGCTAACTTTTACAAATTTGGCCAATAAAAAGGTTTCCAACAAACGGCCTTGATCATATGATGCAAAACAAGCAATTGATTCAATCATAGAAAACCTGGGCAAAATCATTCATGCTTTCAAAGTAATAGCATTCAACAATAACAACTCTGGAGCTCAAAATCTCACATATAAGCTCATTCACATTTGACATACACATCCTGCTTAATTTCACAATCACAATCATGATATCATGCATTTGTTCACAAAGCTTGTGAATCACATGTATAAGCATTTTAATGTGCACATCATCTCAACATCAATTAATCATAAAGCATCATTCAGTATTACTTATCACACAATCACAGTTAATAGCAAACCATCACAAGAAACCAGGTTTCAAATAGAGTACATCAAACCCTAATCTAAAAACAAAAACAAATAAGTTCAGAAAACTTAAACCACAAAAGCATAATCATATGATAGCATTTATCAGTAAATGCTATCTCAGCTCCTCATCAGTCTGAGTTGTCCTCTGTATCTTCCTCTTCCTCTTCATCTTCATCATCTTCAAATGCATCATCATCATCAGCTTCATCTTCTTCCATCTCTCTAGCTGAAGCTTCAGCTGCTCCAGCTCCTCCTCCATGCACTGGCTCCTCTGGCCAAGCTACCACATTAGGGAATTCATCCATAGTCCACCTGTGGGCTGGAGGTGTATCATACATCCCCACAATCATCTCAGCAGTGGCCACCTGCCCTCTGTGAATGGACTGCAACTGAGCACCTATAAGAGACATGTACATGTCCCTCATCTGTCGCAACCGGAATCGCGACGGGACGACGATCCAAAAAGAAATGCGGGTTTTGAAAAGAGATTTTGGAGTCGCCACCATAGTTTATTCTGGAAAACTACGGAAAAACCATAAAACGATAAAGCACGGTCCACGAAAACCAAAGATTGGGTTCGGGAGTCGGTTACGCGTGGGGAAGGTGTTAGCACCCCACAACGCCTGCCCTAAGGCAGTACCTTTAACTAAATGCACGAATATGATGTGATTTTCAAAATGTTTAACTATCCCCTAAAATAAAATTCTAAAATAAACAAAACATATTTTTTAGTTTTTGGGCCCGACAAGGATTGACCTTGCTCCTACGTATTCTCATTCAAAATGAGAAATCAGGGTTACGTAGTTCTTTTAGAAAACTGCTTGAAAATTTCTTTGAAAATTGTTTAGAAAATTTTGTTTGGAAAATGATTATGGATAAGTTTGGATTTTTGGGAAAGTGAACCTGACAAGGGCTAGCCTTGCTCCTACGTATCTCCACTTTTGATGGAGAATCAAGGATCACGTAGTTCTGGGTAGCAAGACTATTTGTTGTTTAAAATTGTTGATGTTTTCGGGTTTTTTGAAGATTTTAGACCCCTTTTTTTTTATTTTGTTTAAGAAAGAGAAAAGGTTGTTAGCACAAGGACGATGCGTGCGATCACACATGTGCATAAACCTTTAAAACATATTTTTTTTGGTTAATTTTACTTAAGGAAAAGAAAAGGTTTTTAGCACAAGGACGATGCGTGCGATCACACATGTGCCTAAACCTTTAAAACATATTTTTTGTAATTTTAATTAAGAAAGATAAAAGGTTTTCAGCACAAGGACGATGCGTGCGATCACACATGTGCCAAAACCTTTAAAACATATTTTTTGTAATTTTAATTAAGAAAGATAAAAGGTTTTCAGCACAAGGACGATGCGTGCGATCACACATGTGCCAAAACCTTTAAAACATATTTTTTTGTAATTTTAATTAAGAAAGATAAAAGGTTTTCAGCACAAGGACGATGCGTGCGATCACACATGCGCCAAAACCTTTAAAACATATTTTTTGTAATTTTAATTAAGAAAGGGAAAAGGTTTTTAGCACAAGGACGATGCGTGCGATCACACATGTGCCTAAACCTTTAAAACGTATTTTTTTTGTAATTTTAATTAAGAAAGAGAAAAGATTTTCAGCACAAGGACGATGCGTGCGATCACACATGTGCCTAAACCCTTAAAACGTATTTTCATAAATTCCTTTATTTAAATTGTAAATATTGCATTATTAAATATATATTTTAGGATAAGTAAATATCTAGAATAAGTAGATAGAACAAAATAAAATAATAAATAAAAATAAAAATAAAAATAAAAGAAATAAATAGGACAAATGAAATAAGATAGACAAGAATAAATGAAATAGAATAAAATAAAATAAGAAAAACAAACAAATAAAAATAACGAGCGTTGGGTGGATCATAAACGGACGTTGAGAAAGAGGAGAAATAACGAGCGTTCGTTTCGGGGATTAACGAACGTTCGTTGAAAATGAGGAGGAATAACGAGCGTTGGGGGATCATAAACGGGCGTTGAGAATGAGGAGAAATAACGAGCGTTGGGGGAATTATGAACGGACGTTGGGAATGAAGTGAAATAACGAGCGTTCGTTTCGGGGATTAACGAACGTTCGTTGAGAATGAGGAGGACGAACGAGCGTTGGGGGGATTAACGGACGCTCGTTGAGAATGAGGAGAAAGATCGAGCGTTCGTTTGGTGGATTAACGAACGTTCGTTGAGAATGAGGAGGAACGAGCGTTGGGGGGAATTGACGAACGTACGTTGAGAAAAGTAGCCTGGATGACGAGCGTTCGTGGGTGATATGACGAACGTACGTTGAGTACAGGAGGGTAGATGACGAGCGTTCATTGGGACAGGAGGTTGAGTGACGAGCGCTCGTTGGGGACGAGCGTTCGTTGGGGAACTGACGAACGGACGCTCGGAAAGGGGCTGAATGACGAGCGCTCATTGGGACGGGCGTTCGTTGGGGAATTGACGAACGGACGCTGGGAAAGGGGCTGAATGACGAGCGCTCCTTGTGGACGAGCGTTCGTTGGGGAGTTTGCAAACGGACGCTGGGAAAGGGGGCCGAATGACGAGCGTTCGGAATGGGTTGAAAAACGAGCGTTCGAAAAGAGGGAGTAACGAGCGTTCGAAAAGGTTGAAAAACGAACGTGAGAAAAGAGGGAGTAACGAGCGTTCGTAAAGAGTTGAAAAAACGAGCGTTCGGAAATTCTAAAAGACGAGCGTTCGAAAAGGGGGAATAACGAGCGTTCGGAAAGAGTTGAAAAACGAACGTGAGAAAAGAGGGAGTAACGAGCGTTCGTAAAGGATTGAAAAACGAGCGTTCACCTTTGGGCTTGGCCTAGCACCGGCCCAGGGTGGCCTTTCTGACCTAGAATCCCCTAGGGGTTCTCTCACTCTACACTCAATGCTGCCTTCCTCCATCGAGACCCAGGTCTCTTTCTCTCTGACCAGGAAAAGCTAGGGCTGGGATGCATGCCCCGCCACCTACGCCACTACTTCTTCCAACCAGCCACCGCGCCACCACCTTCCACCCGTCTCGGCGTCGGCGGCGACCCCAAGCACCACCGGAACCACGGCCGGCCACGGCGTTCTCTCCCCCTCTCTCTCTCGCACTAGCCTAGGGTTGAGGCTTTTCCACCTTGGGCACCTCCTGCCGCCGCCTCTGCCAGAGCCGGCCACCGTCGCCTCTAGCTGGAGCGCGCTTCTTCACCGGCGCCACCAGTGTCACTTTCCTCCCTCTCCGTCCTGGTTTTCTTATTGGCTGCTATTCACTGGTTCAAATCTGATTTTGTATGGAATTGGTTGATGAACAAAAACATTGAAGACTATGGAAAATCAGAGAGCTCGCTGCTCCATGTCTTCGAAAAGGAGAGACCGAAAATGGATTTTTATAGCTTCATTGTACAGGATATGCATTGGAATGTGTTTGTGTGCGTATGAGTAGGAATGTGATAATTGATTCTCTACTTTTCAGGTGATGGGATACAGCAAAAACCATGTTCATGGTGTTGGAGTTGGGGATGAATGAGTGGCAAGGGAGGGCATCCATACGAAGTTACAGAACACAGCCAAATGCAACGAAACAAATACCATTCCAGATACTATCCCAATGACGATATGGCTTCAGAAACTGAATTTTTTTTGGTTTTCTTCACGTGGTTATGGCTTTGGATGGTTTTCTTTGCCTCTTGTAGATGAAAGGCAGCTGTAGCAACAGGGAATGGATGACGGTTGCAGATTGGGTGAGGGGATATCAGTTTGCAGGTTGGTGGTGAGGCATGTTTTTGTTATTAGGATGGGTGACAAGCAGTATACGAGGCCAAATCAACTTAAAGGGAAACAAACAAAAGCAGACATCACGAAGCATAAACAGATGTGAGACCAAATCATCATCATCAGATGGAAATAAATAGGAGCACATATCACCCAACATACACATACGACAAAACGTCTACCATTAGCAGTGAAGCTTTAAGAAGAGGAACTTACCTTTTGCATTCAAGTTTTCTTCTCTTTGTAATTTCTAGTAACCTTCCTCTTCTGATTAAAACCTTCTCCCTCCTATTCCTTCGATTGCTCCCTTTCTTCTTTGTTACCAATGATGAATGGTTCCCTCGGAATTTATGGTTGGTCTTTGGGTGAGGGGAGTCAAGGCCTAGTTGAGAATCCAAGCATGGTGGCTTGAGAGTAAGACAAGGGTTGGAGTGGGCCGAGGCTCCGAAAATGAGTGAATGATGATGAAGGTTGGGGGAATGGATTTGGGAGTGAAAAAAGGAAAAGTGGTCGGGGTGGTTACAGGTCAGAGGAGCAGAGGAGTGGAGAGCCAAAACGGGAGTGTGAGTGTCAGAGTGCGTGTGATGGAGGAAAATAGAGAAAAGGGTCTGAGGTCAATGGTGGATCTGTTGGAGGTGAGGAATTGGGAGTGAAAGGGAAATGTGGTTGGGAGTGGTTACGGACGAGGGGAGCAAACAGGGGCGTCTGTCAGTGTGCGTGGTGCTGCCTCCCCCCGCTCTGTAGTCCTTACCTGCATCAAACCGTTTTCTGTCCCCTCCCCCCTTTAACACACATACACGCGATAAAACATTTATTTATTTTTTATTATTATTTTTCACTAAAGACAAAATGGTACGTTCCAAGCCTTTTCCTTTTCATTTTTTTTAAAACTATGTTAATTCAAATTAACCATATTAATTATATTAGAACAAAACTAAAACTAAAAATAAAAGTAAAACAAAGTTAAAAAATGGAAATTATGAAAGGAAAAGTAAAATAAAATAAAAATGGAATACTAAAAAGAAAATAAGAATAAAATAAAAGAAAAGGAATGAAAATGACAATGTAAATGAAAACGAGTAAATAATAGAATATAAGACAATAGAATACGATGAAGCCAAAACCAATCCGGACGAAATTTGGTATTGACACTCTGTATCTTCCTCTTCCTCTTCATCTTCATCCATAGTCCACCTGTGGGCTGGAGGTGTATCATACATCCCCACAATCATCTCAGCAGTGGCCACCTGCCCTCTGTGAATGGACTGCAACTGAGCACCTATAAGAGACATGTACATGTCCCTCATCTGGAATGGTTCTGCTTCATGTTCAAAATGCTTATGCAAACCCTAACTAAAACAAATCAACAAAAAATATTCAATCAACTGGGTTGCCTCCCAGGTAGCGCTTGTTTAACGTCACGAGCCTGACCCAAAATCCACCAACACCCTTCAGTAGGTGCAAAATTTTCTTACCAACACCCATCAGTAGGTGTTACAGCCATTGTATCCTTCAGTAGATACTTAATCACCTAACATCCTTCAGTAGATGCTATATCCAACCAACTAAATACAAAAATAAGGTTCACAAATTAAAAATTACAAAACCAAATCAAAAGTTCACTGGGTTGCCTCCCAGCAAGCGCTCTTTTAATGTCATTAGCTTGACCCAATAAAGTTCAAGTTTCATCTTCTTTATAGTTGATGTTGTCATTCCACCAACTCCTCAGCTGTTTCCTTTGAACTGTTTTGGTTCTTCTAGAATATGGAGACTCTATCTCTATCATCTCCTTCTCTTTAAAGCCCTTCACAACCCACAACTTGTTCTTGATTCTTACAGGTGTGCCAAGTTGGAGTCTTCTTTTCTTCCAGTCTCTAGGAATTTCTTCTCCTCTTCCAATCTCTTCTTCCTTGGGTACCTGAAACAACAAACAATGGTTACCTGAAACCTCAAGATTTTCATCTTTACGGCTAGTCATGGGTGCATCTCGAAATGCAGCTTTATAACTAGCTTCTTCCTCCTTTGCTTGCGTCTCATCTTTGAAGACATCTACCACCACTCTCTCCTCTCTGTCCTGGAGCACCACTATACCTTCATTTACATCTATGATAGCCCTGGCCGTTTTCATAAACGGTCTTCCTAGTATGATAGGTATCTTCTCAGTCTCCATCTTCATCACCACAAAGTCTGCCAAGAACTGAAGTTTGCCAACACAAATATAATGTCCTCTCTCTCTTCTCTCTCTTTTTTTTCTCTCCTCTCCTCTTCTTCTTTTTTCTTTTTATCTCTCTCAACTCTTTCTTTCCACTCACATGTTTCTTTTTCACTCTCACTCTCATTTTCTTTCTCCTCTCTTTCTTTTTGTCTCTCCTCTAACACTCTACCACTTCTCGTCACAACAGTTTTACACTCCTTTCCGAGATTATCATGTTTCATCTCGTTAACTATTCTCTCAACATAAACCTCCATATTTTTAAATGCAACATCCACATTATGACAATAAGACGCATTCGTCTTCAAGAATCTTTGGAAAGTCTCTTCAAGCTTTGTTGTTTTCTCAACTGGAGTAAATTGCATCTGCCATTTTTGTTGTTGCACTTGAACCATTGAGACCTGTTGTATTTCCTATGGGATTTGAGAAAGTTTCATAGTTACTTCTTCAAGCTGTTGAGAGATAATTCTATTTTGAATAAGCAAAGCCTCATTTGATTGTAACAACTCCTTCTGACTAAAATCTCCTTTTTCAATGTTGAGTTCGTTGTCACTAGTAGCCATATTTTCAATAATTTCAGTTGCTTCCTCTGGAGTTTTCCATTTAATGTTTCCTCCTACTGAGGCATGAAGCATCATCTTAGTTTGTGAACCAAGACCTTCAAGGAAAGTTAGGACTACTTCTTCTTCTTTGAAGCCATGCATGGGTGTTTTTCTTAGCAGACTTTTGTATCTATCCCATGCATGCCCTAGTGATTCTTCCATGCCCTGCTTAAATGAAGATATCTCTTGCTTGCCTTTTGTCACCTTTGATTGTGGAAAGTACTTGTTCAAAAACTTTGTTACCACTGCTTCCCACTCTGTGAAACTTCCTTCTGGAAAAGAATTCAACCAAAGCTTAGCATTGCCTCCCAATGAGAAAGGAAACAAACTAAGTTTGATCGCTTCGTCTGGCACCCCCTTAATTTTCACTGTGTTGCAAATTTCATTAAATGTAGTAAGGTGCTCATATGGGCTTTCATGAGATAACCCATTAAATTGATTACTCTTCACCAGTTGGATCAGTGCTGGTTTGACCTCCATGTTAGCTGCATTGACTCTAGGTCTAGCTATGCTGTTAAAGTGCTGAGGTCCAGCTATATTGGTGTAATCAGCAAGAGTTCTTCTGATATTATTGTTCTCCATATTTTCTATGCTATTGTCAGAACCTTGTGGTGATGGTTGCACCAGAGTTTCCGGAGGAGGAAAAAGTTCTCTAGATGTTCTGATTCTTCTCCTCCGTCTACTGTCTTCTAATCCTTCAAGTAGAGGTTCTGTTGTTTTCTTGCTCCTAGTTCGAATTGCCTCCTGCATACACAAGAACACAAAACCCTAGAAAAGATTTGGTTAGCACAAAAAGATATAAGAGAAGATATAAGATTTAGAAAATAAAAACAGAAAACAGAAAAACAGAAAACAGAAAAATAAAATAAAATAAAATCCAATAAAATACAAACTGAAAAATAAAAACATAAAATAAAATAAAATAAAATAAAAATTCGAAATTTAAATTAAAAATAAAAAAAAATAAGTCAAAGATAATCAATAATCACACAAATTAACCAGTTAAACCAGAGTCCCCGGCAACGGCGCCAAAAACTTGATGGACAAATTTATGAACACCAAATTATGATGTCACAAACTTGTTTTCAATCGGCAAGTATGACCGAATCTTTCAAGTAATAAACTTGGTTAGACCAAGTATCATTCTTCCCAAAGGACTCACGGCCTAGTTTAGTTATGTGGTTTCTTGATTAACTAAGACTTACAAACGAAATAATTGGGGTTTAAGATGCAAGACAGAAAATAAACATGTATGCATGAATTTTGATCAATGGCAAAAAGCAAAAGATAAACACTTTCAATGAAATATAGATATGAATATGTTGTTGGGGGGTCAATTTCATCTTATCCACTCTCATATATTTTTAGGAATTCAACAGTCAAATCATCATTGTTAATGCCACTCTCTAATGTACCTTTCCAGAAGGCTTCTCCCTAATCACGAGTTCATACAATTCCTAGCATTCCTAATGATCAGTTCATAAGTGCAGGAGCTTAATGACAACCAATATAAAATTGGGAGAAATTCCCCGGATCTAGACTTCCCCGTACGTGCCCGTATCGACAAAACCAATAATCATGCATCGAATGAGTTAAACAATGCAAGCATTAAGCAAAGAGGAAAAACCCTAACTAATGATGAAAAGAAAGCATAAGTCTTAATTAAAAGATGTAAAAACAGATTCCATATATGAGAGTTTCACAAGATTACATTGATTCCCCAACAAACATACAGAGTTTAGTTCACCATATTCATGGTGAACCTAGATGAATTACAATGAAAGAATGAAAGAATAAACCCTAAAAAGGTGAAGAGGAAGCCTCAGCATCCAAGATCCTCCTTCAAAGGGGTGGAAGAGAGAGTGTTTGCCTCGTTTCTGCCAAAGATGCCTAACCCTAGGAAACCCTAAAGCTTATATATCATTCGTAAATTACAAAAAGTCAAGTCCAAGCCCATTAAAGTGCCGCTCAGCGGTAAAATACCGCTCAGCGGTGAGTGCGTGACTTGTTTTCTCCCCTCAGCGGCCATTTTGCCCCTCAGCGGACCTCACGTGACTTCCAGAGTGCCGCTCAGCGGTCAACTGCCGCTGAGCGGTGACTTCGGCTTCTCCTTTTTGCACTTTTTGTTGTCTTTTCTGATTTCAACTCTCTCCTTCTTCACTTCTTTCACCAAATTCACCTTAAAACCTGCACAAAAACACTGAAATCAAGCATAAACCTGTCCAGCTCTCTTATTTCCAAAAATATAAAGAAAAGCATGATTTCAAGCTAGTTTCTAAGTGTAAAGGTTGCTTTTAGTGTCAATTTTAATCATAAAAATAACAGTTTTTCAACTGTTATCAGTTGCAATTCAGTTAATCCATGCATTGGAGACTGCATCTGTTGCATCATTGGAATCGTTGTGACAATATTAGCTAAAGACTGACTACTCCCATTGTGCTTAGAGTAAGCATTCTTGGTTGCTCCATGCTTTGGGTGTTCAGGAGGATAACCATGTAACTTCCAGCATGTGTCTTTTATATGATGATCTCTATCATAGTGAAAACAATGTAGCGGCTTTTGATTAGATGAATTACGACGAGAAGAAAAGCCTTGTTTGCATAGAACAACAAGGGCTACTGGTTCTATTGTGTCACATGTGGTGCCCAAATGTCGTTGTTTTTCTTCTTGAATGATGGAAGAATAAGCTTGTGTAACATCAGGCAATGGATTCATTAAAAGGAGTTGGCCACGAATAACACTATAAGAGTCATTCAACCCCATAAGAAACTGCATCAATGTGTTGAATTTAATTTGGGAATATCAACAGAAAATATCTTCCAAATAATTTTATCATTATCTAAATCTTTTAGTTATTTGGAAGATATAGGATATAAGATAATTGAGTTAATATCTATCAAATATTCTTTAAAACTGATTTAATCTAATGAATATTTGAAAGATATAATATATCAACAGAAAATATCTTATCAACAAACTATTCAGAGTCCAAGCCCAATCAAGCCTATACAAAGAGACCCAAGGGAGGCAGAAAAAGGGGACTTCATTCAATTCATTAATTCTCTCATACTCCTCTCACTTTTCTTTCATCTTGTATTCAACTCCATTCATGGAGAGCTAAGCATCTAGGGCTATTCTGCTGTAATTCCATGACGGATTCTGAGGTTACGTTCAGTTAATGCAATTGTTTACTTTGATTATTGATTTAAGTTGTTCTTTCTATGTCTTTCATCTCTCTATCTTGTTAAAAGTAAAGATTTTTGCATCATAATGTGTTTGAATCTACATGCATATTGATTATATGAGTTTTAGGGTTTCTAGGTTTAATTGAGAATCTACTTTGATTTAATTTAGAAACTTTCATATGATTAAATGGTTTTTACTATCAATTGAGAATGTACTTTGATTGATTAGTAATAATTTCAACTAAAATCAATTGAGAATTTACTTTGATTGATTAGCTTTTAATTTGGTTAGGAGATTTAAGAACAGACATGATTAAACACAATAGAATTTGATTGAGAATGTACTTTGGTTGAATTTATTGTGAATAATCTAGAAAGGTTTTGCATTTGATTGAGAATTTACTTTGGTTAAGTGCATGATCGCCCTCAAATTAATTAAGAATGTACTTTAATTAATTTGAAACTTAAACAATAATCAATTGAACAATTATCCGTGAATAACCGATGATGAATCTATCTTGGAAAAGCAGTGGAATTAGCCTATTTCATCGTAACTGTTTTTAAGTTTCTTATTTATTCTTTAAACACTCTTCAACCATTACTTTTATTCATAAGCATTGCATAGCATTCGTAAGAGTCACAGATATTCAAAAGCAATTCGGTGTTCGTTGGGAGACGACTCAGGGTTACTTCAACCCTGTCTACTTTCTTGAATACTACTTGGCAATACTGAAGTTGCCTTGAAAAGTAGTATTAATTTGATAGCTTCAACGACAGCCTATCAAATTTGGCGCCGCTTCCGGGGAATACGATTAGTATTTTGAATATTTTGATTCTTATTTTTACTTTTATTTTTACTTTTATTTTTATTTTTATTTTTTTTGTTTTTTATTTTTTTTGTATTTTTTTATTTAACGCACATACATTTAATTTAATTTGAGTTATTTTGTAGCCTTTAGTCATTCTTGGTTTAGCAAAAAAAACTTTGTTCTTGTTTTTATTAAGAATTTCTCTTGAGAAATACTTGAGGCTAGTTTGAATACACTCTGGCTAGGAAAGACTTGGTACTTAAGTTGTCCATTGTGACGCACCTCTCTTTCCTGGGAGTGGACCCAACAAGTCTCTCTTATCTCTTATTTGAAATCTTTATCAAAAGCAAGAACAAAAGAAAAAGAAAAGTAACAGAGGAACAACTTCCAGCAGATTGTGTAATGCATGACCAGAGCTAACCCGGGAAAATTTTATCAAATTAACCCGGAAGTTCAAAGGAATTTGCGTAAGCTGCGGAGATGATTGAAATTTGGGTGTTCTACTGAGGGAACACTTCCTACATCTGAAGTCATACCACCTTCATTATCTCTCATCACAAACATACCATCAAATCCTTTACCTGATCCTAACCCAAACAATATGGCGCAAAGAACCATCAGACAGTTAGCCACCTCCCACAATACAGCTATCCGAAGTAACATTGAATACCCTAATGAGGAGTGGGAGTTGAGACCTGACCTGTTAAATGCCTTACCAAAGTTCAATGGGTTATCAAAGGAGAATCCACACAAGCACTTGAGACAATTTCACATGTTGTGTGAAAACTTTAGATCTCCCAGGATCACAATAGAGAGCCTTAAAATGAGAGCTTTTCCATTTACTCTTCAAGGAGCAGCTCAAGATTGGTGGTATTATCTCTCTGCACGGATTACAAATTGGGAAACTATTGAAAGACTCTTTCTTGAGAAGTATTTTCCTGCATCCAGATTATCAGCTATTCGCAGAGAAATTCAAGATATAAGACAGAGAGATAGAGAGAATCTTAGTGAATATTGGGAAAGATTCAAGAAACTATGTTCTTCATGCCCTCAACTCCAAATGGAAGATTTTATTCTAAGCTTTTATGAAGGCTTAAGTCCTACTGATAGGTCATGGGCAGATGCTGCAAGCGGAGGATCTTTCTTAGACAGGTCACCAGAAGATGGTATAGATCTAATAGAACGGAAGGCAGTAGACAATCAACAGTATGGCACAAGAGAAAATTCAGTGACTTTGTTGAAGGGAGTGCATGAAATTGATAACGGTGCAGTTGATGGAAAGAGGATAGATGAAAGATTGAATAAGCTAGAAAGCAAACTTGACGAGATTGCAAGTTTGTTTAAAACCTCAACTCCACAAATTGCTAAGAAGTGTGGAATTTGCATTTCAACTAACCATTATACTGATGAATGTCCTAGCTTGGTGGAAACCACTGTGGAAAATCCATCTCAAGCTTTTGCTGCAAACATGATTGAAGGAAATAGACCATACCAGAATTATCATGATTCGTCCTCCAATAGATATCAGCAAAACAGACAACCTTGTGTTCCACCTCAACGAAGGCAGCAATCTGAGCCTGAAATGTCAATGCAAGATTTCATGAAGACAATACTTGAGCAAAATTCAGAAATCAAGAAATCAATTGTAGAGTTGACTCAGAGGGTGGAAAAATTAGAGGCTAAGGAGTCAAATAAATTACCTGCACAAACAGTGATCAACCCGCAAAATGTAAGTGCTATTATTTTGAGAACGGGTAAGCAAGTAGAAGACCCTGAAGGAGCCCAAGAGGATGAAGATAAGGAGAAAGAAGGAGCGCAAATTGATGACAATAGAGGATCAAGTGAACCATCACCTGAGACTACCACTGATAAATCCAGGTTAATATCCTCTAACTCTTCTTCTAAAACTTCTTCTTCTTATTCTCCACCTCCTCCATATCCAAATCGGTTGAAGCCGAGAAACAAAAAAATGGAGGAATTAGACCAAGAGGTTTTAAATATTTTCAAAAAGGTGGAGATCAATATTCCTTTACTAGATGTTGTTAAGCAAATTCCTAAATATGCCAAGTTTTTGAAAGAAATTTGCACAAATAGAAGGCATTTTAGGGATAATGAGGTTGTGAATTTGGGAGAAATGTGTCAAGTTTGATTAAGAAGCATATTGAAATACCGCGAAAATGCAAGGATCCAGGTATGTTTTCTGTTCCATGTGTTATTGGAAATTCAAAGTTTGACAATTCCATGCTAGATATAGGGGCTTCCATAAATGTAATGCCTTTATCAGTGTTTACTTCTCTATCTTTGGGACCTCTTAAGACTACTGGTGTGGTCATTCAACTGGCCAATCGTAGCACAGTTAACCCTGCAGGTGTGCTTGAGGACGTCCTTGTCCGAGTAGACAAGTTAATTTTTCCTGCAGATTTCTATATCATGGACATGAAGGATGATGAAGGAATCAGTCCAACAACTATTATCTTGGGAAGACCTTTCATGATGACAGCACAAACTAAGATAGATGTGCATGCAGGATCATTGACAATGGAGATAGGAGACGAGAAGGTGCGGTTCAACGTGTTGGAAGCTGGGAAGCACCAGATTAAAGATCATTCTTTGTTTTGTATTGATTTATCAAGTGATGTTGTAAACAATTTTTCTTTTTCAAATATGTCGTGCCTAATTTTGGACGAAAAAGGAAACTGTAAAGCATGTAATATTGAGGACGCGGTATTAATAGATGATACCTCTGTGGCGTCCGAGTGTGATGTTGAGGTGGCTGAGATTACCTTAGGCAATAAAAGTTTGCCATCTGTGGTGCAGCCACCCATTTTGGAGTTGAAACCTTTACCATCCCATTTGAAATATGCTTATCTTGAGAGGGATGGGAAACTCCCTGTTATTATATCTGCATTGCTTACTGATGAGCAGGAAAAACAACTATTACAGGTTATCAGAGACCACAAGAGAGCAATAGGCTGGACTTTAGCAGATATTCCTGGTATTAGCCCTTCTTTTTGCATGCATAGAATACTTTTGGAGGAGGATGCTAAACCAGTGAGACAACCACAAGGAAGACTAAATCCTCAACTGATGGGGGTTGTAAAGAAAAAGGACACCAAGTTGCTACAAACAGGTCTTATATATTCAAATTCTGACAGCACTTGGGTGGACCCTATACATGTGGTTCCCAAGAAATATGGAATCACAATGGTCAAGAACGAGAAGGACAAGTTGACTCCTATTCAAGACAGAGGTGGGTCACAAAATGTAGTAGTTGATCATCTTAGTAGGATTGAAAAGGGAAAAGATAACATTCCTATCCAGGATGACTTTTCCAATGAAGTCCTACTAGCATTCCTTCCACCATGAAGGAGGTAAGTTCCCTCATACTCTTTCTTTGCATTTTATATATAAGGCATACATTGAGGACAATGCATAGTTTAAGTGTGGGGGTGTGGGGAAACAATTAATTTTGTTCCCTATTTTGTTTGTCTATTTTGTTTGTTTTTAATAAATATTTGCATTGGATTTGAGAGTTTGAATCAGTAACTCGAATGATCATGAATTCAAGAAGAAGAAAAAAATGAGTCATGTTGATATGAGTGGATTGCTTTTATGATTTGCTGGTTGAGTTGACTTGAGAATTTCCTGATTAAATCTTTTGTGAAAGAAATTTGAAACCATGTGAGTTTTGGGCTTAATGTTAAGGATGGACCACCATGTGCCATACCAATTTTTTTTTGTGTGATTTGCCCATGTTTTGTTGATACTCTAATAGTTAGCTTGATTCTGTGTTGTGCAACTAAGGAGAATATGCATGATTTGATATGATTGAGGCATTTCTTGTTTTAGCTACCTGGCCAAATAAACTTGTCCTAACATTAATCCATTGGAACCCCCTTTGACCCTTAAGCCTATTTTTCTTGTTTCCAGTCATTGTCAAATGAGAAAAGAAGAATCATATGTTCCTTACCTTAGGAAAGAAGAAAGAGTAATGGATTCTGTTAGAAGTAAAGTTATGAATAAGTGTGTGGGTGAGTACCTCACCCACAAAACAATAAAAAGGGTAAAAAGGAAGATGAAAAGTCGAAGTTTTAAAACAAAAGAGAAAAAAAAAAGAAAAAAAAAATCTTCCTTAAAAGAGCAAGAAATAGAGTTGTTTTTGAAATCAAGTGTCATTACTCTTTCTATATAAATTTCAAAAGCTCATAAATTCCAAGAAAATTTCCTACCTTTGCCTTGGCCTCAATACAACCTTTAAAAAGCCCTCATGATCAATAATTGCATGCTTTCTGAAGTATGTGAATGATAGTGTCTTGTTAATATCAAGGGTGTCTACTTACATGGGTATTTTGAGTGTAAACACAAGCCAAAAACACTTGAGAGAGTTGGAGAGGAATAGATACATATTGACTTGAGTGTTATCTTTCATATTTTATTTTCTTGGGAATTCAAAAAGGTCCACTTATGTGTGAAGAATAGAGTGATTTCATTTGCATGTCCATGACAAAGTAATGTCTAGATGATTGATCTATGTCTAGTGCTACTCATTCTTTTGATTCAAATGCAAATATGGAATAAAATGACTTAGAACAAAGTCTTGGAATTAATCAATTTTGCCCAGGAGTGCAAAAGGATAAGTGTGGGGGTGTGATGAGTGCATATTTATGCCCACATTTATGCTTTAAAATTCAAATTTTTGATGGGATAATTGTGCTTAAATGGTTGATTTTAAGTGAATTTGTGATGATTCGAATTGTTGGGTTTGGGAAATAAAGAGACGTAAAAAGTGAGTTTTAGCGCATAAATTATTCTTGGATGTTCTAATGTTTATTTGTGCAGCTGAGAATATAATTTTATTGGTCCAAATAGCAATTCAAGGCCCAAAATCAGATTTTATTTGGAAAATTCAGAACGGGCTAAAGTGCAGATAGAAGAAATTTCAGGGCATTTGTGCAATTTTGGAAAGTCAGAAAATCTAAAAGATAAAATTCAGTTGTTGAATTTAATTTGGGAATATCAACAGAAAATATCTTCCAAATAATTTTATCATTATCTAAATCTTTTAATTATTTGGAAGATATAGGATATAAGATAATTGAGTTAATATCTATCAAATATTCTTTAAAACTGATTTAATCTAATGAATATTTGAAAGATATAATATATCAACAGAAAATATTTTATCAACAAACTATTCAGAGTCCAAGCTCAATCAAGCCCTATTTAAAGAGACCCAGGGGACTTCACTTAATTAATTCTCTCATACTCCTCTCACTTTTCTTTCATCTTGTATTCAACTCCATTCATGGAGAGCTAAGCATCTAGGGCTATTCTGCTGTAATTCCATGACGGATTCTGAGGTTACGTTCAGTTAATGCAATTGTTTACTTTGATTATTGATTTAAGTTGTTCTCTCTATGTCTTTCATCTCTCTATCTTGTTAAAAGTAAAGATTTTTGCATCATAATGTGTTTGAATCTACATGAATATTGATTATATGAGTTTTAGGGTTTCTAGGTTTAATTGAGAATCTACTTTGATTTAATTTAGAAACTTTCATATGATTAAATGGTTTTTACTATCAATTGAGAATGTACTTTGATTGATTAGTAATAATTTCAACTAAAATCAATTGAGAATTTACTTTGATTGATTAGCTTTTAATTTGGTTAGGAGATTTAAGAACAGACATGATTAAACACAATAGAATTTGATTGAGAATGTACTTTGGTTGAATTTATTGTGAATAATCTAGAAAGGTTTTGCATTGGATTGAGAATTTACTTTGGTTAAGTGCATGACCGCCCTCAAATTAATTAAGAATGTACTTTAATTAATTTGAAACTTAAACAATAATCAATTGAACAATTATCCGTGAATAACCGATGATGAATCTATCTTGGAAAAACAATGGAATTAGCCTATTTCATCATAACTGTTTTTAAGTTTCTTATTTATTCTTTAAACGCTCTTCAACCATTACTTTTATTCATAAGCATTGCATAGCATTCGTAAGAGTCACAGATATTCAAAAGCAATTCGGTGTTCGTTGGGAGACGACTCAGGGTTACTTCAACCCTGTCTACTTTCTTGAATACTACTTAGCAATACTGAAGTTGCCTTGAAAAGTAGTATTAATTTGATAGTTTCAACGACAGCCTATCACTCACATTGCATTGCATTCGAAAATTATGTTGTTGATCATCTAACTTTCATATGAACATGACTCTAAAGATTATTTTATAAATAATATATTTGATTAATTATTGAAATAAAATCCATATTCACAGTTAAAACCATAAAAAATTAAAAACATAGAGCGAAGAAAATTTAAAACAAAAAACAAAATTAAGAATAAGATAGAAACAAAATTAAAATAAAATTAGAAACATAATAAATAAAAAATGGAAACAGAAAAATAAAAATAAAATTAAAAATAAAATAATAGAAATAGAAATAGAATAATAAATTATAAAAAGGAAAATTTGAAACCAGCAACATCAAAAACTAAAAATAAAAATAGCACAATAAAAGTAGAAACAACAAAATTAACTAGAAACAAAAATAAAAATGAAAGAAGATTAAATAAAATATAAGATAATAAAATAAGATTTAAATACCATATGATAAATATTAGATTTTTTTCAAATTTAAATATTTTTCAAATTTATAAAGCTAAACACAGAATTTAACTAAAAGATACGTTAAAAAAATTTTCTTTCCAAATATTTTTTTTTTAATTTTAAATTTTTTTTTTAAATGTGTACTTTGTAGTATCCGAATAAGAAAATGGCTACAAACTGAACAAACTAATCATTAGTAGAACAAAAACACAAATAAAAAAATTAACGTAATTAGTAAAACAAAATTTAATGTAAAATATTTATGCTCTATGTATGAGGTGGCATTGGCTTATAAAACTCCACTTTTGCTAATCTTCTTGTTTCTTTGAGTCACCGAAGTTCTTTGATGTAACATAGAGTTTTCCTAACACAAAAATAGATATTAAAAGAGGGAATTAGAGTCATATTTATAAGAGTGTAGTCTAAAATATAGATAAACACAAAAACAAGATAAAAGAGATTATTTAAGCAAGTAATAAGTTAAAATAGAGTTGATTTTGTGAGGATGTAACTCAAATAATGATTAGAATTAACATTATTAATATCACAATATATTGTCTTTAAATATCTTAGAGATAGAATATGATAATTAATTACGATATTATAAGATATTACCTGTGAATATATTTTTAGATACTTCATATAAAGGTAGTATAAACGATTATGTACTTTTCTCAAATACATGTATGAAATTTGACATCTCACTTATGCTTACATCCCAGAGACTATTTATCATTTGCCATCACACAAACATTATTAAAATATAAGAATAAAGATAAAAGAATACAAAAAAAACATGGGGACCACATCAAATCCATGATAAGAAATTAAATTGTCCGAAATATAGACAAACTATACTTATTATGAAAAAAAAATCTAAAGAAACAAATCGTGGCAAGATCAAACTACTCATACTCTTCCTTATGTGTAAAACCCAAGAAAGATAACTTATCGGTATTATTATTATCCTCACGAAAAACTTGAGAAACATCAAACTGCATATTCCGAATGAAAGACAAACACATGTCCCATCTTCCTCTAAGAGCTCAAGGTACCACTTCTTGATCCACAAAAACCTTGACAAAGCAAAGTGTTTCTGTACGAATTTATGGGACCGAGAAACTAACATGTTCCGACACGTCTTCCTTCCTTCCGAAAGTTGGGATCGCATGAGCTGCTCGCCTTTAATTTGTCTGAGCCGTTCGGTTGACTTTCGTCTAGACCGTTTGGTCACATCAGTCTTAGCCGATCGGTTGCCTTCGTGCTCCACGGGGGGGGGGGGGTACCTGCAAAAGATACTTTGACGCTCAAGTTAGGCGTGAATTTAAAGAACCTTGGTTCTTAGTTGAGTATTTAGTGAAGGGTTATCGCTATTGAATGTTTGGGTGTCATGAAGTGTGAGTTGAACGTACCTCGCTAGTGGCCTTGGCTCTCTATTTATAAGTTGTCTCATGGACCTTAAGCTGACATAAGCCCAATAAAATATAAACAGACTTACCTAACAATCTGGTTGGTTGTTTATAACCTGCTTATCAATATCTTTAACTAGATTTTCTTTAATTATTTTATCATCTGCTGGACTATTGGCCCAATTGTGGCCCAATCTTTCACCTGGTTGACTGTAGCGGATGAACCGAATGGTCCTGAGTGGATGGACCGAACGGTGCCAAATGTTAACCGTTCGGTCTCCACTAGGTACGATACATTATGCCCCCCAAGTCCGAGTTAAGCGTTCGGCTTTAGCCGTGGTTAACTATAGGACTTATGAGTTTGAGGGATGTTGTTTTTAGTCATTGCTCGCTACTACCGAAACGGTGGACTTTATAACTTCTCTTTTGAACTTTTCAATAGGGCGAGCAGCTTATGATGGGAGTTCTTTTTAGAACTTGTTTTTCTTTTTTGAAGCAAAATAACGATCGAATTTGAAGTGTCAAAAGAATGTAAATAATTAGACTAACCTATTTTATAAGGTTGAATGGCCAAGCGGGCGAGAATGCTTTATTGAAGATGCTCGGTTGAGAATGAGTGTCCCTCAGCTCTTGGTGTTCGACCTAGGAGTTCCTAGAGAACTTCCTAGTGACAGGGTTTTACCTCTCGGCTTTGTGACTTTGAACTAGGAGTTCTTCCTAGGGAACGGGATTTACCGTTCAGTTTATAGTCCATGGGGGACTGTATTTATCGCTCGATTTATAGTCCATGGGGGACTGTCTTCACCGTTCGGTTTATTGTCCATGGGGGACTGTCTTCATCGTTCGATTTATAGTCCAAGGGGGACTGTCAAATCGAGTCAACCATGACCTAAGGTCGAGCTCAGTCAGCCTAAGCCGAAGAATCTAACTTTGAGTTGGCCTAAATTAGATTGGAAGGAAATCAAAATTTAGTTGATCTAATTAACTTAAGTTGGACTTAATTCTGATCCATTTCCTACCAAATTTTCAAACCAGTCATTTGTAGGGAGGGACAATAAATCTCCATATTGGTAAAATATTGTTCGCTTTGGGCCAAGCTCTCACGGATTTGCTTTTGGTACCATTTCAAAAGGCTTTTTATCAATGAAGGTATCTTATGTGTATATAACCCCATGTCCATCTCCTATTTTATCCGATGTGGGACTTTGTTTCTTATCTTCATATATATCTTACCAACATATATATAGACTTGCAAGATTCTGATAAACATCCATCATGTCACGACTGTTGTTAGTTATCTTCATAAGACGCAACAAACGCCAAGATCAGTAAGAATCTTCAAGATGAATCGAGAGAAAGAAAGCACGAATGAATGAAAAACTAGGTACACAAGTACGCAGGAAGAACATGCAGAGCGGAAACAGAGCGAGATTAACCCGCTCTAATACCATAATGGAATCCCTCCATAGTAAGCAAAAACAGAGAAGCATAAACATCCAAGGCAAGGAAGAAAGAACTCAGTATTTTTTTATTAAACCATCTTACTCCAACGAGAGAGATAAATATCAAATGGTTTGTGAAACTGTTTGATATCAGTTCCAGGAACAGAAAAATACAAACAGAAAACCAATTGCTAAAAACTGGCAACATCAATGTCAAACTGTTTCTTTATTCCAGATTTTTGTGTCAATAGTTTAGTAAGCAGAGATGACTGATAACAGTTGAAAAACTGTTATTTTTATGATTAAAATTGACACTAAAAGCAACCTTTACACTTAGAAACTAGCTTGAAATCATGCTTTTCTTCATATTTTTAGAAATAAGAGAGCTGGACAGGTTTATGCTTGATTTTAGTGTTTTTGTGCAGGTTTTAAGGTGAATTTGGTGAAAGAAGTGAAGAAGGAGAGAGATGAAATCAGAAAAGACATCAAAAAGTGCAAAAGGAGAAGCCGAAGTCACCGCTCAGCGGCAGTTTACCGCTGAGCGGCACTCAGGCACTCACGGGAGATCCGCTGAGGGGCAAAATGGCCGCTGAGGGGAGAAAACAAGACACGCACTTACCGCTAAGCGGTATTTTACCGCTGAGCGGCACTTTAATGGGCTTGGACCTAATTTTTTGAAATTTACGAATGGTATTTAAGCTTTAGGGTTTCCTAGGGTTAGGTATCTTTGGCTGGAACGAAGCAAACACTCTCTCTTCCACCCCTTTGAAGGAGGATCTTGGATGCTGAGGCTTCCTCTTCACCTTTTTAGGGTTTATTCTTTCATTCTTTCATTGTAATTCATCTAGGTTCACCATGAATATGGTGAACTAAACTCTGTATGTTTGTTGGGGAATCAATGTAATCTTTTGAAGCTCTCATATATGGAATCTGTTTTTACATCTTTTAATTAAGACTTATGCTTTCTTCCATCATTAGTTAGGGTTTTTCCTCTCTGCTTAATGCTTGCATTGTTTAACTCATTCGATGCATGACTATTGGTTTTGTCGATACGGGCACGTACGGGGAAGTCTAGATCCGGGGAATTTCTCCCAATATGATATTGGTTGTCGTTAAGCTCCTGCACTTATGAACTGATCATTAGGAATGCTAGGAATTGTATGAACTCGTGATTAGGGAGAAGCCTTCTAGAAAGGTACTTTAGAGAGTGGCATTAACAATGATGATTTGAATGTTGAATTCCTAAAATATATGAGAGTGGATAAGATGAAATTGACCCCCAACAACATATTCATACATAAATTTCATTGAAAGTGTTTATCTTTTGCTTTTTGCCATTGATCAAAACTTCATGCATACATGTTTATTTTCTGTCTTGCATATTAAACTCCAAATATTTCTTCTTTAAGTCTTAGCTAATCAAGAAACCACATAACTAAACTAGGCCGTGAGTCCTTTGGGAAGAACGATACTTGGTCTTACCAAGTTTATTACTTGAACGATTCGGTCATACTTGCCGATTGAAAAACAAGTTTGTGACATCATATTTTGGTGTTCATAAATTTGTCCATCAACACTTATCAGAATCATTACAAGACGAGTAGGAAAAATTAATAGGTTAAATGGCCAATCTGAAAAAAGTAATACATCTGTGAACAAGTTTAGCTTTGTCTAAAGTGAAAAATGTTGTAGTGTGAAATCAGAAAAGCAAATGATAATTAGAAATAATTAGAGAAACATTCGTCATTTTGAATTTTGCTTTTATAATTTGTGCATGGGTTCTAATCAAGTGTTCTATCAGACCTTGGAAATTGAACACCAAACCCCACCCGTTAGCTTTAATTATTACTCCCAAAACCCTGCTCAGGTGCATTTAAAACGCACTCCCAAACTCTGCACACTGACACCAGGTGTCAAGAATGGAAGGTTCGAAAATCAGTAGTGGAAGACAGGTGTCAGTGTAAGAGAGTGTGTCCGTTTTACCTTGGGAAGAAAAAGGATTTTCTGAAACCTTCTTCCCACTCTCTCTGCGTGCACCCTTCTTGAGGTGTCCTTATCTAATTGGATTCGGCCTAGAGCCTCCCTACTTAAATTATTCTTTGAGGAATGATTTGATCTTCTTAGAGTTAGTTCATTGAACTGATTCGAGTAGAAAATGACGTTCGTCAATTATGAAGTGTCGGTTTTATTCGGTTCTGAAACGAGGGGTTCTCGATCTCGTTTTCACGTTCGTCCTCGTTATGAAGAGGGCTGAACGCTCGCTATTTTATGTAATTGTAATGGAAGACGAAAATGAGGTTAAAGTGAAAAATTATAAGGAATGAACAGTATAAGAGATGAAATAATGGTTGTGGAATTTGAACGAGCGTTCCAGGGAGGAACGACTCATGTATGAATGAATATGGAATTTTGTAAAGTATGACTGTGGGCATGCTAATGCTGGTTGTTCATCCTGATGTTCTGTGAGTACTCGTCCTCACGTAGAGGAGGGTAGGTCATGTGTGGGAACGGTAGGAGGTCCTAGTCCTTAGGGGTACTTTGGATAGGGCTAACCTCGGGTGGCAGCTGATGTGATTATTCCAGTTACTACATCACCCGAGTGCAAGAACGCCTGTAGCTACACAGATTCATACAGTCTAGACGGTCTGGCTAATGAGAGTTTTTGGATGGTTATATGTGTTGAAATATTCTTGTGTGATTGGAATGTTTAAATTATATGTTGACGTATGAATTAAATTACATAAGCTTACCCTGTGTTCTCTCCTTGCGTTGTTTCGTTCTTGTACGTCCGTCCTGTCAATTGCAATGATCATCCGTGTGGATGTGAGCAGAAGGAGATGCCTTGTTGGAAGATATAATTGAAGAGGAGAATCTGGTAGATGTGGAAGTCAAGGCCGAGCCTTAGAGAGCGTCCGATTATTAATAGATGAGAGCTAATTAATTTTGATTTTTGAACGTTCGGTTATTTGGTTTTGTAAAACCATTCATCCCGAACTCTTGTTACCTCAGTATTAATGTATTAAATTTTGTACTTAAAGTCGTTCGGTTTATGATCGTTGTTTTCTTTTTAGTGTAAGACTGCATTGTTTGATTATGCAATGTAATTAATTCTAAATTATGGTTATTACTGTATTTTGGGATGTTACATTAGTGGTATCAGAGCAGTTTTGTTCTCTTAAGGACACTGTAGGTTATGAGTGCACTATGTTTTGGCTGTGTGCTTAATATGTGTTTGATGAGTTATTTTAAACTCTTTGAACATAACTAACGTTCGTTTTCTCTGCTTCTCAGAGAACTAATGGCACCAAGACTTCCTCCTCCACCTCAACCCATCGACCATGATATGTCCGACAACACCAGGTTGTTGGAGACGGTAATCGATAGGTTGCAACAACAGAACGCTACCCTGATGGAACAGAACGCGGCTGCCTTGCAGAGTTTGGAGGCCGCTCGCGCCAACTCTGAAGCTACACAGAGGCAGCTGATGGAGATTATTGCCGCTACTAGGAATACATCGGGAGCGTCCTCTTCCAACGCTACCCAACATGCTGAGTGGAGCTTGGAGAGCTTCCTTCAACACCATCCAACCAAACTCAGTGGGAATTGCCTCCCTGACGAGGCAGATCAATGGCTGCGTGACATGGATAGAATCTTTAATGCCAAGAGATGCCCGGACGAGAATCGCTTGGCATTCACGGAGTATCTATTGACCGGGGAAGCAAGCCACTGGTGGGCGAGCATGAGGACCACCTTGGCAGACGCTCACAGTCCCATCACATGGGAAGTATTCAGAAGCAAGTTTTATGAAGAATATTTTCCTGACAGCGTTCGTTTTGCCAAGGAAGTGGAGTTTCTGCAATTGGTACAAGGTGGAATGTCTGTTTCCGAATACACGAACAAGTTCAAGCACTTGGTTCGTTTCAACACTATGGCTACCAGTGAGGAGTTGCAGTGTAGAAAGTTTGAAAATTGGCTGAGGAGTGATCTGAAGGTGTTAATCTCCAGCCTGTGTATCCGGTCATTTCCTGCAATGGTCGAGAGGGCCAAAGTATTGGAGAAGAATATGGCAGAAGCAGAACGACATAAGAAGCAACAACAGGTGGTTAGGGGACCGATCGTATCTAGAAACAATACTAATCTGAGAAGGACCCCCTACACTCGTCCAAATCAACCACCAAATTCAAGTGGGTCTCAAGTGGTGGTCACTGTTGGACAGACTGGGCAACCAGGAAACGTGACCTGTTTCCAGTGTGGAGGACCGCATTACCGCTCGTCATGTCCTCAACTAATGGGAGGAAAATTCTGCGCTCGTTGTAGAAGAAGTGGACATTTGGAAAATGAGTGCAACACGGGAGGACGAGCCGTGATGAGACCACCGAACGCTGGAAGGAATCAGCCAAGAGGTGGTCGGGCTCAAGCAGTTGGGCGTGTATATGCTATAACGGGCGTTGAGGCAGCAAGCTCAGGTACACTCATCACCAGCACCTACTTAGTATATGGTAGATCTTGTTGTGTATTGTATGATTCGGGAGCAACACATTCCTTCATCTCGAAGGCATGCGTTGGCAAACTGGGTTTAGAAGTGAGAGAGATGCAGTTCGACCTAGTGGTGTCAACCCTAGCGGCTGGCGAGGTTAGGACGTCCACTATGTGCGTCAGATGTCCTATAGAAGTGGAGGGGCGTAAGTTTAAAGTCAATCTCATCTGCTTACCTCTTCAAGGTTTGGAGGTGATTTTAGGAATGGATTGGTTGGCTACCAATCGCATTCTCATAGATTGTGGTAAGAAGGAATTAGTATTTCCTGATGAAGAAGAAGAAGAGTTATCAGTGACGCTCGGTCAATTGAAGGAAGACATTATGGAAGGTGTCAGCTGTTTCCTGATTATGACGCATGAAGATCAGGAGTTCGGAAGTTTGATGCAAGAACGATCGTCCAATAGTAACAGTAACGGACGATCGGTGGTGGATGAGTTTCCGGACGTCTTTCCGGAAGAAATACCTGGACTACCTCCTACTCGCGAGGTTGAGTTCACGATCGACTTGGTGTCGACGGCAGCACCCATCTCTGTTCAACCATATCGGATGTCGCCTGCAAAGTTAGCTGAACTCAAGAACCAGATTGAAGAGTTGATGGACAAGCAGTTTATTAGGCCGAGCGTATCACCTTGGGGAGTGCCTGTTCTCTTGGTGAAGAAGAAAGATGGCAGCTCTAGACTTTGCATTGACTACAGACAATTAAACAAGCTGACCATCAAGAATAAGTACTCATTGCCAAGGATAGATGATTTGTTGGATCAACTGCATGGGGCCACAATATTCTCGAAGATTGACTTGCGATCTGGATATCATCAAATCAGAGTTAAGGAGGAAGACATCTAGAAGACTGCTTTCAGATCTCGTTACGGACACTACGAGTATGTAGTGATGTCGTTCGGTGTGACGAATGCACCAGCAATCTTCATGGATTATATGAACCGCATTTTCAGGCCATACTTGGACAAGTTTTTGGTCGTCTTCATAGATGATATCCTCATCTACTCCAAGACCCAGGAAGAGCATGAGGAACACTTGAGGATAGTACTTGGAGTATTGAGGGAGAAGGAGTTGTACGCCAAGTTGTCCAAGTGTGAATTTTGGATGAAGGAAGTGCAATTTTTGGGGCATGTAGTGTCGGCTGGAGGTATCTCTGTAGACCCAGCTAAGGTACGAGCGGTACTGGAATGGGAGAGTCCACGTTCAGTCACGGAGATCAGAAGCTTTGTAGGACTCGCGGGTTACTATCGGCGTTTTATTGAAGGATTTGCTAAGATAGTAGCTCCGTTAACTTAGTTGACCAGGAAAGATCAACCGTTCGCCTGGACCGATCGGTGTGAAGAAAGCTTTCAAGAGCTGAAGCACAAGTTGACGAGCGCTCCAGTTCTAATTATTCCGGACACAGCTAAACCGTTCGAGGTATACTGCGACGCTTCTCACCAAGGTTTGGGTTGTGTGCTGATGCAAGAGAAGAGAGCGGTAGCGTACGCTTCTCGTCAACTGAAGATTCACGAGAGAAATTATCCAACGCACGACCTAGAGTTGGCAGCGGTCGTTTTCGCACTGAAGATTTGGAGGCATTACTTGTACGGATCTACGTTCCAAGTCTTTAGTGATCACAAGAGCCTCAAGTATCTATTTGATCAGAAGGAGTTGAACATGAGGCAGAGGCGTTGGCTGGAGTTCTTAAAAGATTATGACTTTGAACTGCTGTATCATCCGGGAAAGGCTAATGTAGTGGCGGACGCGTTAAGCAGAAAAGCAGTTCATGTCTCGGTCATGATGGTGAAAGAACTCAGTCTGGTTGAGAGCTTTAGAGATCTAAGGTTGCAGTTCGAATTGGAACCGAACAACATCAAATGCTGTAACCTTAGAATATCCAGTGATATCTTTGACCGGATCAAAATGAAACAAAGGGAAGACGAAGACCTGGTGAAGATTTTGAATACGCTCGTTCAGATCAAGCTAAGGAATTCAACACTGGAACGGACGGCCTATTATGCTATATGGGTAGGAGGTGCGTTCCAAACGATGGAGATCTGAAGAGGATTATCTTGGAGGAAGGGCATCACAGTCGTCTTAGCATACACCCTAGTATGACTAAGATGTATCAAGACCTCCGGAAATCCTTCTGGTGGCCTGGAATGAAGAATGATGTCGCTCGTTTTGTGGTGTCATGTCTAACATGTCAACGTGCGAAGGCGGAGCACCAGAGACCGGGCGGTTTATTGCAGCAATTGAAAATTCCTGAATGGAAGTGGGACAACGTCTCCATGGATTTCGTGACCCACCTACCACGCACGGTCAGAAATCATGATTCAATTTGGGTAATCGTGGATCGACTAACGAAGAGCGCTCACTTCCTGGCAATCAACTTGAAGATGTCGATGACCAACCTAGCCAAGCTCTACATTAAGGAGATCGTTCGTCTACATGGAGTACCTTCGAGTGTCATTTCTGACCGAGACACGAGATTCACATCTCGGTTTTGGCAATCTTTGCAAGGCGAATTGGGAAGCAAACTGCAGATGAGTTCAGCTTATCACCCTCAAACGGACGGCCAGTCTGAAAGGACAATCCAGACGCTCGAAGACTTACTGAGGACGTGCGTCCTAGATCACTTAAGCGCTTGGGATGAAGTTTTACCGCTAGTGGAATTCACCTACAACAACAGCTTTCAGTCTAGCATCGGAATGGCGCCGTTTGAAGCTCTCTATGGGAGAAAGTGCCGAACGCCACTTGTTGGTTCCAAGAAGGAGAGAAGGTGTTAATTGGACCCGAGCTTATCCAGCAAACGACCGAGAAGGTGAAGCTAATCCAAGAGAGGTTGAAGACGTCACTAAGCAGGCAGAAGTCCTATGCGGATAAGAGAAGGAGACCTTTGGAGTTCGCTGCAGGAGATCATGTTTTCCTTAGACTCAACCCTATCACTGGAGTAGGCAGAGCCGTTCGTCCAAAGAAGCTAACCCCTAAGTTTGTCGGGCCTTATCAAGTTTTGAGAAAGATCGGGCCAGTGGCGTACGAGTTGGCCTTACCACCTCAACTGTCAAACCTTCACCCAGTCTTCCACGTTTCCCAACTTCGGAAGTACATAGCCAACCCCTCTCACATACTGGAGTTGGAAGACATTCATCTTCGTCACGACCGAACACTAGAGTTGCAACCAGTTCGTGTGGAAGAAAGTCGCACCAAGTTATACAAGGGAAAAGACGTTCGTTTAGTGAAAATGGTGTGGGACATAAAGACTGGTGACTCAACATGGGAAGTGGAGGATGCTATGAAGGACTTGTACCCCCACCTATTTCCGGGTAAGTGCTAATTTTCGAGGACGAAAATTTTTGTAGTTAGGGGGAATGTCAGACCTTGGAAATTGAACACCAAACCCCACCCGTTAGCTTTAATTATTACTCCCAAAACCCTGCTCAGGTGCATTTAAAATGCACTTCCAAACTCTGCACATTGACGCCAGGTGTCAAGAATGGAAGGTTCGAAAATCAGTAGTGGAAGACAGGTGTCAGTGTGAGAGAGTGCGTCCGTTTTACCTTGGGAAGAAAAAGGATTTTCTGAAACCTTCTTCCCACTCTCTCTTTGCATGCACCCTTTGATAACAGTTGAAAAACTGTTATTTTTATGATTAAAATTGACACTAAAAGCAACCTTTACACTTAGAAACTAGCTTGAAATCATGCTTTTCTTTATATTTTTGGAAATAAGAGAGCTGGACAGGTTTATGCTTGATTTCAGTGTTTTTGTGCAGGTTTTAAGGTGAATTTGGTGAAAGAAGTGAAGAAGGAGAGAATTGAAATCAGAAAAGACAACAAAAAGGGCAAAAAGGAGAAGCCGAAGTCACCGCTGAGCGGCACTCAAGAGCTTGCGGGAGGTCCGCTGAGGGGCAAAATGGCCGCTGAGGGGAGAAAACAAGTCAAGCACTCACCGCTGAGCGGTATTTTACCGCTGAGCGGCACTTTAATGGGCTTGGATTTGACTTTTTGTAATTTACGAATGATATATAAGCTTTAGGGTTTCCTAGGGTTAGGCATCTTTGGCAGAAACGAAGCAAACACTCTCTCTTCCACCCCTTTGAAGGAGGATCTTGGATGCTGAGGCTTCCTCTTCACCTTTTTAGGGTTTATTCTTTCATTCTTTCATTGTTATTCATCTAGGTTCACCATGAATATGGTGAACTAAACTCTGTATGTTTGTTGGGGAATCAATGTAATCTTGTGAAACTCTCATATATGGAATCTGTTTTTACATCTTTTAATTAAGACTTATGCTTTCTTTTCATCATTAGTTAGGGTTTTTCCTCTTTGCTTAATGCTTGCATTGTTTAACTCATTCGATGCATGATTATTGGTTTTGTCGATACGGACACGTACGGGGAAGTCTAGATCTGGGGAATTTCTCCCAATATGATATTGGTTGTCGTTAAGCTCCTGCACTTATGAACTGATCATTAGGAATGCTAGGAATTGTATGAACTCGTGATTAGGGAGAAGCCTTCTGGAAAGGTACATTAGAGGGTGACATTAACAATGATGATTTGACTGTTGAATTCCTAAAAATATATGAGAGTGGATAAGATGAAATTGACCCCCAACAACATATTCATATCTATATTTCATTGAAAGTGTTTATCTTTTGCTTTTTGCCATTGATCAAAATTCATGCATACATATTTATTTTCTGTCTTGCATTTTAAACCCCAAATATTTCGTTTGTAAGTCTTAGTTAATCAAGAAACCACATAACTAAACTAGGCCGTGAGTCCTTTGGGAAGAACGATACTTGGTCTAACCAAGTTTATTACTTGAACGATTCGGTCATACTTGCCGATTGAAAACAAGTTTGTGACATCATAATTTGGTGTTCATAAATTTGTCCATCACCCTTCTTCCTCCTGAAAACTGATTTTCATTTTCTCCTCCTTCTCTCTAGAAAGCTTCCCTCTTTTCTCTACTGTAACTCACCATTCTCTTCTCCTATCAACATTCAGAGACCGTAGACGTATTCCAGGCGTCATGAGCTTCATTCTGTACCGAACAGTTCCAGATTCTGAAACTGGTAAGTTTCTTGTCCCTAGTCGTTCGTTCTTGGGTTACATGCAAAACCAAGTTCTGGTTGCATGCATGGGTTGTAAGTCTAAGTTGTTCCTGATTTTTATGTGGTTAGATTAAGTTGGAATAGTTAAGTGATCTTGAGGATAGAAAGCTGTAAGCGAACGAACCAAAATCTTGCGCTTAGAACGTTTCACTCACGAATCCAGGTAAGGGAAGCTTATTAATTTAATTTATATGAATATGTGTTGCATGAACGTTCGTTGAATTGATTTGGATATGAAAATATGGGGCTATGTTATGATGCATGAACTGTATGAGATTTTTGTGATTTAATGATATATGATATGATTATTTGAATATGGTATGATTGTATATGGGTGAGACTATATGTTAAAACTGAAATTTGATAACATTGACTATGATAAGAAATTCCCTTATGAGTGTGTACGTACGTTACTGGACGGTCCTTGACCGTTCGGTTTTCTAATGAAAATGATTTGGTAATGGATTCTTTCATTCGGAAAGAATCCTAGTTGAGGACGAACGCCCTCTTGTATTAGTGCTACGTTTGAGCGTTCGGCCAAACGTAGATGCCCTGAGTATTATGTGAGGAGTTGAGAAACTTTATAAATATACCTTTGAACACTCAGTTATTCCTAAATCCTAACTTCACCATCTCGTATTACCTTTATTTTTATTTCTATTATGAGTACAACTCCGCGATGGGTCTTGACCCAAAGCGTACGTTACGAGTGGCGCTCGGTCTTATACCGAACGCTCGTCCTTGTCGTTACTTACCAAACGGGTGGAAATAGCGTTCGTCCAAAATTCTGTAAATCCGTGTACCGCGTTCGGTCATTGACTGGCAGTCGGCTTCTATAATTAAATTGTTCTCGGTATGGTCATTTAATCATCTTGAGGTGTCCTTATCTAATTGGATTCGGCCTAGAGCCTTCCTACTTAAACTATTCTTTGAGGAATGATTTGATATTCTTAGAGTCAGTTCATTCAACTGATTCGAGTAGAAAATGACGTTCGTCAATTATGATGTGTCGATTTTATTCGGTTCTGAAATGAGGGGTTCTCGATCTCGTTTTCACGTTCGTCCTCGTTATGAAGAGGGTTGAACGCTCGTTATTTTATGCAATTGTAATGGAAGACGAAAATGAGGTTAAAGTGAAAAATTATAAGGAATGAACAGTATATGAGATGAAATAATGGTTGTGGAATTTGAACGAGCGTTCCAGGGAGGAACGACTCATGTATGAATGAATATGGAATTTTGTAAAGTATGACTGTGGGCATGCTAATGCTGGTTGTTCATCCTGATGTTTCGTGAGTACTCGTCCTCACGTAGAGGAGGGTAGGTCATGTGTGGGAACGGCAGGAGGTCCTAGTCCTTAGGGGTACTTTGGATAGGGCTAACCTCGGGTGGCAGCTGATGTGATTATTCCAGTTACTACATCACCCGAGTGCAAGAACGCCTGTAGCTACACAGATTCATACAGTCCGGACGATCTGGCTAATGAGAGTTTTTGGATGGTTATATGTGTTGAAATATTCTTGTGTGATTGGAATGTTTAAATTATATGTTGACGTATGAATTAAATTACATAAGCTTACCCTGTGTTCTCTCCTTGTGTTGTTTCGTTCTTGTACGTCCGTCCTGTCAATTGCAATTATCATCCGTGTGGATGTGAGCAGAAGGAGATGCCTTGTTGGAAGGTATAATTGAAGAGGAGAATATGGTAGATGTGGAAGTCAAGGCCGAGCCTTAGAGTGCGTCCGGTTATTAATAGATGAGAGCTAGTTAATTTTGATTTTTGAACGTTCGGTTATTTGGTTTTGTAAAACCGTTCATCCCGAACTCTTGTTACCTCAGTATTAATGTATTAAATTTTGTACTTAAAGCCGTTCGGTTTATGATCGTTGTTTTCTTTTTAGTGTAAGACTGCATTGTTTGATTATGCAATGTAATTAATTCTAAATTATGGTTATTACTGTATTTTGGGATGTTACATGTTCCTTTTGCTCTTTCTCTTTTTCCTTTTTCAATTAGAAAATAATAAATTCATAGTGTTACATGATCTGTTCAAAACTCAATTTTAGCTTCATTTTTTTTATCTTCGTTTAATGAATTGATCCACAAATATTAGTTCTCCACATATGAAGAACACAAAAATGACATTTAGAGATGAGGAAGAGTCAAAACAAAAATTTGAGAGATTTTAACAAAAAGGACATGAGGAGACCACGATTGAATCAATTTTTAACAAACAAGACAATCTAAGGATACAAGATAAACTATATTACAAATTTCTAGAATTTGAAAACCTCCTCCAGTTATCTTGCATAAAGTAATAACAACTAAAGATGATCAATTCCATAGAGGAAAACCATGCTCGCCTCCAATAAGGATTAATGTAGAGAGTGGCAACAATTACTAGCAATATCGATGTGTATGCCACACCAAAACTTACAACAAAAGCATGCATGTCAATAGGACTGTCATCGTCTTCATCATTTGGAGAAATGGCAGGTGATTGTGCATAAGGATGGCAACTTCTTGTTAATGGAGGTCCACAAAGAAGAGAATTCCCTTCGTAGCTGCTTTCATCAAAGGTAATAAATTGGCCTTTTTGTTCGGGTGTATTGCCTGATAAGTTGTTATGCGCAACACTAAATACAGCAAGAGAGCTCAATTGATTTAGTTGAGGAGGAATTTCACCACTTAACATGTTGAAAGAAAGATCCAAACTCTCTACGTGTTCTAAATTGGAGAATGTAGTTGGAATTTGTCCAATCAAATAATTGTGAGACAAGTTCAATGCTCGAAGTCTTGTCAAGTTTCCAAGCTCATATGGAATACTTCCATTTAGTTTATTTTTGGATAAATCAATTCCGGACATATAAGCAAGGATGCTCGCTGAATATGTGTAGGATCTTTTCTTTGTAGTGAAGTTTGCTTTCACGTTTATATTTGGTATCAAAATCCCTGAATGTGCATTTTTTCCACGAATAAACCCATTGAATGCGCCCCCTAATGAGTCATCATTCTCAAAAGGCATTTTACCTAAGCAATTGGGTATTGGACCATAAAAAGTGTTATAAGAAAGGTCTAGTATATTTAAATCTACCAATTGGCATAGCTGCTCCGGTAAACGTCCTGTAAAGCGGTTACCTTTCAAAAGGAGTATGTTCAACCTTGCGTGAGCAAGGTCTTGCATCATATCTTGAATGCTACCAGTTATTTCATTGTAGCTAAGGTCTAGCATCATTAAGAAAGATCTATTGCTGAACATTCTTTTGGATAAACCACTTAACCTGTTGTGGCTCAAATGGATGTAATTCACCGAAGCATTGATAAAAGATGGCACAGAACCCGTCAAATTATTGTCTGAGATATCTAGATACGATAAATTTTCAAGTTCCACTAGCCTTGTCGGAATAGACCCTTCAAGATCATTGTTGGACAATGAAAGTGTTTGCAAGTATGACAAATTTCCAACCACACTTGGTAGTTTCCCCACTAAATTATTATAGCTTAGATCCAAGTGAATGAGAGATGAGTCAAGAAAGCTACTTGGTATGCTACCATAAAAGCTATTGTAATCTAAATACAACTCCTCCAAGTATTTCAAAGTTGGAAATATGGGTCCATCTAGCTTATTCTGTGAAAGTTTCAAGTATTTAAGCAATGACCCATGCCCGGATAAGTTCTTTGGAATCTCTCCTGATAAATGATTATTTGATAAATCCAAAGTCTGCAATAAGCTCATTTTCCCAAACTCAGGAGAAATTGAACCTTGGATGTGATTTGTGGACAAGTTTAGAGATTGCAAATTTGGTAAAATTGAACTAATATTGTTACTGGGGATTTGGCCGGTTATGTTATTGTTGGACACATCAATTCTCCTCATCTTAGTAAGGGGATGCAATGGTAACAGGATTTCACCTGTGAAAGAGCAATTTCTAACAAGAAGCTCAGTCAATTTTGTGTTGTTGTTAAACAACCAGTGAGGAAACTTTCCTTCCAACCTCCAACTAGAGAAATCTAAGCTAGTCAAATTGTTTTGATATAGAAGAAACCTGGGGAGCGGAAGAGAATCAATATCAGTTATTGAAGGCAAACTAAGCACTTGTAATTGAAATTTAGGTATCCAAGTTTGCATACTAGGTTGTAAGTCCAATATGACTTTGTTGCCTTCACCATATATGAACTTAAGGTTTGAATGATTGGCAAATGGTGTAAAAGAAACAGGAACTTCAAACTGATTGTCTGTAAAACCAAAAGATTCAAGTGATGTAAGACTAGCAATATTAGAATCAAATTCTCCACTAAATTGATTTCGTGAAAGTTCCAACTTTCGGAGAGATGTCATGTTTAAGAAAGAAGAAGGAAGTGATCCCACAAATAGATTTTGACTTAGATCTAACTCTTCGAGATTCTTCAATTTAAACCAATCTGCAATATGAAATTTTGAAAATATAAATCATCTTAATGAGAACACGGTGTAAATGATATAAATTTTCAGAGAAAAAAAGTGTAGGATAAATATGTGATGCTTAACGAGGAAATCCAAAAACTATAATGACAAATTTAATTACCAGCAGGAGGAAGGGTGCCATTTATTCCACATCCAAAAACAGATAAAACTTTTAGAGAAGTCAATTCCCCAATACTTCTGAAAAATTCATTGTCAAGGTCATAATTATTGTCCAGTGTCAATTGTTCAAGGTTACCTAAATCACGAAAATCTGCACAATGGAAAATAAAGTTATAATTAGTATAACAATGAAACTAATTTAGTTTAGAGTACAATCAAAAGTATTTCTACCTCCTGCAGTGATTGTTCCTGTAATCTTATTATTGTTCATAGAAAGCATCCTAATAGATGAGAAAGCTTGAAGTGATTCCCTCAGTTTGCTTCCATTTATCATATTGTAATCTAAGGTAAGGACATCCAATTTGCTTAGACTTTTTGAGCCTGAAACTAAAACATGAAAATGGTGTTTAATTTGGAAAAACATGAAATAGCAAATACAACAACTAAACACAGTAAAGAAATAAATAACATGCTTTCCAACAGGATTAAAATTGTATTCTGAAGACAACCGATTAAGACTTTATTTATCAATTGCTTTAAATACCTTGATGGACAACAAAACTGCTAATTCGGTTATTACTTAGATCAAGAATCTCCAAACTGGTTAAAGCCAATAATCCTGTTAGAGACAAACAGAGAATGGATGTTATAATCATTCAGAGAATAAGAGTATTACTCTTTTGCTAATACAACATAAAAATAATTCTCTGTTTCACAGTCTAAGTCCAACCGCCATAAAATAATTATTACGAGAAGTCACTGCCAACGTGATCAACCAATCGAATACATTAAATTAATTATACTAACCACTTATATCGAGCGACCCATTTAATTGATTGTAGTTTAAATCAAGGAATTTGAGACGTTGAAGCCCAGTTAGAGAAGGGAGAAATTCATTGGTAAAACTGTTCGAACTCAGCTTTAGGACTTGTAAATTGGATGGCCATGTAAATCCATTATTCTCTGATAAAAACAGAATTGACAGCATATGGTAATGAGTGTACACACTAAAGAAGGAGCATGAATATTTTCAGAGTCAAATCTACTCTAATTAAGTAAAGAATAAGGACAACTAACCTAAACGCCTCAAGATACTCTCATTCAACTGGTTCCCTTCTAGGTCAAGAATCTCCAGAGACCTTATTTTTGATATATCTGGCAACATATAAACTGATCACGCTCACATATATTTTCAACCAAAAGCAACGACGAAGATTTGAATTATAGGAAGTGTGACATACTAAGAATTGATCTTGGAGTCAATTGAGTGTTTCCTAAATTTAAAGACTTGAGAGATGAAAGTTGACTAAGAGCAGATGCAATATCACTGTCATTGAAGTTATTGCCAGACAAGTCAAGGACCTCAAGATTCTTCAACATAGAGCATAAACCTGCAAGGTAAAGTGTCTTACATACGTATATATATTATCCTGAAGCTATTATCAGTATCCTTTGCTTTACAAATGAAATGGGAAAATTATTCCACCTTGGATATGATTATCTGAGTCCAATCCAGTGTCAGACAAATACAGTTCCTTCATAGATGTGAATCCCCCGAGAGATGGCAACATGTCATTAGTCAAAGTGTTCTGACTTATGTCAAGGATCTCTAATCTAAGCAACTGCGATGACAGAGTTTCAAAAACTAAAGGTATACAATGTATTAGTCAAAGGTTGTAGAAGAAGCCAACCAATTTTGAAGTAAATATTAAAAAGATGCTTATCACGCCGTCGCCATCATCATAATAATCTATATCCTTACCGTTGAATGTTGCATGGAACCTGTTGTATGATAAATACAGAGACTTGAGAGATGGAAGGCCATTCAAACAAACAAGAATGTCGGTGACATCCATATTACTGTAACTCAAGTCAAGGACTTCCAGATTTTCCCACCCTACAAAGTATTAAAATTAAATGGAAATAATTACTCATACTTTGCTTTTTAGTGAGTAAAGAATGATCAAGAAATAGAATGTGTAAGAGAATAACCTTCACTGTCTGCACAATCAAATATCCCAGAACTACGGCTCAAGTTGAGACTCTTCAAATCTTTGAAGACAACAAGATCAGCGTAATTTAAATGCCAATCTGATGGGATGAACGCTACACTCCACAGGCGTTGAAGATCAAGTTTGGCCACTCTCCCTGTGGTGGAGTTGCACTCTACTCCTTCCCATTCACAACAATCTGTGTCATCCCACTGCCAAGACAAAGGGAAGCCAAAACGGGCATTCAGACCCCAAAGAGCTTCCCTCTCTGCCTTCCAACACCCTTCACACCATATCACTTCCACCAAAACAAAAATCAATAAAGTCACACTAACCTTCTTCATTTTCGTCTTCATATTTCGTAACAAAGGATTTGGCCGTTTAAATAAGAATGAACCAATTAAAGTAAACTATTTTATGGCTGAGTCAAAGTTGGTGGCGACCGCGGTTTCCTACTAAGCTTGTTCTCTTCATCAACACTTTTAAACAGTGTATATTAATATATCTATATATATTTTTTATTTGATGAATTCGAAATTGAAAAAGAAAAGAACACAACATTTTCTAGAAATCACTTCCACGGTTTTGTGTATACATAAATAAATTCTATTGTTCAGCTTTTTTTTCTTGGCAAAGTATTATTTTAATATACCTAAAGGTCCATTAAGGTAGCTAAGTGTGAAGGATGACTTGACCTCAACCCAATTGCCGTGACTACTGCAAGTACTACCAAGCAATACTTTCCTCGTAATTTCGTCGAACAAGTTGTCTTCTGCCATGATTGCAATGATTTTGGGTGGTTTATAACTTTTTTTTCTGTTTGGGTGAATTCTGGTGAGGTTGTCATGTAGTTTTTCATGATGTTTGGCTCCATATTTTGAACAATCTCAATCCTGGATAGCTTGCTCAAGTTACTTGTACTTCTTCTACATGTTATATTATATTATATATCAAAAAGTTTCCTCGTAATTTAGTCGAACAAGTTGTGCTCGTCAATCATAATGATGGTGGGAATTAATACCTTTTGAGACCACTTTTGTGTAAGCGTATACCCAAAATGGAAGTTTTTATTTCCTTATCTATATTTCTAAAGACAAACATTTGAGTTAGACCAGAAGAAAAGGAAAATAGAAGAAGGGATTGATGAAGAAATATAATAGAGAAAAACAAAACTTCACTTAGTCAAAACAAACATTTGTCTGTAAAATAGAAAAATACAAAATCTTAGATATTCTCAGGAAAAATCTCACTCTTAATTTTTCTCTAAATAACATGAAAAATATAAAGAAGGAGGACGAAGGAATTTTGAAAAGACTCCACCACATATATACTAGTAGTTTAAGGTTATTTATAATTTTTTTAATCTTTTTAGTCACAATATTATTTCAAGACATTTAGATTGTGTTGAGTTATATGAATTTACTGTTCAAATAACATATAAAATATTATTTTCATATTCAATAATAAATGACATATAAAATAACAAAAAATAAATAAAGATAATCATTAAAAGATATAAATATATCAAAAACCAATATTTCAAAAGATATTTAATTAAAAATATTTATATTTATGAGTGAATTAAATCTTAATTAAATCTATTTTAATTATTTTTTTAAAATGTAAATGAGTCGAAAGAGTAAGACGATAATAAATTTACTGCAATAATAATTTATAATTAATGCTGGCATGAAATGAAAACTTCCCTCTGTCCTTTCCACAGGTCCCCTTCCCCCAATCCCCCATTCCCCCATTCGCTTTTTATTAGTCATGACAGTCTGACCAAACCCCAAGAACAATAATAAGAGAACTCCTTCGTTCCACTATCTGTAATCATACTCTGAAATCTCACTTTCTCAGTGCAACAATTATGATCCAAGACGAGGCATCCCTCTTCCACAACTCCCTCCTCGCTCTCTTCCTCATTGCACCCCCTACCTTCCTCTCCCTCACCTTCCTCCAAGCCCCCTACGGCAAGCACCACAGGCCCGGCTGGGGGCCCAACCTCCCGCCCCCCCTCGCCTGGCTCCTCATGGAAAGCCCAACGCTCTGGCTCACCCTCCTTCTCTTCCCCCATGGTCTCCACTCCCACAACCCCAAAGCCCAAACCCTCATCACCCCCTTCCTCCTCCACTACTTCAACCGTACCATCATCTACCCTCTCCGTCTCCTCTTCACCCCTTCCAGAAAAACCGCCTCGGGCTTCCCACTCTCCGTCGCCCTCATGGCCTTCGTCTTCAACCTTCTCAATTCCTATCTCCAGACCCGTTCAATCTCCCACTACCACGCCCATTATACTTCCTCGGGCTTTTTCTGGGTCCGATTTTTTATTGGGCTTTTGGTGTTTTTGTGTGGGATGGGGATTAATGTGTGGGCCGATAGGGTTTTGCTGCGGCTGAAGAGCGAGGGGAAGGGCTACGTGGTGCCCAGGGGAGGGTTGTTCGACCTCGTTGCGTGTCCTAATTACTTTGGGGAGATTGTGGAGTGGTTGGGCTGGGCTGTCATGACTTGGTCATGGGCTGGGCTTGGCTTTTTTCTTTATACTTTTGCTAACCTCGGGCCCAGGGCACGTGCCAACCGCAGGTGGTATTTGGAAAAGTTTGGAGAGGATTATCCGAAGCAAAGGAAGGGTGTTATTCCCTACTTGTATTGATCATTCTTCTTTTGTTTTTTGTTGCATTGTAATTGGGGATGTGAAATGGGATTAAGGGGGAAAACCACCAATAATTTTATGGTGTTTATGACGATGATGCATTGTTGCTCGAAGTTGTCTGCCTAATCTCATTCTGAGATCAAGGGGTTTTTCTTAAATTTTAAATTACAATTTTGGTGATTTTATTTTTCACATCTTTACTCTGATATATATATATTTTTTGTATATTTATCGATACTATCTTTAGAAGTTATCTAATATGTATAAAATTAACAATTTAATGGAAATAATAATTTCTTAAAGGTGATGATTAAATAAAGAAAATAGGATCAAAAAGGGATATCATAGTTAAAATGGAATGTTGTTGTGATCGAGTGTTTTATTCATTTGTTCTTTAGATGGCAAGAATTTTGAGGTAGCAATGTTGACGTTGTTGGTTGTGGCCCGAAGGCAAAATTTGCAAATCTTTATGACTATAATTGATAGAAATTTTGAGTACTGAACGCTCAAGAACAAATATGTACTATTATTTAAAATCTTGCAATTTTATATGATATATTTTTTGATATAAAAATTTAAAAATCAAATTAAAATATCTCAAAAATAAAAAATATTCATTATGAAGTGTTTCAAGAAAAATAAATTATAAGTCATTAACATTTTCACATTAGTCCTTAAAATTCACAAAAATTTACTTTATACAAAAATATCGTTTTAAAATATCATTCCAATAACTTTAATTTCTATTCACAGCGACTTTTAAAAATTTTTGCAAAAGTAAAAGAAAAACAGTAAAGATTATAGCTGGAAGACTACATAGAATTTTTTTTTCTGTCTCAATATTTGAACTTTATTTCCATTGTAATTTATTGCTTTCTTAAAATTTCCAACGTAGTCTCAATTTTAATTAAAATGGGTAGATATGATTTCTTTCATTATATTCATGTTTTAGCTGTTGAAAGAGTGGCAGTCCTTTCAGATAGATTTTTTTCTTCAATATTCTTGATCCTGATGCCTTTTTTTTCCTTAACACGCATTCCATTTTCCCCTCCTTCAAGTGTAATTAATTATGATACATTGGGGATAAAGAATCTAATTGATATGTTATGAAACTGAAACTCTTTTTCACAATCACAAAAAAAAAATTGACTTTTTTATAATAAGTATTTTAAGAAATATTATTATAAACTTTTTTACCTGTTTGTTGTGTAGTAATACTGTGGCTTGGTACAAAACACTTCACAATTTGTTAGCGTTAATCCAGGATTTGCTTCCATAAGTGTTAAATTAATTAATCCAGGATTTGCTTCCATAAGTATTTGCTAGGATACGTTAAGGATTTGCACTCCCAATGCCTAAAAGCTCATCTAGAAAGTAGGGATCATTCTTGAAAATGAAAATACATTACAGCACCACACTTGGTATAGTTTAATTGGTTCTTTAAAGCAATTTATACAATGTTGTCTAAGTCTATTTAAGGTGAAATCTAACATTTTAAATGATTAAGAAAATAGCAAAATGAACAAGAAAAGAAAAAAATAAGAAAAAACACAAAAGGTCATTCTAAATTTAACTGCAACATTCTGACTCAAACAAATACAAAATGGTTTTCAATTTTATTCCCCTGCTGGTCTTCTATTGGAAGATTATAGAAAAATATTAGCCACCATTAACATGGTATCTCCTTTAAATTACCAAAACTGTTTCTAAGAAACATGGCCTTGATGCTAAATGATACACAACCAGCTAATAGTACCGTATCAAGATTACTCACACTGGTGTAGTTTCCACTATTTCATTCATTCACTTGTTGCAGCCAGCACCATATGAGCTGCATTTCTGCAGTTTGTTACAAAAGGTGCAAACTTTCAGTTTCTAATGAAGTATAAGAAAAAACAGTGTACATATAAATCCAACCTAATTTTTTCACTGCAATAATTTTTAAACCAAAATCACATAAATCCATCTTAGAAGTTAAAACTACCCTTTTCTTTCTGCATGTCAAGACGTAGGTTTCAACTTAGGACCAACAAGAACAACTTTCTATGGCAAAATGCTATGATAAAACCCTCCCTAGAATGTTTTAATGATTCAGAAAACGAACTGAGACTATTTGTGTAGATTAGATGAACTCACATTAAGAAATGGTAGAGTTTGCCCCAACATGCTCTCTCGCCTCCTCATCGGTGACCCTGTCTGCAGCTGAATCAAGACTTCCATTAGACAGCAGAGCTTCATACTGTTCTTTTAAGCCAGACGAGCCAATGACCTCTGCAAGGTTCCGCTTAATTTGTTGCACCAAAGCATCAATTTTATTCTGTGATTCAGAACTTGGTGACTTTCCAGCCTTGGCAACCTCCGATTTCAGTAGTTGCATCTTGTTCTTAATATCTTCCGATGAGTTAACCAAACTATCAATTTGATGTACTATTTCTTCTTTTAATTCTTCTGTACCTGGGTCGGTGGCCTTGTCTTGTTTTACAGCAACATCTAAGCCCATCGACTTCAGAGCAGTAACCATCTGTGAGTCTACCTCTTTCTTAAAGTCAGTGATTTTCTTCTTCAACTCCTCATCCAAACCACTTCCTGAGGATGCACCAACACTTCTAATTTCATCCTTTAATGCTTCAAACTCTTTCTTTAATCTAGGATTACTCAAGACTTGATCAAGTGTCGTCTTCAACTCTTGCTTAAATGTGACAGTGTCCTTGCTTACACCTGACAACTTCTTTGCTTCAGATAATTCACTGAAATACTTAAGATATTTCTGCAGCCTACCATGATTAGGATATGCACGCAATTTCTTTTCAAACTCCACCCTTAGCTTATCTACCTTATCCTTCAGCGATGGATCAAGACTTTCATGATCTGCATTTGCTGCTGAGACTTCCTCCTGTAGTTGCAACAACCTCTCTGTCAAGCCTGCAGCTTTAATTGCCTCAGTGTATTCTTGATTGATCTCCTTCTCCAGTTGCTTTAACATCTCATCTAAATCTAGTTTTGGAGGAATGGGAGAAGATTCCTTAGCTTCCAAAATTTGTTTCTTCAGTTTCTGAACCTCAGCTTGCAGTTCAGCATCAGGCATCTTAGTAATTGAAAGATCCTTCTTCCTCATCTTGACCTTTCTCTTAGGATCTATAGGAATACCTTCCTGGAACCCACCGATCTTTCTGAACTTAAGCATGCGATGTTTTATAAGCTCTTCAGTGTCCATCTTGGTGAGTTCCTGCATAATGGACAAGTAAAACATCTGAAGTTAACACAAAATTACACATATCTGTTTTTCGGTAGAATACTTGCTGCCTTAAAACTTACGTCCATGGTGTCATTGATTGCTTTCTTTATCTGTTGAGATGTCCACTCTGGATTTGCATGTGCCCCACCAAGCGGCTCCTATTGAAAAGAAACAATGAATCTCTACTTAGAGATCTATTCCCAAGAGAACACTGTTATCAATCTACGTAATGTTAAATGCTCTATATATTCATATTTAAACCTGGAGTACATAAAAATTTGCCTGAGTACATAAAAATACTCTATATATTCATATTTAAACCATTAAGATGATAAATTCCATGTACATGAACAAGATTTAAGGGAGAGAAAAAGCATAATCAATAGCACTTACAGGTATAATACCATCTGCAACTTGTAATTTGCACAACTCAGGAGCTGTAATCCTCAGCTTCTCAGCAGCCTGCATAGGACAATAAAAATAAAATAGTTGAATTTAAATATATATATATATATATACACACACATATTATGGATTGAAACAGTCAAAGTACTGGCGTCATAAATACCTTTGGAGCAGCTTTAGCACTCTTCCACAAGATTGCTGCACATGCTTCTGGACTAAATCATGTAATAAATAAAGGTCAAACCAGAAGAAAAGAACAGTAACACCTTTTCAATTAGTAAAATGATTCATGACAGCACAAGTAATCAACCATATCACACACACGGACATACATAACAGTAAATCAAACAAGAACTCATCGTGAGAAACGAAGAAAATAACAAATATAGACCATTAGAACATATTTTAATTGTCAAAATTAAAAGAAAAATGCCATGACTTTTCTAGGTGGTCATGTGACTACTAACTTCTATTCCTGATCATCCATGTATGGTTTGTATAACCCAAATTTATAGTTTTCATTTCTCATAATAAAAGGAGTTCTTTCTTAATAGTAAATTTGAAAATACAGATTCTGTTGTTTTTCTGAATTCTTAAAGTGAGAGATAAAATTTATATAATACAACCATGAAGCTTGCTGCAAGCTTCTCTGATGTGGGACTAAACTCAACAATATGTAACAATTGAAATCTAACATGCACATGTGAGGGGCTTAAAAGCATGTAATTGAAATAATTATTACAACATTATAAATTTTGCAAATAGCAAAGTAAAAAAATAAATCACCTTGCAACATAAAAAACAGCATTTTCAAGCATCAGTAGCTTATTAGCACATCCAATCGCAAGGGCGCCACCTGAACCACCTTCTCCAATAACTATAGATATAACTGGAACCTTCAGACCAAACATGGATCTCAAATTGTGAGCAATTGCTTCACCCTGAAAGATGAAAATTAACAAATTGATTAACCTTGTAACAAAAGAAAGCCAAAGAATCTTAGAGCCTAACTCACAACATACCTGTCCTTCTTCCTCTGATTTAAGATCAGCATAAGCACCAGGTGTGTCAATGAATGTAACTATGGGGAACCCATGATGATCTGCATATTCCATCAAACGAAGAGCCTTCCTGTAACTGTTTGTTTCAATTGGAAGTTTACCATCAGTGCGCAGATAAAATCAATGTAAATTAGAGTTCAGATCTTATCTTAAATCTAGTAATTTGTTGTATCAACTAGAGTTCCTAGTGGACATACCCATGAGGAGTTGGCATCCCAAAGTTACGCTGAATATTTTCTTTAGTATTTCTACCCTTTTGGTGACCAATGAACATGTATCTTCTACCATCTATCAACCCTATACCAGTAACAATAGCTGGATCATCATAACCTGCCCGATCACCATGGATTTCCATAAACTGAAACATGAAGACACATGGGAATTCAGTTAAAGTGGATCATTCAACAAGACCAATCAAGAATGAAGAAAATGAAATAACTAGAATATTGAAGTTAAAAACAAAAGTAATACTTAGAACACCTTTTCAGTTATGTTAAAGATGTGATCAAGAAAAGTTGGCCTGTTAGGATGTCGTGCGATGTGGACCCGCTGTATAGGAGTCAGATGCGTATAGAGATCCTTTAAAGCCTGAAAATAATGTGAGTGGTGAAAAGATGAGACTTTTGCCAATTTTACTGTTCAAATTGCAATTATTGGGAGGAAAAACAAATATATATATATATATATATATATATATATATATATATATATATATATATATATATATATTTTAATCTTGAACAAAGAAACTCCGAATAATTGTATAACAAAAGAATAACATAAAACAGGTAAAGAACAAGTGCAATGCAAACAAGTCAATAACACTCACTAACACAATATAACAACACAATAATATTATTTAGCCGAAGATACCCAAACAGTTGCTTAAATATAAATAGAAGTATCATCTGGCAAAATAGAAGCAAAATATATACATATAACCAGTTGCAGAAACACCTGAATCTGCATTTCATAAACAAAAACTTATTATAAGCAACTATGAAATCACAGAGAATAAGAATTTTTCTCAGGGATTGCCAACAGGAATGACAATAAGGTTAAACTAGTTTCTTTAAGACAAAAAAAATCAGCGTGAATTAAAATTTAAAAAAATGGTATATATTCAATCATGCAAGTAGCAATCAGAGAGCAGCATCGTTGCAGTATTCTCATGAGAACTCTTGTTTTAAGTATGAGACTGAGCCCACAATCATAATCATCAACAATTTTCACAATAATTCAGTTTTCTTAAGAACAAAACTTATTCGTTAAGACAGGCAAACCTGCTGGTACTTAGTCTCCAATAATTGAATCTGATCAGCGAAGTCCAGCCCAGTTTCGTCTGCCATCTTTTGTACCTGTTTCCAACCATAAAAAGCACTCCTATTAGCCATTTTCATTCAGCACAACCTCCATGAATCAGAAAATTACTACAAATTAACCCTCACTCAAGCAAACAAAGCACTCAGCAACACACACACAGACACAAAAAGATTAAATTAGGAGTTACATCAAAGATCTTCTTTTGTAGATCAACAAGAGGCTTTTCAAAATCCAAAGTGGCAGGCTTTGGCTTTTCCTTGAGTGGCTTGAAATAGGAAAGGTGGGTCAGCAACCCACCTTTCACATTGGGATCAGGATTAGCAGGCCAAGGATAGTCATATTTCTTCACCTTCCTCAGCTTGGCAGCAACACTAAAATCCCTACTCTTTACAACCAACCTTCCCTTGCCCAAGCTTCTCAAAGGAACACCATTGAAACCGCTGGTTGAACTTCTCAAAAGGTCCGAAGCAGAAGCACCAGCGAGAGAAGCAGAAGCACCAGCGAGAGACGCAGAAGAAGCAGCCATTTCCCCCTTCAAACTCGATCCCCCAAATCCGAAAAATCTAAAATAATAGCAATAATACGAGAAACTCAGAATAAGATCACAAAAACCAACACTCAACAAAGAAAGAACAAGACAAAATCAACAAGACCCAGAAAGGGAATTCGAAAAAAAGAGTGAAAGAAGACAAAAGCTTTATCTCGATCCAAAGAAAAGCAAAGAAAAAAAAAACAAATCTTGTCATGAACCCGTTTGAGTTACTCAACTAAGCTCCATTTTTACAAAATCCAAGCAGCATTGAGCAAGATTTTCAAGTCTCCACAATAAACAGAAACCACAATCATTCATTCACAAAGCATTTAATAAGCTCCTGGAATTGAGGAAAGCAACACTACTTTGTAGGAGAAAAAGAAGGAAGTTTTCTAGAAAAATTACCAGGGAGAGATTGAAGATCCAGAAAAAGAGGGAGAGGAGAAAGTCCAATCTAATGGTAAGTAAGAGAATGCGATATAATTAAGGGGTGTGTTTGAGTGGAAGAGCTTCGTTGAGATCGCCAATGAAAGAGAGGAAAATAGAGAAGAGAAAAGGAGTAGTTGTTGTTGGTTTGTTGCGGGAGTGAAAGGCAAAGGAAGAGATTGGGGTTTTGTTGTTCAAAGAAGGAAAAGGCCAAACACCTAAGTGAAAGGAGGCGATACTTCTTATGCTCAATGACTGTCACAACTCACAATAATGAGCCAGCTTTTTTCGGTTTGGCCGTTAAGCATATACACACACCTCATCCTAACACACAAATTCTTTGTAACATAAACATCACACCAACATTAACACCAAATAAATAAATAAAAATGTTCTTTAGCAGCTCACACAGTTCTTTAGATGGAGTATGTACTTTGAATCAGTTTTAGGGTAAATATGATTTTATAATTGGGGATTAATCCTATTAAATATTCTAACCAAAAATAAATATTTAATATTTTTTTTGTTAGAATAAAAACACCCTAAAAAATATTCTAACCTTTGTATTAATCCTATTAAATATTTAATACACACAAATAGCAAACCAAATAAAGTATTATATAATATAACATAATTTGTGTTAATATAGCCATAGTATCCACTATATTATAAGATATTTCGTGTATAATATATGCATAACAGATTTATATGTGCTATTTTAGTAATATGACCATTAACATGTTATTTGACTTATATATTAATATACTTTTTTAAAAGAAAGAATAAAAACAGCCTAACGAGAAATTAATCTGACTTGATTATATCTTTTTATCTTTTTTGAGGATCACAATTGTGAAAGTTGGTGAAAATATAATTAAACTATGCTAAATTATTTGTTGAACAATACATTAACTATCATACCATTATTTGAATTTCGTGAATAAATTTTATTAAATATTAAAAATAAAAAATTTACAATTATAATATCTATATGTCTCAACTGAGAAAATAGTACAAATATCACCACAAACTAAAATTAAAATTAGTTATAATTTCTAATAATAGATACTGTCAGAACCCATTTAAAACTCATTAAAAACCTCATTTGAGTGGAAGTCAAATGTCAAGGAAGAGATCTGGAAATCAGAGAGTGGAAAACAGGTGACAGCAGGAGGTTGGCCGTTCGGTTTTGAAGGTAGGAGTAAAATTCTGGGTTTTCAAAAGTTAACGCCACTTCTGCATTCACCCTTCTTCCCCAAAGTTCTGAACTCCATTTTCTCCTCCTTCTCTCTGGATTTCTTCATCTTCCCTCTACAAAATCTTACTTTTTTCTTCTTCCGATCATCAAACAGACCACACTTGAGCATTTCCGACGTCGAGGGCGTCCATTTGAACCGATCAGTTTCGGGTTCTGAGTTGGTAAGTTCTCTCTTCACTCAGCCAGTTGGTTTCATGGTACATGCAAACCTAGTTTATGGGTTGCATGAGTCAATCATCTTGTTCTGAGAGTTTTTTTATTGTTGTTTGGTTTAGTTTCTTAAGGCGTGACTGTAGAACGCTAAGGTCTCTGATAGAGGTGAACCCTATTCTGCAACTGTGAACATTCCGTCACGTTTAGATGTAAGGGAAGCTTATATAATTTGATTTAGTTTCTTGCTTTGAATGGATGCATGTTCGTTGATTGCTGAATGAATATGAAATATGGTTATTACTGCATTGTTGACTATATAAATGTATGAAGATAAATGTTGAGGAAGGTATTAATAAGAGTATGAACTCCAAGTCTGCATTTCTAAGTGAAAATTGATGTTCGTCACTGAAGGTCATTGACCGTTCGGTTTTCTTGTGGACTCGGTTGGAACTGGATTCTTTCATTTGGATGGAATTCCAGTTGAGGACCGCGTGTCTTCGTTTTGTAATAATTGTACTTAAGCATTCAACCAAGGATATTCGTTCCTTGGTATTTGGTTATAAACTTCAGTATATCTATATGTATTTGTATATTTCGTTCGTTCTTGAACACTAGTTAAATGATATTTTATATTTATCAAACCTTTATTCTATAAGTTAGTGGTGCTCGGTCTTACACCAAGCGCTCGTACTAAGTAGTGCTCAATCTTACACCAAGCGCTCGTACTAAGTAGTGCACGATCTCATACCAAGCGCTCGTACTAAATGTTGCTCGGTCTTAAACCAAGAGCTCGACCTTGAATCAATAATATGATTTTTAAAATAAGAGCATTCGACCAAAACCAATAGCGTTCGGTCTCTACAGTGCTCGGTATTCGACTAGCACTCGTTTTCCTTAATGATAAACTCATAAATAACCTAAATATTTATAGCGGTCGGTTTCTTCATATACTTCTGTTAATTATCATTATTTGATGTCCTACAGTGTCAGTTTCTAATGGTGTTCGGCCTAGAGTCTTAGTACTCGGCCTAAGCTTATTGGCATTCGGTCTAAATTCTCATGAGTCAGTTCATTAAATTGACTCACCTTGTAAATAACGTTCGATTCTATTATTCTTTGAGAGGTAGTATTGTAATCGGTCTCTTTCACAACCCCGTTAGTAACTCTCTTGATTTTGATTTGTTTGCAACTAGAGACCTCTCAATCTCACTCTAAGTATTCGGTCTTGTCTATGTTGAAGATTAACGTTCGGTATTTGGTATCCTATGGGATTTGTATTCAAATTGGTTCGGCTTAAGATTTTGAAAATGAAAGATGATGGAATATGATGTAGATGAAATGAGTATGAATATGAAAGAGTATTCCGGGGAAGAATGTCTCATGAATGAATATTGAATTTTGGTAAGGTATGAATGTGGATAAAGCTAAGCTGGCGGTTCATCCTGATATTCCGTGATTACTCGTTTCTCACGTAGAGAAGGGTAAGTCATGTGTGGGAATGGAAGGAGGTCCTAGTCCTTATGGTTAATTTGGACGAAACGGACTAACCTCGGGTGGCATCTGTTGAGGGTATCCCAGTTACTACATCACCCGAGTGCACGAACGTCGTAGCTACACAGAATTCATACAGTCCGGACAATCAGAGTCTAGTATTAGGCTTTGCATGCAAGAGTGGATGATTTATCTGTTTAATTGATTTGTGTGAAATATATGTTGATACTTGAATTAAATTACATAAGCTTACCCCATTTCCTGTCTTGTCCATTTTGTACGTTCGGTCGTTTGTCCTGTTGGAATGATCATCCGTGTGGATGTAAGCAGAAGGAAAAGAGTTGCTGGAAGAAGCACTGGAAGAGAATCTGGTCGAGGTGGAAGTTAAGACCGAACAGTAGAACCGTTCGGTCAGCGGTTGGTTTTCTTTGTATGACCATTCGATAATCTTTTGGCTACTTCTTTTGTAGGATCGTTCGGTATAGTTCTTTTGAAAACTGTTCGGCCTAGTTGTAGCTAGTGTGCAGTTTTAACTCCCCGTTATATTGTAAGACTGATTTGAAAACCAATTTGCCCCTCAGCGGACCTCCCGCAAACTCCTGAGTGCCGCTCAGCGGTAAACTGCCGCTGAGCGGTGACTTCGGCTTCTCCTTTTGCACTTTTTATTGTCTTTTATGATTTCATCTCTGTCCTTCTTCACTTCTTTTACCAAATTCACCTTCAAACCTGCACAAAAACACTGAAATCAAGCATAAACCTGTCCAACTCTCTTATTTCTAAAAATATACAGAAAAACATGATTTCAAGCTAATTTCTAAGTGTGAAGGTTACTTTTAGTGTCAATTTTAATCATGAAAATAACAGTTTTTCAACTGTTATCAACTACCCGTTAGCTCTAGTGGGTCCCCTTCTCAGTCTTTGGTTATGGTCGGTCAGTCTAGACAGCAAGGGACTGTGACTTGTTTTCAATGTGGAGGACCTCACTACAGGTCGTCATGTCCTCAGTTGGTGGGAGGAAAGTTTTGCGCTCGGTGTAGAAGGAATGACCATCTGGAGAGCGAGTGTAACATGGGAAGACGAGCGGTGATGAGGCCACCGAATGATGGAAGAGTTCAACCGAGAGGTGGTGGCCGAGAACAGGCAGTCGGCCGAGTTTATGCAATAACTAATGCTGAAGCAGCAAGCTCAAGTAACCTCATTGTCAGTACTTGCTTGTTGTATGGTATTTCTTGCTATGTGTTATTTGACTCGGGGGCGACACATTCCTTCATCTCGAAGGCGTGCGTTGAGAAACTGGGATTGATTGAGAGTGAGATGTAGTTTGACTTGGTGGTGTCAACCCCAGCGGTTGGTGAGGTTGGGACGTCTACTATGTGCATTAGATGTCCTATTGAGGTGGAAGGGCGTAGATACAAGGTAAACCTTATTTGTTTACCTCTCAAAGAATTAGAGGTGATTTTAGGAATGGATTGGTTGGCTGTCAATCGCATTCTCATGGATTATGGTGAGAAGGAGTTAGTATTCCCTGATGAGGAAGAAGAGTATTCGATAACGCTCGGTCAACTAAGGGAAGATATCATGGAAGGCGCCAGCTATTTTCTGATAATGACGTATACGGACGTAATGTCTGAGGAGTTAAGTTATGACCGAGTGATTAATCAAGAGAGAAGTGGAGAACGTTCGGTTGTGAATGAATTTCTGGACGTTTTTCCAGAAGAAGTAACCGGACTACCTCCCCCTCGCGAGGTAAAGTTCACAATTGATTTGGTGTCGGGAGTGGGGGCCCGTCTCTATAGCGCCATACTGAATGTCCCCAGCATAGTTGGTCGAGCTCAAGAGTCAAATTGAGGATTTAATGGAGAAGAAATTCATTCGGCCAATTTCGTTGCCTTGGGGTGCCCCTGTGTTACTTGTCAAGAAGAAGGATGACAGCTCTCGGCTTTGTGTCGACTATACACAATTGAACAAACTGACCATCAAGAATAAGTACCCCTTGCCTAGGATTGATGACTTGCTGGATCAATTGCATGGGGCTACTATATTTTCGAAGATTGATTTGAGATCAGGTTATCACCAAATCCTGGTTAAGGAAGGAGACGTTCAGAAGACTGCCTTCAGGTCTCGGTATGGTCACTACGAATATGAAGTGATGTCGTTCGGCGTTACTAATGCCTCAACAATATTCATGGATTACATGAATCGTATCTTCAGACCTTACTTGGACAAGTTTGTAGTGGTCTTCATTGATCATATCCTTATCTACTCTAAGAACCGAGCGGAGCATGAAGAACACTTGAGAGTAGTGCTCGGCATACTGAGGGAAAAGCAATTGTACACGAAACTCTCCAAGTGTGAATTTTGGATGGAGGAAGTGTAGTTTCTGGGGCATGTAATATCGACTGGGTATTTCAGTGGATCCGGCTAAGGTGAAAGCGGTATTGGAATGGGAGAGTCCTCGTTCGATCACTGAAGTTAGAAGTTTTGTGGGACTAGCAGGATACTATAGATGGTTTATTGAAGAATTCTCTAAGATAGTAGTGTCATTGACTCAGTTGACCAGAAAAGATCACCCGTTCGCATGGACCGATCGGTGTGAATCTAGTTTCCAAGAATTGAAGCAAAAGTTGACCAGCGCTCCAGTCTTAGTTATTCCGGACACGACCAAACCGTTCGAAGTCTACTGCGATGCTTCTCACCAAGGTTTGGGGTGTGTTCTTATGCAAGAGAAGAGGGTAGTGGCATATGCGTCTAGGCAGCTGAAGGTACATGAGAAGAACTACCCTACTCAAGATCTTGAATTGGTAGCAGTGGTCTTTGCATTGAAGATATGGAGGCATTACTTGTATGGGGCTACGTTTCAAGTATTCAGCGATCACAAGAGTCTCAAGTATCTCTTTGATAAGAAAGAATTGAATATAAGGCAGAAAAGATGGCTAGAGTTCTTGAAAGATTATGATTTTGAACTGCTTTATCATCCAGGGAAGGCTAATGTAGTAGCTGATGCATTAAGCAGAAAGGCAATACATGTCTCGGTAATGATGGTCAAAGAACTCAGCCTGGTTGAGAGTTTTAGAGATTTAAGGTTGCGGTTCGAGTTAGAACCGAGTGGTATAAGGTGTTGTAATCTTCGGATATCCAGTGATGTCTTTGACCAAATCAAGGAAAAGTAGTCGGCTGATAAGGACCTGCAGAAGATCTTGAGCTTGATCGGTACGGACAAAGCAAAGGATTTTAATACTGGAACGGACGGTCTCCTACGATACAAAGATAGGACGTGTATTCCGAATGATGGTGAGTTAAAGAGGATAATTCTTGAGGAAGGACATCAAAGTCGTCTTAGCATGCATTCAGGCATGACTAAGATGTATCAAGATCTCAGGAAGTCCTTTTGGTGGTCAGGAATGAAGAGTGATGTCGCTCGGTTTGTCGCATCTTGTCTAACTTGTCAACGAGCAAAGGCAGAGCATCAAAGACCGGGCGGTCTACTACAGCAGCTAGAGATTCCTGAGTGGAAGTGGGATAGCATTTCTATGGATTTTGTGACCCACTTACCCCGTACAGTAAAGAACCATGACGCAATATGGGTTATAGTGGATCGGTTGACAAAGAGCGCACACTTTCTTGCTGTCAACTTAAAGATGTCGATGGCAAAGCTGGCCCAACTCTACATCAACGAGATCGTTCGGTTGCATAGAGTGACATCCAGCATCATCTCTGACCGAGACACAAGATTCACTTCTCGGTTTTGGCAGTCCCTACAGAGTGAATTGGGTAGCAAACTTCAAATGAGTTCAGCTTATCATCCCCAAACAGACGGTCAATCTGAGAGGAGCATCCAGACACTTGAAGATTTGCTAAGGACGTGCGTCTTAGATCACTTGGGAATCTGGAATGAAATCTTATCGTTAGTAGAATTCACTTACAACAACAGTTTCCAGGCCAGCATTGGAATGGCTCCTTTCGAAGCTCTTTATGGAAGGAAGTGCAGAACTCCTCTCTGTTGGTTCCAAGAAGAAGAAAGGGTGTTGAATGGACCTGAGCTTATTCAGCAGACAACCGAGAAGGTAAAGGTAATTCAAGAAAGGTTGAGAGCATCTCAGAGCAGGCAGAAGTCATATGCTGACAAGAGAAGAAGGCCTTTGGAATTCGCTGCAGGAGATCACGTCTTTCTTAGACTGAATCCAACTACTGGAGTGGGCAGAGTTGTTCGTCCTAAGAAGCTGTCTCCCAAATTCATTGGCCCTTATCAGATTCTAAGACGAATCGGACCAGTTGCGTACGAGATAGCTTTGCCTCCTCGACTATCCAACCTTCAAACAGTTTTCCATGTATCCCAACTCCGGAAATATATCGCGGATCCTTCTCATGTGCTAGAGTTAGAAGACGTTCGTATTCATGAAGACTGTTCGATGGAGATGCAACCAGTACGTAATGAAGATAGTCGAACCATTCAATTCAAGGGAAAAGCCACCAGATTAGATAAAGTGGTATGGGACGAGAAGACGGGCAACTCTACATGGGAAGTGGAAGATGCCATGAGAGACTTGTATCCTCGTCTGTTTTCTAGTAAGTCATAATTTTCGAGGACGAAAATTTTTGTAGTTAGGGGATTGTCATAACCCATTTAAAACCCACTAAAAACCCCATTTGAGTGGAAGCCAAATGTAAAGGAAGAGATCTAGAAATCAGAGAGTGGAAAACAGGTGGCAGCAGGAGGTTGGCCGTTCGGTTTTGACGGTAGGAGTAAAATTCTGGGTTTTCAAAAGTTCACGCCACTTCTGCATGCACCCTTCTTCCCCAAAGTTCTGAACTCCATTTTCTCCTCCTTCTCTCTAGATTTCTTCATCTTCCCTCTACAAAATCTTACATTTTTCTTCTTCCGATCATCAAATAGACCACACTTGAGCATTTCTGGCGTTGAGGGCGTCCGTTTCAACTGATCAGTTTCGGGTTCTGAGTTGGTAAGTTCTCTCTTCACTCAACCGGTTGGTTTCCTGGTACATGCAAACCTAGTTTATGGGTTGCATGAGTCAATCATCTTGTTCCGAGAGTTTCTGGATTTCTGTTTGGTTTAGTTTCTTAAGGCGTGACTGTAGAACGCTAAGGTATCTGATAGAGGTGAACCCTATTCTGCAACTGTGAACGTTCGGTCACGTTTAGAGGTAAGGGAAACTTATATAAATTGATTTAGTTTCTTGCTTTGAATGGATGCATGTTCGTTGATTGATGAATGAATATGAAATATGGTTATTACTGCATTGTTGGCTGTATGAATGTATGAAGATAAATGTTGAGGAAGGTATTAATAAGAGTATGAACTCTAAGTCTATATTTGTAAGTGAAAATTGATGTTCGTCACTGAAGGTCATTGACCGTTTGGTTTTCTTGTTGACTCGGTTGGAACTGGATTCTTTCATTTGGATGGAATTTCAGTTGAGGACCGAGCGTCTTCGTTTTGTAATAATTGTACTTAAGCGTTCAACCAAGGATATTCGTTCCTTGGTATTTGGTTATAAAATTCAGTATATCTATATGTATTTGTATATTTCGTTCATTCTTGAACACTAGTTAAATGATATTTTATATTTATCAAGCCTTTATTCTATAAGTTAGTGGTGCTCGGTCTTACACCAAGCGCTCGTACTAAGTAGTGCTCGATCTTACACCAAGCGCTCGTACTAAGTAGTGCTCGATCTCATACCAAGCGCTCGACCTTGAATCAGTAAGATGATTTTTAAAATAAGAGCATTCGACCAAAACCAATAGCGTTCGATCTCTACAGTGCTCGGTATTCGACTAGCACTCGTTTTCCTTAATGATAAACTCATAAATAAGCTAAATATTTATAGCGGTTGGTTTCTTCATATACTTCTATCAATTATCATTATTTGATGTCCTACAGTGTCGGTTTTTAATGGTGTTCGGCCTAGAGTCTTAGTACTCGGCCTAAGCTTATTGGCATTCGGTTTAAATTCTCATGAGTTAGTTCATTAGATTGACTCACCTTGTAAATAACGTTTGATTTTATTATTCTTTGAGAGGTATTATTGTAATCGGTCTCTTTCACAACCCCGTTAGTAACTCTCTTGATTTTGATCTGTTTTGCAACTGGAGACCTCTCAATCTCACTCTACGTATTTGGTCTTGTCTATGTTGAAGATTAACGTTCGGTATTTGGTATCCTATGGGATTTGTATTCAAATTGGTTCGGTTTAAGATTTTGAAAATGAAAGATGATGGAATATGATATAGATGAAATGAGTATGAATATGAAAGAGTATTCCGGGGAGGAATGTCTCATGAATGAATATTGAAATGGTAAAGTATAAATGTGGATAAAGCTAAGCTGGCGGTTCATCCTGATATTCCGTGATTACTCGTTTGTCACGTAGAGAAGGGTAAGTCATGTGTGGGAAAGGCAGGAGGTCCTAGTCCTTATGGTTAATTTGGATGGAACGGACTAACCTCGGGTGGAAGCTGTTTAGGGTATCCCAGTTACTACATCACCCACCCGGGTGCACGAACGTCGTATTTACACAGAATTCATACAATCCAGACAGTCAGAGTCCAGTATTAGGCTTTGCATGCAAGAGTGAATGATTTATCTGTTTAATTGATTTGTGTGAAATATATGTTGACACTTGAATTAAATTACATAAGCTTACCCTATTTCCTGTCTTGTCCGTTTTGTACGTTCGGTCGTTTGTCCTGTTGCAATGATCATCCGTGTGGATGTGAGCAGAAGGAGAAGAGTTGCTGGAAGAAGCACTGGAAGAGAATCTGGTCGAGGTGGAAGTTAAGACCGAACAGTAGAACCGTTCGGTCAGCGGTTGGTTTTCTTTGTATGACCGTTCGGTCATCTTTTGGCTACTTTTTTGTAGGATCATTCGGTATAGTTATTTTGTAAATCGTTCGGCCTAGTTGTAGCTAGTGTGCAGTTTTAACTCCCCGTTATATTGTAAGGTCGTTCGGCCGTATATGTACTGAATCTCTTTTGAAAGACTGAACTGTAATATTATTAGATGTGATTATTCTATTATATGGTTTTACACTGTATTTTTTGGGATGTTACAGATACTATACATGTTTATTAGTATGTATATAGATGTTTATATATATATATATATATGTATTAAATCGTTTTACCATATTGTTTGTTGTGTCCTAGTTTTCATACATCTATAGTTTAAAAAATAAAATGGCATGATGTAAATTAAGAACATGTCTTTTTATGTTAATTAATTTTTGTCATATCTATTAACTCTTCTTTATTTTAATAAAATAGTTAATTTTTTTTATTTTATAATATTTTTTTTACCATATAGTAATTAATATTTTAATTAATCATTTATTCTTAAATTTTTGAAATTTTATAAATATTTTTTTCAAATAAAATGAAGTATGATAGATTTATGTATGATTTTTGAAACTCATACAAATTATATACTTCAAGGAGACTCTTTTAGTTTGATTTAGATTTATTGTTACAAAACAAAATGGTCTGGTTTATTAATTAAAAACTATTTTATATATTACTTTTAAAATAACTATTACTGAAATCAACAATACTTTTAAAATTTCTAATAGACTATTAACTGATAATACATTTAAATTAAATTCTTCTTGCATAATGTTAGTGGGAACGACACTTTATGCTTTCTATATTTTTTAAGAAAAAAATATGGTTAAATAAAAATAAGGGGTTAAATATGTTTTTCGTCCCTTAAGTATCACACGATTTTGGGTTTAGTCAACTTTGATGGTTTTTAGTCCTTGTTGTTTTAAAACTCTTACTATTAGTCCTTAAAATTGGACGGCGTTAACTTTTAGTAGATGTGGCAAACGGCGAGACCACGTCTTATGCCAGCTTTCCTTTTCACTCTTTGTCATGTTGCTTGTGCCTGATAACTTCGTTCGTCTTCTCTGGCAGAGCCTAGCTTCCATCGGACCAGCCGCCATGCCGAACCTTCCGCTCAGTCCAAGGCGTCGCCGGCGACACCAATCGCCACCAGGACCATTGTCGGCCGCGGCGTCGATTTCTCCCTCCTTGCCTTTTCTCCACGCTCCGTCAATCGCCGTCTGAGAGAGCCCAGCCTCCGCGAGCCACAAACTAGGACGGTCACCACCGACGCCGTCCTCGACAACCGGTCAGCGTATCAATTCACTATAATGAGCATTTTTATTGAGTTTTTTCGCCCCTTTTTCACCTTTAAATAATTTTTATTTTTCAGGACATATTAAATGCTCTAAGAATTCCCCATGCACTCGTTCTTGAAAGAAGCTTTGACAGACTAAATTTGAAGTATGAAGTAATTGGCAAGATAAAGGAACCACTAAAGAAGCTCGGACAACTACTAATTGCTCGCTTCAGGAATTAGTGTGGAATTGTTTACTGCCTTTCAAAAAGTGAATGTGTTGAGGTCTCTAAATTTTTAAATCAGAAATGCAAGATCAAAACAGTGTATTACCATGCTGGCTTGGCTGCCCGACAAAGAATAGCACCATGAACAATATAAAAGGTGAGTTATATATTATATCAAAAGAAAGAGAATAAACTGGCTTGTGGTCAATTTGAGTTAGGCCAAGCTGTTTTTAGTTTTAGGTGAGTCACTGCATTGATTATTTTCCTTTTGCATTAGTTTAGTTTAGCTTAGCATCTTCAAGTTTACTTTTACATTTCATAGTTTCAGTCATTGCATCTTTCACTCCATTTTATGTTTTATCATTGTATTTTAGTTAAAGCCAGTTTTAGTTTTGCATTTCCATTGCATTTTCATTTCAATAACCATTCATAATTTCTTCCCTTTTTTGCTGTCACTGTTGTTCAGTTTACATGCATTGCATTTTTTATTTATTTTGCTAACCACTATTCATTTTCATTTTATGGTTGCTGGTTTTATTGCTAAGCATTGATTCTTTTCTTTTATCATTTACTGTTTTCTATTGTGTTTTAGATTTAGCTTTAGTTGTCCAATTCTACCACCAGTTTGCACCAATTCATATATACATTCCATTTCATACACTATTTTCATCTGTAGCTTTTCTTTACTGTTTTTAAATTTTGATCTCAAATTTAGCACTAGTTTTAGTTCTGTTTTTCACTTCTGGTTTACTCCCTTTGCATATTGAGGACAATTTGTAATTCAAGTGTAGGGGGAGAGTTCAAATTTTTGCTTTTCTGCCTATTTTCTCAGTGTTTGCAGTTTTAAATTTTTGTGTTCAACCTTTTTTTTCTACATAGATTAAGGATTTCTCTACTTTGAGAGTTTTTCATTTTATTTACTGTTTTTAGGAATGTAGAACATGAGTAAGTGTTGAAAGGCTTTTAGGTCGCACTAAAAGTCAACAAACCCTAGTCCCCACTAATGTAGTATAGGACAACCAGGGAATCAATCCAAAGACTCGGCTAGAATTAAGTTTAAAGTGTAGAATTAAATCTTGTATTTATTTAACACCTAATTAACTACTAATGCAAGGTGGGGAAAAGAAATGAAAACAATGAAATTATAAAGAGTAAGAAAATTTGGTTAAGGAAAGAAAGAATATGAACTAAAAGGAAAAATAAAAGAAAATGGAACTCTAAACTACCTAAAACAGAAATAGAAATTAAACTAATATGAGAATTACATGCAACTAATATGACCTAAAACTAAATCTGTAAACAAGCAACTCAAATTGGAAATTTAAAAGCTAATCAAAAATCCTAAAAGCCAAATGAATATGAACAGTAAAGAAAGTAAATGTTGCAAACAGAATTGTAAAATCTACAGTAAAGAAAAGTCAATAAGAAACCTAAAACTAATGATTAAAAGCAAAGAATCGAGTGCATAACTTATGAATTAGAACCAAATCTAATCATTACGAACAGAACACAACCTAAACTACTAATCAGGACAAAGTTGTTGGATAAAAGTCACAAAGCTGAACTAAATTTGCTTGAATTGGCATATCAATTGATTTATTATTACACAGAAAGACATCCTGTTCATAAATTGCCCACCTTGGGGTCTCAAGTTCTAATATAGAACTTAAAATGAATAACAATCAATTGATTTCCCAAAACAAAACAGATTCAATTCAATTTTAATGATTTTTAGCCAAATCAGCAAATGAAACACAATTGAACCTATTCCTAACTCACACTAATTAACAGCAACTAAAACAACGTGAATGAAAATATTTTTTTCATTGATTGAACTCATATCTGTCTCGAGAAGACATCTCGTTCACTTACGCCCACCTTGGGTCATATAATTCCAAAAGAAATTATAGAATGCAGAGTGACAGAATTCAAATCATTTTCAATGTAAAACAAGGAACACAAGAACACAAAAATCAAAATAACAGAACAAAATCAACAACAACGAGAATACGAAGTTGAACTTTATTAATATGAAAAAGGAAAATTACAAACACTTTACCAGAAATCACCGAATGAGGAGCTCACGGATTGTCACAGTTCCATGAATCTCATCAGCGAAATCCAGAATCAAGAACAGTATCCTATTCTAAGAAAAGCGAATAAAACCCTAAACTCTAGAACGAAGAACTGTAAACTGAAAAGGTATAAAGTGTATATGAAGAAGTGTTCTCTATCTATATTTACATGCAGAAAAACCCCTTTATATAGGGTTGGAGAACGAAAAGAGAAAATGAAAAAAAATGGGAAAAGGGGAACCTTGCTTCACTTGGACGCTTCAATCTTCGCCCTCCACGTGGCATCTCCGGTCAGCTCCATTTGCTCGCCGGTCAGCTTCTCCGGGCAGGTTCTTCTCTGATTAAATGGCGAGAACACAAGCTTCATGATCTGGGTCACCATCAAGAGCTATTGAAGCTCTCTTTCTCTTGCGCTCTCTGGAACCAAGCCCTAGAGGTTTTCTTTCTTGTCCTCCAAATGAATTTCTCGAGCATTGCAAATGAAAATGAATTTCTAGACCCCTATGGCAGCAGCAGGTCCAGCGCCAAAACGGCCCAATTGCTTTGCATCTGTAACCCAATTTTTAGGGCCTTTCTGCAATAAGAAAATGAATTAATGCCCAAAAGAAAAATAAAAGAAATATTTCAGCAATTCAAAACTTAAAAGAAAAGTAAAGAAAAAGATTTTTATTAAAAGATTTTCTCAAAAAAAAATATTAATATCATAATTATTTACAAATACTAAAAATTACATCTAAAAACCTATTTTTAACTAGAATTTTATAAACCTAAAGAATTAAGAGAAAAACACAAAACTAGCCTAATTCTAAGAAATTAAAAACTAAAGAAATCTAAGAAATGATTTTTAACAGAGAAAAATATGTAAATCTACTGTGTTATCAGTAAGTAGCAAGTCTGTTACTGCTTTTAATTCTAATGTGGCTATTCAGTTTGTTGTTTTCATATTAGTAGCAGCTTACTTTCACCCTAGTTTGTGGCTCGCGGAGGTTGGGCTCTCTCGGGCGACGATTGGCGGAGGAACGAGAGAGCTTCTCTCTTGTGCGCGGAGAAAAGTCAAGGAGGGAGAAATCGACGCCGCGGCCAGCAATAGTCCCGGTGGCGATTGGTGTCGCCGGCGACGCCTTGGACTGAGCGGAAGGTCCGGCACGACGGCTGGTCCGATGGAGGCTCTGCTCTGCCGGAGAAGACGAACGACACAAGCAACGTGACATAGAGTGAAGAGGCAAGCTGGCATAAGACGTGGCCTCGCCATTTGCCACATCTACTAAAAGTTAACGCGCCCAATTTTAAGGACTAATATTAAGAGTTTTAAAACTATGAGGACTAAAAATCATGAAAGTTTCGAGTAGGGATTAAACCCAAAATGGTGTGATACTTAAGGGACGAAAAACATATTTAACCCTAAAAATAATAGTGGTTGGTTTGTAGTGAGTAATTATTTCTTTACTAAAATATATTTTATATATATATTGAATTTTTTTAACATGGAATCTGGTTTCTATTTAACAAATTCTCAATGTGATATTTTTTTACATGTAAAAAAAATATTATAATATTTTTATATATGTAAAATATTATCAAAGTTACTTACCTGTGGACTTTTAACGCTATCTTTAAATATAACACATTTTTGGTTTGGTTTGTAGAATACTTTTAATTCAGTATATATTTGGGGACAAAATTAAGAATGCATGAACATATTTAAAAAATTATAAATTAATATTCTCTCAGTTAAAAATATATAATTGAAAAAATATATACTAAATTGAAATTTTAAAATAATAAATAAAAAAATTATTAAAAAACAAGGGTATAATTGAAAAGATATATATTAAATTGAAATTTTAAAATAATAAATAAAAAAATTATTAAGAAACGATGATTATAAAAGAACAGATGGAATAATTATAGGACTAAGTTGTTAGTTCCAACAGTACTAAATTTTTTTAGTCATGTCTCTTATTATGAAAACAAAAAACCTAATTAAGAAGTAATCAACAAAATTTTCTGATATTATTTAATCATTAAAGAAAATCAGTAGATATATGAAAAAAAGACTTAGGTGTTTTTAATCACTTTAAAACGATGTGTTCTTATTTTTGGTTCTCTTTAAGTCTTTTCTTCTTTGTTTTTAGATTCTTTTAAATTTAAAATCACTACTTTTTATCTTATTAGTTATTAGTTATTAGTAATGAGACACTTGCTAAGTACTAATGTATTAGAAGAAAAAGTCCAATGTGTCCTTAAATAAGGTTTACTTCGATAGATCAGAGCCGTTGAGGTATGTTTGAAAACTTTTATCTTCGCCCTACACGTGCCTGCTCCAGTACCTTCTTTTACTTTCGATTATAAATATACAAGTAACTTAAAGTGCAACTAAAAAATTGAATTTATTAGCAGCATAGATCTGCTTTCTATCATATATAAAGAAATATAAATTAAGATAATATATTTTAAGTTACAATCCCTACATTTATGTATTGAAATAGCGTTTCTAAAATTCCATAAAGTATAATAATATAAATTAAGAGAAAATATTGATGAAAATTTTTAAAGTCTTAATGTCTACATAAATAGATAAACTAAAAATAAAAACTAAACGACATGAAAAACATGTTAAACTATAAACTATTATAAATGTGGTTGAGTGTTTATGTCGTGTTAGGGTTTCTTAAACGGAAGCTAAAGAGGAAATAGACGACGAACAAAAAAGTGAGAAAGTCAAAATACGTTGCTAGGTTTGGTGATCTACAATTCTATTTCGTTTAAACGGAAACTTCTATACGAATTATTTATATATTTTTTTTCTAGTTAGCGTGTTTACTAATAATAAGTTATATAAACACAAAGTGTTTAATATATAAATATATAAATTATTTTCATTTTAAGATTCTAAAACTAAACAGCATAGAAAATTATTTGATACGAAATATTTAGTAACTTTGTACGATCAATTATACATTCTTCGGAAGTTATGAAATCATCAAAATTACTAAGACCGAAGAAAAATATCAAATGTCACGTGACTCAACAAATAACCATAAAAATGTTATTTCATTTTAAAATATAAAATTTCAATAATAGGAATGGAGTGTGGATCATGCCACCGGCCATAAGTAGTGCCAATTTCTTATTTTACACATATTTCAGTAAGCTAGACTTATATTTGATTGAGGAAATCAAGAAAATTCATAATAGTGGCTTTTACTTTTTTACATTCTAAACTTATTTTATGTACACAATAATTTGTATTTTATTAAGAAAAATCATCTTAATTCTATTCATTGAAATATGAACGGTGCTGTGTGATATATAGTCTCAAAAAGACATGAAAATAAATGATAAAACATAGGGGCAAAAATAAAGTGTAAATATAAGATCAAATATTAATTAATATTTTTATTAAATTTAATGGGTTAAATATGTTTTTCGTTCTTTAAGTATCACACAATTTTGGGTTTAGTTCCTACTTGAAACTTTGATGGTTTTTAGTCGTCATAGTTTTAAAACTCTTAGTATTAGTCCTTAAAATTGGACGGCGTTAACTTTTAGTAGATGTGGCAAACGGTGAGGCCACGTCTTATGCCAGCTTGCCTCTTCACTCTCTGCAACATTGCTTGTGTCGTTCGTCTTTTCCGGTAGAGCAGAGCCTCCATCGGACCAGCCGCTGTGTCGAACCTTCCCCTCAGTCCAAGGCGTTGCCGGCGACACCAATCACCATCGGGCCATTGCCAGCCGCAACGTCGATTTCTCCCACCTTGCCTTTTCTCCACGCGAGAGAGAGAAGCTCTCTCGTTCCTCCGCCAATCGCCGCCTGAGAGAGTCGCGCCTCCTTTCGTTACGTTTCCACCATCGTTTTCACCGGCCCCGTCAGGAAGTGGAAGAAGAAGTGGGTCCACGTCACTCCCTCTTCCTCACCCAGTAACACCAACACCAACAACAACGCTCACGCTCCTGCCAATTCCAACGCTTCCTCTCTTCTCCTCCTACGTCGGTGGACCCCAACCACCGACGATGACGTTGCCGCCACCGATGAGCCTCCTAGGAGGAAGTTCCGTTACACCCCTGTATGTCTCTCTCTGTCCCTATCTTTTTCTGGTTTACCCTTTTGAATTTTGGGGTGAATATTTAATTGGGAATTTTTAGTATTTGACTGCTATATTTGTTTTCCTCTAAATATCATGCATGTTAAACAGTCAACACCAGTGAAGCTTTAAGCTGTCATTTTTCTCAGTACTCTGATTCTTTTCTGAGTTCTAACCCCTATTAATGTATCAAAATTAGTCTTGGTCAAAGAATGGAGTCTGATTCAATGGAGTTTAGATTTTCCCTGTGCTATGATGCTTTCGCTGTTCAAATTTTAACACTACTTTTGTTAGGTTGCCTGAATATTTTTTAAATGAATTGGCTTTCGCTCTTAAAAAGAAGTAGTACTCAATTATTGGGGCAAAATATATTCAATATACACTTGAGTTTGTATTTAAGAATGAACTGATTGGATTGCAAACTTACACAGGTGCAAGAAATTTCATCAGTGACGAAGGCTTCTGCAATGCACTCTACTTGATTGATATTGGGCAAAACGACCTTGCTGATTCATTTGCCAAAAATCTGTCATACGCGCAAGTGATTAAGAAGATTTCATCATTTATAACTGAGCTCTAGAATGTTGTTAAGGTAGTTCAATGTTTTTCATAATTGTTTAGTAAACTTATTATCTATGCAGCTGACTAATTTTCCTTGTTCAGTACTGGTGATTTAGGTTGGTAGAAGGGGATAAGTGTAATCACAAAAGGAAGAAAATAGAGAAAAGGAAGTACAGATTAAAGATTAAAGTTTGTGGCTCGCGGAGGCTAGGCTCTCTCAGGAGGCGATTGGCGGAGGAACGAGAGAGCTTCTCTCGCGAGCGGAGAAACGACAAGGAGGGAGAAATCGAAGCCGCGGTCGGCAATGGTCCCAGGTGGCGATTGGTGTCGCCGGCGACGCCTTGGACTGAGCGGCTGGTCCGATGGAGGCTCTACTTTGCTGGAGAAGACGAACGACACAAGCAACATGGCAAAGAGTGAAGAGGCAAGCTGGCATAAGACGTGGCCTCGCCGTTTGCCACATATACTAAAAGTTAACGCCGTCCAATTTTAAGGACTAATATTAAGAGTTTTAAAACTATGAGGACTAAAAACCATCAAAGTTTCGAGTAGGGACTAAACCCAAAATGGTGTGATACTTAAGGGACGAAAAACATATTTAACCCTTTTTAATGATGTAAATTAGTATTTTAATTAAAAGAATTATAAAAACTTACTTTTTTTAAAGAAAATCAGGGTCATGAGTCATAAACTAAACGACACTTCTAATTTTTGGAATTTAGATGCATGAAGTACAAAGGTTGAAGCAAGTGAAATTTAAATGATTTATCCACCCAATTTAAATGTCCCTTATTTCAAACAGAAGTTATGCCCACAAACCATACGAGACAGTAAAAAGAGGCCGAAAATGAGAAAGTGAAGGTTTACTTAAAACTTAATTTGAAATAAAAAATATATAAACTGAAAAAAATTTTAATCAGCAGATATTAAAACATCTATATCATCTCTATATTTTACAGACTTTCATTCTAAAACAAAATATATCATATTATTCTTCTTACATCAAGTTTGAATGCTTATTTCTCTCACACTATAATTAAACTCGTCAAATCTCCTTAATTATATATGTAATTTTGGACTGCATGCATGATTGAACCAAGATATAAACATGCATACTGCCCATATAAAACTGCACCAAAAATGAGTTTGGTATGTCCTAATGATATGAAATATGAGTTTGGTATGCAAGAAAAGTGCAAGAAATTGAATTTTATGTTCCAAAACCAGAAATAGCAGATTTTACTGCACCAAGAATTAAGTCAGGACAGTTTCTGTTTCTCAATGAATGCTGATGCAGAGTTTATATATGCAATGCTTTGAACATGTTTAAAATGACGAATATGGATGGATAATCCTATTTCATCATATAAAACAAGTGCAGAAATATAATTCACAGTTTGGAACGTAATTTGGCAGCAACCAAAATTATGTGCAAATGCTGTCACGGGAGTACAGGTACATTAAGATACAAAATGTGATGGGTTTGGTAAGTCTAAAATGATGAAATGAAAAGGAGAATGCAATTGTCAATAACCATTTTTTTTAAAATTTTTTTGTATGTGGGCAGCGGGTGAACTGCAAATAATACGGGCTAGGCCTATGAAGTTGGCGGACTAGAAATTTCAATCCGTTCCGTTTTATTATTTTTTAAAAATAAAATATTTTGTACTAAATCAAAATAATAAATATAAAAATTAAATTAAATATAAGACACTGATAACTATTGACACTAACACATGATAATAATGACACATGACACCATATTGACTTAAAAAAGCTAAAAAAACAAAAGAAAAAAAATACATGATATATCTTATTCACATGCTATTAACTATTTAAACGCGTTAGAAAAAGGACGGACAAAAATTAATTAAACTTAAGAATTTATTAACTAATAAAAAAAGACCATTAAATAAATTTAACAAAAATAGGAATTAAATTAATACTTAAGTCTAGTAGAAAATTAAATTAGTAAAATAATTAGATGCTAAACTAAGTTGAAAAATCAAAGTATGTTACTAAGTTTTAAATATTAAATATTGGTGTTGTGTCTATTTAATATTAACTAAGTTTTAAAGATTAACTACGTTTTAAAAAAATTGAGTAACATATAAAAAAAACTCAAACTCGTTGTATTAAGATTTTAAATTAAATATTATATTAATCTCTTATAAGTGGATTTGACCTATTGGTTTGTGTCTATTTAATAATTCATTAAAACAAAATCCATCACACCATATATTCCTCTCTTCGTATGAAGTTACAAACAACATTTTATTTCAAGACTTCTCGAGTAACTTCAATTCCTCCACTGTTAGTTTCTCATGACAGCATCCAAGAATAAATGTAAGCGTGGAACACACATTCATCTTACTTTTATTCTCTGTTTGCAATCCTTTATATTTACCTTTTTTTTTTCTCTATTTGTAATCCCTTAAATTCTAGATCTACACGGAAGAAAGTAAGATCCAAGCTTTTCGACCCACAAGTTTGAAAGACGTTGAAATCTTATCTACACAACATTCTTTTGTTGGGTGAGTCGTATAAGTTTAAAGAAACTTGTTATAAAAATACTCAAGGTACTATTTGAAGAACCGATTAAAAAACTGATTATGCTAAGTTAATAAAGAGTTGGAAATATTACTTGTGTCACAGTTACTATAAAAAATTTGTTAATTTACCGAAAACAAAACAAAATTTAGTCTCAACGGTTAGAGTCAGTAGTAAAAAATTCTCTACCCTCTGATGTTGCTATTGGTACAAGTAAAAGATAAAATAAAGTACCAGTTATAAATTCCAAGAATAAGAGAAGAAAAAAGTTAAATTAATTAATTATAAGTTCTTTCAATTGAGATGTATACAAACTAAATTTAACTTAAAAACTATAATTTTTTTTATCTTATTTTCTTTCCCTGTAAAAAAAATTATCCACACAAAAGCTAGCTAAAAGCATGGCCAGGACCACAACCCATGCACAATGAAATGTCTTCATATTACAAGGATTGGATGAGAAACAGATATGCAAAGACCAAATTTGGCACCATTTCTAAATCCAAATTAGACATGACTGGATATTAATGTTTTCAGCCCACGTAAAGTTTTCATTCCGCAAAAGGTACTTTTGGGGAGCAGCAAACTTGACCCACTGGAGTCAGCCAGCAGCGAAGACCATAAACACGTCCACCAACATCACCGCGTGCAAACAAGCTGTTGTTCCTGAAACTCGTGAGGGATAATAATATCATCTGCATCAAACTAATTTCATTGCACATTAACTCCATATACCGAATACTGATTGGAGAGCCATTTCATTATGGTTCCACTTTTATATCGTGATTCTAGTACCCAAGGCGACATAAAAATTTTCGTTGCCTTTCGTAAATGATAATGAAAAGCTCAATGCAGTTAAAGTATACAAATACAAAATAGGCCCAAAAGTAAACGGTTTAATCGCTGTTTAGCGATTCGAATAATGCATGACGAGACAAACATGCGCAGAAACATCCTCAAAAGTAAACAGATAAATCCAATATAGTAACGATAGAAAGCCTAACTAGCCCTGACTACCAAAGCCATCACGGTTATCATGCTGCCACCCATAACCCTGCCCATCATGCCCAATCTCCCCAGAATAGTAGTTTTGTTTCAAATGTGGTGGTGGCGGAGGTGGTGGTGGGAGGCGCATGGGCTGTGGTGCCAATATGCCTTTGCCCTCCCTTGGATCCACAACCATACCACCCTGTGTTTGTTCAAAAGGCATACCACCAATTCCTGAATTCCAGGGCTGGGGATAATTTCCTGGAAAATTTGGGCCATTTGGGGCACCTTGAGGGAATCCCAATAGTGAACTCTGCTCCCCACCCATATCAGCACCTGAGTCCGGCCTAGCCATATCATAGGGAGCACCATAAAATGGTTGAGCTCGTTCATTTGGGTAAGGGGGGTAACCTAATGGCAAAGGAGGGTTCAACAGTGGGTTTGAAGTAACCAGGGAGGGAACATTGGAAGGTTGTCCGGGGTGCATTGTTGGATACTCAGAAAATGGGGTCTCTGGACCCACTACTTGCTGCCCGTCAGAAAACTGGGAAGGTTCTTGTGGGGGTTGCTGCATGTCAAAACTTTGTTGATGAAAACCCTGTTGTCCGCCTCCAACAGAGCCAGACATGGTATCTGAAGGATGTTGTTGACCGTAATATGGTGGCTTTGGCTGCAGGGTTTGCCTTGAAGGTGGTTGCTCCCTAGGTGTCTGTCTACGAGATTTGTCTTCCAGATCATGTTGCTGTGAATTCGAACCAGGAGAAAAAACTGGTCTTTGGGGACCTCTAGCAGTGGAATCTGAAGCTGTAGATTGCCTAACACTCTGTGCTTCTGAGTCATTTCCATCTTCTTTATCAGCATTGGGTCGAAGAAGGTTGGCATGGCTGTCTTGGATATGAGATTCAAAATCAGCTTTCTTTAAGAAAGATTTGAGACAATGAGGGGCAGCACAAATGAGGATTCCTTCCATCATTTTGATTGTTTGAATCTTCTGGATTCGTTCATCACACCTGTTTCCCAAGAATGTAAAAAAAAAAAAAAAATATTTTACATAACCATATGATATTAAACAGAAAAGGTAGAGAACTTTCATACATGGAAGCTATCAATTGAAAAACAAATTCCCTTGGGTTAGTAGTAAGGTCTGTTATGAAGAGACTATCAAGAAAGCTTAAGCCATTGGGTAAAATCTCATGCATGGTTTTATATCCAACATGCCCCTTTATGCTAGGTCGATCCTGACATTTTATGAACCTAAGGTGAAATAATAAATAAGGACACCTAATAATTTTTTTGTTTTTTTGTAAATTGTTAGGTTACTTTATACGAGTAACCTAAATCTACGCTCTCTACTCACTCAAACACTAGAACAATAGAAATGAAATGAAAGTATGTAAGTATGTATTATTGATTCCTTAAAGTAAAGAAAATTACAAGTGTAATCTCCCCCAAGGAAGCCTATCTTCCTCCACTGGCAAATATGCCCAGTCTTTACCCACAAGATAATCACCTCCTGAACAGAAATAAAAGAAGACTATTTATAGTGTCGTCTTCCCGCGCCCTATCCTTTCTGATAACCCAATCTGCTTCCACTAAATACCGTTCGGTAGCCTCTACTTCCCTCCTCCCTTCTGGATACCGTTCGGTCTATACTTCCCCCTTGCCTGACCATTCGGCTTCTCCTCTCACACTGTTCGGCCTCGCTTCCCCATGTCTCTGTTCGGCCTCACTTCCCCCTTGCCTTACCGTTCGGCTTCTCCTCTCATATACCGTACGACCTCACTTCCCCCTGCCTTACCATTCGGTATTAGGTTAATTCCCTCCTCTTTTATTCCTAACATTAATACTGTACATATTGCCTCCTCAGCAGGACTCCAAAGTACGCTTAAAACTTTGGACCTTTAGGCTAGTTATTTATCACACTTCAGAGCTCTTTGTAAAGGCCCTGATGCATAAATATTTTTAAAATAAAAATACATGTTTCATAATGATATATTTTATTGCATATAAAATATTTCCTCTACTCATAAATACAAACTATTACATGTGTAGAGGGTTTAATCATTTTATTCAAAAAGATGAAGTTAAAGCATCATTACAAAATAGAAATAACTTTTTTTTTCTCATTTATGTAACTTTTTTTGGGTCCTCTTCACCATGGGCCCAGGGTGATCTCCACCACAAGCATCCCCAAACTGGCCTTGCCTTACACAAAAAGCCCTTGAAACTTGATAGGTACAAAGGGAAAGTTTACAGTAGAAGAAAAAACTGTATGAATTAGTTTATTGTATGACAGTTTTAACTGTCTATAAGGTAGTTATTTTTATGTAGTTAGTTGAATCTGACTTCTATAAAGTCAGAATGGACAGTTTTTAGCAATTATCTATCTTGGTTTTGGAAGTTCTGTAAATTTAGGAAAGTGGAGAGTCTGGTTCTCTCGAATAACCAGAAGTTGTATGTATGTTTCAGTTTCTTCATTTGGAGGAATTCTAGTTTGTTGCAATAAAGATATACAGTTCTTAAGGTTGTCTTTTAATAAATCTGCAATACCTATCATTGGTATCCTGAGCCACTTTCCTGGTGTTGTGGTGGCTGTTCGGCATGTTCAATACAAGAATGGAGGCAAGATTGGATGATTTGGAGCACCTAGTGCAAGAACAGGAACATGAAAATCAGGGAAGGTTCCACAGGTTGGAGGAGAAAGAAGTCAATGAAGAGGAGAAGACGAGGGCTGCTATAGTGGCTTTGGAAGGAAAAGCCCTGAATTGGTTCTAGTGGTGGGAGACTTGCAATCCGAATCCCACATGGGTGGCTTTCAAAGAGGTCGTTGTTCAACGATTTCAACCAACAATGCTTCAAAATCCTTTTGAAGTCTAGATTGGGCATAGGCAGATTGGACGGGTGGGAGAGTATATTGAACAATTTGAGCAATATGCGAGATTGTTGAAAGGTATAAGGCAAGATTATTTGACTGGCATTTTTCTGAATGGATTGAAGGATGAAATAAGGGTGGAGGTTAAGTTGTATGAGCCCAAGAGCCTTGTTGAATTAATGATGAAGGCTCTAATGGTGGAGGAAAAAATATCACTTCCAAGGGAGAGTCTTGATTGTGCAGCGATCTAATACTAACTTTAGACCCTTGCCACAGACTAGGAGTCATTCTTTGGAGGGAGGAAGTGCTGCCGCGTTTTCCAATTCTTCCAGGGGAGGAGGCGAAGGCAGTGGCTCTGTGAGTACTGTTGGCAGTTCTGCATCTGGACTCCAACAAAAGAGAGCACCCTTCAAGAAGTTATCTCCCGGAGAGCTGCAAGATAGGATAAAAAAAGGCTTGTGTTTCAGGTGTGATGAGAAATTTAGTCAAAATCATACTTGTAGGAACAAACAGCTTAATATGCTGCTGATTTCTGATGAGGACATAAAGGATTTGGAAGGTGGCCAAGACCTTATACCCTTGCCAGCAGAAGAAGGGGAGGACACTACACAAATTTTACAATTATCGCAATGTGCAATGGCGGGCCTCACTACAAAAAAATCATGGAAATTGTGGAGAACAATTGGCAATGAAAATATGGTGATCTTGATTGATTGTGGTGCATCTCACAACTTCATTTCACAAGAATTGTTTACCAAATGTGGGCTGCAACAGCAACCAACCCTACCATATATGGTTGAAGTAGGGGATGGGCACAAGGTGCATTGCCAAGGGAAGTGCCAGGGGTTGATTCTGGAGGTTCAAGGGTTGCAGATTCAACAAGATTTCTTTGTTTTCTCATTGGGAGGTGCTGATATTGTGCTGGGATTGGAATGGTTGGCATCCCTTGGGGAAGTTCGAGCTGATTTTGGCAACTAACGTTTGTCTATTGGGAAAGGGCTGCATGAACATGTTTTAAGGGGCGATCCCACATTATCTAGATTAGAATCCTCTTTAAAATCTTTGTGGCAAGATTTTAAGCAGAAAGGGGCATGTTTTGTTATCAAGTGGGAAGAATTTAAGGACTTTGGGACTGTTCCAGTACCACCACAAGTTCTCTCAATATTGGCAGCCAATGAGGACATTTTCCAAGAGATAGGGGATTACCCCCTAGTAGAGAACATGGTCATTCTATCCACTTACAAGAGGGCAATGTTATTCCTTCTTTGAGGCCCTACAAGTACTCTCATCAGCAAAAAAAAATGAGATTGAGAGGTTGGTCCAAGAGATGTTACAAGCGGGAGTTATTAGGCCTAGCATAAGTCCTTATTCTAGCCCCATTATTTTGGTCAAAAAGAAAGATGGTGGATGGAGATTTTGTGTCAATTATAGGGCTCTAAACAAGGTCACCATTCCCAACAAGTTTCCCATTCCAGTGATAGCAATTGTTGGATGAATTGGCAGGCGCAACCATGTTTTCTAAGATGGATTTAAAATCTGGTTACCACCAGATTTTGATGCGTAAAGAGGATATTGAGAGAACTGCTTTCCGCACCCATGGAGGCCATTATGAATTCCTAGTCATGCCTTTTGGATTGACCAATGCGCCAACAACCTTTCAGGCTTTGATGAATCGGATACTCCAACCTTTTCTGAGGAAATTTGTCCTTGTCTTCTTTGATGATATTTTGATCTACAGGCCAAACTTACCTGCTCATGTGACCCACCTAACAGATGTTTTTAAGGTGCTGCAGCACAAATTGAAGCTCAACAAGAAGTGTGTCTTTGGCCAACTACAATTGGAATATCTAGGCCATATTATTTCCCAACAAGGGGTGGCAGCAGATCCGAAGAAAGTTGAGGCCATGGAGAAATGGCCAGTTCTACGAAATCCTAAGGCTTTAAGGGGATTTTTGGGTCTCACATGTTATTTCAGACGTTTTGTCCAAGGATATGGTAAGATTGCCAAACCTCTAACTCAACTGTTATCTAAAGAGGGATTCCATTGGACAGCAGAGGCGCAGCAGGCCTTTGAGGAATTGAAGAAGGTTGTTTCACAATTACCAATTTTGGCAATCCCTGATTTTTCTAAATCATTTACTTTGGAAACAGATGCTTCCAACAAAGGTCTAGGGGCTGTTTTGTTACAAGAAGGGAGGCCTTTAGCTTTTTGGAGTCAAGCTTTATCGGAAAGGGGCCAGCAAAAGTCTGTCTATGAACGAGAATTAATGGCCATAGTCCAGGCCGTTAAAAAGTGGAAACATTACCTCATGGGCAGCCATTTCATCATACTCACAGACCAGAAAAGCCTAAAGTTTCTCACAGACCAAAGGTTGTTGACCGAGGAGCAGTTTAAGTGGGCTTCCAAGCTGCTTGGATTAGACTTTGAGTTAAGGTTTAGACCTGGAAAAGACAATCAAGTGGCAGATGCCTTGTCTCGCAGGGACTGTTTTAAGGCCATTTCTATCCTCCAACCAGAGCAATGGGGCACTTGGGAGGAAGAATCACAATAGGATGCTGATTTGGTGGCCCTGATTCAGGATTTACTGTTGGACCCCTCATCTCACGAGGGTTGAGTTACGGAAGGGTAGATTGTTCTACAAAGGTAAATTGGTGTTACCAAAAAATTCTTCCAGTTTGTCTGCTATAATTAAAGAGCTACATGAATCTCCTACAGGTGGCCATAGTGGTTATTTTCGAACATTTAAAAGGATAGCGGGGGTCCTTTATTGGAAGGGTATGAAAAAAGATATTAAAGAGTGGGTCCAACAGTGTGCAGTTTGCCAACAGAACAAAGCTAAAACACTAGCTCCAACAGGCTTATTACAGCCTCTACCTATTCTCACTCAAGTCTGGTCTGACATCTCTATGGATTTCATTGGGGGCCTGCCTAAAGTCCAAGGGAAAGACACAATCCTTGTGATGATGGATAGACTCACGAAGTATGCTGTTACGATATAAGGTAGGGGTAATGATAAGGGTTGGAAAGTATATGAGCTGAGAGAATATTTAGTATAAGTTAATTAGAGTAAATAAATATATATTTAAAGAAATATTCAATATAAGATATTTATAATTAAGGATATATGCTAGGATAATATACGGAGAGATATTTATATTAAATATAGGGATATTTATATGGGCGGGAAATAATTAATATAAATAAAGTTAGAGTCTAGGGTTAAAGACAGGCTTTTGATTATTGTGTTTTGTGACAGACATTATTGTCTTGTGAGGGAGGTTATGCTCTCAAAGTAATTGAAGGAGGTTATGCTCCCAATTATTGTTTACCCTTTTTTATTCAGATATTACCATCAATAAAAGAGATTCATTCATCCATTGTCATTCGTTTATTGTTCTGTTACGTGTGAAAGAGTGTGAAAGGTTGTATTTGGCTAGTTTACGTACTCAGGTACGTAACAATTGGTCCGACCTGCCGGATCGTCAAGGGAGGAAACTGCCGGATCCTATTGAGAAGAGGAAAGACATCATGGAGGAAAGAGTGAATGCAATTGAAGGGAAATTGGAGGTCATAGAAATCTCCATGGGAGGATTGGAGGCAGCAGTTCATGAACTAATGAAGGTGATGGGAGAGCGAGGTCGACGACATGAAGGAAATTCATATGGAAGTCAGGGTTCTATCAACGGGAGAAGGTATGAGGAGGATGAGAGAGATGGCGGCAGGCTGGATGGTGGACATCGAGAGGAGCAGCCAAATTGGAGAAGGGTAGATTTACCCCTGTTTGAAGGAAGTGATTCGTCAAATTGGATCAATAGAGCGGACAAATTCTTTGAGCTACAAGGAGTGTCGGAGGAAGAAAAGTTGCGCCTAGCCTATATCAGCATGGAGGGAATCGCGGGACACTGGTTCAGATTCTGGAAGGAGAAGGCCAGGAACCGTGTGGGCAGGATTAAAGGAGTCAATGGTGATCTGTTTTGGAGGAAGAAACCGGGGAACCATCTTCGAGAGACTGGCGGCCTGTAAACAATCAGGAACCGTGGAAGAATACATCCAAGAATTTGAAGTCTTGGTCAGCCAAACGGAAACAATGGCCGACGCACAGCTGATGGGGTACTTTATGACAGGATTGCAGGAGGGGATCCACAATCAACTCAGATTGCTTGATCCGCGGGAGTTGATGGATGTTATGAGACTGGCAAAGGACGTGGAAGAGTTCCAAGGGGGCGTGAAGGCTGGGAGCGGAAGTGTGATCGAGAATCAATCTGGAGAAAAATCGAACGGGGTGGATACGCGACTGGAGCTTAGTCGCCCTAACCAAGGCCGAACGGTAACTGCCGTGGAGAGCCGAGCGGACATCACGGAGAATGTGGGGACTGGACGAAAGGAAAGAAACGTGAGGGATCTACCTTATGAGGAATATGAAAAACGTAGGAAAGAAGGAAGGTGCTTTAGATGCGGCGAGCGGTTCGGTCCTGCTTACCGTTGTCCGGACAAGAGTTTGAGAGTCCTAATATATGCAGAGGACGAGGAAGAATTTCCACCACCCAAACCTCCAGACTTGAATTGATGAGGAGCCATGAGATCAAGCTCCCCAATCCAACCTTGGGGACAAGGTTGTTTTGCATCGGGGAGTAAGGTTACGATATAAGGTAGGGGTAATAATAAGGGTTGGAAAGTATATGAGCAGAGAGAATATTTAGTATAAGTTAATTAGAGTAAATAAATATAGTATAAGTTAATTAGAGTAAATAAATATATATTTAAGGAAATATTCAATATAAGATATTTATAATTAAGGATATATGCTAGGATAATATACGGAGAGATATTTATATTAAATATAGGGATATTTATATTAAATATTAAATATAAGGATATTTATATTAAATGTAGATATATTCTAGAGAAATATTTAATAAGAGATGGGCGGGAAATAATTAATATAAATAAAGTTAGAGTCTAGGGTTAAAGACAGGCTTTTGATTATTGAGTTTTGTGATAGACATTATTGTCTTGTGAGGGAGGTTATGCTCTCAAAGTAATTGAAGGAGGTTATGCTCCCAATTATTGTTTACCCTTTTTTATTCAGATATTACCATCAATAAAAGAGATTCATTCATCCATTGTCATTCGTTTATTGTTCTGTTACGTGTGAAAGAGTGTGAAAGGTTGTATTTGGCTAGTTTACGTACTCAGGTACGTAACATATGCTCACTTTTTGGTACTTGCTCATCCCTTTACAGCAGCAGAAGTAGCTCAATTGTTCACTAAAGAAATAGTAAGACTTCATGGGTTTCCCTCTACAATTGTCTCTGATAGAGACAATATTTTCTTAAGCAATTTTTGGAAAGAATTGTTTAAACAGGCTGGTACAAAACTCAAGTTCAGCACTGCAATGATCCCAGATCTGATGGCCAAACAGAGGTGGTTAATCGTTGTCTCGAGACTTATTTACGTTGCATGACAGGTACACATCCTAGGAAGTGGCCCCAGTGGTTGTCTTGGGCAGAATTCTGGTTTAATACTAACTACAGTATTTCTACTAAGATGTCCCCTGTTAAGGCCCTCTATGGTCATGACCCTCCTTTTCTGCTCAAAGGTTCTACTATCCCATCAAAAGTGCAAAGTGTGAATCAATTTATGCAAAGCCCAGGAGCGAAACAAGGTGCAAGCTAATAAACATCGGAGGGAGGTGGAGTTCCAAGTGGGTGATTGGGTGTATCTTAAGTTGCAACCATATCGTCTGAAATCACTAGCTAATAGACCTAATGAGAAGCTTCGACCCAGATTTTACGGTCCTTATATAGTCCAGGAATGCATAGGATCTGTAGCTTATAGGTTGGACCTCCCTACCCATAGTAGAATTCACCCGGTCTTTCATGTCTCCCTCCTCAAACGCATTGTCCAACTAACCCCTCCAGTTCAACCTCTTCCATCTACACTTACAGAAGATTTGATGTTAGAGGTCTGTCCAGAGGAGCTACTCGATGTTCGCACGTCTTCAAAGGGAGATTTGGAGGTTTTACTTAAATGGAAACACCTTCCATCCATTCAAAACAGTTGGGAATCTGCAACCGCCATCAATACAGAGTTCCCTGCTTTTCACCTTGAGGACAAGGTGAAACTTCATAGAGGGGGTATTGATAGGTACAAAGGGAAAGTTTATAGCAGAAGAAAAATTGTATGAATTAGTTTATTGTATGACAGTTTTAACTGTCTGTAAGGTAGTTATTTATCTATAGTTAGTTGAATCTGACTTCTATAAAGTCAGAATGGACAGTTTTTAGCAGTTATCTATCTTGGTTTTGGAAGTTCTGTAAATTTAGGAAAGTGGAGAGTCTCGTTCTCCGAATAACCAGAAGTTGTATGTATGTTTCAGTTTCTTCATTTGGAGGAATTCTAGTGTGTTGTTGCAATAAAGATATACCTGAAGGTTGTCTTTTAATAAATCTGCAATACCTATCAAAACTTGAAGTGTAAACTATGCACAAACCCACCTTGACTTGTGTTAAAATTCAACTTTCTATTAATATAAAGGGACCAAAAGGTATCAAACTCTAATCCAATTGGTTAGGGTTGGTGACACCTCTTCATTTACTAAATATTCCAAAAGCTTAAGCTATTTAGCAATGGACATACCTCGGGTGCTCAAAAAAACATGGAAAACAGCAAATGAATGAATTAAAAAAGATACATTTTCCATGCTTATTTAAATATTTTTAGTACATTACTACAAATTAATAACATACCAATCATTCACACCTATTCAAGCTGGCAGCGCTTGGTTTGGGAGTAACTGGCCCCATATAAATGTACCCAATAAAAATCATGTCATCGGCCCGTGTCAGGTGCAAATGATGGCAAGCAAGAGGTGTCTACAAATATTTATGAATGAATTCTAATATCATATTCCCAAAGTAATATCAAATTCATCGAAAATCATGTAAAAAGAAAATGTTCAATACAGCCCTTTAGAAATATAACATCACAATGACCCTCTTACTTGAAAATTGAAAGGCATACATAGTTTAACTACAACTTAGTTAATATGTGAAAAACACTGGTAAAAGGACAAAAAAGGGGGATGGAACCATCTAAAGTATCTGCTGAGGAAATATTATGATTCGAAGTGAGGTCCTATATATGATGGACCCAGACAAATAAGTTAAAAGGTTAAAATATTCAGCAAATATTAAGGAAACATTATGATCCAAAAGCCACCAATATTTATTTATTTACTGTATGAAAATCAGTAAGATAGAAATATTCTTACAGGTAGCACATTGAATCACTTCTAGAACAATCCAGACAAAAGGCATGCTCACAAGGGCTCTGCATGACCATAAGCACGTTAATTTAAAGTAACCCAACATCAAAATATTTAACTAGAAGTATCACAGTTTCAGTGGATAAATGACTGAGGTCAAAATTAGCGATGTCATACCACATGTTTCTAAGTTAAATATAGCAAAACTATGGAGAAACTAATTAATGTGTTACACATACGATATAAAAGGATAATAGAGGTTATTTGTGATAGAAAAGTACCTACCAAGTTCAAAGGAAAGTTTTATCTTACTACTGTATGACCAATTATGATAGAGAATGATGGATGGTCTTTGAAGGGATGAGGAAAAAGTAGAGTTGCAAAAAAGAGAATGTTAAGATGAATGTATAGCCAACAAGCACACAGAAGAGGGACAAAATTTGCAATGATTGTGCACAACAAGATATCAATATAGGAAAAACTAACAGATATTCAGTTAAGGCATTTGAACATGTGCAAATAAGACCACGGGAGTCATTGGTGGGGGGAGGATATCATATGGATTTTAGCCCTATGAAAAAGGGGAGAGGGAAACAAGGACATTGTGAGAAATTATTAAATAGGTTCTAAGTTAAATAATATATCCTTGCGAATTTGGTTTTGAACTACGACTATTCTTATTGTTGTAGCACACTTAGGTGAGACTAAGACAAACAACCTACATTTTATACAATGACAACCATGTCAATAAACAGGTCTGCTTCTGAGAGCATGCTTTACATCTAGAACTCTAAAAGAAAACATTCTACATAGAAAAACAAATGTATTTGATGCAGATATTATTCGATATATATTTTTCATTTCAAAAGCAAATTTAAGACAATAAAGCAACACAGTCAATGCAATAACCAGTGTCATGAAGAAATGCTAAAGAATAAAACCATAAGTCCATTATAGGAAAATACTAAGAGGATAATAACTCTATCTCGCACTGAAATACAGAAGCTAACTCCAAATCAAAGGCATAAAGGAACATAAAACTTATATTCCCATGAAAGCTCTGGTCAATAAATCGAATGTACATGAAAAAGAATTGCGTTTCCACTTAATAAACGTTCAGCATTTCAGCTAGCATACTCTATTCAATAAATTAATTTTCTCTTTCTTGCAGAGGATAAAGGCTGGAACTACGCCAAATAATATTTCAATAAACTTTTGAAATAAATCCCACACAAAAGCTAAACTGGAATCAAACAACTTAGATCCTGTCATGATTCAAAGCATAGTAACAAACAGAAATCTCAATTTAAAAACGTGCAACCATGCATAAATAATTACCAGGCGTCCATAAATGGCTACAGGGAAATCACAGCGAACACAGAAATGGACTCGCTCGCCAAGCTGGCGGCGGGACCTACGGCCCAAAGTTTTCACAAGAGAAGTGGCCGTGGCTGCACCAATGCCCTTTGCAACTGGAAGATCAGCAAGAACCAGATGGTCAGGGCACGCAACTGTAACATTCTCAACAGGTGACTGTTTCACCCCTGCTGACCCCTCTGATGCAGGAGCCCTGCTAAGCCGAATCTGAAGCATGTTTCAATAAAAAATGATTCCCCAACTCACAAAATCTTTCCAACCACTGCTCAGAAACGGGTATAGGGTTATCGCAAAATACGCCTCCTCCTCCTTTAACATAAAGAGATTACAAAAATCATATTAAACCCTAAAAAATGGAGAATAACAGATAAGAGACATATATCCAGAGACGACAATTAATGCAAAAAAGAAAAATAAAAAATAAAAGAGAAGGAGAAAGACTATTAGCATTCAACACGTGCTAAGTAAACTGTATATTTATTTAATTTGACGTTTATCACATTAATCAATTCAATGAATATAGAAGATCTAAAAGAACCCAGAGGCATGCAAATGATTTGAAATTAATTAAACTAATACAAACAAGAATGCCGTGAACTAGAGGAGCATCGAATCTGGCGTTAGAAGAATGAGAGGCATTTGTGCTCAAACAGGTTCAAATTCAGGGAAGATAACATAGGGACACCATTAAACCCTTTGAAAAAAAAAGAACAAGGGATTTTGAATCGGTAAACAGTTTAATTGAGGAAGAAATTCAGGAATTAGAACTAAGAAGCTACGATTGAAGAAACAAACTCGCAGTTGACGGAGCTAGAAGCTTCTTGTCTCGGATTTCGTCTTCCTCCTTCGCGACGCAGAGGCCCTCCAAATCCAACGGACTGATGTGCTTTTTACGAACGAATACGACACACTCAGAAAATATAGTAAAGTATTTTAGTGGAGGAAAAGTGTAATTTACACCCCAAATTATATCTCACTTGTTCCTTTGTGTCTCCAAATAAAACTTCAGACAAAATTTAAAGAAAATTTAATCAAGAGTACTGGAAGAGTTCTATTGAAGTCTCCAGAATTCATAGTTTTTAATTTGCTCTCTGATTTACAGATTTAAGTATTAATATTAATAATAATAACAATAATAATTCATGCTTCTAAATTAAAATGAATGAAAAGTCAATTTTTGAGACTTGAACGAATTTAAAAAGTATTTTAAAAAAAATTAAATAAGTTAATTCATTTAAGTATCGGTTTATACTCTGTTATTTACTTATTTTATTGTTTATGTTTTCTTTATAAGACGTTGATTTTATAATTTTGTATATTTTATTAATATGTTAAATAATCTTTTTAATAACATGATTATGTGTAATCATTTATATTTTCCTATTAACTTTTAAAAAGTAATACCTAATTTTTATTTTATTTTCCAGTTCTTAGATTTGTATTTGCTATTATTTTAACAATTATTTAATTCATTTTGTATTATTATATTATTTTTATTACTGTTATTAGTGAAAATGTGTGTTCAGATTTTAAGATAGTAAAAAATAATAAAATTATTATTGTTATTATTATTATTATTATTATAAATTAAATATAAATAATTTTTTATAATTTTATTATAAATAATTGTTATTTATTTATAAGTAATCTTTTAATTCAAAAATAATTAAGTCTAAAAAAGTAGACAAAAACAGTTAAATGTTAAAAAAAATTCATTTAAAATATACAATTGGTAAACTAATTATTTTATTAAAATAAATTATTTAAATGGTAAAATTGAAAAAGACACCAAAGAAAAAAAAAATTGTATATAAGTATAAATAAAATAATTTATCTAAAAAATAAAATTAGGAAATAAATATGAAAAGAAAATGAATCTTTATATACAAGATTAATGGAATCATATGTGCGTTTATATATTTTATCATAATAAAAAAAGTAAACATTTAGTTATAAAAATAAATATGAATACTGTATAATTTTTTGTCGAACATCCAATTTTATCCAAATAAATAAAATTCATCGTAAAAAAATAAAAAATAAAAAATAAAAAATAAAAAATAAAACAATAAAAATAAAAATACGAATAAAAAAATACCGTTTGTTTTACTACTTACACCCCTATTTAATTGTTTCAAAATCTTATTATTTGGTTTTCCATTTTTAACCTTAGCCCAATGATCCAAAATAATTCAATACTGTTTTTACTTCTTCATCACCCTATTTTTTTTTCTCACACCTCACTCTCCAATCAACCTCTTTTTATCTTTTATAAAAAATAAAAAATATGAATCTTTTTTCAAATAGCGACGAAGCCAGAATTACGTAATCCTTGATTTTTCATTGTAAGCGAAAATACGTAAGAGCAAGGCGAATTCTTGTCAGGTTCATCTCCTTAAAATCTAAAGTTCACTTTCCAAAAATTCAAAATTATCCTTAATCATTTCCAAACAAATTTCCAAACAAATTTTCTAAACATATTTTCAAAAGAACTACGTACCCGTGATGTTTCATGTTGAATGATGTTAAAAAAGAATGACTCAATTTCTCATACCAAGAGGGGGTAAATTGGTGAAGTATAAAATTTAAAACTTTCAAAATCTTTTTCACCAAAAATGAGGCCTTTATGACTTTCTTGAAACGCAAGGTAAAAGACTTGTTTATGCAGTGGAAATTAAATTGATTGAGTATAGTAAGAAGTCGATTGAATAAAAGAGTGTAGGAATAGAAAGATCAAACACTGAGTTTTTATACTGGTTCGGCCAAGCCTACATCTAGTGTCCTTCCAACCACAAGAAGCCAATGCACTATAATGATCAAGGTTTTCACAACAAGGCTTTTATAGCGACCTCACGTCAAAAATATAAAACACCTCTCTAACCCTCTAATCAAAATATAGACAGTATACAAACAGACTAGCAGCCAAAATCCCCTCTCTTGCAGTCCAAACCCTTTGAGCCACCCTCAAAGTCAAGAATGCAACACACTCTTCTTCCTGTAATGACGATAGTGAACCTCAATCCAATCTTCACAAGATTGTAGCCTCTGATCTCTCAGTTACACCCAATGTGCAGATATGATCAACCTTTGTACGTGCAGTTAACTTGCTCTTCAAGAATCCACAAGTAGATGATCACCATGGTCACTTCTTGTTTCTTGGAGCTCTTTCTCTCTTTTTGTAAGAATGCACTTTCTGCAAAAGATATCACAAACTGTTAGATTCATAAAAGTTCTTACAGAAATCAAATTCGCGTCAATTTATGGATAAACACAACTCTGACGCATTTTTAATAGACTAAGCTACTAATGCAGTCGAATATAGCAATTCTATTATTGCAGTTAGCAGCAATCAATGCAGTTAATTGAATGTACAATTAATGCAGTCGAATTTCATTTAATGCTTGGTCAACATATTTAAAAATATAGTCATTGTGGCAGTTATATCAAGCATTAACAATTATTCAAAACATAACAAACTCAGTCGAATGCAACACGCATGTAATCGACTTTATAACAGAGTAAAACAGTTTTGAAAACTTTTCTCTTTGAAAAACTCTTACAGCACACTTGAAAAAGCTTGTGCAAAGATACGAGTTTTAATCGACTGTTGATGGAATGACAAGTGTACCAAATCGCACAAGTAATATAAAATGGTAAGACCAAATATGGTATCCTAGAAAACTCTCGGCACTAAACAATTGTGTGATGACTCGATTAATTAAGACTTTAATAAAATGAGATCATTGGTTTAAGATGCAAAGATAGAAAATTAAATATGAATGTAGTTTGATCAATAGCAGAGTAACACAAAGATGAACAAATGTTGTTTATAATGAGATGAGTATGTTGTTGGAGTTAGATTTCACCAAGTTTCCTCTCATGTATGTAAAATTCTTCTTTATGCATTAATGTTAACGTCACTCACTAAATCACCTAAACCCGATCCCTCAGCGAATAAGTCTGTCCTTAACCACCAGTTCATGTAATTCTTAGCTGTTACCAATGAAGAGCATTGATAAATTTGAAGATAAATGATTTTGATGATGCTGAAAGACGATACATTGTTATAGTTGTTTTAAAAGCACTTTGTAGATTATAAATGTATTAGGAAAAGCCTTAAACATGTAATACTTAGAAAAATTCGTATTTCTAGAACTGCTACGCATTTAATCGATTATTAGAAGCTATAATCAATTATCCTGAGCCCTTCTGAAAAACCTCGTTGCTCTAGAATAATCGATTATTACTTCAAATAATCGATTATCACTAGTTCTGATGAGAACTGCCAAAGTCTCTAGAATAATCGATTATTCCTCAGGATAATCGATTATCACTTTTTGAAAAACCCTGTAACGGACTCTAATAATCGATTATCACTAACAATAATCGATTATCTGTGGCAGTTATAATTCATCTTTGCGAACTTATACCAGTTGGCTATATAGGTTAGTTCAAAACTCTTAGAAAACAACTCTGAGCTTTTTGAGAATACAGTGTGTCTGAGGAAGTTCTAAAAAGCTAGTTCAAGTGCTTTGCCTGGTCTCATGAATAGGAGAAGTTCGCGTTTCGTGTATCGATAGTCAGAGCGGTTCTCTTCGAGTTGGCAAGGTGGTCATCTTTTGGTTCGTTCGTCGAAGGAAGGTTTTATCTCTCTGTTTTTTATTCACTCTTATTGTAATTTGTGAAACTGATTTTAGTGAAAACGTTAATAACTTTTTATAGTGATTAACAACTGGACATAGATTCTTTTGAATCGAAGCAGGATAAAAATTTTGTGTTGAATTTTCGATGGACCAATTTATGAACACCAAAATATGATGTCACAAACTTGTTTTTCAATAGGCAAGTATGACCGAATCGTTCAAGTAATAAACTTGGTAAGACCAAGTATCGTTCTTCCCAAAGGACTCACGGCCTAGTTTAGTTATGTGGTTTCTTGATTAGCTAAGACTTAAAAACGAAATATTTGGAGTTTAATATGCAAGACAGAAAATAAACATGTATGCATGAAGTTTTGATCAATGGCAAAAAGCAAAAGATAAACACTTTCAATGAAATTTATGTATGAATATGTTGTTGGGGGTCAATTTCATCTTATCCACTCTCATATATTTTAGGAATTCAACATTCAAATCATTATTGTTAATGCCACTCTCTAAAGTACCTTTCTAGAAGGCTTCTCCCTAATCACGAGTTCATACAATTCCTAGCATTCCTAATGATCAGTTCATAAGTGCAGGAGCTTAACGACAACCAATATCATATTGGGAGAAATTCCCCGGATCTAGACTTCCCCGTACGTGCCCGTATCGACAAAACCAATAATCATGCATCGAATGAGTTAAACAATGCAAGCATTAAGCAAAGAGGAAAAACCCTAACTAATGATGAAAGAAAGCATAAGTCTTAATTAAAAGATGTAAAAACAGATTCCATATATGAGAGCTTCACAAGATTACATTGATTCCCCAACAAACATACAGAGTTTAGTTCACCATATTCATGGTGAACCTAGATGAATTACAATGAAAGAATGAAAGAATAAACCCTAAAAAGGTGAAGAGGAAGCCTCAGCATCCAAGATCCTCCTTCAAAGGGGTGGAAGAGAGAGTGTTTGCTTCGTTTCTGCCAAAGATACCTAACCCTAGGAAACCCTAAAGCTTAAATACCATTCGTAAATTACAAAAAATTAGGTCCAAGCCCATTAAAGTGCCGCTCAGCGGTAAAATACCGCTCAGCGGTAAGTGCGTGTCTTGTTTTCTCCCCTCAGCGGCCATTTTGCCCCTCAGCGGATCTCCCGTGAGTGCCTGAGTGCCGCTCAGCGGTAAATTGCCGCTGAGCGGTGACTTCGGCTTCTCCTTTTGCACTTTTTGATGTCTTTTCTGATTTCATCTCTCTCCTTCTTCACTTCTTTCACCAAATTCACCTTAAAACCTGCACAAAAACACTGAAATCAAGCATAAACCTGTCCAGCTCTCTTATTTCTAAAAATATGAAGAAAAGCATGATTTCAAGCTAGTTTCTGAGTGTAAAGGTTGCTTTTTAGTGTCAATTTTAATCATAAAAATAACAGTTTTTCAACTGTTATCATTGCTCTCTATACTCTTTACATTTTACGCATATCAACTGTTTGATAAATTTTCTCTAAGAAAATTGTTTTTCTAAAACGGACCATCAAAACTTGATTTGTGACCGTAACACGCTTTCCGAATATTTTATTCCGCTGCGCGACTCTATAACGGTACCGATTGTTTCGACATTAGCATTCCTAGCAATTAAATGTGAAGATCAATAGCTTAAGATGACCAAGACTCATACCCTCATCCCTGAGAAATATTACTCTTGGGAGAATTCAACAAGAACCTGAATTGTAAGGAACTTCTCGACACTAATGCAATTCATAAATCATGCGATGAATGAGTTAAACAAAGCATGTAATAAGCATAGATGAATTACTCTAATAATTAATGAAAAAGCATATGGAATTAAGAATCAATTCAAATACATGAGAGTTCACAAGGTTACATCATTCCCCAACAACAAATAGAGTTTAGTTCCCCATAGACATGGAGAAACTAGATGAATAATGGAAAAGCATGATATAGCGAAACCCTAAAAGTAGAGGAAGGACGCTTTCGCATCCAAATTCGCCTTCAGAGAGTGGAAGAGTATGCTGTTGTGCTGCTCCTTCTAGAGATACCAAACCTAGGATGCCTGAGTCCTTTAAATAGAACAGAAGCGGAACAGAAACAAAGCCCAGGCCCGAGTCAACGGCGCTCAAGCGCCACACTTAGGGCGCCCGGGCGGCGAGCGGTGATCTTCCACGCTCAAGCCTCGCAAAGGTCGCCCAAGCCTTCTACATCTGGCGCTCAAGCGCCCCCCGAAGGGGCGCCCGGGCGGTGAGCAACACTTCCTACGCTTAAGCCTTCCAGAGGACGCCCAAGCCTTCTACATCTGGCGCTCAAGCGTCCCCAAAAAGGGCGCTCGGGCGGTGATCGACATTTCCTACGCTTAAGCCTTCCAGAGGACGCCCAAGTTTCTTGTTGTTGGCGCTCAAGCGCCCCAAAACGGGACGCTCGGGCGGTGAGTGGCACTTCCTGCTCTTAAGCATCCAAAAAGGGCGCCCAAGCCTCGAGCTTCTTTCCTTCTGGTGCTTTTTCTAGACCTTTCTGAGCTCTATCTTCTCAGCACTTTATCCCTGCTTTCCATATTAACTCATTTTCTATCCAAACAAAGGGAATTAGTCATAAAATCATCAAATTCAACCTCAACTCTCTTATTCACACAACTTAATAGAAAAACATGATTCCAAGCAAGTTTCTAAGCAGAAAAGGGAGCATTTAATATTAAAATTAAATCACAGATAACTGTATTTTCAACCGTTATCACAACCCTAAACTTAGAACTTTGCTTGTTCTCAAGCAAAACAGATTGTAACTTAGATTTTCAGAACAATCACTAGAATGACTCAACCTTTTTCAAAAACTTTTTCTTCCAGACAAGAAATTACTTTGATCAACTCAGCCTATAGATGTTAGTTAAGATGTACAAATGCCTTAATCAATTAAAATTAGTGTGATGCTCATGTACTTCATCAAATGCTATCTTTAAGGATGATCAATCAACCAAAGAAAGTGTTTAACTCAAGCACTCAAAAGTGTATCACTCAACTCACAGGTGTGTGGTGAAGTGTTGGTGTCTTTTTTCGCTCTGCTATCACAATGTCACACAAATTAATTTTGCCTTTCATTTAATCACAATCAAATAAACTCACATGCAAGTTTTCATCACAAGGGTTTTTCATGGCTTGTAACTTGGCTAGGCTAAGAAGGAAATTGGTTTTTTCTAGTTAGCAAAATCCTTAAGTTAAGAGAGACATTTGTGATTTATCATTCAAGCATACAAACTTACTTTCTTTTCCTAGCTTTCCCTTGCATTGAGCTTTTCTTTTCATTTTTCTTTTCCTTTTTCTTTTGCTTTTCAAGTATTCACTACTTAGCTCAATGCTTTTTCTTTTCCTTTTTCCCAGTAACCCCAAACTTGAACCTTTATCAATACCTCACAAATGTTCTCAACTTAACTCAAGGTAAAGATTTTCACAAAGGGTTTTCAAGACATGCATAAGGCTTAAGGTTCAAAGGATATAATAAACTATTTTCTTTTCAGTGGATAATTTCATGTGAAGGCTAGAAGAATAAGGGATAACAAAAGATGACCTTGATCATGTGAAACCTACAAGCAAGTAGTTCAATCACAGAAAATTTTGGCAAAATCATTCATGCTTCCAAAGTAATAGCAATTATTCACAAAAAACTCTGAAGCCCAAAACTCACACAAGTAAACTCTCAAGTCCTAGAATTCAGAAAAACAACCTGCTTAGTATCTCAATCAAACTTTACCTCAAGCACCTGTTTTATACACTGCGAGTAATCACCTGTATATAAGCACATCATGCATTACCTCAACATCAATCCACACACTAGAATATCACAAAGCAATACTCATCACAAAACAATCACAGATGAACCAAAGCATTGTAGTTCATTAAAGCAAAGTATAACACAAAGCTCATAATTAAAAAGGAAACTAATAAAACAGAAAGAAAATACAGTTAATCAAAGCAAATAACACAAAAACAAAAAAATAAAATAAATCCTGGTCATAACAAAGATGGCACCCTTCAGTAGGTGCCAAATACAAATCATCACTCCTCATCAGAATCCTCATCCTCAGCATCCTCATCCATGGCTGAAGCTTCAGCTGCTTCAGCTCTATCACCTTCTTATGTTAGGTCAGCGGGCCATGCCACATAAGCTGCAAATTCATCCTGAGACATGAACTGTCTCTCAGGGAATGCGAACGTAAGTTTCCTAAGCAGCGCCTACTCGCCCCTGTGTATGGCAGCCATCCTAGCATCCAGCAGAGAATAGTACATGTCCCACATCTAGAAAGGAGCGACCTCATGAACCGGCTCCTGAGCTGGTGGTGGTGCCCTCTTGTGTGCCCTAGGCTACTGTGGTGGTGGCTTTGGATGGCCTGACTCATCCACTGTACAATAATGAGTAAAGTAAGTTGTGTCCAATTCCTTTTTTGGACGCTCTAGTGGTGGCCTAGAAACATCAATGCCTGCAGCCTCACAAAGGTAGGTGATCAATGAAGGATGTCCCAGGGGTGCCTTGCTGGTTGCAACATGGGCATAGCTCTGAATCTCATCAGCTATGACCTGCCCTATGTTAGTGTTAAGGCCCCTAAGAATATAGTAGAGGAGGATAGCCCTATGAACAGTGATGTCAGAAACATGGGAGCAGGGTTGGATGTTGGCATGAGAGAATGTCATCCAATACTTCGCCAAAGGCGTTAGATGAAGTCTAGTAGGGTGGATGGGTGCCCCATACCTGTTTCTCTAAAAATGTCCTCCAAGCACACATAAGGTTTGCTCCACATCCTCATAATCCACCCCTTCCAGCATGGATGGGGCAAACTGACATTGCTCCTGATGAGTGCATATTTATGCCCACATTTATCTTTAAAATTCAAATTTTTGATGAGATAATTGTGCTTAAATGGTTGATTTTAAGTGAATTTGTGATGATTGGAATTGTTGGGTTTGGGAATTAAAGAGATGTAAAAAGTGAGTTTTAGTGCATAAATTATTCTTGGATGTTCTAATGTTTATTTGTGCACCTGAAATTAAAGTTTAATTGGTCCAAATTGCAAATTAAGGACCAAAACCAGGTTTTATTTGAAAAATAATGTACAGATTGGCCAACAAGCAAACTTTACCCTTGCACCTCCTAAATTTCCCTACATACACTCCTATTTCTGAAACAGACCAAACAACCAAGCCCAAACACTAAGCATTTTCTCCTACAACCACTAAAATTTCCTATGCCTACCCCTCCTAAATCAGACTCCACCAGATCATGCCACGTGTCTAAATCCTTTGCACACCAAATAAACCAACCAGAACATGCCACCTCATGCCTCTTGCCACGTCAGCCTTGTCCTCTCTAACAGAGAAACCCTAATCCAGCAGAACCCTAGCCGCCACCATGTGCCGTCGCCGAGAAACTGCGTCGCCGCGCCGCTCTACCACCAACCTTAACGACCATCTTGCACGACCACCATCTTCCTCGCGAAATCTGTCGTTGTTGATGACACATTTATGAACACCAAAAAACGGCGCCACAAACTTGTTTAACCCTCGACAAGTGTGACCGAATCATATCAAGTAATAAACTCGGTAAGACCAAGTATCGTTCTCCCAAAGGACTCACGGCCTAGTTTAGCTATATGATTTGTTGATTATTTAAGACTTGTGAACAGTTGATTGTAGGGTTTAAATGCAAAAGACAGTAATTAAACATGTATGCATGAATGTTGATCAATGGAAAAGAGGAAAACAAACACTTTAATGAATTAAATGGATGAGTATGTTGTTGGGGTTATCAATTTCATCTTATCCACTCTCATATACTTTTAGGAATTCATCATTCTTATCATCAATTGCTAATGCCACTCTCTAAATCACCTTGCAAGAAGGCCTATCCTTAATTATGAGTTCATACAATTCCTAACATTCCTAGTAATTAGTTCTGAAGTGCAGGAGCTTAAAGGCAACCAATATGCTATTGGGAGAAATTCCCCAGATCTAGATTTCCCCGTACGTTCCCGTATCGACAAAATCAATAATCATGGCAATGAATGAGTTAAACAAAGCAAGCAATAAGCAAAGAGGAAAAACCCTAACTAAAGATGAAAGAAAGCATATATCTTAATATAAGACGTTAAAACACAAATTCCATATATGAGAGTTTCACAAGACTACATTGATTCCCCAACAACAATACAAGGTTTAGTTCACCATATTCATGGTGAAACTAGATGAACAATAATGGAAGAATGAAAGAAATAGAAAAGCCCTAGAAAGAGAAGAGGAGAGCTGTCACCATCTCCCAATCTACCCCCAAGGGGTGAAAAGTGTGTTTCTACTTCCTCCCAGCCAAAGATACAAACCCTAGGACGTCCTAAGGCTTATATACTATTCTAAAATTACAGAAAATTAGGCCCAAGCCCAAAATAGTGCCGCTCAGCAGTAAACTGCCACTGAGCGGTACTTGCGACTTCTCCTTTTGCACTTTTTGATGTCTTTTCTGATTCCATCTCTATCATTCTTCACTTCTTTCACCAAATTCATCTTAAAACCTGCATAAAAACACTGAAATCAAGCATAAACTTGACCAGCTCTCTTATTTCTAAAAATATAACCAAAAGTATGATTTCAAGCTAGTTTGTAAGTGTTAAAGGTTGCTTTTAGTATCAATTTTAAGCATGAAAATAACAGTTTTTCAATTGTTATCAGCTGTCCTCCTGTGCAACGCCGTCGGCCACCACGAGTCTTCTGCTCGAACAACAATCGCAAATCGTGATTCCGCCATGGACGCCATCAACGAGCATCATTACCGCAAGACCTCCGTCACGCACAACCGCTCTCCTCCATTCATGCCAACACCTTGTCGCTCCGCAATCGCGCCATGATGGACAAATTTATGAACACCAAATTATGATGTCACAAACTTGTTTTTCAATCGGCAAGTGTGACCGAATCGTTCAAGAAATAAACTTGGTAAGACCAAGTATCATTCTTCCCAAAGGACTCACGGCCTAGTTTAGTTGTGTGGTTTCTTGATTAGCTAAGACTTAAAGACGAAATATTTGGATTTTATATGCAAAAGACGAAAATTAAATATGTATGCATGAAGTTTTGATCAATGGCAAAAAGCAAAAGATAAACACTTTCAATGAAATATATGTATGAATATGTTGTTGGGGGTCAATTTCATCTTATCCACTCTCATATATTTTAGGAATTCAACATTCAAATCATCATTGTTAATGCCACTCTCTAAAGTACCTTTCAAGAAGGCTTCTCCCTAATCACGTGTTCATACAATTCCTAGCATTCCTAATGATCAGTTCATAAGTGCAGGAGCTTAACGACAACCAATATAATATTGGGAGAAATTCCCCGGATCTAGACTTCCCCGTACGCGCCCGTATCGACAAAACCAATAATCATGCATCGAATGAGTTAAACAATGCAAGCATTAAGCAAAGAGGAAAAACCCTAACTAATGATGAAAGAAAGCATAAGTCTTAATTAAAAGATGTAAAAACAGATTCCATATATGAGAGCTTCAAAAGATTACATTGATTCCCCAACAAACATACAGAGTTTAGTTCACCATATTCATGGTGAACCTAGATGAATTACAATGAAAGAATGAAAGATAAAACCCTAAAAAGGTGAAGAGGGAGCCTCAGCATCCAAGATCCTCCTTCAAAGGGGTGGAAGAGAGAGTGTTTGCTTCGTTCCAGCCAAAGATACAAACCCTAGGAAACCCTAAAGCTTATATATTATTCGTAAATTACAGAAAATTAGGTCCAAGCCCATTAAAGTGCCGCTCAGCGGTAAAATACCGCTCAGCGGTAAGTGCGTGTCACGTTTCTTCCCCTCAGCGGCCATTCTGCCCCTCAGCGGTCCTCCCGTGAGCTCCTGAGTGCCGCTCAGCGGTAAACTGCCGCTGAGCGGTGACTTGGGCTTCTCCTTTTGCACTTGTTGATGTCTTTTCTGATTCCATCTCTCTCCTTCTTCACTTCTTTCACCAAATTCACCTTAAAACCTGCACAAAAACACTGAAATCAAGCATAAACCTATCCAGCTCTCTTATTTCTAAAAATATGAAGAAAAGCATGATTTCAAGCTAGTTTCTAAGTATAAAGGTTGTTGAAAAACTGTTATTTTCATGCTTAAAATTGATACTAAAAGACATCAAAAAGTGCAAAAGGAGAAGCCTCAACTGCCGCTCAGCGGCAGTTTACCGCTGAGCGGCACTCAGAAGCTCACGGGGGATCCGCTAAGGGGAAAAATGGCCGCTGAGGGGAAGAAACCAACTCACGCACTTACCGCTGAGCGGCACACTTATGGGCTTGGGCCTAAATTTTCTGTAATTTTAGAATAGTATGTAAGCTTTAGGACGTCCTAGGATTTGTATCTTTGGCAGAAACGAAGCAAACATTCTCTCTTCCACCCCTTTGAAGGATGATATTGGATGCTCAGGCTACCTCTTCACCTTTCTAGGGTTTTATCTTTCATTCTTTCATTATTATTCATCTAGTTTCACCATGAATATGGTGAACTAAACCTTGTATTGTTGTTGGGGAATCAATGTAGTCTTGTGAAACTCTCATATATGGAATTTGTTTTTACATCTTATATTTAAGACCTATGCTTTCTTTCATCATTAGTTAGGGTTTTTCCTCTTTGCTCAATGCTTGCTTTGTTTAACTCATTCAATGCATGATTATTGATTTTGTCGATACGGGAACGTACGGGCAAGTCTAGATCCGGGGAATTTCTCCCAATAGTATAATGGTTGCCGTTAAGCTCCTACATTAAAAGAACTAATTATTAGGAATGCTAGGAATCGTATGAACTCGTAATTAGGGATAGGCCTTCTTGCAAGGTAATTTAGAGAGTGGCATTAACAATGATGAAAAGAATGTTGAATTCCTAAAGTATATGAGAGTGGATAAGATGAAATTGATAACCCCAACAACATACTCATCCATATATTCCATTGAAGTGTTTGTATTTTGTTTTAGCCATTGATCAAATTCATGCATACATGTTTATTTTCTGTTTTGCATATTAAAAGTCCACTTATTTCGTTCTTAAGTCTTAAATAATCAACGAATCACATAACTAAACTAGGCCGTGAGTCCTTTGGGAGAACGATACTTGGTCTTACCGAGTTTGTTACTTGAAACGATTCGGTCACACTTGCCGATTGTTAAACAAGTTTGTGGCGCCGTTTTTCGGTGTTCATAAATTTTACATCAGTATACAAACATAGTATCCTTCAGTAGATACTCTTCTGCCTAACATCCATCAGTAGATGTAAACCCTGTAACGAACTTATAACAAAAACAAAAATACCCAAAAGTTCAAAATTACATCACCAAACCAAAAATTAAAAGTTCTTATATCACTGGGTTGCCTCCTAGCAAGCGCTCTTTTAACGTTACTAGCTTGACCCAATAAAGCTCATGTTCCATCTTCTTTTTCTTCTTTCTACTGAACTTCTTCAGAAATTTGATCAAACCAGGAACCTGTTGCAATGTCTCAATCATAGGAACTTTAATCTCCAATTTCTTGAAGATTTCCATGAAGCACTTAAATTTCTTTTCCTTCCTATGATACTTCTTTGGATGAGGAAGAGGTTTTTCATATGATTCTTTCTTTTTTTCTCTCGTCCTCTTTTGTTTTTCTCTAACTTTCTTTTTTTCTTTTCTTTTTTTACTCACTTTCTCAATCTTCACACATATTTTCTCTTCTTCTTTCTCTTTTCTCTCTTTTCTGTCTTCTTTTTCCAACTCAACTTTTTCAATATTTACATTCACTAGCACTTTACACTCTTCCCCGGGGTTAACCTCAGTATTAGCCCCACAATTCTTGTCAGGCCTTTCTTCCAACTGCTTAGTAATCTGACCACTTGAATCTCCAAGTTCTTAATAGCAGCTTCAGTGCTCTTTTGAGAAGATTCAGTTTTCTTTATGAATTGCTCAAGAGTTTCTTCCATCCTTATTGATCTTTCATTAAGTATAGAAATTTGTTGCCATAAGGTTGGTTGTTGTTGTAGCTTGTGAAATTGCCCTGATTGTCCAGCTTGCCCACTTTGTCCTTGACTAATGCTTGGGTGTGGTTTCCACCCTTGATTGAAGTTCCCCTGACAGTATGGAAATTGATTGGCCATGAAGTTAACATCCTCTAAAGCTTCCACTGGAAAGGCGCATTGACCATTTATATGGTCACCACCACATAATTCACACATCAGTGGTAGAACCTGTGCAACAGTCTTTAACTCTTTTGGAAGTTGTGCAAGTATCTTTGTAAGATTCTCCAATTGTTGAGTTAGTATCTTGTTCTAAGCTAGCAAGGCATCATTGGATTGCAAATGTAGAACTCCTTTTCGTTGAATAGAGGCTCCTCTTTCACTATTCAGCTCATTATCATTAGTGGCCATGTTTTCAATTATTTCCGTGGCTTCCTCTGGAGTTTTCCATTTGATATTGCCTCCAGCTGAGGCGTCAAGCATCATCTTGGTTTGTGAACCAAGACCTCCAAGGAAGATTAGGACTACTTCTACCTCGTCAAATCCATGTGTGGGAGTCTTTCTTAATAGGCTTTTGTACCTGTCCCATGCATGACCTAGTGATTCCTCCATGTCTTGGCTGAAAGATGAGATCTCTTGCTTTCCTTTGTTGACCTTGGAAGAATTGAGTGCCCATATAGTTAAATTCTTGACCGAATTACATCCTACACGCATTAGGCACAAAACCCTAAAAATAATTGTTAGCACAAAAAGATAGAGAAGATATAAAATAAGAGATAAGAAGATAAAATAAAAACAAAAAAAAGTAAAATAAAAAAATAAAAACAGAAAATAAGAAACAGAAAACAGAAAAAATAAAATAAAATAAAATAAAATAAAATAAAATAAAACAAAACAAAATAAAATAAAATAAAATAAAAACCGAAAAATAAAAACAGAAATTCAAAATTCAAAATTCAAAATTCAAGTCAAAGATAATCAATAATCACACAAATGAACTAGTTAAACCACGAGTCCCCGGCAACGGCGCCAACAACTTGATGACGAATTTATGAACACCAAAAAACGGTGCCAAAAACTTGTTTAACCCTCGGCAAGTGTGACCGAATCGTATGAAGTAATAAACTCGGTAACACCAAGTATCGTTCTCCCAAAGGACTCACGGCCTAGTTAGTTATATGATTTGTTGATTACTTGAGACTTGTGAACTATTGATTGTAGGTTTTAAATGCAAAAGACAGTAATTAAACATGAATGCATGAATTTGATCAATGGAAAAGAGGAATAGAAACACTTTAATGAATTAGATGGATGAGTATGTTGTTGGGGTTATCAATTTCGTCTTATCCACTCTCATATACTTTTAGGAATTCATCATTCTTTTCATCAATGTTAATGTCACTCTCTAAATCACCTTGCAAGAAGGCCTATCCTTAATTACGAGTTCATACAATTCCAAGCATTCCTAATAATTAATTCTGAAGTGCAGAAGCTTAACGGCAACTAACCCTCATATTCCTATGTCTAGACAATATGTTATTGGGAGAAATTCCCCGGATCTAAATTTCCCCGTACGTTCCCGTATGGACAAAATCAATAATCATGGCATTGAATGAGTTAAACAATGCAAGCTTTAAGCAAAGAGGAAAAACCCTAACTAATGATGAAAGAAAGCATGTATCTTAAAATAAGATGTTAAAACACAAATTCCATATATGAGAGTTTCAAAAGACTACATTGATTCCCCAACAACAATACAAAGTTTAGTTCACCATATTCATGGTGAAACTAGATGAACAATAATGAAAGAATGAAAGAGATAGAAAAACCCTAGAAAGAGAAGAGGAGAGCCGTCACCATCTCCCAATCTACCCCCAAAGGGTGAAAAGTGTGTTTCTGCTTCCTCCCAACAAAAGATACAAACCCAAGGACGTCCTAAAGCTTACATACTATTCTAAAAATACAGAAAATTAGGCCCAAGCCCATAAAAACAAAAGAAAACCGGTCCAAGCCCACTTAGAGTGGCGCTCAGCGGTTTTTTACCGTTGAGCGGTAATAGCGCATGATCCATTTTGCCCCCAACTGCTGTTTTTTCCCCTCAGCGGTGATTTTGGCACCTGAAAAGTGCCGCTCAGCGGTATTTTACCGCTCAACGCCACTCGGTCACACTTTTTCTGCGTTCTGGTTGATTTTTCAGCATTCTGCTTGACTGGTTGACTTTTCTGGTTGACTGGTTGACTTTTCTGGTTTCTGTTTGACTTTTCAGCACTCCAATCATTCGGTACTTCAATTCTTCTTTCAAATCATTCAATTAGCCTACAAAATCAAGGGAATCTTGCACAAAACCATTAAATTCACTTTAAACTCTCTTATTCACAAAACTAAAGCAAAAATATGAGTTCAAGCTAGTTTCTAAGTCTTAAAGGTTGCTTTTGGTATCAATTTTAAGCATAAAAATAACGGTTTTTCAACCGTTATCAGAGTGCAAAAGACTAAGTGTGATCTATTTTGATGAGTCAATATTTTCTTCACTTCACTTAGTTTATTGTGCAAGAATTAATCGGGGAATTGTGCTTAAATGTCCGGTATTTTTCCATTTTTGCTAATTGTGCCTAATTTGACCAGAAATTCTTATTTTAATTAATTTGAATTATCTGAGTTAATTATTTTCATCATTGATTGCAGGAAAAATTTTGGAGATACATTTTGGGACATCATAAAGAATGCAATTAAATTCAAGACTCTCCACACATACATTTCAGAATTAATTAAATTGTAATTCAGTAGTTTAGAATTTTTGAATCAACTCTTACATTTTGGGTCAATTTTTGGTAAACTAGATTAGACCCAAAATTAGAGGTTAGTGACTTGGACCCCCTAGGGTTTTATTGTGTGGACCCCACCCCTATTAAAGAGAGGACACACGGCCAAGGGCTACAGCCGCCACTTGCCACACAATTTTTTTACGCTCTCGGTCTTTTGAGTTTTGAGGGGAGACTATTGTAGTGGCGGAACTTTTTCTTAGGGGCTGAACGTTGTTTTTGAATTGAAGGAATGGAATGAATTTTTATCATCTTTGCTGAATTCTCATTGCCGCTTCCATTTGGTTACAACACTTTTATTGAATGTTCTTTTTGTCTTTTAATGCCAATATGCTGACGGGTTGGTGATGATGGGATGGAGGGCCTGCTTTCACACGGAGATTGGTTGGGTTTTGGGAGAGACACGCTCAGCTTGCTGCACCCAGTTGGAGCTGCCACGTCCTTAGAGGGAGTGATGCGTCCAGGGGCTCTCGGTTGAAGAAAAAAACATGGTTGTTGAATAGGGAGAGCTCTAGAGAGTGGAACGCGGACACATGGCCGGATGAGATGGTTTAATCTAGAGAGCTCTTGCGTGATTTGAGATTGGATGGAGGGGTGTCACCGAGAAGAGCTGCTGCTGTCACGTCATAAGGGTTTACTCCAAAGTCCATCACGGAAATAGGGGAAGCACATACGGTGTGATTCATTTGGCATTAGCAATAGAAGGGCATTTCATTTGGAGTAGCATTCCAGCATTATTAGGAGGGACCATGTGATGACAAATTTATGAACACCGAAAAACGGCGCCACAAACTTGTTTAACAATCGGCAAGTGTGACCGAATCGTATCAAGTAATAAAACTAGGTAAGACCATGTACCGTTTTCCCAAAGGACTCACGGCCTAGTTAGCTATATGATTTGTTGATTATTTAAGACTTGTTAACAATTGATTGTAGGTTTAAATGCAAAAGACAGTAATTAAACATGTATGCATGAATTTGATCAATGGAAAAGAGGCATACAAACACTTTAATGAATTAGATGGATGAGTATGTTGTTGGGGTTATCAATTTCATCTTATCCACTCTCATATACTTTAGGAATTCATCATTCTCTTCATCAATGCTAATGTCACTCTCTAAATCACCTTGCAAGAAGGCCTATCCTTAATTACGAGTTCATACAATTCCTAGCATTCCTAGTAATTAATTTTGAAGTGCAGAAGCTTAAAGGCAACCAATATGCTATTGGGAGAAATTCTGCGGATCTAGATTTCCCCATACGTTCCAATATCGACAAAATCAATAATCATGGCAATGAATGAGTTAAACAAAGCAAGCTTTAAGCAAAGAGGAAAAACACTAACTAATGATGAAAGAAAGCATAAGTCTTAAAATAAGATGTTAAAACACAAATTCCATATATGAGAGTTTCACAAGACTACATTGATTCCCCAACAACAATACAAGGTTTAGTTCACCATATTTATGGTGAAACTAGATGAACAATAATGAATGAAAGAAAGATAGAACCCTAGAAAGTTGAGGAGGTAGCCTGAGCATCCAAGATCTTCCTTCAAGGGGTGGAAAAGAGAGTGTTTGCTTCGTCTCAGCCAAAGATACAAACCCTAGGACATCCTAAAGCTTATATACTATTCTAAAATATACAGAAAATTAGGCCCAAGCCCAAAATAGTGCCGCTCAGCGGTAAGTGCGTGAGTCGTTTCTGTTGGTTGGTACCAGACAGAGTGTAACGCAGCGGAATAAAGTTGGGGTAGCAGAAAGCGTGTTCGATCACAATTAAAAATAATTTGGTCCTTTTAGTAAAAATAATTTTCTTTCAGAAAATTAATCAAACAGTTGATATGCGTAAAAGATAAAGAGTGTAGGGAATAGAAAATCACACGAGTAATTTTTATACTGGTTCGATTCAACAGAATCTACGTCCAGTCGTTAATCACTATAAAAAGTGATTAACAATTTCACTAAAAAGATGTTTCACAACTTACAACAAATAGTTAATGAAGCAGATAAATAAACCTTCCTTCGACGAACGAACCGGAAAAAGAACACTCTGCCAACTCGAACAGAACCGCTCCTACTATCGACAAACGAAACACGAGCTTCTCCTATTCACGAGACCAGGCAGAGTGATGGACAAATTTATGAACACCAAAATATGATGTCACAAACTTGTTTTTCAATCGGCAAGTATGACCGAATCGTTCAAGTAATAAACTTGGTAAGACCAAGTATCCTTTTTCCCAAAGGACTCACGGCCTAGTTTAGTTGTGTGGTTTCTTGATTAGCTAAGACTTAAAGACGAAATATTTGGATTTTATATGCAAAAGACGAAAATTAAATATGTATGCATGAAGTTTTTGATCAATGGCAAAAAGCAAAAGATAAACACTTTCAATGAAATATATGTATGAATATGTTGTTGGGGGTCAATTTCATCTTATCCACTCTCATATATTTTAGGAATTCAACATTCAAATCATCATTGTTAATGCCACTCTCTAAAGTACCTTTCAAGAAGGCTTCTCCCTAATCACGAGTTCATACAATTCCTAGCATTCCTAATCATCAGTTCATAAGTACAGGAGCTTAACGACAACCAATATAATATTGGGAGAATTTTCCCGGATATAGACTTCCCCGTACGCGCCCGTATCGACAAAACCAATAATCATGCATCGAATGAGTTAAACAATGCAAGCATTACGCAAAGAGGAAAAACCCTAACTAATGATGAAAGAAAGCATAGGTCTTAATTAAAAGATGTAAAAACAGATTCCATATATGAGAGCTTCAAAAGATTACATTGATTCCCCAACAAACATACAGAGTTTAGTTCACCATATTCATGGTGAACCTAGATGAATTACAATGAAAGAATGAAAGATAAAACCCTAAAAAGGTGAAGAGGAAGCCTCAGCATCCAAGATCCTCCTTCAAAGGGGTGGAAGAGAGAGTGTTTGCTTCGTTCCAGCCAAAGATACAAACCCTAGGAAACCCTAAAGCTTATATATTATTCGTAAATTACAGAAAATTAGGTCCAAGCCCATTAAAGTGCCGCTCAGCGGTAAGTGCATGTCACGTTTCTTCCCCTCAGCGGCCATTTTGCCCCTCAACGGTCCTCCCGTGAGCTCTTGAGTGCCGCTCAGCAGTAAACTGCCGCTGAGCGGTGACTTCGGCTTCTCCTTTTGCACTTTTTGATGTCTTTTCTGATTTCATCTCTCTCCTTCTTCACTTCTTTCACCAAATTCACCTTAAAACCTGCACAAAAACACTGAAATCAAGCATAAACCTGTCCAGCTCTCTTATTTATGAAAATATGAATAAAAGCATGATTTCAAGCTAGTTTCTAAGTGTTAAAGGTTGCTTTTAGTATCAATTTCAAGCATGAAAATAACAGTTTTTCAACTGTTATCACAACCCCAAACTTAGAACTTTGCTTGTCCTCAAGCAAACAAGATGGAACTCAATCTTCTACCAATTCATATGATGGTTCACTCATTCAAAAATTTCTTTTCAAGATAAGCAAAGACTTCAATCAAACTTTTGACCAAGATTTCAATCAAGATGTGCACATGCTTTAGTGTTCACAAAGTCAGTTAATATCAAACAAATGCTATTTTTCATGAATGATCAATTAATTAAGCATGGATGTTCATGTGCTCATGGAATACTTCCTCACCAGGTAAAGTGTTTCACTCACACACAAGTGTATAAGAGGTAATCACTCATTCACTCCACTACCACAATGTCACATGAATCAACTTTGCCTTTCATTTAACCACAATCAAAACATTTACAAGCATGCATCATCACAAGGACTTTTCAATGGCTTATAACGTGGCTGGGCTAATCAAGAAAATTGGTTTTTCTGGATCACAAAATCCTTGAGTTAAGAGAATCATAACAACACAATTATTCTTATTTTTCCCAACTTGTCTTTACATTGAGCTTTGCTTTTTCTTTTCTTTTCTTTCTCTTTTTCTTTTCACATTCTTATTCTTAACTTTTAGCTCAATGCTTTTCCTTTTTCTTTTTCATGCTTTCCCAAAAACCCCAAACTTGAACATTTAACAATACCACAAAAGATTTTCTACTTAACTCAAGGTAAAGCTTTTCAACAAGGGTTTTCAATTTATGTTCAAGGCTAAGGGTTCAAAGGATAGAACACAAAGTGTTCTCTTTTAGTGGGCTAACTTCATGAATTTGGCCAATAAAAAGGGTTCCAACAAACGACCTTGATCATATGATGCAAAACAAGCAATTGATTCAATCATAGAAAACCTGGGCAAAATCATTCATGCTTTCAAAGTAATAGCATTCAATCAATAAAAACTATGGAGCTCAAAACCTCACAAATAGGCTCATTCACATTTGACATACACATCCTGCTTAATCTCACAATCACAATCATAATATCCTGCATTTGTTCACAAAGCTTGTGAATCACCTGTATAAGCATTTAATGTGCACATCTATCTCAACATCAATCAATCAATAATCATCATCAAGCATTACTTATCACACAATCACAGTCAATAGCAAACCATCATAACAAACCAGGTTTCCAATAGAGTACATCAACCTTAATCTAAAACAAAAGTAAATAAGTTCAAAACACTTAAACCAACAAAAGCATAAGTTCATGATAGCATTCATCAGTAAATGCTATCTCAGCTCCTCCTCAATCTGAGTTGTCCTCTGTATCCTCCTTCTTCTTGGATCTTATAGTCTTGATTCTCTTTGCCTGATGAGGACCATCCCTGCATCAAACATAATTCACAAAACCAAAAGATACATTGTTAAGCATTAGTACCACAATGAAGAAATCATCCCCTTCAATGATGCACTCTCCCAACCCCAAACTTAGATGCAAAACTAGTGAGCAAGTGAGTGAAAGAGAGATTTTCTCAAGAGGGAAGAGGGAAAAGATGTGGAGAACCTTGGAAAAGGTATGTGTGAGTGAGTGTGCAGAGAAGAGCTTGAAAGTGAGAGCATTTGCTCAGCTTAAGGTATAAAAATACCCTAATGGGCTCGGGTCCCGGTAAGGGGAAACTAAAGCCCACTTTGCGATAGTACCGCTCAGCGGCACTTTCGTGAAGTGCTCTTCTCCTTCTTTTCTTAACCTACGTGCCTCCTAAACATGCCCCTCACTGGTTCCCTGCAATTGAATTCTCAGGTTACTTATGCACAACCCTATTATACTACTACAATGAAACAAACAAAAACAATCAATCAACTGGGTTGCCTTCCAGGTAGCGCTTGTTTAACGTCACGAGCCTGACCCAAAATCCACCAACACCCATCAGTAGGTGTTACAATCTTACCAACACCCATTAGTAGGTGCAGAATTTTCTTACCAACACCCATCAGTAGGTGTTACAGACTTACCAACACCCATCAGTAGGTGTTACAAACTTAGTATCCTTCAGTAGATACTTAACCACCTAGCATCCTTCAGTAGATGCTATATCCAATGAAGTATTTACAAATATAATGTCCACAAATTAAAAGTTACAAAACAAAATCAAAAGTTTTTAAATCACTGGGTTGCCTCCCAGCAAGCGCTCTTTTAATATCATTAGCTTGACCCAATAAAGTTCAAATTCCTTCTTCATAGTTGATGTTCTTGTCCCACCAACTCATCAGTTGTTTCCTGTGTACTACTTTGATTTTTCTAGAATGTGGAGACTCTATCTCTATCATCTCCTTCTCTTTATAGCCTTTCACAAACCACAACTTGTTTTTGATTCTCACAGGTGTACCAAGTTGGGGTCTTCCTTTATTCCAGTCATCAGGAACTTTTCCTCCTCTTCCAATCTGTTCTCCTTTATGCACCTGAAACAACAAATAATGGTTACCTATAACCTTGGGCTTTTTCATCTTTATGGCTAGTCATGTGTGCATCTTGAAATGCAGCTTTATAACTAGCTTCTTCCTCCTGTGTTTGCGTCTCATCTTTAAAGACCTCTACAACAACTCTCTCCTCTCGGTCCTGGAGCACCACTATGCCTTCGTTTACATCAATGATAGCTTTGGCCGTTTTCATAAACGGTCTTCCAAGAATGATAGGTATCTTTTCTGTCTCCATCTTCATCACCACAAAGTCTGCCAAGAACTGGAGTTTTCCAACACAAACTATGATGTCCTCTGCAATCCCACATGGTTCCTTTGAAGATCCATCGCCATTACTAAATTAACCTTTATAGGTTTCATATTAACATCGCCGATTTGCTCCAGTAAAGAGTAAGGTATCAAGTTAACACTTGAACCTAAATCAAGAAGAGCTTTTTTAATCCTTTTCTTCCCTATGGTACAAGGGATAGAAAAGCCTCCTGGATCTGTTGCTTTTGGAGGGAATGGCTCCTTTTTAACAGTTTTACACTTCTTTGCCTCATCATCTCTACGTCTTTTCTCTGTAGAGACGTCTTCACCAGATTTAGTGTAAACCGTAATTTGTTGTAGAATCTGTTCCCAAGGTGCATCATTATCCACCATCTTGAATAATTCTGTGAAATCTAGTTGTTTCCCTTGATGTATTGGAAAAGGAGAAGTATTTTTTCTCTCTATTTCTCTTTTCTCTTCTGTTTCTCCTTTGTCTAACTCAACTATCTCATTTTTAGCACTCTCTTCCACCTTGCATTCTTCTCTGGGGTTAACCTCAGTATTAGCCTCAAAACTTCTATTTGGCCTTTCTTCCACCTGCTTGGTGATCTGCCCCATCTGAATCTCCAAATTCTCTATAGCAGCTTCAGTGCTCTTTTGGGTAGACTCAGTTTTCTGTATGAAATTATTAAGAGTGTCTTCCATCCTCATGGACCTTTCATTAAGCATAGAAATCTGCTGCCATAAGGTGGGTTGCTGCTGTTGCTTATGATAACAGTTGAAAAACTGTTATTTTCATGCTTAAAGTTGATACTAAAAGCAACCTTTAGACTTAGAAACTAGCTTGAAATCATGCCTTTTGTTTATATTTTCAGAAATAAGAGAGCTGGACAGGTTTATGCTTGATTTAAGTGTTTTTGTGCAGGTTTTGAGGTGAATTTGGTGAAAGAAGTGAAGAATAAGAGAGAGGACATTAGAAAAGACAAGAAAGAGTGCAAAAAGGAGAAGTCGAAGGCACCGCTCAGCGGCAAACTACCGCTGAGCGGCACTCAAGAGGTGACGTTGGAACCGCTGAGGGGCAAAATGGCCGCTGAGGGGAAGAAAGAAGACGCGCAATCACCGCTGAGCGGTAAATACCGCTGAGCGACACTTTTTGGGCTTGGACTTTTGTAATCTTTTGTAATTCTAGATTAGTATATAAGGGCTTGCACGTCCTATAGTTAGGCATCTTTGGCAGAAACGAGGCAAACACTCTCTCTTTCACCCCTTTGAAGGAGGATCTTGGATGCTCAGGCTACCTCTTCACCTTTATTGGGTTTATTCTTTCATACTTTCATTGTAATTCATCTAGGTTCACCATGAATATGGTGAACTAAACCTTGTATGTTTGTTGGGGAATCAAAGTAATCTCTTGAAGCTCTCATATATGGATTTGTTGAGTACATCTTTGAATTAAGACATATGCTTTCTTTCATCATTAGTTAGGGTTTTTCCTCTTTGCTCAATGCTTGCATTGTTTAACTCATTCTAATGCATGATTATTGGTTTTGTTGATACGGACACGTACGGGGAAATCTAGATCCGGGGAATTTCTCCCAATATTATACTGACAATATTATATTGGTTGCCTTTAAGCTCCTGCACTCATGAACTAATCATTAGGAATGCTAGGAATTGTATGAACTATTTGATTAGGGAGAAGCCATCTAGAATGGTACATTAGAGAGTGGCATTAACAATGATGATTTGAATGTTGAATTCCTAAAATATATGAGAGTGGATGAGATGAAATTGACCCCCAACAACATATTCATTCATATATTTCCTTGAAAATGTTTATCTTTTGTCTTTGTCATTGATCAATTCATGCATACATATTTAATTTTCGTCTTTGCATATTAAACTTCAATTATTGTGTTCTTAAGTTTTAGCTAATCAACAAATCACATAACTAAAGTAGGCCGTGAGTCCTTTGGGAGAACGATACTTGGTCTTACCAAGTTTATTACTTGAAACGATTCGGTCATACTTGCCGATTGTGAAACAAGTTTGTGACATCATATTTTGGTGCTTACAAATTTGTCCATCAAGTTTTTGGCGCCGTTGCCGGGGATTCGTGGTTTAACTGGTTAATTTGTGTGATTATTGATTATCTTTGACTTTAATTTTGAATTTCTGTTTTTATTTTTTCTGTTTTTATTATTTTATCTTTTTAGATTTTATTTTTATCCTTTAGGTTAGATTTTATTTTTATCTTTTTAGATTAGATTTTATTTTAATTTCGAATTTTTATTTGTCTGTTTATATTTTTCAGTTTGTATTCTATTTGATTTTATTTTATTTTTTCTGTTTTCTGTTTTTCTGTTTTCTGTTTTTATTTTCTGTTTTTTATTTTTCGGTTTTTATTTGATTTTATTTTATTTGATTAGATTATATTTTATTTTATTTTATTTTATTTTCTGTTTGTATTTTATTTTATTTTATTTTATTTTATGTTTTTATTTTTCTGTTTTTATTTCCTATCTTCTTATCTTTTCAATTATATCCTTTGATTTTTTTTCTTTTCTCTATCTTTTTGGGCTAACAATTGTTTTTAGGGTTTTGTGCCTAATGTCTGCAGAATGCAATTTGGTCAAGAGTTTAACTATAGGGGCACTCAATTCTACCAAAGTAATCTCAACCAATGGTGGGAACCTCACTCAAGCATGGATCAAAGCCAATTTTGGCAAGCTGCTGGACAATTTTAGAACCAACCACAACAACAATGGCAGCAACAACCCTTTCTATCAGGAAGTTTGGATAGGTTGGAGGACACCCTTCAACGATTTTTGAAAAATTCCGACTCTACTCAGAAAAGCATTGAAGAATCATGTAAAAGAATGGAGATGCAACTTCGTCACATTAGTCAGATATTAAATGATGATGTTAATACTGATGTTAACCTTAAGGAGGAAGGGCAAGTCATTATCACTGAAAGTGACAAGATTCTTGATGAGGAAAAATTAGAGGGAGATGAGGAAAGGGTAGAGAGAAAAGAGAAAGAAGAGTTGAGTGAGAAAGATAAAGATGAAGAAAAAGAAAAAGAATTGGTTGAGAGAAAAGAGAGAAAGAAAATTTGTGTGAAGATAAAGAAGTTGAGGAGAAAAAGAGAAAGGAAGAAAAAAATAAAAGAAGAGAAAAAGAGAAAATTTAGGGAGAGAAAAAGGAAGAAAAAGAAGATGAGAGGAAAGAAGAAGAAATCACATGAAAAATCACATCCTCATCTAAAGAAGAATAATAGGAAGGAAAAGAAATTTAAGTGCTTTATGGAAATCTTCAAGAAATTGGAAATTAAAGTTCCTATGATTGAGACACTGCAACAGATTCCTGGTTTGATCAAATTTCTAAAGAAGTTCAGTAGAAAGAAGAAGAAAAAGAAGAAGGAACTTGAACTTTACTGGGTCAAGCTAATGACGTTAAAAGAGCGCTTGCTGGGAGGCAACCCAGTGGATTTAAAAACTTTTGATTTGGTTTTGTAACTTTTAAATTGTGGACATTATTCTGTAAATATTTTTGTTGGATCCAGCATCTACTGAAGGATGCTAGGTGGTTAAGTATCTACTAAAGGATACTAAGTTTGTAACACCTACTGATGGGTGTTGGTGAGAAGATTTTGCACCTACTGATGGGTGCTGGTAAGTTTGAAACACCTACTGATGGGTGTTGGTGGATTTTGGGTCAGGCTCGTGACGTTAAACAAGCGCTACCTGGGAGGCAACCCAGTTGATTGATTGTTTTCTGTTTGTTTATTTTTAGGATTTGCATAAGCATTTTTAACATTGAATTGCAGGGAACCTATGAGGGGTATGCTAGGAAGGCACGTAGGTCAAGAAAAGAAGGAGAAGGGCACATCAAGAAAGTGCCGCTGAGCGGCAATTACCGCTGAGCGGTACTATCGCAGATGGGCTTAAGTTCCCCTTAGCGGAACCCGAGCCCATTGGGGTATTTTTAAACCCTAAGCTGCGCGTTTTTACATTCTTTCAAGCTCTTCTCTGCACTAAGACTCCCACATATCTCCTCTTAGGTTTCCCACATCTTTTTACTCTTCCCTCTTTAGAAAATTTCTCTTCCACTCACTTTTACACTAGTGTGCTATCAAAGTTTGGGGTTGGAAGAGAGCATTCTAGTTTGGAAGCATTCTCATATCATCTAGCATCTCCACCCAAGTAAGTAAAATGCATTTTGTTCATTCTAGGGTTTTTGAAATTGACTGTGATTGTCAAAGCATGAATATTTAGGGGTTTTGATTTCTTCGCATGATTTGATGATATATTTGATGTTTGAACCGATTAAACTGCTTGATTATGAACTGGAAAACTGAAAATTGCATTTGGGTGGAGTTAGGACAGTTTAAAAACGAGATTTGCAAAAATCTGCAGATCACCGCTGAGCGGCATTTACCGCTGAGCGGCACTCTGCCAGATTTGCTTTTTCTGGTTTGTTGCGTGTTTGAATGTGGCACTGGTGGCGCTGAGGGGAAATTCTGGCCCTCAGCGGTGGTTTAGCTTCAAAAGGAGTTTTGTTTTGTGTTTACTAATGATTAACATCATGTTCTGTGGTTTTGGATTTATGTTTGAATGCAGGAATGGCATCCTCTTCAGGAAAGAGATTGAAAACCATGGCAACCAAGAGAAAGGAAAAGGAACCAGAGCAGCCCCATAATGGCAGGTTCCTCTCTAGGAAACATGAGAAGCACTTTAGGGTGGTTCAGGACAGGAGACTTCTAATGGAGAGAAAGGTTGGAATGATACCTAACTTTGCTCCTCAATTTGGAGAGCAAGTGTTAGGGAATGATTGGGGGAAGCTAGCCACTTATCCATCACCTGCCAACATAGCTGTGGTGAAAGAATTCTACACCAATGCAAAGAAGATTGGTGATTATCCAGCTGAGAATTTTTTGGGCTATGTTAGAGGCCATGCTATCAGGTGATAGCTGATGAGATTAGTGTGTGTGCTAACACCTCAAACAACAAAGCACCACTGGGACATCCTTCTTTGATCACTCACCTTTGCAAGCTAGCTGGGGTGGACACTTCTGTTCCACCATTTGAGAGGCCAAGAAAAGCTATAGATGAGGCCTATTACAGACAGTACTGTGGAGGTGAGGAGGCAGCCCAGCCAGTGCCACCACGCCAGGCTCGTAGAGAGAGAAGGCCAGCACAGAGCAGGACTTCTGCTGATACTCATGAGGCAGAACCATTCCAGATGAGGGACATGTATATGTCTCTTATAGGTGCTCAGTTGCAGTCCATCCACAGAGGGCAGGTGGCCACGGCTGAGATGATAGTGGGGATGTATGATACCCCTCCAGCACACAGGTGGACTATGGATGAATTCCATAATGTGGTAGCTTGGCCAGAAGAACCATGGCATGGAGGAGCTGAAGCAGCTGAAGCTTCAGCCCGAGACATGGATGAAGATGAAGCTGAGGAGGAGGATGCGTTTGATGATGATGATGATGAGGAAGAAGAGGAAGATACAGAGGACAGCTCAGACTGATGAGGAGCTGAGATAGCATTTACTGATGAATGCTATCATATGATTATGCTTTTGTGGTTTAAGTTTTCTGAACTTATTTGTTTTTGTTTTTAGATTAGGGTTTGATGTACTCTATTTGAAACCTGGTTTCTTGTGATGGTTTGCTATTAACTGTGATTGTGTGATAAGTAATGCTGAATGATGCTTATGATTAATTGATGTTGAGATGATGTGCACATTAAAATGCTTATATAGGTGATTCACAAGCTTTGTGAACAAATGTGTAGTATCATGATTGTGATTGTGAAATTAAGCAGGATGTGCATGTCAAATGTGAATGAGCTTATATGTGAGGTTTTGAGCTCCAGAGTTGTTATTGTTGAATGCTATTACTTTGAAAGCATGAATGACTTTGCCCAGGTTTTCTATGATTGAATCAATTGCTTGTTTTGCATCATATGATCAAAGGCCGTGTTTTTGAAACCCTTTTTATTGGCCAAATTCATAAAGTTAGCCTTCTAAAAGAGAACACGTTGTGTTCTATCCTTTGAACCCTTAGCCTTAAATATACACTGAACACCCTTGATTGAAAATCTTTACCTTGAGTTAAGTAGAAGATCTTGTGTGGTATTGTTAAATGTTCAAGTTTGGGGTTATTGGGGAAACATGAAAAAAAAAAAGGAAAAAGCATTGAGCTAAGAGCTAAAAAGTAAGAATATGCAAAGAAAAGAAAAGAAAAAGAAGCAAAGCTCAATGCAAATGCAAAAGCAAAGGCAAAAGAAAGTTGGGAATGAATAAGAAGATTGTGTTGTTATGATTCTCTTAACTCAAGGATTTTGTGATCCAGAAAAACCAATTTTCTTGTTAGCCCAGCCACATTATAAGCCATTGAAAAGTCCTTGTGATGATGCATGCTTGTGAATGTATTTGATTGTGGTTAAATGAAAGGCAAAGTTGATTCATGTGACATTGTGAGAGTGGAGTGAATGAGTGAAACACTTTACCTTTTATACACTTGTGTGTTGAGTGAAACACTTTACCTAGTGAGGAAATATTCCATAAGCACATGAACATCCATGCTTAATTGATTGATCATTCATGAAAAATAGCATTTGTTGGAATTTAAATGACTTTGCATGTGCACATCTTGATTGAACTCTTGGTCTTAAGTTTGAGTGAAGTTATTACTTATCTTGAAAAGAGAATTTTGAATGAGTAAACCATCATATGAATTGGTTGGAGATGGAGTTACATTTTATTTGCTTGAGGACAAGCAAAGTTCTAAGTTTGGGGTTGTGATAACAGTTGAAAAACTGTTATTTTCATGCTTAAAGTTGATACTAAAAGCAACCTTTAGACTTAGAAACTAGCTTGAAATCATGCCTTTTGTTTATATTTTCAGAAATAAGAGAGCTGGACAGGTTTATGCTTGATTTAAGTGTTTTTGTGCAGGTTTTGAGGTGAATTTGGTGAAAGAAGTGAAGAATAAGAGAGAGGACATTAGAAAAGACAAGAAAGAGTGCAAAAAGGAGAAGTCGAAGGCACCGCTCAGCGGCAAACTACCGCTGAGCGGCACTCAAGAGGTGACGTTGGAACCGCTGAGGGGCAAAATGGCCGCTGAGGGGAAGAAAGAAGACGCGCAATCACCGCTGAGCGACACTTTTTGGGCTTGGACTTTTGTAATCTTTTGTAATTCTAGATTAGTATATAAGGGCTTGCACGTCCTATAGTTAGGCATCTTTGGCAGAAACGAGGCAAACACTCTCTCTTTCACCCCTTTGAAGGAGGATCTTGGATGCTCAGGCTACCTCTTCACCTTTATTGGGTTTATTCTTTCATACTTTCATTGTAATTCATCTAGGTTCACCATGAATATGGTGAACTAAACCTTGTATGTTTGTTGGGGAATCAAAGTAATCTCTTGAAGCTCTCATATATGGATTTGTTGAGTACATCTTTGAATTAAGACATATGCTTTCTTTCATCATTAGTTAGGGTTTTTCCTCTTTGCTCAATGCTTGCATTGTTTAACTCATTCTAATGCATGATTATTGGTTTTGTTGATACGGACACGTACGGGGAAATCTAGATCCGGGGAATTTCTCCCAATATTATACTGACAATATTATATTGGTTGCCTTTAAGCTCCTGCACTCATGAACTAATCATTAGGAATGCTAGGAATTGTATGAACTATTTGATTAGGGAGAAGCCATCTAGAATGGTACATTAGAGAGTGGCATTAACAATGATGATTTGAATGTTGAATTCCTAAAATATATGAGAGTGGATGAGATGAAATTGACCCCCAACAACATATTCATTCATATATTTCCTTGAAAGTGTTTATCTTTTGTCTTTGTCATTGATCAATTCATGCATACATATTTAATTTTCGTCTTTGCATATTAAACTTCAATTATTGTGTTCTTAAGTTTTAGCTAATCAACAAATCACATAACTAAACTAGGCCGTGAGTCCTTTGGGAGAACGATACTTGGTCTTACCAAGTTTATTACTTGAAACGATTCGGTCATACTTGCCGATTGTGAAACAAGTTTGTGACATCATATTTTGGTGCTTACAAATTTGTCCATCAGCTTATTAAATTAACCAGCTTGCCCAATTTGCCCTTGACCAATGCTTGGGTGTGGTTTCCACCCTTGATTGTAGTTCCCTTGACGGTATTGATTGGTCATGTAATTCACATCCTCCACGGCTTCTGCTGGAAAGGCACATTGACCATTGATATGGTCGCCTCCACATAATTCACACAACTGAGATTGTACCTGTGCAGCAGTTTTCAACTCTTTAGGCAATTGTGCAAGTGTTTTAGTAAGAGTCTCCAGTTGTTGAGTTAGAATTTTATTTTGTGCTAGCAAGGCATCATGTGCCTGTAATTGTAGAACTCCTTTCTGTTGCATAGGAGCTCCTCTTTCACTGTTGAGCTCATTATCACTAGTAGCCATATTTTCAATAATTTCTGTTGCTTCCTCTGGAGTTTTCCATTTAGTGTTTCCTCCTGCTGAGGCATCAAGCATCATCTTGGTTTGTGAACCAAGACCTCCAAGGAAGGTAAGGACTACTTCCACTTCATTGAATCCATGCGTGGGTGTTTTTTGTAGCAAGCTTTTGTATCTATCCCATGCATGACCCAGTGATTCTTCCATGCCCTGCCTGAATGAAGAAATCTCTTGCTTGCCTTTGTTCACCTTTGATTGTGGAAAGTATTTATTTAGAAACTTGGTTACCACTGCTTCCCACTCTGTGAAACTTCCCTCTGGAAAAGAATTTAACCAAAGCTTAGCATTGCCTCCTAATGAGAAAGGAAACAAGCTAAGTTTGATCGCTTCATCTGGCACCCCATTGATTTTCACTGTGTTGCAGATCTCATTAAATGTAGTGAGGTGCTCATATGGGCTTTCATGAGATAACCCATTGAATTGATTGCTCTTCACCAGTTGGATCAATGCTGGTTTGACCTCCATGTTAGCTGCATTGACTCTAGGTCTAGCTATACTGTTAAAGTGCTGAGGTCCAGCTGTATTGGTGTAATCAACAAGAGTTCTTCTGATATTATTGTTCTCCATATTTTCTGTGCTATGGTCAGAACCTTGTGGTGATGGTTGCAACAGAGCTTCCGGAGGAGGGAAAAGTTCTCTAGATGTTTGGATTCTTCTCCTCCGTCTACTCTCGTCTAAACCTTCAAGAAGAGGTTCTGCAGTTATCTTCCTCCTAGTTCGAATTGTCTCCTGCATACACAAGAACACAAAACCCTAAAATATTTGGTTAGCACAAAAAGATATAGGAGAAGATATAAGATTCAGAGAATAAAATGAAATAAAATAAAATAAAATAAAATAAAATAAAATAAAATAAAATAAAACAAAAACAGAAAAAATAAAAACAGAAAAATAAAAATAGAAATTCAAAATTAAAGTCAAAGATAATCAATAATCACACAAATTAACCAGTTACACCACGAGTCCCCGGCAACGGCGCCAAAAACTTGATGTCAAATTTATGAACACCGAAAAACGGCGCCACAAACTTGTTTAACAATCGGCAAGTGTGACCGAATCGTTTCAAGTAATAAACTCAGTAAGACCAAGTATCGTTCTCCCAAAGGACTCACGGCCTAGTTTAGTTATGTGATTCGTTGATTATTTAAGACTTAAGAACGAAATAAGTGGAGTTTAATATGCAAAACAGAAAATAAACATGTATGCATGAATTTGATCAATGGCTAAAACAAAATACAAACACTTCAATGGAATATATGGATGAGTATGTTGTTGGGGTTATCAATTTCATCTTATCCACTCTCATATACTTTAGGAATTCAACATTCTTTTCATCATTGTTAATGCCACTTTCTAAATTACCTTGCAAGAAGGCCTATCCCTAATTACGAGTTCATACGATTCCTAGCATTCCTAATAATTAGTTCTTTTAGTGCAGGAGCTTAACGGCAACCAATATACTATTGGGAGAAATTCCCCGGATCTAGACTTCCCCGTACGTTCCCGTATCGACAAAATCAATAATCATGCATTGAATGAGTTAAACAAAGCAAGCATTGAGCAAAGAGGAAAAACCCTAACTAATGATGAAAGAAAGCATAGGTCTTAAATATAAGATGTAAAAACAAATTCCATATATGAGAGTTTCACAAGACTACATTGATTCCCCAACAACAATACAAGGTTTAGTTCACCATATTCATGGTGAAACTAGATGAATAATAATGAAAGAATGAAAGATAAAACCCTAGAAAGGTGAAGAGGTAGCTTGAGCATCCAATATCCTCCTTCAAAGGGGTGGAAGAGAGAGTGTTTGCTTCGTTTCTGCCAAAGATACAAACCCTAGGACGTCCTAAAGCTTATATACGATTCTAAAATTACAGAAAATTTAGGCCCAAGCCCAAAAGTGTGCCGCTCAGCGGTAAAGTACCGCTAAGCGGTAAGTGCGTGAGTTGGTTTCTTCCCCTCAGCGGATCCCCCGTGAGCTTCTGAGTGCCGCTCAGCGGTAAACTGCCGCTGAGCGGCAGTTGCGGCTTCTCCTTTTGCACTTTTTGATGTCTTTTCTGATTTCATCTCTCTCCTTCTTCACTTCTTTCACAAAATTCACCTTAGAACCTGCACAAAAACACTGAAATCAAGCATAAACCTGTCCAGCTCTCTTATTTCTGAAAATATGAATAAAAGCATGATTTCAAGCTAGTTTCTAAGTGTTAAAGGTTGCTTTTAGTATCAATTTCAAGCATGAAAATAACAGTTTTTCAACTGTTATCATATACACCTACTGATGGGTGTTGGTAAGAAAGATTTGCATCTATTGAAGGGTGCTGGAGGATTTTGGGTCAGGCTCGTGACGTTAAACAAGCGCTACCTGGGAGGCAACCTAGTTGATTGATTTTATCTGTATTGTTTGTTTTGATTCTTCTTTAGTTGCATGATAGGGATTGAATGTTTGAGTGATCTGAGAAATTAAATGCATGGGTGCAAGTGAGGGGCATGAGTAGAAGGCACCTAGGGTAAGCTAGGAAGAAGAAAAGCATAACACAAAAGTGCCTCTAAGCGGTGCTATCGTAAAATGGGCTTAGGTTGCCTCTTAGCGAAACCCGAGCCCATTAGGGTATTTTTATACCCTAAGTCACGCTTTGGCCTCTATTTTCATATTCTTCTCTGCACACACACTCCTAAACACTTTTCCAAAGATTCTCTACATTTTTCCTTTCATTCCTCTTTAGAAAATCTCCCTTCCACTCACTTTCTCACTAGTTTTCCATCTAAGTTTGGGGTTGGGAGAGAGCATCATTGATGGGGCTGATTTTTTCAAAGCACTAGAGCAGGATTTGTTTTATCAATCACTTTTGTTTTTAGAATGGGATTTGATGTACTCAATTGGAAACTTTGTCTGTTATGATGGTTTTCGTATGATTGTTGTTTGATAAGTAATGCCTGATGATGCTTTGATATTGATTGATGTTGAGATGTTCACATTAGATGCTTATACAGGTGATTCACAAGCTTTGTGAACAAATGCATGATATTGTGATTGTGATTATGATACTAAGCAGGATGTGTATATGTGGAATGTGAATGAGCTTATATGTGAGGTTTTGAGCTCCAGAGTTTTTGTGATTGAATGCTATTACTTTGAAAGCACGAATGATTTTGCCCAGGTTTTCTATGATTGAATCAATTGTTTGTTTTGCTTCATATGATCAAGGCCATTTGTTGGTAACCTTTTTATTAGCCAAATTCATGAATTTATCCCACTAAAAGAGAGCACTTTGTGTTCCATCATTTGAACCCTTAGCCTTGAACATAATTTGAAAACCCTTGTGAAAAGCTTTACCTTGAGTTAAGTAGAAAATATTTTATGGTATTGATAAATGTTCAAGTTTGGGGTTGTTAGGAAGTTATGAAAGGGAAATTGAAAGCATTGAGCTAAGAGCTAAGAAATAAGAATGTGAAAAGAAAAAGAAAAAGAGAAAGAAAAGAAAAGAAAAGAAAAGAAAAAGCAAAATGCAAAAGAAAGTTGGGAATAAATAAGAATGATTGTGTCGATATGATTCTCTTAACTCAAGGGTTTTGTGATCTAGAAAAAAACCAATTTTCTTGTTAGCCCAGCCACATTATAAGCCATTGAAAAGTCCTTGTGATGATGCATGCTTGTGAATGTATTTGATTATGGTTAAATGAAAGGCAAAGTCAATTCATATGACATTGTGATAGTAGAGTGAATGAGTGATTACCTCTTATACACTTGTGTTTGAGTGAAACACTTTACCTAGCGAGGAAAGATTCCATGAGCACATAAATATCCATGCTTAGTTGATTGATCATTCATGAAAAAAAGCATTTCTTGGATATTAAGTGATTGTGTGAACATTAAAGCATATGCATGTCTTGATTGAAGTTTTTGTCATAAGCTTAATTGAGTACTTACTTATCTTGAAAAGAGGATTTTGAATGGAGTGAACCATTGTATTGATTGGAAGAAGATTGAGTTACATCTTGTTTGCTTGAGGACAAGCAAAGTTTTAAGTTTGGGGTTGTGATAACGGTTGAAAAATCGTTATTTTTATGGTTAAAATTGATACCAAAAGCAACCTTTAAGACTTAGAAACTAGCTTGAACTCATATTTTTGCTTTAGTTTTGTGAATAAGAGAGTTGAAAGTGAATTTAATGGTTTTGTGCAAGATTCCCTTGATTTTGTTGGCTAATTGAATGATTTCAAAGAAGAATGGAAGTACCGAATGATTGGAGTGCTGAAAAGTCAACCATAAACCAGAAAAGTCAACCAGTCAACCAGAAAAGTCAACCAGTCAACCAGAATGCTGAAAAATCAACCAGAACGCAGAAAAAGTGTGACCGAGTGGCGCTGAGCGGTAAAATACCGCTGAGCGGCACTTTTCAGGTGCCAAAATCACCGCTGAGGGGCAAAAAGAGCAGCTGGGGGCAAAATGGATCATGCGCTATTACCGCTCAGCGGTAAAATACCGCTGAGCGCCACTCTAAGTGGGCTTGGACCGGTTTTCTTTTGTTTTTATGGGCTTGGGCCTAATTTTCTGTATTTTTAGAATAGTATATAAGCTTTAGGACGTCCTAGGGTTTGTATCTTTGGCTGGGAGGAAGCAGAAACACACTTTTCACCCCTTGGGGGTAGATTGGAAGATGGTGACGACTCTCGTCTTCTCTTTCTAGGGTTTTTCTATCTCTTTCATTCTTTCATTATTGTTCATCTAGTTTCACCATGAATATGGTGAACTAAACTTTGTATTGTTGTTGGGGAATCAATGTAGTCTTGTGAAACTCTCATATATGGAATTTGTGTTTGGTTTAATAGGTTCGGATGTCCCAATATTTGCAGGTTCGTTTCACTTGGGTCCTCCAATTTTAGAAGTGATCAATTAGGTCCCTAATTTAACAAAATTGAGTCAATAATACCCTTTCCGTTAAATGTAAGGGAATCTGAATGCAAATTAAACAGGTGGCATGCTGAGGCATCATTTTATTTGCAGGTGGCAGAGTTTGAGCTTAATACGTGACAATTTCTGTAATTTTTAATTTGCATTCAGATTCCCTTGCATTTAACGGAAAGGGTATTATTGACTCAATTTTGTTAAATTAGGGACCTAATTGATCATTTTTAAAATTGGAGGACCCAAGTGAAACGAACCCGCAAATATAGGGACCTCCGTACCTATTAAACCTTTGTGTTTTAACATCTTATTTTAAGATACATGCTTTCTTTCATCATTAGTTAGGGTTTTTCCTCTTTGCTTAAAGCTTGCATTGTTTAACTCATTCAATGCCATGATTATTGATTTTGTCGATACGGGAACCTACGGGGAAATCTAGATGCGGGGAATTTCTCCCAATAGCATATTGGCTAGACATAGGAATATGAGGGTTGGTTGCCGTTAAGCTTCTGCACTTCAGAATTAATTATTAGGAATGCTAGGAATTGTATGAACTCGTAATTAAGGATAGGCCTTCTTGCAAGGTGATTTAGAGAGTGACATTAACATTGATGAAAGGAATGATGAATTCCTAAAACTATATGAGAGTGGATAAGATGAAATTGATAACCCCAACAACATACTCATCCATCTAATTCATTAAAGTGTTTCTATTCCTCTTTTCCATTGATCAAATTCATGCATACATGTTGAATTACCGTCTTTTGCATTTAAAACCTACAATCAATAGTTCACAAGTCTCAAATAATCAACAAATCATATAACTAACTAGGCCGTGAGTCCTTTGGGAGAACGATACTTGGTCTTACCGAGTTTATTACTTGATACGATTCGGTCACACTTGCCGAGGTTTAAACAAGTTTTTGGCACCGTTTTTCGGTGTTCATAAATTTGTCATCACACTCCTGGGCAAAATCAAGACGCAAATCAAGGAATAGTTCAAAGGACATCAGGGAAGTGACACAAACTCAGCACACAGAAAACAAAGACTAACAAGGAAAGAAATAGAATTACACCGTTCTCGAGGAATCTGGACGAATAATAGAAGTAGAAAATATATCCAGCACAGAATGAATCAGAAAAAGCAAATACTCATGAGATCATCCAAGCAATTCAAGACATGACAAAATGATCAATCAGCTCAAGAGGTGAATCAAAAGTAACAAAACCTCACAGATGCGCTATCATTGTATCTCTCAAGTGTTTAGGATAAACAATGTCAACTCAGTGCACTCAAGAAAGCAAACACAAATAAACTTGGCAAGCCTCTAATATCAACACTCAAGCACATACGCATATTCAAATCAAAAGGTCATTTCATAGTTGTAATGGGGCCAGGGACAAGGGAGGATATATCTGGATAAGAAGCTATAAACCAAAAGAAATAGAGGGTAATGGGAAACAAGTGTAAACATAATCAAATCACACCCAGACCTCTAATTCAATCCTCTTCTTGACTCCATTATTCACAATTTTTCACAATTTTTTTTTCATTCATTTTTTTTTCTATATTTTTTTTCATCCTGTCTCTTTTCTTTTCTCTCTTTTCAAAACAAAACTGTAAAAGACAAGATACACATATATTTACAAAAACAAAACAGGAAGAGGAACCAACTAGCCAACTCATCAGAAACCCCCAGGAGACCACACTTGTTCCCAAAACACTTCCAAAGCTCCAAAATTCCCTAAGGTTCAGGTAAACATGGTTTTTCACTTAGGGCTAGTTTATGAGCTTCAAAACAAAGAAATGAGGAAAGTACAGGCTCAAAAGGGGTTATCAAAGGATTAGAATAAGGTAAGCTTATTTGGCTAGAGAGGTTCAAGAACAACATTGCCTTTATCACTTCCAAACATGCATATCAATCAAGAGCTATCAACAAGAGTCAAGCCAAGGCATATGCGCAGGCAATCAAGAGACATATCACACAAGAAAGAACATAAAGTGGCTCAAATCTCACACACGGTAATTGTCACAATCAATTCAACCTCTCAAACATCATAATCATCTTCCCAAGCAGAGAAAAGCAAGGATTTCAAACCAATTAGAGTATCAATGAAGTGAAAGACACATCTACAACCTAAACAAAGTCCAAAAATCAAGAGAAACAGGTAAAACTGTACACAAGACACAACAAAAACTACTTAGAAAACAAGATCTAAACAAAGAAAAATCTCCCCAAATAGACCACACTTAAACTACACAATGCCCTCAGTGTGTCATGATTATCAGAACAGTCAGAAGATATAGACAAGTGCAATAAAAGTGAGGAGGGAAGGAGAAAAGGGACTCCCCTTAGTCAGAGGGAAAAAGAGGCGGGGTCGACCAAAGACGTCTCCTCCACCACTGCATCCAACAAAGAAGGATTTCTGAGGAAGGGCTTCAGTCTGTGCCCATTAACCTTGAAGCTTTCAGCTGCGGATGGACCTTGGATCTCTACTGCACCATAAGGATAGACATTAGTCACAACCAAAGGTCCAGTCCACTTTGATCTCAACTTACCACCCATGAGTCCGAGCCTAGAGTTATACAATAAAACTTGTTGGCCAACCTCGAAGTCTTTTCTAACAATAGAACTGTCATGGAACTTCTTTGTCCTTTCCTTGTAGAACTTCGAGTTCTCATAGGCCTCAAATCGGATCTCATCCAATTCATTCAATTGCAACTTTCTTTCCTCTGCAGCTTGGTCCATGGAGAAGTTGCAAGTCTTCACAACCCAGTATGCCCGATGCTCAATCTCAACCGGTAGGTGACATGCCTTTCCAAAGACAAACCGGTAGGGAGACATCCCTATCGGTGCTTTGTAGGCAGTCCTGTGGGCCCAAAGAGCATCGTCCAACCTATTGCTCCAATCTTTCCTATTGGGCAGGACAATCTTCTCCAAAATTCTCTTAATCTCCCTGTTTGAGATCTCTGCTTGCCCATTTGTTTGGGGGTGGTAAGATGTAGAGACTTTGTGTACCACCCCGTACTTCTTTAGTAAGGCTTGCATTGATCTGTTGCAAAAATGGGTTCCTTGATCACTAACAATTGCTCGGGGCACTCCAAACCTGCAAAAGAGGTGAGATCTAACAAAATCTACAACAACTCAAGCATCGTTAGTTCTGGTGGCTCTAGCTTCCACCCATTTTGAAACATAATCCACAGCTAGGAGAATATAAGAGAAACCAAAAGAAACAGGAAAGGGACCCATGAAATCTATACCCCAGACATCAAATACCTCACAGAACAGCATGGGTTGTTGAGGCATCTGTTGTTTCCATGAAAGTTGTCCTCCTGCTCTCTGACATGGCTCGCAGGTGCTGTAAATCCTCTCAGCATCCTTAAAGATGGAGGGCCAATAGAAACCACAATCTAACACCCTGCGAGCCGTTCTTTGAATTCCCAAATGACCACCAGGTGAGGAAGCGTGACAAAACTGTAGGACCGAGTTAATCTCATGGTCCGGAATGCATCTTCTTATAATCTGATCACTGCACAACTTCCACAAATATGGGTCATCCCAAATGTAATACTTAGCATCGCTCTTAATTTTAGCAATTTGAGCACGCGATACTGAGGGAGGAAAAACAGAAGCACTCAAATAATTGACGATATTTGCAAACCAAGGGGTAGGGTAAGAAAGTGAAACCGTCCATAAGCTTTCATCAGGAAAGTTATCCTGGATAGGCAAAACATTGGCTTCATCCTCAGCTCTCTCAATCCTGTTGAGGTGGTCAGCAACCAGATTTTGTGCTCCACTCCTGTCTTGGATTTGCAGATCAAACTCTGGGAGTAGGAGCATCCACCTAATCAATCTAGGCTTCGACTTAGCCTTCTTCAATAGAAACTTAAGAGCTGCATGGTCAGTGAAAACAATGACGGGAGAACCAAGCAAATAAGATCTAAATTTGTCAAGAGCGAACACAATGGCTAAGAGCTCTTTCTCAGTGGTGGTGTAGTTCGCTTGGGCAGCATCTAAAGTCCTGGAAGCGTAGTAGATCACTCGAGGCAACTTATCAATCTTTTGTGTCAAGACAGCCCCCAATGCATAATTGGATGCATCACACATAAGCTCAAAAGGGGCTGTCCAATCTGGTGCCTGAATGATCGGAGTGGTGATCAAAGCTTCCGTCAGGCGGTCAAAAGCCTGTTTGAATCTATCATCAAAGTCAAACTCAATGTCTTTCTGTAACAGTTTGGACAAGGGAAGCGCTTTCTTGCTGAAGTCCTTGATGAAGCGCCTATAGAAACCTGCATGCCCAAGAAAAGATCGAACCTCTCGCACGCAAGAGGGGTAAGGCAATTGCGAAATCACAGATATTTTTGTAGGATCTACCTCTATTCCCTTCCTTGAAATGATATGCCCTAACACTAGACCTTGTTCAACCATGAAATGACATTTCTCAAAATTTAGAACAAGGTTGTTATCAATGCATCTTTTCAAAACCTTTTCCAAACTGTCTAAACATGTATCAAATGAGGATCCATATACAGTAAAATCATCCATGAACACCTCTATGCAATTTTCAAGAAAATCGCTAAAAATGCTAAGCATGCACCGTTGGAAGGTACCAGGGGCATTGCACAGGCCAAATGGCATCCTCCTATAGGCAAAAGTGCCAAAGGAGCAGGTGAACATGGTTTTCTCTTGGTCCTCAGGAGCAATATTGATTTGAAAATAGCCAGAAAACCCATCAAGAAAGCAATAATGAGATTTACCTGCCAGGCGCTCTAGCATCTGATCAATGAATGACAGGGGGAAGTGATCTTTCCTGGTTGCTTGATTGAGCCTCATGTAATCAATGTAGACTCTCCAGCTGTTTTGCACTCTGGTAGGAATCAACTCATCTTTCTCATTCTTTATCACCGTGAGGCCTGTCTTCTTGGGTACAACATGGATCGAGCTCACCCATTGGCTATCTGATATGGGGTAGATGCTCCCAGCTTGTAGAAGCTTGGTCACCTCCTTCTTGATGACATCCATAATCACGGGGTTTTGCCTTCGTTGTGGTTGCCTAATCGGCTTTGCCCCCTCTTCTAGAAGAATTTTTTGCATACAAGTAGATGGGCTGATGCCAGGTATGTCAGCCAATGTCCAACCAATGGCCCTCTTGTGCTTCCTCAGCACACTCAACAACTTCTCCTCTTGAATAGCATCAAGGGAGGTGGAAATGATCACAGGTTTCTTCTCATCATCCTCCAAGTAAGCATACTTGAGGTTATCTGGAAGCTGTTTCAACTCTAGAGTAGGTGCCTGCAAGTCAGATTCATTTGTGCTTCCTACAAAGTGGTTAGTGCATTCTGACTCCAAAGAATTCACAGGTAAGGGCGGAACACCTATCTCATCAGGCTCCAAATCCATATCCATGACAATTACATTATCAACATCATCAATATCAAGAACATCATCAACATCATGGATATCAAAATCCTCTTCAAAATCAACATCATTCTCAAATTCAGATTCAATGCATGTATGTAGAGAAGATAGAAAAGATAGAAAAGAATGCCCTTTCTTATGCAAAGAATCAAACTCATCAACAACATATTTATCAATAATGTCATCCAACATGTCAATCTTAAAAATAGAATGGTCCTCAGTTGGGAACTTCATTGCATCAAGAATATTAAAGTGAACCACAATATCAGCAATTTCCATGGATAAAGTTCCAGCATACACATCAATCTTGGTTCGAGCAGTTTTCAAAAATGGCCTGCCTAAGATGATGGGAGCGGATCCATGAGAGAATCCCTCCTCCATTTCCAAAACATAAAAGTCGGCAGGAAAAATCAGTTCACCAACCCTAACCAAGACATCCTCTATGTAACCTGTTGGGTGGGTAACACTCCTATCGGCCAACTGAATGACCACACCTATAGGTTGCAAAGGACCTAGAGACAAAGATTTATATATAGACGAAGGCATGACATTAATAGAAGCACCCAAATCAAGCATAGCATTTTCAAATTTACTATTTCCAATCATACAAGGAATGCAAAACGTACTTGGGTCCTTGCACTTTTCAGGAATGTGCGGGACTGACTTACCAATAAGTGCGGATACATTCCTACCCAAGCTGATCCTTTCATCACCTTTCATTTTCCTCTTATGTGTGCACAGCTCCTTCAAGAATTTTGCATACTTCGGAATCTATTTGATTGAATCAAGTAGAGGTATGTTTACCTCTACCTTACTGAAGGTTTCCAATATTTCCTTGTCCACCTCTTCCATCTTTTTGCTAGGCATTGCCTTTGAAGGAAAGGGAAGAGGGATAGGTCGCTGAGGTAATGTAGGAGATGCACTGGTGGTAGTGGTGGAAGAAGAAGAAGGTCCACCTGGAGAAGAAGTACAACCACCGGAAGAGGAAGAATGGCCACCTACTTCAAATGTTCTGCTTGGACCAGCCTGGTCCTCTTTTCTGAGAAAAGTAGCAGGTGTGGGAGTAGGTGTAGGAGTTGGCTCTATGGGCATAACAATTTGCTTCCCCGATCTTAGGGTAATGGCACTCACATTCCTCGGATTTTGCACAGTCTGGGATGGTAACTTATCAGAATTTTGTGACTGTGCTTGGTTGAGCTGTGTTGCCATCTGACCTATCTGATTAGTAAGATTCTGAATAGAAGCTCTAGTTTCTTGCTGAAACTGCTGAAACTGCATATTCTGAGGTCTGGTTTCCTACTGAAACTGCATATTCTGAGCAGTCATCTGTCTCAACATCTCCTCTAATGAAAGCTCAGAAGAAGAAATGGGAGGTTGGGGAGTTGGCTGGGCAGGAATCTCTTGCTGCTGTTGCCTCTTATATCTCTGAATATGTGGAGGTACATATGGTTTATTACCTGCAGCATTATGGAAATGTGGTGGTTGTTGTTGTGGCTGCTGCTGTTGTTGTGAATTATTAGACCATCTACAATTTGGGTGATTCTTCCACCCTGGGTTATATCTGTTGTTGGACAAGTCATAACTTTGCTGTTGTGGTTGCCTGTTGGTTTGTATGTTTGCAGCATGGGCTGGAGGTGCATCATGGCCAATAGGTTGCTGCAAAGCAGGGCAGTCATCTGTATGGTGATCACTGGAAAGACATATACCACATAGTCGTGTAACAGATGCAAATGGAGATGCTGGTCTTTGATTTGAAGCCATCTGTGCCACCAAATTCATAAGAGAATCAAGCTTGCTTTCCAATTTCCTATCAGCAGATGATGAAGACTGGGTAGCAATATCATGTACTCCCCTCACCACAATGGTGTCACTTCTGGTGCTAAACTGTTGGGAGTTGGAAGCCATCTTTTCAACCAAGTGCCTGGCTTCAGTAGGCGTCGTATCTCCTAGTGCTCCACCACTGGCAGCTGATGGACAAATTTATGATCACCAAAATATGATGTCACAAACTTGTTTTACAATCGGCAAGTATGACCGAATCGTTCAAGTAATAAACTTGGTAAGACCAAGTATCGTTCTCCCAAAGGACTCACGACCTAGTTTAGTTATGTGGTTTGTTGATTAGCTAAGACTTAAGAACGAAATAATTGAAGTTTAATATGCAAAACAGAAAATAAACATGTATGCATGAGGTTTTGATCAATGGCAAAAGCAAAGGGCAAGCACTTTCAATGAAATATATATATGAATATGTTGTTGGGGGTCAATTTCATCTTATCCACTCTCATATATTTTAGGAATTCAACATTCAAATCATCATTGTTAATGCCACTCTCTAAAGTACCTTTCAAGAAGGCTTCTCCCTAATTACGAGTTCATACAATTCCTAGCATTCCTAATAATTAGTTCATCAAGTGCAGGAGCTTAACGACAACCAATATACTATTGGGATGAAATTCCCCGGATCTAGACTGCCCCGTACGTTCCCGTATCGACAAAATCAATAATCATGCATTGAATGAGTTAAACAAAGCAAGCATTGAGCAAAGAGGAAAAACCCTAACTAATGATGAAAGAAAGCATAAGTCTTAGATTAAGATGCAAGCACAAATTCCATATATGAGAGCTTCAAAAGATTACATTGATTCCCCAACAAACATACAAGGTTTAGTTCACCATATTCATGGTGAACCTAGATGAACAATAATGAAAGAATGAAGGATAAAACCCTAGAAAGGTGAAGAGGTAGCCTGAGCATCCAAGATCCTCCTTCAAAAGGGTGGAGAAGAGAGTGTTTGCTTCGTTTCTGCCAAAGATACCAACCCTAAGACATCTAGGTCTTTAAATAGGACATAAAAATAATAGAAAATGGGTCCAGGCCCAAACAGATCATAAAATCGCATAAAACTGGCCCAAAACTCGTCTGGTTGACTTTTTTCGTATTCTGGTTGACTGGTTGACTTTTTGGTTGACTGGTTGACTTTTCTGGTTGACTGGTTGACTTTTATGGTTTCTGGTTGACTTTTCTGATTCCATCTCTCTCCTTCTTCACTTCTTTCACTAAATTCACCTTAAAACCTGCACAAAAACACTGAAATCAAGCATAAACCTGTCCAGCTCTCTTATTTCTGAAAATATGGATAAAAGCATGATTTCAAGCTAGTTTCTAAGTGTAAAGGTTGCTTTTTGTGTCAATTTTAAGCATGAAAATAACAGTTTTTCAACTGTTATCAGCAGCATCAATCATACTCCATTCCATGTTGTTGAGACCTTCATAAAAATACTGGAGATGGAGTTGCTCTGGTATCTGATGGTGAGGACAACTTTCACAATGCTTCTTGAATCTCTCCCAGTACTCATATAAGCTCTCTCCACCAAGCTGCCTAATCCCCGTTATGTCTTTTCTGATAGCTGTGGTTCGGGATGCTGGGAAAAACTTCGCTAAGAACAACCTCTTCATATCATCCCAGCTGGTGATGGATCTAGGCGCTAAGTAGTATAACCACTCCCTTGATGTACCTTCTAGTGAATAAGGAAATGTCCTTAAGAAGATGTGATCTTCAGGAACATCTTGAGGCCTCATTGATGAACACACATAGTGGAAATCTTTCAGATGCTTATGTGGACACTCACCTGCAAGGCCATGAAACTTGGGCAACAAATGGATTAGTCCAGTCTTGAGAACAAATGGTACGTCCTCATCAGGATATTGGATGCACAAGCTTTCATAAGTGAAATCAGGTGCAACCATCTCCCAAAAAGTCCTCTCGCGAGGTGGAGGTTGTGCCATATTGTTCTCAGTGTGAAAAGTAACAGAATGAGAATCAGATGCAGAAGCAACAGATTCAGTAGATGCAGTATGCACAAAGTATTGAGCAGTAGATTCAGAATCAGCAGTAGGATGCACAGTATCTAATGGAACTGACTCAAAAACAGACTCTAAAGATAAATTTCTAGAATGCCTAGCTAACCTATGAAAAGTCCTATCAATCTCAGGATCAAAGGGTGGTATGGGTCCAGGATTGCCCCTAGTCATGCACTAAGTCACAACACCCTACAACCATGAAATGATAGCACACAAATTTCAAACACACAAAACAATCTAAGCAAATAAAACACACATACTCAAACATACAAGACAAAATATATACTAACACACACACAACACACTAACACAACAAAATACCTAAAACCAAACCATTGGTCCCCGGCAACGGCGCCATTTTGTTAAGAGGGTCGCACCTCACACAAAAGTTGTTTGCATAAAAGAATGCAATATAGTACTAGGAATTGACTCCTAGGTTGTCTCTCGAGGACCAAATGTTGTTCAAGGATTAGGTCAGACACGTAGGGGGGGTTTGTGAAAGGATTTGTGAATGCAAATGATTAAATTAAAATGACAATTAAACACAATCGAACATAATTAAAAGCATTAAAGTGTATGAAAACATTAAAGTGAACGATGCCAGACATAAATATCCAAACACAATTCAAATTGTAAAAATGCAATGATTAAGCTAAAACATTAGATGCACAATGTCGTCATCTATCCTACGCATTCACCACCAAAGAGAAGAAAATCAACTCAACATGATATAAAATATTTTAAGGCAAACAAATAAAAGAAAATAAAACTTCTCAACTATGACCCGCTCATTTACCAAAAGAAATTAAAAACACTTTAATTGATACCTATCACCGTGCAACTACTACTTCAAGTTGTCCATTAACAAATAAATAAAAGAAATGCTTCAAATGGCCGTGGGCCACTTCTTCCTTCACGTGAATCAACTTCCACGGTTCCACTTTTGCTACCATGAATCAGCACTCCACCTCTTCTACCGTGAATGTGCCTCCCAAAATCAATCAATCATAAGCCCCTTAAAAGCCGTGACCATGTGCGTGATTTAATGCTTCCAACCGTGACATGGTCCCTCCTAATAATGCTGGAATGCTACTCCAAATGAAATGCCCTTCTATTGCTAAAGCCAAATGAATCACACCGCATGTGCTTCCCCTATTTCCGTGATGGACTTTGGAGTAAACCCTTATGACGTGACAGCAGCAGCTCTTCTCGGTGACAACCCTCCATCCAATCTCAAATCACGCAAGAGCTCTCTGGATTAAACCATCTCATCCGGCCATGTGTCCGCGTTCCACTCTCTGGAGCTCTCCCTATTCAACAACCATTTTTTTTCTTCAACCGAGAGCCCCTGGACGCGTCACTCCCTCTAAGGACGTGGCAGCTCCAACTGGGTGCAGCAACCTGAGCGTGTCTCTCCCAAAACCCAACCAATCTCCGTGTGAAAGCAGGCCCTCCATCCCATCATCACCAACCCGTCAGCATATTGGAATTAAAAGACAAAAAGAACATTCAATAAAAGTGTTGTAACCAAATGGAAGCGGCAATGAGAATTCAGCAAAGATGATAAAAATTCATTCCATTCCTTCAATTCAAAAACAACGTTCAGCCCCTAAGAAAAAGTTTCGCCACTACAATAGTCTCCCCTCAAAACTCAAAAGACCGAGAGCGTAAAAAAATTGTGTGGCAAGTGGCGGCTTTAGCCCTTGGCCGTGTGTCCTCTCTTTAATAGGGGTGGGGTCCACACAATAAAACCCTAGGGTCCAAGTCACTAACCTCTAATTTTGGGTCTAATCTAGTTTACCAAAAATTGACCCAAAATGTAAGAGTTGATTCAAAAGTTCTAAACTACTGAATTACAATTTAATTAATTTTGAAATGTCTGTGTGGAAAGTCTTGAATTTAATTGCATTCTTTGTGATGTCCCAAAATGTATCTCCAAAATTTTTCCTGCAATCAATGATGAAAATAATTAACTCAGATAATTCAACTTAATTAAAATAAGAATTTCTGGTCAAATTAGGCACAATTAGCAAAAACGGAAAAATACCGGACATTAAAGCACAAGTCCCCGATTAATTCTAGCATAAGAAACTAAGTGAAGTGAAGAAAATATTGACTCATCACTTGTCGTCATCTCCTTCGCCGAACCCTAGTGCATCAATGTCGTCGCCGCTTCAAAATCCAACATCGTCATCGCGCCTCTGTGAGTTCGACAAACTCGAAACACCATCACCTCCTCCAAGCCAGCATCCAAAACGGCCACCACCTGCACTCAGAAAAACCACAAAGCAAAACCCAATCCTTTCGCAAAATCGACGGACCAGCCAAATATCCGTCAAGGCCGTAGGTTCTCCACCTTTCCGCTGCAATCGCCTCCACCGTGAAGCAAGAACGCGTCAGTGCCGCTGCCAACATCTCATACCTGTAAATCCAAAACCCCAGAACAGAAATCGCCACTGGAACCACCGTGGCAGCCTCCACATTCTCGTGCCTCCATGTTTTCAGCAAGAACGGCAGCGTTGGAAGCCCCTCCTCTTTTCCTCATGGCAGCGCAGGTGCAGGGGCAAGCTCTTTCCCCAATCTGAAACCTAATTTGGGAGAAATGGGGAATTCCACATGGCAAGGTCTCATTGGCCGTGCCCTTCCTCAGTCAAAGTCGGTCAACACTGCTTAAGTCTGGTCAAAGCTGGTCAACAGGGATTCTGGTGTAATTTTGGAAAATTCAGAAGGGGCTAAAGTGCAGATAGAAGAAATTTCAAGGCATTTGTGCAATTTTGGAAAGCTTGAAAAGCTAAAAGATAAAATTCAGTTGTTTTATTAATGTAATTTGGGAATATCAACCGAAAATATCTTCCAAATAATGCTATAATTATCTAAATCTTTTAGTTATTTGGAAGATATAAGATAAAAGATTTTGTCAACTGAATATTAAGAGTCCAAGCCCAATCAAGTCCTATATAAAGAGACCCAGGGGGGGACTTCACTTCACTTAATTCATTCTCTCATACTCCTCTCACTTTTCTTTCATCATGTATTCAACTCCATTCATGGAGAGCTAAGCATCTAGGGCTATTCTACTGTAATTCCATGATGGATTCTGAGGTTACATTCAGTTAATGCAATTGTTTACTTTGATTATTGATTTAAGTTATTCTCTCTATGTCTTTCATCTCTCTATCTTGTTAAAAGTAAAGATTTTTGCATCATAATTTGTTTGAATCTACATGCATATTGATTATATGAGTTCTAGGGTTTTTAGGTTTAATTAAGAATCTAGTTTGATTTAATTTAGGAACTTTCATATAATTAAATGGTTTTTACTATCAATTGAGAATGTACTTTGGTTGGTAGTAATAATTTCAACTATAATTAATTGAGAATTTATTTTGATTGATTAAATTTTAACTTGGTTAAGGGATTTAAGAATAGACATGATTAAACACAATAGAATTTGATTGAGAATGTACTTTGGTTGAATTTATTATGAATAATCTAGAAAGGTTTTGTATTTGATTGAGAATTTACTTTGGTTAAATGCATGATCGCCCTAAAATTAATTAAGAATGTACTTTAATTAATTTGAAACTTAAACAATAATTAATTGAACAATTATTCGTGAATAACTGATGAGTCGTTATTTCTTGAATTATATTTAGTTTATTGCACTTAAATAACCAGGGAATTGTGTTTAATTGTTTGTTATTTCCCAGTTTTCCGAATTCCGCTTAATTTGGTCAGAAATTTGTAATTGTGCTAATTTGGATTTTCTGAGCTGATTAAGTGCAATTTTGAAATGCAGGAAAATTTCGGAAATACATTTTGGGACATCAGGAAGAATGTCAAATAAATTCAAGACTCTCCAGACAGACATTTTTGAATTAATTAAATTGTAATTCAGTAGTTTAAAAATTTCTGTATCAACTCTTATATTTTGGGTCAATTTTTGGTAAATTAGATTAGACCCAAAATTAGAAATTAATGACTTGGACCCTAGGGTTTTAGTGTGTGGACCCCATCCCTATTAAAAGGAGGACACACGTCCTTAGAGGAGCCCTAGCCGCCACTTGACCGGACCACTTACTTTGTTTTGGCCACTGTTTTTAGTTTCTCTTCTCTCGGTCTTGAACGTTGGGAGCATGAATGAAAAGCACATTTTGAATTTTTTTCCATTTCCTTTTTGCAAGCCCTGGATTCATGAGAATGTTTATTTGATTTTCATTATGAAGAGTGCAAGGTTTAAGTCCAACATTGTCACGGTGTGAGAGAATGGTAGCAGTAAGGTGTTGGTGAGGTGGAGTTGGAAGGTGTGACGAGCAGCAGCAGTATGCGGTAGCCACCTTGGAAGCAAAGCTGGAAACTTTAGAAGAGAAGTAGCACGGAGAAGAGAAAGGTGACGGGATGGAGAATGGCTGATGTTGAACGAAGAAGTGGAGCTGGGATTCTTCTTGGAAGCAATGTCACGTTGTTGAGCTGGAAGAGAATGGTGTGTGTTGAAGCGGTGATGATTGATTGAGAAAAAAAACCAGCCCTTCGTTGTGCAAGCCAAGCTTATTTCGAAGATTGGCGAGAAGAAGATTAAGGAAGCTTTGGGGTGTTACGGCTGGAAGGCTTTGATTAATTGAGAGTAGTAGTGGTACGGTGGTAAATTGGGAGAGAGAGAAATGGAATTGGCGTGTTGGAAGCAAAGATGCTGCTGGAACGTGTTGGAGAATTGGGGTGCCACGGCTTGGTTGGAGGAGAATAGAAGATTCATTTACCTTTAGATAGAAGAAGAAGCACGGTGCACTTTAATTGAATAAAAAAATTGTGTGCAGTATTGGATGTGTGCTGAAACGTGGAGAATGAAATGGGTGCAAGTCTTTTATTTATTTGAGAGGTAGATTAGGTAGAAGAAGGGAAGCTGCAGTAGGTGTCACGGTGGGGCCATGCTGGAAGAAAAGAGAATGGCTTTTGATTTATGCAATGAAGGAGTAGATTAGGTAGAAGAGTGATTCACGTGAATGTGGACCATAGTGAGCACGGTGATGGAGCATTTTCAAGAGACTAGAAAGTTTTATTCTCTTTAGTTAATCATTTAAGGAAGATGGTGCAGAGGTGTGAAATTTTTATTTGGAAAAAGAAGTGGGATACGTTGGAGATGTGGTGTCACGGATAAGGAGGAAGAGCAATTGGTGTGCATCATCTTTTAGTTCAATAGTTGATATTTTTATTTGGTTTTGAATTCACTTTTTGCGTTTTTGTCTCAATGCATTTAGATCTGCACTTTGATTTAATTTTGTTCTATTTGAATTTTGTTTGATGGGTTGTTATTATTTGTCGTTGCAATTTCCAATTTTTTGTTGCAATTTGATTTTGTTCACTGTCATGCACTTTAATGCTTTCAATTATGTTTGATTGTATTTAATTTCCTGTTTTAAGTTTAGTTCATTTTGAGTCACAAAAACACTTTCAAAACCCCCCCCACTCTGTGTTTGACCTGAGATTTGAACCAAATTTGGTCCTTGAGAGACGACCTAGGAGTCATGTCCTAGCACTATACTGCATTCTTTTATGCACAATTTTTGTGGGAGGTGCGACCCTCTCATCAAAATGGCGCCGTTGCCGGGGATCAATGGTTCGGTCTTAGGTTTTTGTCTTGTATGTTTGAGTGTGTGTGATTTGTTTGTTTAGGTTGTTTTGTGTGTTCAAAATTTTTGTGATATCGTTTCATGATTTTGGGGTGTTGTGACTTAGTGCATGACTAGGGGAAATCCTGGGCCTATACCACCCTTTGATCCTGAGATTGATAGAACTTTTCATAGGTTAGCTAGGCATTCTAGAAATTTATCTTTAGAGTCTGTTTTTGAGTCTGTTCCATTGGATACTGTGCATCCCACTGCTGAGTACTTTGTGCATACTGCATCTACTGCATCTGTTGCATCTGCACGTGATTCTGATTCTGATTCTGTTGTTTTTCACACTGAGAACAATATGGCACAACCTCCACCTCGTGGGAGGACTTTTAGGGAGATGGCTGCACCTGATTTCGATATCGAAAGCTTGTGCATCCAATATGCTGATGAGGGCGTTCCATTTGTTCTCAAGACTGGACTGATCCATTTGTTGCCCAAGTTTCATGGTCTTGCAGGTGAGAGTCCTCATAAGCATTTGAAGGAATTCCACATTGTCTGTTCTAGTATGAAACCACATGATGTTCCTGAAGAGCACATCTTCTTGAAGGCATTCCCTCATTCATTGGAAAATGTTGCTAAGGATTGGTTGTATGGTTTGGCGCCTAGATCCGTCACTAGCTGGGATGATCTGAAGAGGCTGTTCTTAGATAAATTTTTTCCAGCAGCCCGGACCACAGCTATCAGAAAAGACATAACTGGGATTAGGCAGCTTGGTGGAGAGAACTTATATGAGTATTGGGAGAGATTCAAGACACTTTGTGCTAGTTGTCCCCACCATCAGATACCTGTGCATCTCCTTGTCCAGTATTTCTATGAGGGTTTGAACAACATGGACCGTGGTATGATTGATGCTGCCAGTGGTGGAGCTCTTGGAGACACCACACCTGCTGAGGCCAGGCAATTGATTGAGAAGATGGCCTCCAACTCCCAGCAGTTTAGCACCAGGAATGATGCCATTGTGGTGAGGGGCGTACATGATGTTGTTGCCCAGTCTTTATCAGCTGTTGAAAGCAAGTTGGAAGGAAAGATTGACTCTCTTACGAAGATGGTGACACAGTTGACTACCAACCAGAGATCTGCAGCTCCATCTGCATCTGTTGCACGACTATGTGCTATTTGTCCTTCCAGTGACCACTATACAGATGTTTGTCCTTCTTTGCAGCACTCTGCTGCCTCTGATGCGCCTCAGGCTTATGCTACGAACATCTACAACAACAGGCAACAACAACAGCAAAATCATGACTTATCCAGCAACAGGTACAACCCAGGTTGGAGGAATCACCCCAATCTGAGATGGAACAATGCGCCACAGCATCAACAGCAGGCACCACCTTTCCAGAATGCTGGAGCACCTAACAAATATGTGCCTCCACCAATGCAACAACACCAGAGGCAACAACAACAGCACCAACAAGAGGCACCTACCCAGCCAGTTGCCCAACCTTCCACTTCGTCTGAACCTTCATTGGAAGAGTTAGTGAGACAGATGACTATGCAAAACCTGCAGTTTCAGCAGGAGACTAGAGCTTCCATACAGAGTCTCACTAACCAGATGGGTCAGATGGCTACTCAGATAAACCAGGCGCAGTCTCAGAATTCGGATAAGTTACCATCCCAGACTGTGCAGAACCCAAGGAATGTGAGTGCCATAACCTTTAGATCAGGGAAGCAGATTTTTGTGCCTTCAGAGCCCGCTTCTACACCTACACCCATGCCTGCTACTTGTCCTAGAAAGAACAACCATGACGGTCCGAGCAAGGCATTTGAGGTGGGTGAATCTTCTTATCCAGCTGGTGGTTCTTCTTCAAGTGGATCTTCTCCCTCTTCCACCACCACCGCTGCCGCACCTTCTCCATTGGTTGACCGACCTATCCCTCTACCATTCCCTTCACGGGCACTTCCTAGCAAAAAGATGGAAGATGTGGATAAGGAAATTCTGGAGACCTTCAGGAAGGTAGAGGTGAACATACCTCTACTTGATGCCATCAAGCAGATACCGAAGTATGCCAAATTCTTGAAGGAGCTGTGCACACACAAGAGGAAGATGAAGGGAAATGAGAGAATTAGCATGGGAAGGAATGTATCTGCGCTTATTGGTAAGTCGGTCCCGCACATCCCTGAAAAGTGCAAGGACCCAGGTATATTTTGCATTCCTTGTGTGATTGGAAACAATAAATTTGAAAATGCCATGCTTGATTTGGGTGCTTCTGTTAATGTCATGCCTTTATCTATATATGCTTCTTTGTCTCTGGGTCCTTTGCAAACCACGGGTGTGGTCATTCAGTTGGCTAATAGGAGTGTTACCCACCCAGCAGGTTTCATAGAGGATGTCTTGGTTAGGGTTGGTGAATTGATTTTTCCTGCTGACTTTTATGTTTTGGAAATGGAGGAGGGATTCTCTCATGGATCCGCTCCCATTATCTTAGGCAGGCCATTCTTGAAAACTGCCCGAACTAAGATTGATGTGTATGCTGGAACTTTGTCTATGGAATTTGCTGATATTGTTGTTCATTTTAATATCCTTGATGCAATGAAATTTCCAGCTGAGGACCATTCTCTGTTTAGGATCGATGCATTGGATGACATTATTGATAGATATGTTGTTGATGATTTTGATTCTTTGCATAAGAAAGACCATTCTTTTCTATCTTCTCTACATACATGCATTGAATCTGAATTTGAGAATGAGGTTGATTTTGAAGAGAATTTTGATATCCATGATGTTGATGATGTTTTTGATATGGATGATGTTGATAATGTAATTGTCGTGGATATGGATTTGGAGCGTGATGAGATAGGTGTTCCACCTTTACCTGTGAATTCTTTGGAGTCAGAATGCACTAACCACTTTGTAGGAAGTACAAATGAATCTGACTTGCAGGCACCTACTCTTGAGTTGAAACAGCTCCCAGATAACCTCAAGTACGTGTACTTGGAGGATGATGAGAAGAAACCGGTGATCATTTCCACCTCCCTTGATTCTGTTCAAGAGGAGAAGTTGCTTGGTGTGTTGAGGAAGCACAAGAAGGCCATTGGTTGGAGTTTGGCTGACATACCTGATATTAGCCCATCCACATGCATGCATAGAATTCTTTTGGAAGATGGGGCAAGGCCAGTGAGACAGCCACAAAGAAGGCAAAACCCGGTGATCATGGACGTCATCAAGAAGGAGGTGACCAAGCTTTTGCAAGCTGGGATCATCTACCCTATTTCAGACAGTTAGTGGGTTAGCCCCATCCATGTTGTGCCCAAGAAAACTGGCCTCACTATAGTGAAGAATGAGAGGGATGAGCTTATCCCAGCTAGAGTGCAGAACAGTTGGAGAGTCTACATTGACTATAGGAGGCTCAACCAAGCAACCAGGAAGGATCATTTCCCCCTGCCATTCATTGATCAGATGCTGGAGCGCCTGGCAGGTAAATCTCATTATTGTTTTCTTGATGGTTTTTCTGGTTACTTTCAAATAAATATTGCGCCTGAGGATCAAGAAAAAACCACATTCACCTGCCCCTTTGGCACTTTTGCCTATAGGAGGATGCCCTTTGGTCTATGCAACGCCCCTGGTACATTCCAGCGGTGCATGCTTAGCATTTTTAGCGACTTTCTTGAGAATTGCATAGAGGTGTTTATGGATGATTTTACTGTGTATGGATCCTCCTTTGATGCATGTTTAGACAGTCTGGAAAAAGTTTTGAAAAGATGCATAGAAACAAACCTTGTTCTCAATTTTGAGAAATGTCACTTCATGGTTGGACAAGGTTTGGTTCTAGGGCATATCATTTCTGAAAAGGGAATAGAGGTAGACCCTGCTAAGATATCTGTGATTTCGCAGTTGCCTTACCCCTCTTGCGTGCGAGAGGTGCGATATTTTCTTGGACATGCAGGTTTCTACAGGCGCTTCATCAAAGATTTCAGCAAGAAGGCGCTTCCCTTGTCCAGACTGTTGCAGAAAGATATTGACTTTTCTTTTGATGACAGATGCAAGCAGGCGTTTGATTGCCTGAAGGAAGCTTTGACCACCGCCCCTATCATTCAGGCACCAGATTGGACAGCCCCATTTGAGCTCATGTGCGATGCGTCTAATTATGCATTAGGGGCTGTCTTGACACAGAAAATTGACAAGCTGCCGAGAGTGATCTACTATGCTTCACGCACTTTGGATGTTGCCCAGGCAAATTATACCACCACTGAAAAAGAGTTGTTGGCAATTGTTTTTGCCCTTGATAAGTTTAGGTCATATTTGCTTGGATCACCTGTTATTGTGTATACTGACCATGCAGCTCTAAAGTTTCTGTTGAAAAAGGCGGAGTCAAAGCCTAGATTGATCAGGTGGATGCTACTGCTCCAAGAGTTTGACTTGCAAATTGAAGACCGGAGTGGAGCACGAAATTTGGTTGCAGACCACCTAAGCCGGATTGAAAAAGCTGATGATAAGCTGATGTGTTGCCCATACAGGATACCTTTCCTGACGAGAGTTTGTTGATGATTTCTTACTCTCACCCCACTCCTTGGTTTGCACACATTGTAAATTATTTGGTTGCTTCTGTTTTTCCTCCTTTAGCATCACGTGCTCAGATTGCTAAAATTAAGAGCGATGCTAAGTATTATGTTTGGGATGACCCATATCTGTGGAAGTTGTGCAGTGACCAGGTTACTAGGAGATGCATTCCGGACCATGAGATTGACTCGGTCCTGCAATTTTGTCATGCTTCCTCACCTGGTGGTCATTTGGGGATACAGAGAACAGCTCGCAGGGTGCTGGACTGTGGTTTTTATTGGCCTTCCATCTTCAAAGATGCGGAGAAGATCTGCAGCACTTGTGAGCCTTGTCAGAGAACAGGAGGATCAATTTCACAGAGACAAGAGATGCCTCAACAACCTATGTTGTTCTGCGAGGTGTTTGATGTATGGGGTATAGATTTCATGGGTCCTTTTCATGTTTCTTTTGGTTTCTGTTATATTCTCCTTGCTGTGGATTATGTTTCAAAATGGGTGGAAGCTAGAGCCACCAGGACTAATGATGCTCGGGTTGTTGTAGATTTTGTTAGATCTCACCTCTTTTGCAGGTTTGGAGTGCCTAGAGCAATTGTTAGTGATCAAGGAACCCATTTTTGCAACAGATCCATGCAAGCTTTGCTCAAGAAATATGGGGTGACGCACAGAGTTTCTACACCTTACCACCCCCAAACAAATGGGCAGGCTGAGATCTCCAACAGGGAGATTAAGAGGATTTTGGAGAAGATTGTCCAGCCCAACAGGAAAGATTGGAGCAACAGGTTGGACGATGCTCTGTGGGCTCACAGGACAACTTACAAAGCACCGATAGGGATGTCTCCCTACCGGGTTGTCTTCGGAAAAGCATGTCACCTACCGGTCGAGATTGAGCATCGGGCATATTGGGCTGTGAAGATTTGCAACTTCTCCATGGACCAAGCTGGAGAGGAAAGAAAGTTGCAACTGAATGAATTGGATGAGATCCGATTGGAGGCATATGAAAACTCGAAGTTCTACAAGGAAAGGACAAAGAAGTTCCATGATAGTTCTATTGTTAGAAAGGACTTCGAGGTTGGCCAACAGGTTTTGTTGTATAACTCTAGACTCGGCCTCATGGGTGGTAAGTTGAGATCAAAATGGACTGGACCTTTTGTTGTGACTAATGTTTACCCTTATGGTGTAGTAGAGATCCAAGGTCCATCTACAGCTAAAAGCTTCAAGGTGAACGGGCATAGACTGAAGCCTTTCCTCAGCAACCCTTCTTTAGTGGATGTAGTGGTGGAGGAGACGTCTTTGGTCCACCCCACCTATCCTCCCATCTGACTCAGGGAGTTTCTTTTCTCCTCCCCTCCTCACTTTTATTGCACTTTGTCGATATCTGATGATTGTTCTGATTGTTTGATCTACTGATTGTGACACACTGAGGACATTGTGTCGTTTAAGTGTGGTCTATTAGGGGAGGTTGTTTCTTTGTTCATGTTTCGGTTTTTATTTGTTGTGTCTTGTGTACAGTTTTGCATGTTTTTCGTAAATTCTGGATTGTGGTTAGGTTGTCAGTTTTCTTTCACTTCATTGATACTCTGAGATGTTGGATTCCTTGCTTTTCTTTGCTTGGAAGATGATCATGATGTTTGAGAGTTGAATTGATTGTGACACAAATGCCCTGTGTGAGATTTGAGCCACTTTATGTTCTTTCTTGTGTGTGATATGTCTCTTGATTGCTTGCACATATGCCTTGGCTTGACTCTTGTTGATAATTCTTGACTGATATGCATGTTTGGAAGTGATAAAGGCAGTTTTGTTCTTGAACCTCTCTAGCCAAATAAGCTTACCTTGTTCTAATCCTTTGAGAACTCTTTTTGAGCCTATACTTTCCCCCATTTCTTCATTTCGAATGCTCATACACTAGCCCTAAGTGAAAGACCATGATTACCTTAACCTTAGGGAATTTTGGAGCTTTGGAAGTGTTTTGGGAACAAGTGTGGTCTCTTGGGGGTTTCTGATGAGTTGGCTAGTTGGTTCCTCTTCTTGTTTTGCTTTGGTAAATATATGTGTATCTTGTCTTTTACAGTTTTGTTTTGAAAAGAGAGAAAAGAAAAGAGACAAGATGAAAAAACAAAAGAAAGCAGAAAAATAGTGAAAAAAAAAATGTGAATAATTGTGAATAATGGAGTCAAGAAGAGGATGAAATTAGAGGTTGTGGGTGTGTTTGAATGTGTTTACACTTGTTCCCCATTGCTCCTCTGTTCCTTATGGTTTGTAGCTTCTTATCCAGATATATCCTCCCTTGTCCTTGGCCCCATTACAACCATGAAAAGACCTTTTGATTTGAACATGCATATGTGTTTGAGTATTGATATTAGAGGCTTGCCAAGTCTGTTGTTGTTTGCTTTCTTGAGTGCATTGAGTGACATTGATTTACCTTAAACACTTGAGAGAAACACTGATTGTGTGCATCTGTGAGGCTCTGTTGCTTTTGATTCATCTTTTGAACTGATTGGCTGTTTTCCTTGTGTCAACACCCAATTTCGTCCGGATGACTAAATAATATAGGTCTTTCGTTTTTTTTATTGCATCTTATTTTATTTTATGTTTTTTATGAATTTTATTATTTTATTTTGTTTTTTTTATTTCATTTGATTTTTCATATAAGTATTGTAAAAAGAAAGCAAAAAAAAAAGAAAAAAAAAGAGAAAAGGAAAAAACGGTTACTCCCTCACGCACACGGACTGCCCTTTTGCTCTCGAACAGCACCATCATTCACACACCGGTAACCACCTAACCACTTTTCTTTTTCACTCCCAACTCCATTACCTCCAACAGATCTATCATTCACTGGGGACGATCCTCCATTACCTCCAATACACATCACCTTCATCCCAGGCCTCAGTGGAGGAACACCTCTATTCTTTTCACACAGCGTCTTCATTGTCACCCCTCATAATTCCTCACCAAACCAGATTCAATCTCCAGAATCACTGTCCACTCCAACCTTTGTCTCACCCACGGCCAACACCTATCATCTTCATCCCTTTCTTCTTCCTTTTCATCTTCAACACTCGAGATCAATCATACCTCCCTACCATCACTTCACAGGCATCTTTGTTTATCCACTTAAACCTGCAAGAAGAAAATCACAAAACCAGAAATGACTAAACCACTGTGAACCCTTCAATTCTTTTTCAATTTCGCCAGACCATCCTCATCCTCCTCTTCGAACCATCCTTGCGTCCATAGCAACCAAACAGAGGGAGAAGAGAAACTGAGGAAGAATGAAAGGTTTGGAACGCTACGAAGAGGGACGACGCTCTTGTCGTGAGTAACGTCGCCGATGGTCTTGGCGACGACCCGTGGCAACATCTTTTAGCTGAGCTTGAAGATCGCCGTGGTGTTTGGTTTGGGGTAGGCAAGGTCTGAGCGAGAGAAGACGAAGATGGTGGTCCGCGGCGGCGCTCCTAGCCGGTGAGGAAAAGCGACGGCCCCAGCTTGGTCGCAGCGGCGACTTGCGCAGGACAGCGACATTGACGACGCCGGCAACTTCACCGGTCCAGGTCGTTGCGGCGAGGAGCAACAGAGGCGCGAGCAACTGTGTCGCTGGCATCGCTTCACGGTGTCGGAGCTTACTTCTCTCGCTCGCGCGAAGAGAAGAAGACGAAAGGGAGCCTGGTGCCGTGGCTGGCGATGGCTTCTGCGGCGAGTGTCTTCACTACCGACGCTGTAGACCGCAGCTAACGGTGGCCTATTAGGTGGAGGCTGGGTCGTGCCCGTGAGCGGCGGAAGTGAGTGTCTCTGGTTTCTTTTGATCAGAGAAGGAGGCCATGGAGCATTGAGTGCAGATGTTGAAATGGGGGAATTGTGTAGAACCCCTAATGTTCCTGATTTGGGTTAAAGGGCTTTGGACCTAGCTTTTGGGCCACATTCTCTCTGCCTGCCACCACGCATAACTCCATTCACACCCTCATTCCATTTGGGCTTAAGCCCATTCTGTTTTTGCAAACAAAACAAAGAGAATTGGGCTTGAACATATATTTCGGGATGCACCTCCTATTTCTCATTCTTACACTCCTGACAGCATTGGCCCAAGCAAAGGAGCCTCATTTCTTCGCACCCCTGGTTTTTAATCTCTACACCCCTATTCTTGTTGGGCTGTTTCTCTTGCTTCATTTTATGCTTTTGTTTCTTTATTTTTATTAGTATTTGTTTAGTTATTAGTCTTTACTGTATGTAACCCCTTGTATGATAACCCCACTCCTAGATCTTGTCTTTTATTTTTATCTTGGTTATTTACTGCACTTTAAATAAAAAAGAAGAAGGAAAATTATATATAAATAATAAAATCAAATAAAAGTATTTTGAAAAGGTTTAAGCACACGTGCGACCGCTCGCGTAGGCCTTGTGCTGAAAATCTTTTCCTTTTCTTTTACAAAAGTTAAAAATCAAATAAAATATTTTGAAAAGGTTTAAGCACACGTGCGACCGCTCGCGTAGGCCTTGTGCTGAAAATCTTTTCCTTTTCTTTTACAAAAAGTGAAAAATCAAATAAATATATTTTGAAAAGGTTTTAAGCACACGTGCGACCGCTCGCGTAGGCCTTGTGCTGAAAATCTTTTCCTTTTCTTTTACAAAAAGTAAAAATCAAATAAATATATTCTGAAAAGGTTTAAGCACACGTGCGACCGCTCGCGTAGGCCTTGTGCTGAAAATCTTTTCCTTTTCTTTTACAAAAGTTAAAAATCAAATAAAAATATTTGAAAAGGTTTTAAGCATACGTGCGACCGCTCGCGTAGGCCTTGTGCTAAAAAACCTTTTCCTTTTACAAAAGTTCAAAATCAAATAAAAATATTTGAAAAGGTTTAAGCACACGTGCGACCGCTCGCGTAGGCCTTGTGCTAGAAAACCTTTTCCTTCTTCATTAAAAATACTAAAATATTCCCAGCTACAAGTAATCTTTCAGCTAGAACTACGTAACCCTGATTTCTCATTTTGAATGAGAATACGTAGGAGCAAGGTCAATCCTTGTCGGGCCCACAAAACTAAAAAATCTATTTTGTTTATTTTTATTTTTATTTTAGGGATAGGTAAACATTTTGAAAACAACCTCAAATTCGCGTATTTAGTTAAAGGTACTGCCTTAGGGCAGGCGTTGTAGGGTGCTAATACCTTCCCTACACGTAACCGACTCCCGAACCCAGAATCTGGTTTTCGTGGACCGTGTCTGTTTTTTATGGTTTTTCCGTAGTTTTCCATAATAAACTATGGTGGCGACTCCAAAATCTCTTTTCGAAACCCGTTTCTTTTTTGGATCGTCGTCCCGTCGCGATTCCGGTTGCGACAGATGGCGACTCCACTGGGGAAGCTTAGAGAGTCGAGCCATTTAATTAGATGCGCGAATTTGGTGTGGTTTTGCTTTGTGTTTTTCTTTCCCTTTTCTCTATCTATGTGTGATATTTAGAATAACTGCAATAACTGTGGAATATTGAACCCTAGGGTAGACAATACGTTTATATCTGCCTGGGAATTTTTCTGGTTGTTTTGCAGGTGAGGGTTCGGGTGTGCATAATTTCCTCCCTTCACACACACACTTTTGGCATATCATGAGTGGGGCCCTATACCCGGGTCTGAGCGTAACTTAGAATTAGAGGAGTTGTGTAGCGGTGTCACTCTGGGATGTACTTCCTGTTTGGCTATCGTGAGAATTCCAGCTAGAGTCTGTTCTCTTCATATGTGTTTCCACACCTAGTTGATTACTCGACTGTTGTGGAGATACTATAAAGGGGGCCATAGCTCTAGTAGCCGTTGATCTTTAGGTTCAGGTAACCATCCTTGTGAGATTCCATATACTTAACCTTAGATCTTAAGTGTTCGACCTTCATTAGGGTACAAAGGGAGATGTGTGCAGTCTTTTAACCCTCATTTTTGCTTAATAAAACCAACACCTTGTACATATCTTTATACCATTTTTATACACCTTTTTCTTTTATTTCTTTCTTTTTCTCATGCATTTTTATGGTCTTGTCGCTGATTCTAGTCAGAAAATTATAAATTTGTGATTAAGCCTTTGAGATAAATTGGAAATTAACATGGGATTTTGAGTCGGGGGTATTCGAGTTCAGACATTTTGATATACATCAAAGCAAAGGACGGTATTACTGGTGGATCAAGGGATCTGGTGAGAAAAAGATAACCTTGAAGGATGCATTCAAGAAGGGGTATAAGAATTTGTTGAGTTTGTTAGAGGTGGAGGTCCAAACATCAGAAATTACTACTTTAGCCCAGTACTATGATCCGCCGCTAAGGTGCTTCACTTTCCAAGATTTCCAACTAGTGCCATCAGTGGAAGAATTCGAGCAAGTCTTAAATTTGGAAAAAACTCCATACAACTACTTTGAGCAGTATATCCTTGTCTTGCAGTGAGCGAGGATCAGGAAAATACACCTAATGAAGTTGGAAAGCGAGTTCAATCAAGGGCAAAGTGAGGGGCCTTCCTCAAAGATACTTATAGGAATACCTACATCATTTGGCTTAAGAGGAAAATTGGGAAATGTTTACGAATGTATTAGCTCTTCTCCTCTATGGTGTCACGCTTTCTCCTAAATGTCAAGAACCTCGTCGACTATGCCGCTATGAATGCATTCGTGGGATACGAAGAGCGCTGTGAGAATCCAGTCGCTACCATCTTGGCTGAAGTTCATGGGACCCTTAATCATTGTTATGAGTTGAAGGGAGGGAAAGTGTTATGTTGTGTTCATCTCCCGTGTGACTGAGGACGCCTTAAAGGCCACCTGTCCCATGTTTGAGCTATGACAGTATAAACCAAATGTGAAAGGGGCAAATGAATGGGCGCAACTTTGTACAAGTTTAAACAAAGAACAATTTAAATGGTGTGTCCCTTGGCAGCATAGATCGCAAATTATATATCATTTGCAGGAGTTAAAAATGAGCTTGGAAGAGTCTCCAACAAAATTATAGAGATGAATCAACAAGGCACGCAGAAACGCTCGTCACACATGCAGAAACGCTTGGCGCAAGGGTGACGCCAAGTGAACGTTCGTCCAGCTCTCAAAAGACAACGCTCATCCTGAAGCAGAAGAGGACGCTCGTTTTGAAGGAGACGTTCGTCCAGATGACGTGAGAAGAGGACGTTCGTCCAGGACTCTTAGAGAGGACGATCGTCGAGGTAGAAATGGACGCTCGTCATATAGCGAGCGCACACAAGTATCGCGGACGCTCGTTGATAGAGAACGAACGGCAGAAGAAGCACAGGACGCTCGTCGCAAGAGTGGTCGCTCGACCAGACCTCTCGCACAAGTGGACGCTCGTCCTAAACGCTCGTCCAGACATGTTAACGCTCGTTCAGAAAGGGAGCTCGTGCAGGACGCTCGTCACTTAGCGAGCGCACGCTCGTTTCATTGCGAGCGGACGCTCGTTGACAATGAAAGTGGACGCTCGTGCAGCAGAAAACGTTCGATCAGATAGTGGACGCTCGTCCAGACATCCAACGCTCGCACACGGACGCTCGCCGAACACAGCGCTCGTCCAGAAGAGGACGTTCGTCCACATTCGTCTGCACGTTCGTCCAGAAATGGGACGCTCGTCCAGGAACGCTCGTCCAGTCGGGGAAGAGGACGCTCGTTGCAGGCCGCTCGTCCAGAACGCTCGTACAAGTGGACGCTCGTCCAGAATCCAGTCGCTCGTTCAGAATTGAGACGTTCGTCCATTGGGACGCTCGTCCACGTTCGTCCAGCAGAAGCACGTTAGTCCAGCAAGTGGACGCTCGTCACCAAGAGATTGCTCGTCCAGCGCTCGTCCAACGCTCGTCCAAGGACGCTCGTCCAGAATTGGGTCGCTCGTCCAGAAAATTGGACGCTCGTCCAGAATTGTATCGCTCGTCCAGAAAATTGGACGCTCGTCCAGAATTGGGCCGCTCGTCCAGAATTTGGACGCTCGTCCAGAGATGACCCGTGACTCAATTCTTGTACCCTTCTTTATATCCGAATCCAGAGGCAGTTGGAAAGGGGGATCTAGAATGGGGAGGAGACCAGGGACGCTGCTGCAGCTGCTCCAAGGGGCTTCCATGGTGGAAAAAATCCAATTTCCACCACCCAATCCATCATTTCTCTCTTCTATGTTGTATATGTGTAGCTAAAACACCATTTCACTGGGATTGAGACGAGACACGAGATAATGGACTTTTAATAAAGATTCCCTTGGCCAATGAATCGTAGAGAGGGTTAGGACAATCAAGTTACCATTCAAGTCGATCCCTCCTTACAGAAAAAAAACTTCGTAGTGCTAAGCAGCGGATGGGATTAGCGGTTGAGAAGTTGGAAAAATGTAGACTCAAGTTAAAGAGGAGACATCTGTAAAGAAGTGGAAGAGAAGTCTCTCACAGCTAACTTCCCTTGCCGATGAAGCCATTGAAAACGTCCCTAAGTTCTTAGCTGATGCTGAGTCTGTAATGTCAATCATCAACCCGCTTAAGGGGATTGAAACATTCCTCAATTGCTCCAGGGAACTTATCAGAGAAATGAAGAATGTTATGGCTAAAGCCTGAGATGGTTGACCAATACGTCCTATGTCTCACGTCTTGGGAACTTCTGAATGATGAGCCACCTTATTGACTTTGTTTCGTGTTAATTTCCAAATTATACCAAGGCAAAATTTTCACAGCTTTATAATTTCCGACTAGAGTATTTAAACTACATTGTCTCTTCTTTTTCTTTTCATTTTCATTTTCATTTTCTTAAATTGTTTCATCTAAAAAAAATAATATACCTAAACATCCAAGATACCCTAAAGGACTCGAACCAGTTAATAAATCTTGGAGAACCAAGGAGAGGTTCAAGAAGGGATGAAAGTCGATATCCAACAACTGAAGGGATAAATGAGCTAAATCTTAGAGGCTCTGAATGCCTTACAAAGCCCTGGAGATTCGTGTGCACCACGACTACAATACAGAGTTCGAGAGGCCTAAATTTTCTCCTCATATGGTCTTCCCCTACATTACACTTCACCCTTGGGAGAGGAATTGAGGCATGTTCACACTTAAAAGGCAGAAAATACCGTAGTTGAAGGAAGAAACAAGCTTGGGGCAACCACTTTCATGGTCCCCTAGGAGATGATTCAGCCACGCCTTGTGAGCAAGATAATGACGAAGCAACCCGAGTTGAAATCTTTCCCTCATTGTTGTTGCACCAGTGGATGTTGATGCTGACAAGCTTAAATTTGAAATACTGGAAAAAGGATAAGAGTCATGGAAGGGGGAGGAAGCTCTAAGTTTGCAAATGTTGCAGGGTTATGCTTAGTCTCAGATGATATGCTGATACCTCCCAAATTTTAAATTACCCGGAAGCACCACTTGTCCAAGAGCCATCTCATGATGTACAGAAAGAAAATGGTTGTGCGTTCCTATGATGAAAAGTGGTCAATTCGTTTTTCTAAGGTAGATTAGCTGGCATGACACCAAACTGGGGCACTCATCTTGAATCTTCGTGCATCCGGTCTTGGGGAGATTTGGTGGATGCTCTCTTGAGGTAGTACAAATACCACATGGACGGGACATCTCATTGATTACAACCACGAAGCATGGTGAAGAAGAAGTATGAATTATACAAAGGATACGCCCAAAGGTGGAAAGAGATTGTTGCTCAAGGAAAGTCTCTTATGAGTGATAACGAGATGGTTGACACATTCCTAAATACTCTGCAATCACCCTTCTGTGAGACCATGATGAGCAGTGTTTCCCTAAACTTCTCAAACTTGGTGATAATTCAAGAAAGAATTGAAATTGGTGTGAGGACTGAAAAGATCGCACAAGGTTCTACTATGACATCAAATGTGAACAAGTTTGGTCTAAGCCTGGGATAAGGAGAGAAGAAAGAGCTCAATCACATCCCACTGCTCAAATACCATTGGCCTACCCTTTGAAACTGCTCTGAGACAAAAATGGACTCGACCCAAACTCAATTTCCCACCAAACTGTTAGGCAAACATGCTGATCAAGACAAAGGGCTTATGAGTTTCACTCCTAACCTTCTGACTTATGCAACATTTCTTCCAAGTCTTCTGCATAAAAAGCTTGGTCTTTACTTGTTACATGAAGCCTGTAAAGCCTCATTTCCACAAGACTCGTGATGCATCATATACAAAAGGTGATTATCATGAAGGGGCTATCGGTCATTCCACCAAAAGTGCTGGTGGTTCAAGCGCAAAGGCAAACTTTGATTCATTCAAGATGATTAAAGTATGAAGAAAGTCAACTAGACACTAAGGCAAGGCTTGTGAATGCCTCTACAAATGCCATGAAGAAATGAAGTGGGCTTTAAGACCACATAAGAAAGCATAAGTCATTGTACAAGTAAATTTGATGTTGTGAAGTGTCTTGCTACCAGGGAAGTATGCGTTTTGATATCGCACTGTCATCCATGACTTGCAATGCAAACACTCACTACAGGGTTTCTCCAAGTAGTGCTGGAAATCGAGTCTTGAAAGGGTATCGTGAAAAAAAAAAGGAAAACAAAATTGAAAAGAAAATGAAATAAAGTCAATCTTGAGTCACTTATCTTCCTTGCAAATCGTCAAACTTTTGTTTTTCGAAAATAGAAAAGAGCAAAAAAAAGAAAAATGATGAATAATCAAAAGGAAAATTGGGATGTCAAGTTTTTCTAAGGTCAAGTGTTTAATCAAAAATAACAATTTGACGCTTTCTCCCGAGACGTTTGTGCGCATTTTGCTTGAAAACCTTCACCCTTCACTGTTCCAAAATAAAGGATGTTCCCCAACAAACACTGTCACTGCCCTTAGTAATGATGTAAGCCTTTACACTGGGGCAGATTGGCCTGGCCAAAATTTTCCTTGCTTGCGCTAGTAGGGTTATCCCTGAACCCATTGAGACAAATAAAAGAATTTTCAAAAGGAGAATAAGTCCACTAGATTGAAAACCCAAAAGGGCGGTCTAGAAAGAAAAGGAAAGGGAAAAGTCACTCATGTTGAGGTCATCTAGTCGTAGAATTAATCTTTTGAAAAGAAAGCAATCAGAATTTGAAATGATGTGTGGCCATTTTTTCTTTACCAAAAAAAAAAAAAAAAAAAAAAAAAACAAAATATATCCATTGTCACCCTGTTTTGAGCCAAAAATAAATCCTTTTTCAAAATTATTCCCAAGCAAGGATTGTCATCAGGCAGGAGTCAACTTAGGAAGCAGTTGAAGAGCACTCAATGATCAAACGGAGGAATCCTTCAAAATGGTAAACAAAAACGAAAAAAGAACAAAAAATCACAAAGTGATGAGGAAAAAATAAAAAAAATGGAGTTCAAGGAAGGCAAAGTGCTCAGAAGGTCAAATAGTTGACACAATGCCAGATGACAACCCTTGCTTCAAAAAAATGTATCCGATAAGCATTCATTTGGGCCTTTAACCTTTTCTTTCGATACCTTCTAGCCCTAGCCACATTACAAGCCTAATAAAGCCCACACAGATTGAATAATGTTTGCTCAAATTTTCATAAAGCTTAATTTTGCGATAAGACAAAATGACTTGCAATGTGTCCAAAAAAAAAACAAAAAAAAAAAACAAAAAAAAAAACAAACAAAAAAACAAAAAAAAAAAAAAAAAAAAAACAAAAACAAAAACAAAAACTTTGAAAAAAAAAAGAAAAGAAAAAAAAGTAATGTCTCAGGAATAAGGGATCTCTTTGCCAACTAAGCAAAAGTATGCAAAAGCAAATCAGACCAATTGGGGGCACCCTTTTAGCTTATCTTTTTCATGCCCACTACCTCTTCCAAACATAATCTCGTGCCAAAAAACTGGGGCAGCTTTGTGAGTCTCCCAAGAGTTTTTTTATCAACCCATAATTTCAAGACTGGGGCAGCTTTGTGAATCTCATTTGAATTTTTCACCCGAATTTTCAAAGATCCATACCCCATGTTCATTTTCCCAAACACCAAACTGGGGCAGCTTTTGGGTGTCTCGTTTCCTTTAAGCAATGTATAAGGAATGATGTGCTTATGTGGCTGTCCCAGACTTCTCCAAACCATTTTAAATAGCTCACATCCTTCACTTGCCAGTAAATTCAAGCATGTGTGCGTCGATGTCTCGAAAGAAAAAGTCAGAATGTAATCATATCAAACATTAGACCTCGAATGTATGACATTCCTCAATTTCACAAAAACACTGAAAATAAAGATCAGTTTGATGATGATTGCAAGTAAGATGAATGACTTAAGCAAAAAAAAAAAAAAAAAAAAAAAAAAAAAAAAAAAAAAAAGAAAAATTAGATGAAACACAAAACAAAGCAAATGTTTTCCATATGTGTGCATACATCAAAAGAAATTCTTTCAGATCAAAACCCTCTTCATTCATATGAATGGTTGTCAAATCCTTCTTCAAAAATACAAAAGGAATAACATTATGGTCTTATCTTCAAGTCATGTTGTTTCTTGTTGATAATTTTTTCTCTCATTTGGGGTTTTAATACACATCTTTACACCCTGTTCAGCATTTTATAATGGTTTTTTACGCCTTGTTTCCCATATCCTCATGTCAGGACATTCTCTTTAGCGAATGGTCACTGATGCCTTTTTAAGAATCAAATTTCTGTCAAAATTTCAAAAAAAAAAAAAAAAAAGGCATTTCACAAAATTACAAATTTCAAAATTTGAAAGCCCAGTTTCCATACTGGCCCCCAAGCCCAGTTTCACCTGGCACCTTAAACTCAAGATTTTAGTTTTCTGTTATCGGCCCTCTGCATGGCAATGGTCGGATTTAAATTTCTGTTCTGTGAGTTTGGCCCTCTGCGAGGCAATGGTCAAATCCAGGTTTTAGTTTTTTGTTATCGACCCTCTGCTTGGCAATGGTCGATTTTAAATTTCTGTTCTGTGAGTTTGGCCCTCTGCGAGGCAATGGTCAAATCCAGGTTTTTCTTTTTGTAACGGCCCTCTGCTTGGCAATGGTCGGATTTAAATTTCTGTTCTGGGAGTTTGGCCCTCTGCGAGGCAATGGTCAAATCCAGGTTTTAGTTTTCTGTTATCGACCCTCTGCATGGCAATGGTCGGATTTAAATTTCTGTTCTGTGAGTTTGGCCCTCTGCGAGGCAATGGTCAAATCCAGGTTTTAGTTTTCTGTTATCGACCCTCTGCATGGCAATGGTCAGATTTTAAATTTCTGTTCTGTGAGTTTGGCCCTCTGCGAGGCAATGGTCAAATCCAGATTTTAGTTTTCTGTTATCGACCCTCTGCATGGCAATGGTCAGATTTTAAATTTCTGTTCTGTGAGTTTGGCCCTCTGCGAGGCAATGGTCAAATCCAGGTTTTAGTTTTCTGTTATCGACCCTCTGCATGGCAATGGTCGGATTTAAATTTCTGTTCTGTGAGTTTGGCCCTCTGCGAGGCAATGGTCAAATCCAGGTTTTAGTTTTCTGTCATCGGCCCTCTGCATGGCAATGGTCGGATTTAAATTTCTGTTCTGTGAGTTTGGCCCTCTGCGAGGCAATGGTCAAATCCAGGTTTTAGTTTCCTGTTATCGGCCCTTTGCATGGCAATGGTCGGTTTAAATTTCTGTTCTGTGAGTTTGGCCCTCTGCGAGGCAATGGTCAAATCCAGGTTTTAGTTTTCTGTTATCGGCCCTCTGCATGGCAATGGTCGGTTTTTAAATTTCTGTTCTGTGAGTTTGGCCCTCTGCGAGGCAATGGTCAAATCCAGGTTTTAGTTTTTTGTTATCGGCCCTCTGCATGGCAATGGTCGGATTTAAATTTCTGTTCTGTGAGTTTGGCCCTCTGCGAGGCAATGGTCAAATCCAGGTTTTAGTTTTCTGTTATCGGCCCTCTGCATGGCAATGGTCGGTTTTTTAAATTTCTATTTTGTGAAGTTTGGCCCTCTGCGAGGCAATGGTCGAACTCTCTGTGTTGCATCGAGACACTTTTCTTTGAATTCAATTATCGTATCTGCTTGGATAATTTTTTTTTTTTCTTCCATCTTTCTCTTTTGGAAATCCAGACGAAATTAGTGTTTCTTTCTTTACTTAGCTTTTACTCTGATAATACAAAAATATCAACTTTTCATATTATCTAGTAAAATCTAAGTAAAGAGGGGCAGCTGTCAACACCCAATTTCGTCCGGATGACTAAATAATATAGGTCTTTCGTTTTTTTTATTGCATCTTATTTTATTTTATGTTTTTTATGAATTTTATTATTTTATTTTGTTTTTTTTATTTCATTTGATTTTTCATATAAGTATTGTAAAAAGAAAGCAAAAAAAAAAGAAAAAAAAAGAGAAAAGGAAAAAACGGTTACTCCCTCACGCACACGGACTGCCCTTTTGCTCTCGAACAGCACCATCATTCACACACCGGTAACCACCTAACCACTTTTCTTTTTCACTCCCAACTCCATTACCTCCAACAGATCTATCATTCACTGGGGACGATCCTCCATTACCTCCAATACACATCACCTTCATCCCAGGCCTCAGTGGAGGAACACCTCTATTCTTTTCACACAGCGTCTTCATTGTCACCCCTCATAATTCCTCACCAAACCAGATTCAATCTCCAGAATCACTGTCCACTCCAACCTTTGTCTCACCCACGGCCAACACCTATCATCTTCATCCCTTTCTTCTTCCTTTTCATCTTCAACACTCGAGATCAATCATACCTCCCTACCATCACTTCACAGGCATCTTTGTTTATCCACTTAAACCTGCAAGAAGAAAATCACAAAACCAGAAATGACTAAACCACTGTGAACCCTTCAATTCTTTTTCAATTTCGCCAGACCATCCTCATCCTCCTCTTCGAACCATCCTTGCGTCCATAGCAACCAAACAGAGGGAGAAGAGAAACTGAGGAAGAATGAAAGGTTTGGAACGCTACGAAGAGGGACGACGCTCTTGTCGTGAGTAACGTCGCCGATGGTCTTGGCGACGACCCGTGGCAACATCTTTTAGCTGAGCTTGAAGATCGCCGTGGTGTTTGGTTTGGGGTAGGCAAGGTCTGAGCGAGAGAAGACGAAGATGGTGGTCCGCGGCGGCGCTCCTAGCCGGTGAGGAAAAGCGACGGCCCCAGCTTGGTCGCAGCGGCGACTTGCGCAGGACAGCGACATTGACGACGCCGGCAACTTCACCGGTCCAGGTCGTTGCGGCGAGGAGCAACAGAGGCGCGAGCAACTGTGTCGCTGGCATCGCTTCACGGTGTCGGAGCTTACTTCTCTCGCTCGCGCGAAGAGAAGAAGACGAAAGGGAGCCTGGTGCCGTGGCTGGCGATGGCTTCTGCGGCGAGTGTCTTCACTACCGACGCTGTAGACCGCAGCTAACGGTGGCCTATTAGGTGGAGGCTGGGTCGTGCCCGTGAGCGGCGGAAGTGAGTGTCTCTGGTTTCTTTTGATCAGAGAAGGAGGCCATGGAGCATTGAGTGCAGATGTTGAAATGGGGGAATTGTGTAGAACCCCTAATGTTCCTGATTTGGGTTAAAGGGCTTTGGACCTAGCTTTTGGGCCACATTCTCTCTGCCTGCCACCACGCATAACTCCATTCACACCCTCATTCCATTTGGGCTTAAGCCCATTCTGTTTTTGCAAACAAACAAAGAGAATTGGGCTTGAACATATATTTCGGGATGCACCTCCTATTTCTCATTCTTACACTCCTGACAGCATTGGCCCAAGCAAAGGAGCCTCATTTCTTCGCACCCCTGGTTTTTAATCTCTACACCCCTATTCTTGTTGGGCTGTTTCTCTTGCTTCATTTTTATGCTTTTGTTTCTTTATTTTTATTAGTATTTGTTTAGTTATTAGTCTTTACTGTATGTAACCCCTTGTATGATAACCCCACTCCTAGATCTTGTCTTTTATTTTTATCTTGGTTATTTACTGCACTTTAAATAAAAAAGAAGAAGGAAAATTATATATAAATAATAAAATCAAATAAAAGTATTTTGAAAAGGTTTAAGCACACGTGCGACCGCTCGCGTAGGCCTTGTGCTGAAAATCTTTTCCTTTTCTTTTACAAAAGTTAAAAATCAAATAAAATATTTTGAAAAGGTTTAAGCACACGTGCGACCGCTCGCGTAGGCCTTGTGCTGAAAATCTTTTCCTTTTCTTTTACAAAAAGTGAAAAATCAAATAAATATATTTTGAAAAGGTTTTAAGCACACGTGCGACCGCTCGCGTAGGCCTTGTGCTGAAAATCTTTTCCTTTTCTTTTACAAAAAGTAAAAATCAAATAAATATATTCTGAAAAGGTTTAAGCACACGTGCGACCGCTCGCGTAGGCCTTGTGCTGAAAATCTTTTCCTTTTCTTTTACAAAAGTTAAAAATCAAATAAAAATATTTGAAAAGGTTTTAAGCATACGTGCGACCGCTCGCGTAGGCCTTGTGCTAAAAAACCTTTTCCTTTTACAAAAGTTCAAAATCAAATAAAAATATTTGAAAAGGTTTAAGCACACGTGCGACCGCTCGCGTAGGCCTTGTGCTAGAAAACCTTTTCCTTCTTCATTAAAAATACTAAAATATTCCCAGCTACAAGTAATCTTTCAGCTAGAACTACGTAACCCTGATTTCTCATTTTGAATGAGAATACGTAGGAGCAAGGTCAATCCTTGTCGGGCCCACAAAACTAAAAAAATCTATTTTGTTTATTTTTATTTTTATTTTAGGGATAGGTAAACATTTTGAAAACAACATCAAATTCGCGTATTTAGTTAAAGGTACTGCCTTAGGGCAGGCGTTGTAGGGTGCTAATACCTTCCCTACACGTAACCGACTCCCGAACCCAGAATCTGGTTTTCGTGGACCGTGTCTGTTTTTTATGGTTTTTCCGTAGTTTTCCATAATAAACTATGGTGGCGACTCCAAAATCTCTTTTCGAAACCCGTTTCTTTTTTGGATCGTCGTCCCGTCGCGATTCCGGTTGCGACACCTTGTACTGAACTGTTTGGATGATTCTTTGAGTATTTGCTTTCATTGACTCTGTGTGGGATTCTGCCTATACCTTTTACTGTCCAGAATTTTGTGAGAATTGTGCAACTGTGTTTCTGTTTTGGAGTCTTTGCTGTCTGTCTGTCGAGTCTGTGTCAACTCCCTGATGTTTGAGTAGTTCCCTGGTTTTCGTTTTAGTTTTGCCCAGGAGTGCAAAAGACTAAGTGTGGTCTATTTTGATGAGTCGTTATTTCTTGAATTATATTTAGTTTATTGCACTTAAATAACAAGGGAATTGTGTTTAATTGTTTGTTATTTCCCAGTTTTCCGAATTCCGCTTAATTTGGTCGGAAATTTGTAATTGTGCTAATTTGGATTTTCTGAGCTGATTAAGTGCAATTTTGAAATGCAGGAAAATTTCGGAAATACATTTTGGGACATCAGGAAGAATGTCAAATAAATTCAAGACTCTCCAGACAGACATTTTTGAATTAATTAAATTGTAATTCAGTAGTTTAAAAATTTCTGTATCAACTCTTATATTTTGGGTCAATTTTTGGTAAATTAGATTAGACCCAAAATTAGAAATTAATGACTTGGACCCTAGGGTTTTAGTGTGTGGACCCCATCCCTATTAAAAGGAGGACACACGTCCTTAGAGGAGCCCTAGCCGCCACTTGACCGGACCACTTACTTTGTTTTGGCCACTGTTTTTAGTTTCTCTTCTCTCGGTCTTGAACGTTGGGAGCATGAATGAAAAGCACATTTTGAATTTTTTTCTATTTCCTTTTTGCAAGCCCTGGATTCATGAGAATGTTTATTTGATTTTCATTATGAAGAGTGCAAGGTTTAAGTCCAACATTGTCACGGTGTGAGAGAATGGTAGCAGTAAGGTGTTGGTGAGGTGGAGTTGGAAGGTGTGACGAGCAGCAGCAGTATGCGGTAGCCACCTTGGAAGCAAAGCTGGAAACTTTAGAAGAGAAGTAGCACGGAGAAGAGAAAGGTGACGGGATGGAGAATGGCTGATGTTGAACGAAGAAGTGGAGCTGGGATTCTTCTTGGAAGCAATGTCACGTTGTTGAGCTGGAAGAGAATGGTGTGTGTTGAAGCGGTGATGATTGATTGAGAAAAAAAACCAGCCCTTCGTTGTGCAAGCCAAGCTTATTTCGAAGATTGGCGAGAAGAAGATTAAGGAAGCTTTGGGGTGTTACGGCTGGAAGGCTTTGATTAATTGAGAGTAGTAGTGGTACGGTGGTAAATTGGGAGAGAGAGAAATGGAATTGGCGTGTTGGAAGCAAAGATGCTGCTGGAACGTGTTGGAGAATTGGGGTGCCACGGCTTGGTTGGAGGAGAATAGAAGATTCATTTACCTTTAGATAGAAGAAGAAGCACGGTGCACTTTAATTGAATAAAAAAATTGTGTGCAGTATTGGATGTGTGCTGAAACGTGGAGAATGAAATGGGTGCAAGTCTTTTATTTATTTGAGAGGTAGATTAGGTAGAAGAAGGGAAGCTGCAGTAGGTGTCACGGTTGGGCCATGCTGGAAGAAAAGAGAATGGCTTTTGATTTATGCAATGAAGGAGTAGATTAGGTAGAAGAGTGATTCACGTGAATGTGGACCATAGTGAGCACGGTGATGGAGCATTTTCAAGAGACTAGAAAGTTTTATTCTCTTTAGTTAATCATTTAAGGAAGATGGTGCAGAGGTGTGAAATTTTTATTTGGAAAAAGAAGTGGGATACGTTGGAGATGTGGTGTCACGGATAAGGAGGAAGAGCAATTGGTGTGCATCATCTTTTAGTTCAATAGTTGATATTTTTATTTGGTTTTGAATTCACTTTTTGCGTTTTTGTCTCAATGCATTTAGATCTGCACTTTGATTTAATTTTGTTCTATTTGAATTTTGTTTGATGGGTTGTTATTATTTGTCGTTGCAATTTCCAATTTTTTGTTGCAATTTGATTTTGTTCACTGTCATGCACTTTAATGCTTTCAATTATCATGTCCTAGCACTATACTGCATTCTTTTATGCACAATTTTTGTGGGAGGTGCGACCCTCTCATCAATAACCGATGATGAATCTATCTTGGAAAAGCAGTGGAATTAGCCTATTTAATTATAACTGTTTTTAAGTTTCTTATTTATTCTTTAACCATTACTTTTATTCATAAGCATTGCATAACATTCATAAGAGTCAGATATTCAAAAGTAATTCTGTGTTCGTAGGGAGACGACTCAGGGTTACTTTAGCCCTATCTACTTTCTTGGATACTACTTGGCAATACTGAAGTTGCCTTGAAAAGTAGTATTAATTTAATAGCTTCAACGACAGAGTATCAAATTTGGCGCCGTTGCCGGGGAATACGGTTAGTATTTTGAATATTTTGATTCTTATTTTTATTTTTGTTTTTTATTTTTATTTTTATCTTATTTTTTTTACGCACATACATTTAATTTAATTTGAGTTACTTTGTAGTCTTTAGTCATTATTGTTTTAGCAAAAAAAAAAAATCTTTGTTCTTGTTTTAATTAAGAATTTCTATTGAGAAATACTTGAGGCTAGTTTGAATACACTCTAGCTAGGAAAAACTTGGTACTTAAGTTGTCCATTGTGACGCACCTCTCTTTCTTGGGAGTGGACCCAACAAGTCTCTCTTATCTCTTATTTGAAATCTTTCTCTAAAGCAAGAACAAAAGAAAAAGAGAAGTAACAAAGAAATAACTTCAAGCAGATTGCATAGTGCATGACCAGAGCTAACCCGGGAGAATTTTATCAAATTAACCCGGAAGTCGAAAGGAATTTGCGTAAGCTGCGAAGAAGTTTGAAATTTGGGTGTTCTACTGAGGGAGCACTTCTTACATCTGAAGCCATGGTGATGACAAATTTATGAACACCGAAAAACGGCGCCAAAAACTTGTTTAACCCTCGGCAAGTGTAACCGAATCGTATCAAGTAATAAACTCGGTAAGACCAAGTATCGTTCTCCCAAAGGACTCACGACCTAGTTAGTTATATGATTTCTTGATTATTTAAGACTTGTGAATAAATTGGTATAAGTTTCAAATGCAAAAGACAAAAGTAAACATGTATGCATGTGATGATCAATGGGAAAAGAGGAACAAAAACACTTGAACGAATTAGATGGATGAGTGATGGACAAATTTATGATCACCAAAATATGATGTCACAAACTTGTTGAACAATCGGCAAGTATGACCGAATCGTTTCAAGTAATAAACTCGGTAAGACCAAGTATCGTTCTCCCAAAGGACTCACGGCCTAGTTTAGTTGTGTGGTTCGTTGATTAGCTAAGACTTAAGAACGAAATATTTGAAGTTTCATATGCAAAACAGAAAATAAACATGTATGCATGAGATTGATCAATGGCTAAAACAAAAGACAAGCACTTTCAATGAAATATATTGATGAATATGTTGTTGGGGTCAATTTCATCTTATCCACTCTCATATATTTTAGGAATTCAACATTCAAGTCATCATTGTTAATGCCACTCTCTAAATTACCTTTCAAGAAGGCTTCTCCCTAATTACGAGTTCATACGATTCCTAGCATTCCTAATAATTAGTTTTTTTAGCACAGGAGCTTAAGGCAACCAATATACTATTGGGAGAAATTCCCCGGATCTAGACTTCCCCGTACGTTCCCGTATCGACAAAACCAATAATCATGCATGGAATGAGTTAAACAACGCAAGCATTGAGCAAAGAGGAAAAACCCTAACTAATGATGAAAGAAAGCATAAGTCTTAGATTAAGATGCAAGCACAAATTCCATATATGAGAGCTTCAAAAGATTACATTGATTCCCCAACAAACATACAAGGTTTAGTTCACCATATTCATGGTGAACCTAGATGAACAATAATGAAAGAATGAAAGAGATAGAAAAACCCGAGAAAGAGAAGAGGAGAGCTGTCACCATCTCCCAATATACCCCAAGGGGTGGAAGAGAGAGTGTTTGCTTCGTTTCTGCCAAAGATACCAAACCCTAAGACATCTAGGTCTTTAAATAGGACATAAAATTAATAGAAAACGGGTCCAGGCCCAAAGAGATCATAAAATCGCAGAAAACTGGCCCAAAACTCGTATGGTTGACTTTTTCCGTATTCTGGTTGACTGATTGACTTTTTGGTTGACTGGTTGACTTTTCTGGTTGACTGGTTGACTTTTCTGGTTTCTGGTTGATTTTTCTGATTCCATCTCTCTCCTTCTTCACTTCTTTCACTAAATTCACCTTAAAACCTGCACAAAAACACTGAAATCAAGCATAAACCTGTCCAGCTCTCTTATTTATGAAAATATGGATAAAAGCATGATTTCAAGCTAGTTTCTAAGTGTAAAGGTTGCTTTTTGTGTCAATTTTAAGCATGAAAATAACAGTTTTTCAACTGTTATCACAACCCCAAACTTTGAACTTTGCTTGTCCTCAAGCAAACAAGATGTAACTCAATCTTCAACCAATTCATATGATGGTTCACTCATTCAAAAATCCTCTTTTTCAAGATAAGTAACAACTTCACTCAAACTTATGACCAAGAGTTCAATCAAGATGTGCACATGCTTTAGTGTTCACAAAGTCATTTAAATTCCAACAAATGTTATTTTTCATGAATGATCAATCAATTAAGCATGAATGTTCATGTGCTTATGGAATATTTCCTCACTAGGTAAAGTGTTTCACTCAACACACAAGTGTATAAGAGGTAAAGTGTTTCACTCATTCACTCCACTATCACAATGTTACATGAATCAACTTTGCCTTTCATTTTACCACAATCAAAAACATTCACAAGCATGCATCATCACAAGGACTTTTCAATGGCTTATAATGTGGCTTGGCTAACAAGAAAATTGGTTTTTCTGGATCACAAAATCCTTGAGTTAAGAGAGTCATAACAACACAATTATTCTTATTCTTCCCAACTTGCCTTTGCATTTGCATTGAGCTTTGCTTCTTTTTCTTTTCTTTTTTTTTTCTTCTTCTTTGCATATTCTTACTTTTTAGCTCTTAGCTTAATGCTTTTCCTTTTTCCTGTTTTTCCAACAATCCCAAACTTGAACATTTAACAATACCACACAAGATCTTCTACTTAACTCAAGGTAAAGATTTTCAATCAAGGGTTTCAGTGTATGTTCAAGGCTAAGGGTTCAAAGGATAGAACACAAAGTGTTCTCTTTTAGTGGGCTAACTTTATGAATCTGGCCAATAAAAAGGGTTCCAACAAATGGCCTTGATCATATGATGCAATACAAGCAATTGATTCAATCATAGAAAACCTGGGCAAAATCATTCATGCTTTCAAAGTAATAGCATTCAATCAATAACAACTCTGGAGCTCAAAACCTCACATATAAGCTCATTCACATTTGACATACACATCCTGCTTAATTTCACAATCACAATCATAATATCTTGCATTTGTTCACAAAGCTTATGAATCACCTGTATAAGCATTTTAATGTGCACATCTTCTCAACATCAATCAATCAATAAGCATCATCAAGCATTACTTATCAAACAATCACAGTTAATAGCAAACCATCACACAAACCATGTTTCCAATAGAGTACATCAAACCCTAATCTAAAACAAAAAATAAATAAGTTTAGAAAACTTAAACCAACAAAAGCATAAGCATATGATAGCATTCATCCGTAAATGCTATCTCAGCTCCTCATCAATCTGAGCTGTCCTCTATATCTTCCTCTTCTTTGATCTTATAGTCTTGATTCTTTTTGCCCGATGAGGAGGCCATCCCTACATCAAACATAATTCACAAAACCAAAAGATACATTGTTAAGCATTAGTAAACCACAATGAAGAAATCAGCCCCTTCAATGATGCTCTCTCCCAACCCCAAACTTAGATGGAAAACTAGTGAGCAAGTGAGTGGAAGGGAGATTTTCTAAAGAGGGATGAGGGAAAAGTTGTAGAGAACCTTTGAAAAGGTATGTAGGAGTGTGTATGCAGAAAAGAGCCTGAAAATAAAAGCATTTGTGCAGCTTAGGGTATAAAAATACCCTAATGGGCTCGGGTTCCGCTAAAGGGTAACCAAAGCCCATCTGCGAGAGTACCGCTCAGCGGTAAGTTGCCGCTCAGCGGCACTTTCGTGATGTGTTCTTCTCCTTCTTTTCTTATCCTACGTGCCTCCTAGACATGCCCCTCACTGGTTCCCTGTAATTCAATGTTCATAATACTTATGCAAACCCTATTGTGCAACTAAAATGAAACAAACAAAAACAATCAGTCCACTGGGTTGCCTCCCAGGTAGCGCTTGTTTAACGTCACGAGCCTGACCCAAAATCCACCAACACCCATCAGTAGGTGTTACCATACTTACCTACACCCATCACTAGGTGTTATAAACTTACCAGCACCCATCAGTAGGTGCAAAATTTTCTCACCAACACCCATCAGTAGGTGCTTCAAACTTAGCATCCTTCAGTAGATGCTATCTCTAAAAATAATGACAAAGTAATGTTCAACAAATTAAAAATTTACAAACCAAAGAAAAATTAAAAAGTTCTTAAATCCACTGGGTTGCCTCCCAGCAAGCGCTCTTTTAACGTCATTAGCTTGACCCAATAAAGCTCATGTTCCATCTTCTTTTTCTTCTTTCTACTGAACTTCTTCAGAAATTTGATCAAACTGGGAACCTGTTGCAGTGTCTCAATCATAGGAACTTTAATCTCCAATTTCTTAAAGATTTCCATAAAGCGCTCAAATTCCTTCTTCCTATGATACTTCTTTGGATGAGGAAGAGGTTTTTCATATGATTCTTTCTTTTTTTTCTCTCGTCCTCTTTTTCTTTTCTCTCACTTTCTTTTTTTCTTTTCTTTTTCTACTCACTTTCTCAATCTTCACACAAATTTTCTCTTCTCTCTCTTTTCTCTCTTCTTTTTCCAACTCAACTTTTTCAACATTTACACTCACTAGCACTTCACACTCTTCTCTGGGGTTAACCTCAGTATTAGCCCCAAAATTTCTATGTGGCCTTTCTTCCACCAGTTTGGTGATCTGCCCCATCTGAGTCTCCAAATTTTTGATAGCAGCTTCAGTGCTCTTTTGGGTAGACTCAGTTTTCTGTATGAAATTGTTGAGAGTTTCCTCCATCCTCATGGACCTTTCATTAAGCATAGATAAGTGTTGCCATAAGGTGGGTTGCTGCTGCTGCTTATTATATTCACCAGCTTGCCCAGTTTGCCCTTGACCAATACTTGGGTGTGGTTTCCACCCCTGATTGTAGCTCCCTTGACGATACTGATTGGTCATGTAGTTTACATCCTCTACGACTTCGACTGGAAAGGCACATTGACCATTGATATGGTCGCCTCCACATAATTCGCACAACTGGGATTGTACCTGTGCAGTAGTTTTCAACTCTTTGGGTAATTGAGCTAGAGTTTTGGTCAGAGTCTCCAACTATTGAGTGAGAATTTTGTTTTGAGCTAGCAGGGCATCATGTGTCTGTAATTGGAGGACTCCTTTTTGCATAGGAGCTCCTCTCTCACTGTGTAGCTCATTATCACTAGTAGCCATGTTTTCTATAATCTCTGTTGCTTCCTCTAGAGTTTTCCATTTAATATTGCCTCATGCTGAGGCATTGATGGACAAATTTATGATCACCAAAATATGATGTCACAAACTTGTTTTACAATCGGCAAGTATGACCGAATCGTTCAAGTAATAAACTTGGTAAGACCAAGTATCGTTCTTCCCAAAGGACTCACGACCTAGTTTAGTTGTGTGGTTTGTTGATTAGCTAAGACTTAACGACGAAATATTTGGATTTTTATATGCAAAAGACGAAAATAAACATGTATGCATGAGGTTTAGATCAATGGCAAAAGCAAAAGATAAACACTTTCAATGAAATATATGTATGAATATGTTGTTGGGGTTCAATTTCATCTTATCCACTCTCATATATTTTAGGAATTCAACATTCAAATCATCATTGTTAATGCCACTCTCTAAAGTACCTTTCAAGAAGGCTTCTCCCTAATTACGAGTTCATACAATTCCTAGCATTCCTAATAATTAGTTCATCAAGTGCAGGAGCTTAAGGCAACCAATATACTTATTGGGAGAAATTCCCCGGATCTAGACTTCCCCGTACGTGCCCGTATCGACAAAACCAATAATCATGCATCGAATGAGTTAAACAATGCAAGCATTAAGCAAAGAGGAAAAACCCTAACTAATGATGAAACAAAACATAGGTCTTAAATATAAGATGTAAAAACAATTTCCATATATGAGAGCTTCAAAAGATTACATTGATTTCCCAACAAGCATACAAAGTTTAGTTCACCATATTCATGTGTTCATGGAATATTTCCTCACTAGGTAAAGTATTTCACTCACACACAAATGCACAAGAGGTAATTACTCATTCACTCTACTATCACAATGTCACATGAATCAACTTTGCCTTTCATTTTAGCACAATCAAAAACATTCACAAGCATGTATCATCACAAGGACTTTTCAATGGCTTATAATGTGGCTGGGCTAACAAGAAAATTGGTTTTGATGGATCACAAAATCCTTGAGTTAAGAGAATCATAACAACACAATTATTCTTATTCTTCCCAACTTGCCTTTGCATTTGCATTGAGCTTTGCTTCTTTTTCTTTTCTTTTCTTTTTCTTTGCATATTCTTATCTTTTTTAGCTCTTAACTCAATGCTTTTCCTTTTTCATGTTTTCCCAACAACCCCAAACTTGAACATTTAACAATACCACACAAGATCTTCTACTTAACTCAAGGTAAAGATTTTCAATCAAGGGTTTCAGTGTGTGTTCAAGGCTAAGGGTTCAAAGGATAGAACACAAAGTGTTCTCTTTTAGTGGGCTAACTTTATGAATTTGGCCAATAAAAAGGGTTCCAACAAACGGCCTTGATCACATGATGCAAAACAAGCAATTGATTCAATCATAGAAAACCTGGGCAAAATCATTCATGCTTTCAAAGTAATAGCATTCAACAATAACAACTCTGGAGCTCAAAACCTCACATATAAGCTCATTCACATTTGACATACACATCCTGCTTAATTTCACAATCACAATCATAATATCCTGCATTTGTTCACAAAGCTTGTGAATCACCTGTATAAGCATTTTAATGTGCACATCTATCTCAACATCAATCAATCACTAATCATCATCAAGCATTACTTATCAAACAATCACAGTTAATAGCAAACCATCATAACAAACCAGGTGTTCAATAGAGTACATCAAACCCTAATCTAAAAACATAAAATACTTACAGAATACTGGGTTGCCTCCCAGTAAGCGCTTGTTTAACGTCACGAGCCTGACCCAAACTTTCAAGGATCAACCAACAACATCATTGTGGAAAATTGTTGCACCTCTCCCCCTAGATAGGGTTTGAGACGTTGACCATTCACCACCCAACTTCTCTGTGGATCATCAGCAGCTGGATCAAATATTTCAATTGCTCCATGCGGATGCACTTCTTTTATCACAAATGGTGCTGACCATTTTGACTTCAGCTTCCCAGGAAATATCTTCAATCTTGAATTGAACAATAGTACCTGTTGTCCTGGATTGAAAACTCTATTCACCAACTTCCTGTCATGATAAAATTTAATTTTGTCTTTGTAAGCCTTGGATGAATCATATGCATGTAATCGCATTTCTTCAAGCTCCAAAATTTGCCGTCTCCGTGTGCATTGAGTTTCATAAGGATCAAAATTCAAAAATTTCAAAGCCCATAATGCTCTATGCTCTAATTCTACTGGCAAATGGCATGCTTTCCCATAGACTAATTGAAATGGTGATAATCCCATAGACGTCTTCATTGCTGTCCTATAAGCCCAAAGAGCATCATCCAATTTGAGAGACCAATCCTTTCTTGATGAAGTCACTGTTTTTTCCAAGATCCTTTTTATCTCCCTGTTAGACACCTCAACTTCTCCATTGGTTTGTGGATGATAAGGTGCAGCTACCTTATGTTTTACTCCATAGTGTTTGAGTACTTTCTCTAGCTGATAATTGCAAAAATGAGATCCTCCATCACTTATCAACACTCTTGGAGTGCCGAAACGTGAGAATATCTGCCTCTTCAAGAATTTAATTACCGTGCTAGCATCATTTTTAGGACAAGCTAATGCTTCCACCCATTTACTCACATAATCTACTGCTACCAGAATATATTCATTATTGAAAGATGGAGGGAAAGGTCCAACAAAGTCAATACCCCAACAATAAAAAACCTCAACCTCTAAAATACCTTGTAAAGGCATCTCATGACGTTTAGTGATTGTCCCTGCTCTTTGACATTTCTCACAATTTCTAGCATGATTATGGGCATCTTTAAATAAAGTTGGCCAATAAAACCCTGATTGAAGGACTTTTGCTGCTGTTCTTTCTCCATTAAAATGTCCTCCATAAGGTGAATCATGACAATGCCAGAGAATTCCTTTTGCTTCTTCATTTGTAACACATCTCCTCAGAAGATTATCTGCTCCAATTTTAAACAAATAAGGATCATCCCAAACAAACTGCTTGGCATCATGCAAAAATTTCTTTCTTTGTTGCCAAGTTAAGTCTTCCGGCATGACCCTTGCAGCTTTCAAATTAGCCATATCAGCAAACCAAGGCCTCTGCTGAATATACATGAGTGATTCATCTGAAAAAGATTCCCAGATTTTAGACTCCTTGCTAGTGACCTCATTGTTGACTAACCGTGACAAATGATCAGCAATCAAGTTCTCACTTCCTTTCTTATCACAGACTTCTACATCAAATTCTTGCAATAATAGTACCCATCTAATCAGATGTGGCTTAGAATCTGGTTTTGTCAACAAATATTTGATAGCTGCATGATCTGTATACACAGTCACCTTAGACCCAATAAGATAAGGTCTAAATTTCTCTAGAGCATACACAATGGCAAGAAATTCTTTCTCTGTGGTAGCATAATTCAATTGAGCATCATTCAGAACCTTGCTAGCATAATAAATTGGATGAAACTTTTGTTCTTTCCGCTGGCCAAGGACAACTCCTATTGCATAATCACTTGCATTACACATTAATTCAAAATTTTGATTCCAATCTGGCGCTACAATTACTGGAGCTGACACTAACTTCTTCTTCAATGTGTCAAAAGCTTTCAGACAGTCTTCATTCATCACAAAAGACGCATCCTTCATCAAAAGATTACTCAATGGTTTAGCAATTTTTGAGAAATCTTTGATGAATCTTCTATAAAACCCAGCATGACCAAGAAAACTTCTAATCCCCTTTACATTTGTTGGTGGAGGTAGTTTCTCAATGACTTCTACTTTAGCTTTGTCTACCTCAATTCCTTTAGCAGAAATTTTATGCCCCAATACAATTCCTTCAGTTACCATGAAATGACATTTCTCCCAATTAAGAACAAGATTTGTCTGAACACATCTTTTGAGGACAGTGTTCAAATTAGCCAAACATCTTTGGAAAGAATTTCCAAAAACTGAGAAATCATCCATGAATACTTCAATGCATTTTTCTAAGAGATCTGCAAAAATTGCCTGCATACACCTCTGAAACGTAGCTGGAGCATTACATAATCCAAAAGGCATCTTTCTGTATGCAAAGATACCAAAAGGACAAGTAAAAGTCGTCTTCTCCTGGTCTTTTGGATCTACCACAATTTGATTGTATCCAGAATATGATGGAATCCTACTTGACTTAGTTTTCCTTTTGTATTTTTATCTTTCCTAGCTTAGCTCTTAAGGAGTATGGGTTACTATAAATACCCAACTCTTCTCTTGTATTAGCACTTCTGAGATTAAGGAGAATCAAATTTTCTGAAATCAGAAATTATTCTCTCTTGAAAGTCAGGTTAGAGAGTCCAAAGACTCCCTCTAGCCACCTTCCAAGCACACTCTCTCTCCCTTTCATTTTCCAACTTTCACGGTGCTTCTCTCCTCCACGTTACATCCTTCGCTGCCACCTTTCCTCGGGCTTTTCATCTCACGCACAAAAACGCCACTTCATTTCTCATTTTCCCACTCGCGCATCCTCATTACTCACATTTCCACTTCGAAGAAACCTCATCTGCTAGGGTTTCTCCCTTTCAAACGCATCATTATCACAGTAACCCTCTACTCCATTTCTCTCTTCACAGATTCACCTCTTCATCATCTATAAGCCTCATTCTCTTCACAGATTCCACATCATTTTCACCATTTCTTCATTTTCTCTGAGTTTTGGCCGATTAAACACCTCTCCAACCTTCGTTCTTCTCCTTTCCACCGTTTAAAACACCATTTCCACCGATTAATCGGTCAGTTTAGTGATTCCTCACCGTTCTAGGGTTTCCTTCGTGTTTATAAGGTTTTCCACCGATTAAACCTCGGTCTAGGGTTTTGTTGTGTTCGCTCTCGGTTTTCCTTAGATTTCGTTCGAGTCATTCTTCGATTTAGAGCTTCCTCTCCATTCCGCTGCGTCTTCACTCGTCGGAGAAGCTTCGAGGAGTCCGCGTCGCGCCTTTGGTCACTTCTCGGAGTCACTCGTCCGGTATTCAGAGCAAGGTCGAACACGCTTCGAAGGTAAGTATCTCGGTTCGTCTCTATTCTGAGTTGTTCGGCTTAATCCTGAGTTAAGTGTTTCGCGTCTCTGTTTCGATTCTACTGTGCTTGCGTTTGATTCGCGTCTCTGTTTTTGTTTCTAGTTATGTCTCGGTTTGATTTTGATTCTGAGTATTTTGTGTTGTTTCTTTTCATTTCTGAGGTGTTCATCATTTTCCTTCATTGTCTTGAGTGTTCTGGTTTAACGCTGTGCGTTTAACTTCATTTATTTTCGCATTTCTGTTTCGTTCATTGTTTCTGTTTTGAGTTTTGTTTCATTTGATTCAGTGTTGCTTTTTGTTTTGTCTCGCGTCTTTGATTCAAATAGTGTTGATCTGTTTAACTTATGCGTTGTTCATCATTTCTTTTACTGTCTTGTTTTGAGTTTTATATTCTGATTAGGCGCATCTGTGCATATTTCTGTGTTTGAGTCAGTGTTTCATCATTTTAAATCGGTCCATTTGTTCATTTGAGTCATTTTCATTGATGAATCATATTCTGTTTTTGTCAAAGTCATGTTCAGTTGCTTATTTGTCATAAATTCTGTGTTCAAAGCTGTATTTGATTTTTTTCCTGAGATTCTGGATTATATGATCAGTGGCTGTACACCATATGAGCTATGATACAGTCATTGTGAGCTCGGGTGCATGTAAAAGTGACATTAATCTCAGATCTGACTGGCTGATCTATTTCTGGTTATTTTGTTTGATTGAGATGCATCTAATTGATTGAGCCAGTACCATGTGCATACCATATAAGCAATGAATTGCTTTGGCAAAGCTTGGTTGCACTGAGAAAACTCCAATAGAGTCTCATTTGCAGTTGGCCGATCTGCATAACTTTGCTTGTGTCTATGTTCTTTGCGTTTTTTAATCTGGTTTAGCATTAGATCCTTGCTGGACATCTTGCATTAACTTCTTAGTGTCTTGTTTGAATTTTAATTGATGTCTTTGACTTTAGCTAGTTGATAAAAAGCTATTTGAATCTTTGAGTCAAAATTTGAGTGGTTAAGTTGTTTACATTGAGCAATTTGGGGGCTGACTAAGTCAAATTTTGAGATAGTGTGTTTCTGCATCCATTTGCTTTACAAACAAGTTTCTTTTAGATATTTGAAACTGATGATGCAAAGAAACCACGAGTTATAGCTACCCTAAGCATTTTCACTCTTTAAACCACCAAATTTTTGGCATTTTTCATTCACAAGTTGCTGGTTGTTTGCCTTTTCTGAAATTTGTGGAATTGGTGCATTTGAAATTGAGTTGTCATTGCAGCAAAAAGCTTGGTCATTCTGTTTACATGTAAAACAATTCAAAAGAAACATTTATATAGTTCTAAAAAGCTGACAGACCAGTGCAATTGACTTTTATGAAAGCTGATGCATTAGAAAAGCCTTTTCTCTTAGGCATTTTATGGAACAGTTTCAACCAATTCTGAACTAAATTTGAATTTGGTGCAAATGCAACTTGTTTGGTTTTTTTTTTATTTGCTTTTAAAATCTTTTCTAGAGCTATTATTAGGTTCAGTTTGAGTGCTCACTTTCTTCAAAGCTTTGTTTCTTGTTTGTCTTGGTTGATAACTCTGGTTTTGTCTATCACATGTGCAATCTATTCTGCTGTTCTTAATTTGAGCTTTAATTGCTTTATTCATCTGATCTAGAGTTGTCTTAAGCAATAGATCTGTTGTGTTGTCATTGTCTTGTAGCTGTCCTGTTTTGTTCTGGTTTCTGATTTTCTAGCCATTCTTGATTGAGAAGTTTGTACACTCTGGATTTCTGGAATTTGAAAGGAGGTTTGTGTGCTTGGTAGCATTTTAGGTGGTGGTGGTCTGGAATACTCTCCAGCTGTGTACTGCCAAGGGAGAATTTCCTTCCAAACCTTTCCATTTTGAGTGCTTTAAGCTTTAAGAGAGACTGATTTTTGTGAGTTTTGTGTGGCTGCATCTAAGAGCCAAATTTCTTGTTGAGAGTGTGTTCTTGTTTAAGTGCTGAAATAACTTCTGAACTTTCAATGTGCTGACCATTTAGTTGTGCAGATTTTGTTCTGATTAATACTGTTCAAAAGCAGTTTGCACGTGTGGGAAGTCTAACACAAGAATACCTACAGGGAGAAAAAGGAGCTTTGCTACCTTCATAAACTACACCAAGTTGAATAGGGAGTTTTTTTTTTCTTTCTGTTGTGTAGTTTCGTGCTATATTTGTGCCTGATTAGAAATAGTTAACCATATTTGATTGCATATTATGCTTGGATATCATATGGTTTAACTATTCCTGAAAATTGAATTTGTTTTAGCAAGTTTGGACATCCATACATTAAGTGATAGTGCTGGTCTAGTGTTATTGTTGGCTTAGCAGATTTAACGTAGGCAAACTATTTCTTTGATTCAATTCAGGCTAATAAATTGGATGTTGTAATTGTTGTTTGGAAGCTGCAATAATCCTTTAAGGGTTCAAAAACACCAATGCAGGGAGAAAGTCTAGATTAGGGCTGGGATTTGTTTTTCTGTGTTGATAATAATCCAATCTGAACTGTGCTGTTATAAATACTAATTCTTTTCTTTCTCTGGGATCTTGGTGTATAGATAAACTGCAGCATTACGTGGGATAGGAGTTTTTTTTTTCTTAAAAAGCATTTAGAAGCAACACAACAATTGCACACGGTGAAAGCCAGAGAATAAATGGAGCTATCTGGAGTTTAAATGAGCAACCAGTAGCAGCCATCTGAACTGAAGGGAGTCTCTTTCACCTTAAATTGCTTCTGTTTTAGTTGAACTATTCCTGTTATAGCTTGTCTTTGATTAGCATAATTTAAAGTGTTGAATCTGAATCTTAATCTGAATCTGAATCTGAATCTGAATCTGAATCTGAATCTGAATCTGAATTCTGAATTGGAATTGTTCTGCATTGCATTGGTCAGAAATGATTTGTTTGAGAGTTTAGCTTGAGCAGGAAATTACTGAGAAAACAGCAACCTAAGCCTTTAATTTGGAAGCTTTGAACTAAAGGGAGTTATCTAGTTTAATTGCTTCTGACTGTTTAAACTCTTTTGGATTTAAATTGTTCATTGTTGGATTGCATGATCTGCTGAATTGGTGTGAATTATCTGTGCAGAGTTGCTTTCATTGGAATTCAATTTGTGTACAAGTTTACTTGAGCAGCAGCAGAATTTTAATGGAAAGTTTAGAAAGCTTGTGCAGCCAAGAGAAAGGGAAGTTCTTACTGCCCTATATTTTTTTTGTGTGCAATCTGCTTAGCTAAGGGTTTTTAAGTGACAGAAACTTTGTGCAATTGTTGTAGGATGAGACTAACAAGGAGATTCAAGAGAATTGATTCCAGCAACATCAAAGTTGAGCAACAAAGCTTAATGAAGTGGACCAGGACCAGGACCGTAGCAGCTTAGTATAGTTTTCTTTTAGTTTCAATTTTGTTTGTAATAGGCTTGTGTTAGCCTACTGTTAGCTTTAGCTTGTTTTGTAAAAAGGCCTTTTATAAAGTCCAAGTATTTGGAAGAGTCCTTGGTGCTCTTTCAAACTCTTGGCAACTTTACTTGCTTTAAATTTAGCATAGGTAGATAGATGAATGTGTTTCTCGTAGGGGTCATTAGAGTCCGCTGGATTTTTAAGTGTTGTGTTTGTTTAATTTTGTGTTCACGGTTAGGGGTGACTTAGGCTAAAAGAGATTAAACTCTAAGCCTTTTCACACATTAGAGTCCGAGAGTCTAGTCTTTTATTTGTGCTTAATTGTATGTGTTTGTTTGAGTTGTGTACTTTGTTTCTAAAGGTGATTTTAGTTTAAGGGGTAATTAGTTAGTAGCCTAAGACACTTCTGGTAAGGCAATACTTGGTACTTAACCAGCTCTTTAGCTCACCTCTCTTACCTGGGACTTGTCTAAGTGAAAGTTTTGAACCCTTTAGATTAAGAAAACTTTTAAAAACAAAGATGTCTTCTTATGGTTCATATAGGTCTTCTAGGTTAGATAAAGTTGGTGAAATGTTTAAACAAGCTAGGAATCTTCCATCATTTGGTAAAGACATAGGTGCATTAACATACCTAGCTTGGGAAAAAGAAATTGATAAAATAAATCCTTGGTTTTATGAAGAGAGTGAATATTATGTTCTTAGTATATATCTCTCTAAGTTAGAAGTGCATGCAAGAGAGTGGTGGGATGAAAGACAATATCATGTTAGGAAAGGTAGAAAGTCCTCCATACGTGATTGGCATGATTTAAAAGCTTGCATGAGAAGAAAGTTTGTGCCTTCAAGCATTAAAAGAAACCTAGAACTAATTAGGGATTGCATTAATGATGGAAAATTATTTCTTGAGAGTTTAAATGATCATGGGTTTCTTCGTAGAGAATTAGAATTTGGGGCAAGACTTAAGGAGATCAAGGATAAGAAAAGAGAAAGAGAGATTGAGAGAAAAGAAAAGGAAGAAAGGAAAGAAGAAGAGAAGAGAGAGAGAACAAATAGAGAAAAGAGAAGAGAGAAGAAGAGAGGAATTAAGAAGAGAAGAAGAGAGAAAAGAAGAAAAGAGAGAAAGGCAAGAAAGAGAGAAGAAAGAAAAGGAGAAATTGTTACTGATGACAAATCCTATTCTTTCAAAGACTGTGGGACCTAAAAGGGAAGGTTTCCAAATCTTTACTTCTTTTCCAATAATTGATTACTTTTCAATTTTTGACCTCTCTTTCAAACCAATTGTCATGAAAACATTTTCAAAATATGACAATTCAAATCTTGAGTTATTGTTATCTTTAAGAAAACAATTAACTCAAGATAAAATTGAATTTGGACTTCTAAAATTTTCAAAGATTACAAATCAAAGTATTAGAAGTTCTTATTCTCTTGTTTTTAAAGAAAAATTCTTTCTTGGATTAATATTAACCGAAGATATATTTGATGTGTATTGCAGATTCGTGTTTGATCCAGGAGGAAGAAAACTAGATCTAAAAGAATAAGGCCACTCCAAGATGGCCATGCTCCCAAAGATTGTGTGGAGCTTCTTCATAAGGCGATTGCCAGATTTGAGGACAAATCTTTTCTTAAGAGGGAGGGCATGATGGAATCCTACTTGACTTAGTTTTCCTTTTGTATTTTTATCTTTCCTAGCTTAGCTCTTAAGGAGTATGGGTTACTATAAATACCCAACTCTTCTCTTGTATTAGCACTTTTGAGATTAAGGAGAATTAAATTTTCTGAAATCAGAAATTATTCTCTCTTGAAAGTTAGGCTAGAGAGTCCAAAGACTCCCTCTAGCCACCTTCCAAGCACACTCTCTCTCCCTTTCCTTTTCCAACTTTCACGGTGCTTCTCTCCTCCACGTTACATCCTTCGCTGCCACCTCTCCTCGGGATTTTCATCTCACGCACAGAAACGCCACTTCATTTCTCATTTTCCCACTCGCGCATCCTCATTACTCACATTTCCACTTCGAAGAAACCTCATCTGCTAGGGTTTCTCCCTTTCAAACGCATCATTATCACAGTAACCCTCTACTCCATTTCTCTCTTCACAGATTCACCTCTTCATCATCTATAAGCCTCATTCTCTTCACAGATTCCACATCATTTTCACCATTTCTTCATTTTCTCTGAGTTTTGGCCGATTAAACACCTCTCCAACCTTCGTTCTTCTCCTTTCCACCGTTTAAAACACCATTTCCACCAATTAATCGGTCAGTTTAGTGATTCCTCACTGATGAGAGGGTCGCACCTCCCACAAAAGTTGTGCATAAAAGAATGCAGTATAGACTAGGAAGTGATTCCTAGGTCGTCTCTCAAGGACCAAATTGTGGTTCAGTCTCAGATCAAACACGTAGTGGGGGGGGTTGATGAAGAGTTTGTGAATGCGAATGAACTTAAATAAGACACGAATCCAGACAGAAATGTAAAATGGTTTCAATTACAGAATGAAAGCGGTTGGTCACTTAAGCTAACATCACAATTAAATTACCACAACTGAACACAATAAACAGTATTAAGGTAAATGAAAACACTGAAATAAAACATTCAATTACCAAGGTGCCTAAACTAATTGTAATGCAATAATTAAATAAAAAAACTCATTCAAGACCTTAAATTGTAATATTGAACTAACATATAAAATGCACTTTGGAAGAAAGCTAGCAGTAAAAGAGTGTGCTTAGCTAATACTCAATTGAACATTGCATCAAAATTTGGAGCTCTCCTTTTGCTACCAGCCGTGACACCAATGCCCTCAATAGTCAATCACCATCACCTCCAATACATATGTTCCTCGCTGCATCCATTTCTCCAAAGCAAATATTTCTTCTCTCAAAATTATCACCAAACAAGTACACCTACCCCATCTAATCACCTCTTCATTCTCAAAGTAATAAAGGAAATGCATTGTTTCTACTGCCAACGTCCCATCACCTTAGACCCTATTCTCCCAAGATATCTCCTTTCTCCAAAATTACCGTGCTTCACTTCCAAGGATAGAAATCCGCGTGACACCTTATTTTTAAAAGAAATTTTAATTGCTTTTCTCTTGCAAAACAAATATCACCGTGCACTACTTTTCTCCAAGAAAGGAAGAAATAATCAATCACCATGAGCACCTAAAAGACCAATGATGCAAACCGAGAATCAAACTGAGCAATTGCAAAGTGCTTGTGCAATCCAAAATAATCACCGTTCATGCATCTAAAAGAAAGAAAAAAAACTAATTCCCCTAGTGCTGCTGGAGAGAAACTGAGAGCCCTTCCAGGCCGTGACACCTCCAGCTTCAATGTCCGTGCCTCTTCTTATATCTAAGGTGAATGAACGGCTACATTCTCCATGCAAAAATCAAACCTCTCTGTGATGGAACACTGTTATTCTTGAATGAAAACTCCAATAAAAAAAAATGCTAAAACCAAAAGAAATGAAAAGGGCCATGTATAATCAATAACATAAAATCAAAGTAGATGCTTTTCATTCAATCGTAATAGCATTTTCAAAATAAGAAATGGAGAAGTAAAAATGTGCTTTCATTTTCTCATCCCCGTGACAGTGTAAACTTGTTCCAGCATAAGCATCGAAGCTTCTCCCAAAAAAAAATGTTCAAAAGTAAAAGCCTCCAAGAAAAATCTGTGAGTGAGTGGCGGCTGCTTCCAGCGTTCCTCTGCTACCCATAACCCTCCATGCTAAAAGAAAATTGTTCCGTACTAGGTTGCGGCTAGAACGTGGTGAAGGTGTGGAGCGTGGGCCGTGATGAGTTCGTGGGAGTGCTGAAGCTGCTTGAATGAATTTTTCCTTCAATGCTGGATCATGTGTGCTTATTGGATGCAGCAAACCTGACGTGGCAGTGTGTCCAAAGCCCAAAAGAAATCAGCTCCCTCTTTTACTGGATGTTCCATGTGCACACCAAAGCTGCTCCAGAATTAATTCTCCATGGGCCCAGACACCACTTGGACGTGTGCTGCTTTCCACGTTCTTTCCTTTCGGTGGCTGCTCCTTCTTTCTTCACGTGTTGATTGTTGGATGGAGAAATAAATGGGTGCAAGTCGTGGCATGCTGGACGTGTAGCCCACACACCAAGCATACACCTAAAGCCCATCCACGCTGGATGCTGCTGCTTCTTACTTGAAGTACCCCTGGACGTGCTTCCAGTGAAGCTTGTTGGACCAGTGTGCCTTGTTGTTGCTGGATCTGCTGGACCGTGGAGGAGTGTAGCATGGAGAGCGTGAAGTCCAGCCCATTCTTTGCGTGTTGCTGCTGCTGGCCTCTTGTTTTCCCCACATTGCCATGCACCAATATTTTAAAAGAAAGAAAACATGGTGCTCGGCCCACTTCTTCATTCCATGAAGTTTTGTCCCCTAGCACTATTTTGATTTCCTTCAATTAATTAATCACCACAAGAATGCACCTCCACTCAAAAGCCAAGCTGCTGGACGTTGCTCTCTGCTGCGCCGTGATACTTCTTTTTCTTCCAGCACCACTTCTTAGCTTCTCCAATCAAGCCCATCTCCATGTGCACTCCCATAATTTAAATCCACACCTCCTCACTCATTTTAGTTTAAAGTATATTTGATGTGGCATTTTCTTTTGACCTCCAAAATGTCCCAAATATTATCCAACAATTTCCCTACAATCAATAATGCAAATAATAAGCTCAAATAATTCAAATTAATTAAAATAAGAATTTTTTGTCAAATTAAGCACAATTAGCAAAAATGGGAAAATACTAGACAATTAAGCACATTTCCCCGATTAATTCTAGCACAATAAACTAAGTGAAGTGAACAAAATATTGACTCATCAAAATAGACCACACTTAGTCTTTTGCACTCCTGGGCAAAATCAAGACGCAGATCAGGGAATAGTTCAAAGGACATCCAGGGTATGACACAAACTTAGCACACAGAAAACAAAGACGAACAGGGAAAGAAATAGAATTACACAATCCTCAAGAAATCTGGACAAAGAAAAGAAGTAGACAATATCCAACACAGAATCAATCAGAGAAAGCAGATACTCATGAAATCATCCAAGCAATTCCAAACATGGCAAAATGATCAATCAGCTCAAGAGGTGAATCAAAAGTAACAAAACCTCATAGATGCACTATCAGTGTTTCTCTCAAGTGTATAAGGTGAAGAATTTCAACTCAATGCGCTCAAGAAAGCAAACAACAATAAACTTGGCAAGCCTCTAATATCAACACTCAAAACATATGCATGTTCAAATCAAAAGGTCTTTTATGGATGTAATGGGGCCAAGGACAAGGGAGGATAAAATATGGATAAAAAGCTACAAACCAAAAGAAATAGAGGAGCAATGGGGAACAAGTGAAAATACAATCAAATTACACCCAAACCTCTAATTCAATCCTCTTCTTGACTCCATTATTCACAATTTTTCTCATTTTTTTTTTTTTTTGCACTTTTTTTTTTCATCCTATCTCTTTTCTTTTCTCTCTTTAGCACACAACTATAAGAGACAAGATATAAATCATATTTCTAAAAACAAAACAAGAAGAGGAACCAACTAGCCAATTTATCAGAATCCCCAAGAAGACCACACTTGTTCCCAAAACACTTCCAAAGCTCCAAAATTCCCTAAGGTTAAGGTAATCATGGTTTTTCACTTAGGGCCAGTGTATGAGTTTCAAAACAAAGAAATGAGGAAAGTATAGGCTCAAAAGGGGTTATCAAAGGTTTAGAACACGGTAGGCTTATTTGGCTAGAGAGGCTCAAAAACAAAACTGCCTTTATCACTTCCAAACATGCATATCAATCAAGAATTATCAACAAGAGTCAAGCCAAGGCATATGTGCAAGCAATCAAGAGACATATCACACACAAGAGAGAACATCAAGTGGCTCAAATCTCACACAGGGTAATTTATGTCACAATCAAATCAACCTCTCAAACATCATAATCATTTTCTCAAGCAGAGAAAAGCAAGGATTTCAAACAGGTCAGAGTATCAATGAAGTGAAAGATACATCTACAACCTAAACAAAGTCCAGAAATGAAGAGAATCATGCAAAACTGTATACAAGACACGACAAAAACTACCTAGAAAAGAAAAAATTTAACCAAGAAAACAAAAACTAACGAAGAAAATTAAAAATCTCCCCCAATAGACCACACTTAAACTACACAGTGTCCTCAATGTGTCATAAGCATAAGATCAGAAATCATAACAGTCAACAGATCATGGACAAGTGCAATAAAAGTAGGAAAAGGGGGAGAAGAGAGAAAGAAAACTCCCCTGATCATGGTGGCAGTTGCCAATTTTGGACTTGTAGGGAGATGTCTTCCACCAATGGATCCAACAAGCAAGTTTTGAGGAAGAATTGCTTCATCCTCCATATTTGATCTAGTAGGGAGATATCATCCACAGCTGGATCTAAGAAGCAAAGATTGTTGATGAGCAGGTTCAGCTGGTGCCTATTGATCTTGAAGCTTTTGTCAGTGTGAGCACCTTTGTTATCCACTGTGGGTGTTTGTTGATTAAATTCATTTGTACCTCCTGCAATAGGGTTAGTGCAATGTGGCTCTACAGAAATTTCATGCAGGGGTAGAACACCCAATCCCAGTGTAACAGGCTGAACCTCAGATACATCCTTAGAACATGAATCAATCCCCAAATTAAAAGTAATATCAATAACAGACTCAGATTCATGTTCAGTGCATGGATGAGAAGTATTCAGATATGATGGCAAAAGTGGTTTCTCATCATGCAGAGAGGGAAAATTAAAAGCATTCTCAGCAACAATATGATCATCAACATACCTCTCAACAGCATAATCATGAACAACATAATCATCACTAACATAATCATACTGAGGTATGCTTACCTCCACTTCCCTGAAGATTGGAAGAGTGGTGGAAGCTGATGATGGTCTACCTTTCTCAAAAATGTTGCTCATATATGCCTGGTCCTCAAAATCTTTCTCGGTCTCCTCAGGTGCAAGAGTGGGACCATCTGAAGGTGGGAAAGTATGTGGCGCAGTAGTAAGCTCATGACTCTTCTCCCCATCTTCTATGTTGATGCCACTATCATCATCATCTGGAATCTGAACAGTCTGAAATGGGAACTCTGAATCTTGAGACTGTTCCTCAGTGAGTTGAGTGGCCATCTGCCCTATCTGATCAGTCATACTCTGAATGGCAGCTCCTATTTCTTGCTGGAACTGCATGTTCTCTTGTTGGAACTGAAGGTTCTGCATGGTCATCTGCTCCAACAACTCCTTCAATGTAGGCTCAGAAGTAGAAGGCTGAGGAGCTATTTCGGCAGGAGCACTATACTGCTGACTCTCGTATTGCTGGACTGGTGGAGGCATAAAAGTACTCTGGAATGGTGGTTCTTGATATTGATGCTGTGGAGCATCATACCATCCCAAGGTAGGGTCATTCCATCCAAGACCGTTGCTGTAAGCATATTGCACAGGGGAAAATTTGCTCAGAAACTGATGCTCAAGATATCCCCAATCGGTAACGGATCTCAGAGGAAGAGAGTCTTTCCAATCCTTAGCTGCTCCTTGTAATGAATGCGGAAATGCGCTCAGGAAAATGTAATCAAGAGGGACATCTGGAGGTTTCATTGAAGAACACATGATGTGGAGCTCCTCCAAATGTCTGTGTGGGCATTCTCCTGCAAAACCATGAAACTTAGGCAGCAAATGTATCAGTCCAGGGGTGAGATCGCAATGAAGATCATCCTCCTTAAGTGAAACCGGCTCACAAAGAGCACTCTCAGAAATTAAAGGATGAGTCATATTGTTCTCAACATAGAAATCAGCAGAATATGAATTACAATCAGAGTAACATGCAGAAGGAGAATCATAATCAGAGGCACTAGCAAAACAAGCAGTATTCACGAAATCAGAATAGGTAGACATGGAAAAAGAAAAATACTACAAATTACGAAATAAATAAAACACAACACATTTATACATGCAAACACGCACACACAAAACAGAACATCACATCACATCACATCACAACACAAGACAAAACACAACACACACAAACACAACAAAAAGACCTAAGACCGAACCATTGGTCCCCGGCAACGGCGCCATTTTGATGAGAGGGTCGCACCTCCCACAAAAGTTGTGCATAAAAGAATGCAGTATAGACTAGGAAGTGATTCCTAGGTCGTCTCTCAAGGACCAAATTGTGGTTCAGTCTTAGATCAAACACGTAGTGGGGGGGGGGGTTGATGAAGAGTTTGTGAATGCGAATGAACTTAAATAAGACACGAATCCAGACAGAAATGTAAAATGGTTTCAATTACAGAATTAAAGCGGTTGGTCACTTAAGCTAACATCACAATTAAATTACCACAACTGAACACAATAAACAGTATTAAGGTAAATGAAAACACTGAAATAAAACATTCAATTACCAAGGTGCCTAAACTAATTGTAATGCAATAATTAAATAAAAAAACTCATTCAAGACCTTAAATTGTAATATTGAACTAACATATAAAATGCACTTTGGAAGAAAGCTAGCAGTAAAAGAGTGTGCTTAGCTAATACTCAATTGAACATTGCATCAAAATTTGGAGCTCTCCTTTTGCTACCAGCCGTGACACCAATGCCCTCAATAGTCAATCACCATCACCTCCAATACATATGTTCCTCGCTGCATCCATTTCTCCAAAGCAAATATTTCTTCTCTCAAAATTATCACCAAACAAGTACACCTACCCCATCTAATCACCTCTTCATTCTCAAAGTAATAAAGGAAATGCATTGTTTCTACTGCCAACGTCCCATCACCTTAGACCCTATTCTCCCAAGATATCTCCTTTCTCCAAAATTACCGTGCTTTACTTCCAAGGATAGAAATCCGCGTGACACCTTATTTTTAAAAGAAATTTTAATTGCTTTTCTCTTGCAAAACAAATATCACCGTGCACCACTTTTCTCCAAGAAAGGAAGAAATAATCAATCACCGTGAGCACCTAAAAGACCAATGATGCAAACCGAGAATCGAACTGAGCAATTGCAAAGTGCTTGTGCAATCCAAAATAATCACCGTTCATGCATCTAAAAGAAAGAAAAAAAACTAATTCCCCTAGTGCTGCTGGAGAGAAACTGAGAGCCCTTCCAGGCCGTGACACCTCCAGCTTCAATGTCCGTGCCTCTTCTTATATCTAAGGTGAATGAACGGCTACATTCTCCATGCAAAAATCAAACCTCTCTGTGATGGAACACTGTTATTCTTGAATGAAAACTCCAATAAAAAAAAATGCTAAAACCAAAAGAAATGAAAAGGGCCATGTATAATCAATAACATAAAATCAAAGTAGATGCTTTTCATTCAATCGTAATAGCATTTTCAAAATAAGAAATGGAGAAGTAAAAAAGTGCTTTCATTTTCTCATCCCCGTGACAGTGTAAACTTGTTCCAGCATAAGCATCGAAGCTTCTCCCAAAAAAAAATGTTCAAAAGTAAAAGCCTCCAAGAAAAATCTGTGAGTGAGTGGCGGCTGCTTCCAGCGTTCCTCTGCTACCCATAACCCTCCATGCTAAAAGAAAATTGTTCCGTACTAGGTTGCGGCTAGAACGTGGTGAAGGTGTGGAGCGTGGGCCGTGATGAGTTCGTGGGAGTGCTGAAGCTGCTTGAATGAATTTTTCCTTCAATGCTGGATCATGTGTGCTTATTGGATGCAGCAAACCTGACGTGGCAGTGTGTCCAAAGCCCAAAAGAAATCAGCTCCCTCTTTTACTGGATGCTCCATGTGCACACCAAAGCTGCTCCAGAATTAATTCTCCATGGGCCCAGACACCACTTGGACGTGTGCTGCTTTCCACGTTCTTTCCTCTCGGTGGCTGCTCCTTCTTTCTTCACGTGTTGATTGTTGGATGGAGAAATAAATGGGTGCAAGTCGTGGCATGCTGGACGTGTAGCCCACACACCAAGCATACACCTAAAGCCCATCCACGCTGGATGCTGCTGCTTCTTACTTGAAGTACCCCTGGACGTGCTTCCAGTGAAGCTTGTTGGACCAGTGTGCCTTGTTGTTGCTGGATCTGCTGGACCGTGGAGGAGTGTAGCATGGAGAGCGTGAAGTCCAGCCCATTCTTTGCGTGTTGCTGCTGCTGGCCTCTTGTTTTCCCCACATTGCCATGCACCAATATTTTAAAAGAAAGAAAACATGGTGCTCGGCCCACTTCTTCATTCCATGAAGTTTTGTCCCCTAGCACTATTTTGATTTCCTTCAATTAATTAATCACCACAAGAATGCACCTCCACTCAAAAGCCAAGCTGCTGGACGTTGCTCTCTGCTGCGCCGTGATACTTCTTTTTCTTCCAGCACCACTTCTTAGCTTCTCCAATCAAGCCCATCTCCATGTGCACTCCCATAATTTAAATCCACACCTCCTCACTCATTTTAGTTTAAAGTATATTTGATGTGGCATTTTCTTTTGACCTCCAAAATGTCCCAAATATTATCCAACAATTTCCCTACAATCAATAATGCAAATAATAAGCTCAAATAATTCAAATTAATTAAAATAAGAATTTTTGGTCAAATTAAGCACAATTAGCAAAAATGGGAAAATACTAGACAATTAAGCACATTTCCCCGATTAATTCTAGCACAATAAACTAAGTGAAGTGAACAAAATATTGACTCATCACTCACCGTTCTAGGGTTTCCTTCGTGTTTATAAGGTTTTCCACCGATTAAACCTCGGTCTAGGGTTTTGTTGTGTTTGCTCTCGGTTTTCCTTAGATTTCGTTCGAGTCATTCTTCGATTTAGAGCTTCCTCTCCATTCCGCTGCGTCTTCACTCGTCGGAGAAGCTTCGAGGAGTCCGGGTCGCGCCTTTGGTCACTTCTCGGAGTCACTCGTCCATCAGAATATCCATCTAGAAAACAATAGAAAGCCTGTCCTGATAACCTTTCTAACATCTGATCCATGAAAGGAAGAGGAAAATGATCTTTCCTAGTAGCTTTATTCAGCTTCCTGTAATCAATGCACATACGCCAGCCAATAATTGTCCGAGTAGGAATAAGTTCATTCTTATCATTATAAATTACTGTCATCCCACCTTTCTTTGGAACCACCTGTACTGGACTCACCCATTCACTATCAGAGATTGGATAGATGATACCAGCTTTTAGCAGTTTCAACACTTCTTTTCTGACCACCTCCTTCATAACAGGATTTAACCTTCTCTGTGGTTGAGCACTTGGTTTATAATCTTCTTCCATAAAAATCTTATGCATGCAATAAGTTGGGCTAATACCTTTGAGATCTGATATTGACCACCCAATTGCTTCTTTGTTGGCTTTTAGAATTTCTATCAACTGCTCCTCTTCTTGTATAGATAACGAATTATTGATGATGACTGGCTTTGTTCCATCTTTTTCTAGAAAAACATATTTCAGATGTGATGGCAATCTTTTTAATTCTGGTGTCTGTGCTTTGACTGCTTCTTCCTTATCAATTATTTCGAATATTGGATCTTCCTCCGGACTCTTTTTCAATGTTTCCAAATCCATCAGACATTCATCAATCAATTTCTCTTCTTCTTCATCCAAATCTTCACATGCATCAATGAGAGTTTTTTCTAATGGAGAAATATTTCGCACCATCCTTTCTTGCACCATACAAACTTCATCAAGTTCATCAAATTGAAAACATGCTTTGTCATCATTTGGATATGTCATGGCCTTGGATACATCAAAAGTGACTTCTTCATCATCAACTATCAATTTAAGCTTACCATTTTCTACATTAATCAAAACTCTAGCAGTCTTCATAAAAGGTCTTCCAAGAATAAGAGGAACATCACTATTCCCTTCCATCTCCATCACAATAAAATCCACTGGGAATACAAATTTGTCAACCTTCACTAGAACATCTTCAACCACTCCATATGGATATTTAAGAGACCTGTCTGCCAATTGAAGAGCCATTCTGGTTGGTTTAATTTCCAATCCCTGAATTGTTCTGCACATGGATAACGGCATTAAATTAATGCTAGCTCCCAAATCAATCAATGCTCTTCCAACTTTCACATCTCCTATGACGCATGGAATAGTGAAGCTTGCTGGATCTTTAAGTTTAGGAGGTAGTTTCTGTATGATTGCACTACAGTTACCCTGTACATTGATAGTTTCCTTTTCAATGTACTTGTGTTTCTTTGTGAGGAGTTCCTTCAAAAACTTTGCATATGTTGGCATCTGTTACAATGCTTCAGAGAATGGTATAGTGATCTCCAGCTTCTTAAACAACTCCATGAATCTTTCCAACTGCTTTTCTTTCTCCTTCCTCGAATAACTCTTTGGATAAGGAAGTGGCTTTTCATACTCTTTTTCTTTTTGTCTCTCCTCTCTCTCTTCTTCTTTTTTCTTTTTCTCTCTCTCAACTCTTTTTTTCCAATCACATGTTTCTTTTTCACTCTCACTCTCATTTTCTTTCTCTTCTCTTTCTTTTTTTCTCTCTTCTAACACTCTACCACTTCTGGTCACAACAGTTTTACACTCCTTTCTGAGATTATCATGTTTCATCTTGTCAACTATTCTCTTAACATAAACCTCCATATTTTTAAATGCATCATCCACATTCTGACAATAAGACGCATTTGTCTTCAAGAATCTTTGGAAAGTCTCTTCAAGTTTTGTTGTTTTCTCAACTAGAGTAGATTGCATTTGCCATTTTTGTTGTTGCAATTGAACCATTGAGACCTGTTGTATTTCCTGTGTTATTTGAGAAAGCTTCATAATTACCTCTTCAAGCTGTTGAGATATAATTCTATTTTGAATAAGCAAAGCATCATTTGATTGTAACAACTCTTTCTGACTAAGATATCCTCTTTCAATGTTGAGTTCGTTGTCACCAGTAGCCATATTTTCAATAATTTCAGTTGCTTCCTCTGGAGTTTTCCATTTAATGTTTCCTCCTGCTGAGGCATGAAGCATCATCTTTGTTTGTGAACCAAGACCTCCAAGGAAGGTTAGGACTACTTCTTCTTTAAAACCATGCATGGGCGTTTTTCGTAACAGGCTTTTATATCTGTCCCATGCATGCCCCAGTGATTCTTCCATGCCTTGCTTAAATGAAGAAATCTCTTGCTTGCCTTTTATCCTCTTAGATTGTGGAAAGTACTTGTTTAAAAATTTTGTGACCACTACTTCCCACTCTGTGAAACTTTCTTTTGGGAAAGAATTCAACCAAAGTTTAGCATTGCCTCCCAATGAGAAAGGAAACAAACTAAGTTTGATCGCTTCATCTGGCACTCCATTAATCTTCACTGTATTGCAAATCTCATTGAATGTAGTGAGGTGCTCATATGGGCTTTCATGAGATAACCCATTAAATTGGTTGCTTTTTACCAGTTGGATCAGTGCTGGTTTGACCTCCATGTTAGCTGCATTGACTCTAGGTCTAGCTATACTGTTAAAGTGCTGAGGTCCAGCTATATTGGTGTAATCAGCAAGAGTTCTTCTAACATTGTTGTTCTCCATATTTTCTGTGCTATTATCAGAAGCTTGTGGTGATGGTTGCAACAGAGTTTCCGGAGGAGGGAAAAGTTCTCTAGATGTTCGGATTCTTCTCCTCTGTCTACTCTCGTCTAAACCTTCAAGCAGAAGTTCTGTTGTTTTCTTGCTCCTAGTTCGAATTGCCTCCTACATACACAAGAACACAAAACCCTAGAATATTTGGTTAGCACAAAAAGATATAGGAGAAGATAAAAACAGAAAACAGAAAAATACAAATAAAAACAGAAATATAAAATAAAAAAAATAAAAACAGAAAATTCAAAATTAAAGTCAAAGATAATCAATAATCACACAAATTAACCAGTTAAACCACGAGTCCCCGACAACGGCGCCAAAAACTTGATGAACAAATTTATGATCACCAAAATATGATGTCACAAACTTGATTAACAATCGGCAAGTATGACCGAATCGTTTCAAGTAATAAACTCGGTAAGACCAAGTATCGTTCTCCCAAAGGACTCACGGCCTAGTTTAGTTATGTGATTTGTTGATTAGCTAAGACTTAAGAACAAAATAAGTGGAGTTTAATATGCAAAAGACAAGCACTTTCAATGAAATATATTGATGAATATGTTGTTGGGGGTCAATTTCATCTTATCCACTCTCATATATTTTAGGAATTCAACATTCAAGTCATCATTGTTAATGCCACTCTCTAAATTATTTTTCAAGAAGGCTTCTCCCTAATTACGAGTTCATAAAATTCCTAGCATTCCTAATAATTAGTTTTTTTAGCACAGGAGCTTAAGGCAACCAATATACTATTGGGAGAAATTCCCCGGATCTAGACTTCCCCGTACGTTCCCGTATCGACAAAACCAATAATCATGCATTGAATGAGTTAAACAAAGCAAGCATTGAGCAAAGAGGAAAAACCCTAACTAATGATGAAAGAAAGCATAAGTCTTATATTAAGATGCAAGCACAAATTCCATATATGAGAGCTTCAAAAGATTACATTGATTCCCCAACAAACATACAAGGTTTAGTTCACCATATTCATGGTGAACCTAGATGAATAATAATGAAAGAATGAAAGAGATAGAAAAACCCGTGAAAGAGAAGAGGAGAGCTGTCACCATCTCCCAATCTACCCCAAGGGGTGGAAGAGAGAGTGTTTGCTTCGTTTCTGCCAAAGATGCCTAACCCTAGGAAACCCTAAAGCTTATATATTATTCGTAAATTACAGAAAATTAGGTCCAAGCCCATAAAAGTGCCGCTCAGCGGTAAAGTACCGCTCAGCGGTAAGTGCGTGAGTTGGTTTCTTCCCCTCAGCGGCCATTTTGCCCCTCAGCGGATCCCCCGTGAGCTTCTGAGTGCCGCTGAGCGGTAAACTGCCGCTGAGCGGTGACTTCGGCTTCTCCTTTTGCACTTTTTGATGTCTTTTCTGATTTCATCTCTCTCCTTCTTCACTTCTTTCACCAAATTCACCTTAAAACCTGCACAAAACACTGAAATCAAGCATAAACCTGTCCAACTCTCTTATTTCTGAAAATATGAAGAAAAGCATGATTTCAAACTAGTTTCTAAGTATAAAGGTTGCTTTTAGTATCAATTTTAAGCATGAAAATAACAGTTTTTCAACTGTTATCAGGCATCCAGCATCATCCTGGTTTGTGAACCAAGTCCTCCAAGGAAAGTTAAGACTACTTCCTGATCTTCAAAACCATGCGTGGGAGTTTTACGTAACAAACTTTTATACCTGTCCCATGCATGCCCCAGTGATTCTTCCATGCCCTGCTTAAATGAAGAAATCTCTTGCTTGCCTTTTGTCACCTTAGATTGTGGGAAGTACTTGTTTAAGAATTTTGTGACCACTGCTTCCCACTCTGTGAAACTTTCTTCTGGGAAAGAATTCAACCAAAGCTTAGCATTGCCTCCCAATGAGAAAGGAAACAAGCTAAGTTTGATAGCTTCGTCTGGCACCCCATTAATCTTGACTGTGTTGCAAATCTCATTGAAGGTAGTGGGGTGCTCATATGGGCTTTCATGAGATAACCCATTAAATTGGTTGCTTTTCACCAGTTGAATCAGTGTTGGTTTGACCTCCATATTAGCTGCATTGACTCTAGGTCTAGCTATACTGTTAAAGTGCTGAGGTCCAGCTATATTGCTGTAGTCAGCAAGAGTTCTTCTAACATTGTTGTTCTCCATATTTTCTGTGCTCTGAACAGAACCTTGTGGTGATGATTGTAAGAGAGTTTCTGGAGAAGGGAAAAGTTCTCTAGATGTTCGGATTCTTCTCCTCCGTCTACTCTCGTCTAGACCTTCAAGCAGAGGTTCTGTTGTTTTCTTGCTCCTTGTTCTAATTGCTTCCTGCATGCACAAGAAAACAAAACCCTAGAAAAGATTTGTTAGCACAAAAAGATATAGGAGAAGATATAGATTCAGAAGATAAAAGTTTCAGAGGATAAGATAAAATAATATAAAATAAAATAAAATAAAATCTAATCTAATCAAATAAGATAAAATAAAATAAAATAAAATCTAATCTAATCAAATCAAATCAAATAAAATAAAATCTAATCTAATCAAATAAAATAAAATAAAATAAAATAAAATCTAATCTAATAAAATAAAATCAAATAAAATAAAATCTAATCTAATAAAATAAAATAAAATAAAATCTAATCTAATCAAATCAAATCAAATAAAATAAAATCTAATCTAATCAAATAAAATCAAATAAAATCAAATAAAATAAGATAAAATAAAAACCGAAAAAATAAAAACAGAAAATAAAAATAGAAATTCAAAATTAAAGTCAAAGATAGCATCTTTGGCAGAAACGAAGCAAACACTCTCTCTTCCACCCCTTTGAAGAAGGATCTTGGATGCTCAGGCTTCCTCTTCACCTTTCTAGGGTTTTATCTTTCATTCTTTCATTGTTATTCATCTAGGTTCACCATGAATATGGTGAACTAAACCTTGTATGCTTGTTGGGGAATCAATGTAATCTTTTGAAGCTCTCATATATGGAATTTGTTTTTACATCTTATAGTTAAGACCTATGCTTTCTTTCATCATTAGTTAGGGTTTTTCCTCTTTGCTTAATGCTTGCATTGTTTAACTCATTCGATGCGTGATTATTGGTTTTGTCGATACGGGCACGTACGGGGAAGTCTAGATCCGGGGAATTTCTCCCAATAAGTATATTGGTTGCCTTAAGCTCCTGCACTTGATGAACTAATTATTAGGAATGCTAGGAATTGTATGAACTCGTAATTAGGGAGAAGCCTTCTTGAAAGGTACTTTAGAGAGTGGCATTAACAATGATGATTTGAATGTTGAATTCTTAAAATATATGAGAGTGGATAAGATGAAATTGAACCCCAACAAAATATTCATACATATATTTCATTGAAAGTGTTTATCTTTTGCTTTTGCCATTGATCAAAACCTCATGCATACATGTTTATTTTCGTCTTTTGCATATAAAAATCCAAATATTTCGTCCTTAAGTCTTAGCTAATCAACAAACCACACAACTAAACTAGGCCGTGAGTCCTTTGGGAAGAACGATACTTGGTCTTACCAAGTTTATTACTTGAACGATTCGGTCATACTTGCCGATTGTAAAACAAGTTTGTGACATCATATTTTGGTGATCATAAATTTGTCCATCACCTTAGACCCAATTAGATAAGGTCTAAATTTGTCTAGAGCATACACAATGGCAAGAAATTCTTTCTCTGTGGTAGCATAATTCAATTGAGCATCATTCAGAACCTTGCTAGCATAATAAATTGGATGAAACTTTTGTTCTTTCCGCTGGCCAAGGACAACTCCTATTGCATAATCACTTGCATCACACATTAATTCAAAATTTTGATTCCAATCTGGCGCTACAATTACTGGAGCTGACACTAACTTCTTCTTCAATGTGTCAAAAGCTTTCAGACAGTCTTCATTCATCACAAAAGACGCATCCTTCATCAAAAGATTACTCAATGGTTTAGCAATTTTTGAGAAATCTTTGATGAATCTTCTATAAAACCCAGCATGACCAAGAAAACTTCTAATCCCCTTTACATTTGTTGGTGGAGGTAGTTTCTCAATGACTTCTACTTTAGCTTTGTCTACCTCAATTCCTTTAGCAGAAATTTTATGCCCCAATACAATTCCTTCAGTTACCATGAAATGACATTTCTCCCAATTAAGAACAAGATTTGTCTGAACACATCTTTTGAGGACAGTGTTCAAATTAGCCAAACATCTTTGGAAAGAATTTCCAAAAACTGAGAAATCATCCATGAATACTTCAATGCATTTTTCTAAGAGATCTGCAAAAATTGCCTGCATACACCTCTGAAACGTAGTTGGAGCATTACATAATCCAAAAGGCATCTTTCTATATGCAAAGATACCAAAAGGACAAGTAAAAGCCGTCTTCTCCTGGTCTTTTGGATCTACCACAATTTGATTGTATCCAGAATATCCATCTAGAAAACAGTAGAAAGCCTGCCCTGATAACCTTTCTAACATCTGATCCATGAAAGGAAGAGGAAAATGATCTTTCCTAGTAGCTTTATTCAGCTTCCTGTAATCAATGCACATACGCCAGCCAGTAACTGTTTGAGTAGGAATAAGTTCATTCTTATCATTATAAATTACTGTTATCCCACCTTTCTTTGGAACCACCTGTACTGGACTCACCCATTCACTGTCAGAGATTGGATAGATGATAGCAGCTTCTAGCAGTTTCAACACTTCTTTTCTGACCACCTCCTTCATAACAGGATTTAACCTTCTCTATGGTTGAGCACTTGGTTTATAATCTTCTTCCATAAAAATCTTATGCATGCAATAAGTTGGGCTAATACCTTTGAGATCTGATATTGACCACGCAATTCCTTCTTTGTTGGCTTTCAGAATTTCTATCAACTGCTCTTCTTCTTGTAGAGATAACGAATTATTGATGATGACTGGCTTTGTTCCATCTTTTTCTAGAAAAACATATTTCAGATTGATGGACAAATTTGTAAGCACCAAAATATGATGTCACAAACTTGTTTCACAATCGGCAAGTATGACCGAATCGTTTCAAGTAATAAACTTGGTAAGACCAAGTATCGTTCTCCCAAAGGACTCACGGCCTAGTTTAGTTATGTGATTTGTTGATTAGCTAAAACTTAAGAACACAATAATTGAAGTTTAATATGCAAAGACGAAAATTAAATATGTATGCATGAATTGATCAATGACAAAGACAAAAGATAAACACTTTCAAGGAAATATATGAATGAATATGTTGTTGGGGGTCAATTTCATCTCATTCACTCTCATATATTTTAGGAATTCAACATTCAAATCATCATTGTTAATGCCACTCTCTAATGTACCATTCTAGATGGCTTCTCCCTAATCAAATAGTTCATACAATTCCTAGCATTCCTAATGATTAGTTCATGAGTGCAGGAGCTTAAAGGCAACCAATATAATATTGTCAGTATAATATTGGGAGAAATTCCCCGGATCTAGATTTCCCCGTACGTGTCCGTATCAACAAAACCAATAATCATGCATTAGAATGAGTTAAACAATGCAAGCATTGAGCAAAGAGGAAAAACCCTAACTAATGATGAAAGAAAGCATATGTCTTAATTCAAAGATGTACTCAACAAATCCATATATGAGAGCTTCAAGAGATTACTTTGATTCCCCAACAAACATACAAGGTTTAGTTCACCATATTCATGGTGAACCTAGATGAATTACAATGAAAGTATGAAAGAATAAACCCAATAAAGGTGAAGAGGTAGCCTGAGCATCCAAGATCCTCCTTCAAAGGGGTGAAAGAGAGAGAGTTTGCCTCGTTTCTGCCAAAGATGCCTAACTATAGGACGTGCAAGCCCTTATATACTAATCTAGAGTTACAAAAGATTACAAAAGTCCAAGCCCAAAAAGTGCCGCTCAGCGGTATTTACCGCTCAGCGGTGATTGCGCGTCTTCTTTCTTCCCCTCAGCGGCCATTTTGCCCCTCAGCGGTTCCAACGTCACCTCTTGAGTGCCGCTCAGCGGTAGTTTGCCGCTGAGCGGTGCCTTCGACTTCTCCTTTTTGCACTCTTTCTTGTCTTTTCTAATGTCCTCTCTCTTATTCTTCACTTCTTTCACCAAATTCACCTCAAAACCTGCACAAAAACACTTAAATCAAGCATAAACCTGTCCAGCTCTCTTATTTCTGAAAATATAAACAAAAGGCATGATTTCAAGCTAGTTTCTAAGTCTAAAGGTCGCTTTTAGTATCAACTTTAAGCATGAAAATAACAGTTTTTCAACTGTTATCACAACCCCAAACTTAGAACTTTGCTTGTCCTCAAGCAAATAAAATGTAACTCCATCTCCAACCAATTCATATGATGGTTCACTCATTCAAAATCCTCTTTTCAAGATAAGTAATAACTTCACTCAAACTTAAGACCAAGAGTTCAATCAAGATGTGCACATGCTTTAGTGTTCACAAAGTCATTTAAATTCCAACAAATGCTATTTTTCATGAATGATCAATCAATTAAGCATGGATGTTCATGTGCTTATGGAATATTTCCTCACTAGGTAAAGTGTTTCACTCAACACACAAGTGTATAAGAGGTAAAGTGTTTCACTCATTCACTCCACTATCACAATGTCACATGAATCAACTTTGCCTTTCATTTAACCACAATCAAATACATTCACAAGCATGCATCATCACAAGGACTTTTCAATGGCTTATAATGTGGCTGGGCTAACAAGAAAATTGGTTTTTCTGGATCACAAAATCCTTGAGTTAAGAGAATCATAACAACACAATCTTCTTATTCATTCCCAACTTTCTTTTGCCTTTGCTTTTGCATTTGCATTGAGCTTTGCTTCTTTTTCTTTTCTTTTCTTTGCATATTCTTACTTTTTAGCTGTTAGCTCAATGCTTTTTCCTTTTTCATGTTTCCCCAATAACCCCAAACTTGAACATTTAACAATACCACACAAGATCTTCTACTTAACTCAAGGTAAAGATTTTCAATCAAGGGTGTTCAGTGTATATTTAAGGCTAAGGGTTCAAAGGATAGAACACAACGTGTTCTCTTTTAGAAGGCTAACTTTATGAATTTGGCCAATAAAAAGGGTTTCAAAAACACGGCCTTTGATCATATGATGCAAAACAAGCAATTGATTCAATCATAGAAAACCTGGGCAAAGTCATTCATGCTTTCAAAGTAATAGCATTCAACAATAACAACTCTGGAGCTCAAAACCTCACATATAAGCTCATTCACATTTGACATGCACATCCTGCTTAATTTCACAATCACAATCATGATACTACACATTTGTTCACAAAGCTTGTGAATCACCTATATAAGCATTTTAATGTGCACATCATCTCAACATCAATTAATCATAAGCATCATTCAGCATTACTTATCACACAATCACAGTTAATAGCAAACCATCACAAGAAACCAGGTTTCAAATAGAGTACATCAAACCCTAAACAAAAACAAATAAGTTCAGAAAACTTAAACCACAAAAGCATAATCATATGATAGCATTCATCAGTAAATGCTATCTCAGCTCCTCATCAGTCTGAGATGTCCTCTGTATCTTCCTCTTCTTCCTCATCATCATCATCATCAAACGCATCCTCCTCCTCAGCTTCATCTTCATCCATGTCTCGGGCTGAAGCTTCAGCTGCTTCAGCTCCTCCATGCCATGGTTCTTCTGGCCAAGCTACCACATTATGGAATTCATCCATAGTCCACCTGTGTGCTGGAGGGGTATCATACATCCCCACTATCATCTCAGCCGTGGCCACCTGCCCTCTGTGGATGGACTGCAACTGAGCACCTATAAGAGACATATACATGTCCCTCATCTGGAATGGTTCTGCCTCATGAGTATCAGCAGAAGTCCTGCTCTGTGCTGACCTTCTCTCTCTACGAGCCTGGCGTGGTGGCACTGGCTGGGCTGCCTCCTCACCTCCACAGTACTGATAACAGTTGAAAAACTGTTATTTTCATGCTTAAAAGTGATACTAAAAGCAACCTTTAGACTTAGAAACTAGCTTGAAATCATGCATTTTGTTTATATTTTCAGAAATAAGAGAGCTGGACAGGTTTATGCTTGATTTGAGTGTTTTTGTGCAGGTTTTGAGGTGAATTTGGTGAAAGAAGTGAAGAATGAGAGAGAGGACATTAGAAAAGACAAGAAAGAGTGCAAAAAGAGAAGTCGAAGGCACCGCTCAGCGGCAAACTACCGCTGAGCGGCACTCAAGAGGTGGCGTTGGAACCGCTGAGGGGCAAATGGCCGCTGAGGGGAAGAAAGAAGATGCGTAACCACCGCTGAGCGGTAAATGGCGCTGAGCGGCACTTTTTGGGCTTGGGCTTTTGTAATCTTTTGTAACTCTAGATTAGTATATAAGGGCTTGCACGTCCTTTAGTTAGAGATCTTTGGCAGAAACGAGGCAAACACTCTCTCTTTCACCCCTTTGAAGGAGGATCTTGGATGCTCAGGCTACCTCTTCACCTTTATTGGGTTTATTCTTTCATACTTTCATTGTAATTCATCTAGGTTCACCATGAATATGGTGAACTAAACCTTGTATGTTTGTTGGGGAATCAAAGTAATCTCTTGAAGCTCTCATATATGGATTTGTTGAGTACATCTTTGAATTAAGACATATGCTTTCTTTCATCATTAGTTAGGGTTTTTCCTCTTTGCTCAATGCTTGCATTGTTTAACTCATTCTAATGCATGATTATTGGTTTTGTTGATACGGACACGTACGGGGAAATCTAGATCCGGGGAATTTCTCCCAATATTATACTGACAATATTATATTGGTTGCCTTTAAGCTCCTGCACTCATGAACTAATCATTAGGAATGCTAGGAATTGTATGAACTATTTGATTAGGGAGAAGCCATCTAGAATGGTACATTAGAGAGTGGCATTAACAATGATGATTTGAATGTTGAATTCCTAAAATATATGAGAGTGGATGAGATGAAATTGACCCCCAACAACATATTCATTCATATATTTCCTTGAAAGTGTTTATCTTTTGTCTTTGTCATTGATCAATTCATGCATACATATTTAATTTTCGTCTTTGCATATTAAACTTCAATTATTGTGTTCTTAAGTCTTAGCTAATCAACAAATCACATAACTAAACTAGGCCGTGAGTCCTTTGGGAGAACGATACTTGGTCTTACCAAGTTTATTACTTGAAACGATTCGGTCATACTTGCCGATTGTGAAACAAGTTTGTGACATCATATTTTGGTGCTTACAAATTTGTCCATCAAGTTTTTGGCGCCGTTGCCGGGGATTCATGGTTTAACTGGTTAATTTGTGTGATTATTGATTACCTTTGACTTTAATTTTGAATTGCTGTTTTAATTTTTTCTGTTTTTATTTTTTTTTTTATCTTTTTAGATTTGATTTTATTCTTTTAGGTTAGATTTTATTTTTATCTTTTTAGATTAGATTTTATTTTAATTTCGAATTTTTATTTTATTTTTCTGTTTTCTGTTTTTCTGTTTTCTGTTTTTTATTTTTCGGTTTTTATTTGATTTTATTTTATCTTTTTAGATTAGATTTTATTTTATTTTATTAGATTTTATTTTTTTTATCTTTTTAGGTTAGATTTTATTTTATTTTATTAGATTTTATTTTTTTATCTTTTTAGGTTAGATTTTATTTTATTCTTATTCTATCTTTTAGGTTAGGTTAGATTTTATTTTATTTTATCTTTTTAGATTAGATTTTATTTTATTTTATTAGATTTTATTTTTTTATCTTTTTAGGTTAGATTTTATTTTATTTTATTAGATTTTATTTTTTTATCTTTTTAGGTTAGATTTTATTTTATTCTTATTCTATCTTTTAGGTTAGGTTAGATTTTATTTTATTTTCTCTTTTAGATTAGATTTTATTTTTTAGATTAGGTTTTATTTTATTTTATTTCATTCTATCTTCTAAATCTTCTATCTTCTAAATCTTTTTATCTTGTGAATCTCTATCTTCTCCTATATCTTTTTGCGCTAACAAATCTTTTCTAGGGTTTTGTTTTCTTGTGTATGCAGGAAGGTCAAACCAGCACTAGTTCAATAGCACAAGGAGTATGGAGAACAATAATGCTAGAAGAACTCTTGCAGATTATACTAATCTTGCTGGACCTCAACACTTTAACAGCATAGCTCGACCTAGAGTCAATGCAACCAACATGGAGGTCAAACCAGCATTAATTCAACTGGTGAAGAGTAATCAATTTAATGGGTTATCACATGAAAACCCATATGAGCACCTTACAACCTTTAATGAGATCTGCAATACGGTCAAGATTAATGGGGTGCCAGACGAAGCTATCAAACTTAGCTTGTTTCCTTTCTCATTGGGAGGCAATGCTAAGCTTTGGTTGAACTCTTTTCCAGCAGAAAGTTTCACAGAGTGGGAAGCAGTGGTTACAAAGTTTTTAAACAAATACTTCCCACAATCTAAGGTGACTAAGGGCAAGCAAGAGATATCTTCATTCAAGCAGGGCATGGAAGAATCACTTGGACATGCATGGGACAGATACAAAGGATTGTTACGTAAAACTCCTATGCATGGTTTCAGAGAAGAAGAAGTAGTCCTAACTTTCCTTGGAGGGCTTGGTTCACAAACCAAGATGATACTGAATGCTTCAGCCGGAGGCAATATCAAATGGAAGACTCCAGAGGAAGCAACTGAAATTATTGAAAATATGGCTACTAGTGACAACGAACTCAATATTGAAAAAGGAGACTTTCATCAGAGGGAGTTGTTACCATTACATGATGCTCTGCTAGAACAAAATAAAACTCTCTTTCAACAGCTTGAGGAAGTAACCATGAAACTTTCTCGAATACCACAGGGAATACAACAGGTCTCAATGGTTCAAGAACGACAAAAATGGCAGATGCAAGTTACTCCAGTTGAGAAAACAACAAAGCTTGAAGAGACTTTCCAGAGATTCTTGAAGACAAATGCGTCCTATTGTCATAATGTGGATGTTGCATTTAAAAAAATGGAGGTTCATGTTGAGAGAATAGTTGACGAAATTAAACAGGATAATCTTGGAAAGGAGTGCAAAACTGTTGTGACTAGAAGTGGTAGAGTGTTAGAGGAGAGACAAAAAGAGAGAGAGGAGAAAGAAAATGAGAGTGAGAGTGAAACATGTGAGAGAGAGAAAAAGAGAAAAGAAGAAGAGGAGAGGAGAGAAAAAAATGAGAGAGAAGAGAGACAGAAAGAAAAAGAGTATGAAAAGCCACTTCCTTATCCAAAGAGTTATTCAAGGAAGGAGAAAGAAAAGCAGTTGGAAAGATTCATGGAACTGTTTAAGAAGTTGGAGATCACTATACCATTCTCTGAAGCATTGCAACAGATGCCAGCATATGCAAAATTTTTGAAGGAACTTCTCACAAAGAAACACAAGTACATTGAGAAGGAAACTATCAATATACAGGGCAATTGCAGTGCAATCATACAGAAACTACCTCCTAAACTTAAAGACCCAGGAAGCTTCACCATTCCATGTACCATAGGAGATGTGAAAGTTGGAAGAGCATTGATTGATTTGGGAGCTAGCATTAATCTAATGCCGCTATCCATGTGCAGAACAATTCAGGGGTTGGAAATTAAACCAACCAGAATGGCTCTTCAATTGGCAGACAGGTCTCTTAAATATCCATATGGAGTGGTTGAAGATGTTCTAGTGAAGGTTGACAAATTTGTATTCCCAGTAGATTTCATTGTGATGGAGATGGAAGGAGCTAGTGATGTTCCTCTTATTCTGGGGAGACCTTTTATGAAGACTGCCAGAGTTTTGATTGATGTGGAGAATGGTAAGCTTAAACTGAGAGTTGATGATGAGGAAGTTACTTTTGATGTATCCAAGGCCATGACGTATCCAAATGATGACAAAGCATGCTTTCAATTTGATGAACTTGATGAAGTTTGTATGGTTCAAGAAAGAATGGTGCGTAATATTTCATCATTGGAAAAAACGCTCATTGATGCATGTGAAGATTTGGATGAAGAAGAAGAGAAATTGATCGATGAATGTCTGATGGACTTGGAAACATTGAAAAAGGGTCCAGAGGAAGATCTAATATTTGAAACAATTGATAAGGAAGAAACAATCAAAGCACAGTCGCCAGAATTGAAAAGATTGCCATCACATTTGAAATATGTGTTTCTAGAAGAGGGTGGAACAAAGCCAGTCATCATCAACAACTCTTTATCTTTACAAGAAGAAGAGCAGTTGATAGAAATTCTGAAAGCCAACAAAGAAGCAATTGGGTGGTCAATATCAGATCTTAAAGGTATTAGCCCAACTTATTGTATGCACAGGATTTTTATGGAAGAGGACTATAAACCAAGTGCTCAACCGCAGAGAAGGTTAAATCCTGTCATGAAGGAGGTGGTCAGAAAAGAAGTGTTGAAACTGCTAGAAGCTGGTATCATCTATCCAATCTCTGACAGTGAATGGGTGAGTCCAGTACAGGTGGTTCCAAAGAAAGGAGGGATGACAGTAATTTATAATGATAAGAATGAACTTATTCCTACTCGGACAGTTACTGGCTGGCGCATGTGCATTGATTACAGGAAGCTGAATAAAGCTACCAGGAAAGATCATTTTCCTCTTCCCTTCATGGATCAGATGCTAGAAAGGTTATCAGGGCAGGCTTTCTATTGTTTTCTGGATGGATATTCTGGATATAATCAAATTGTGGTAGATCCAAAAGACCAGGAGAAGACGGCTTTTACTTGTCCTTTTGGTATCTTTGCATATAGAAAGATGCCTTTTGGATTATGTAATGCTCCAGCTACGTTTCAGAGGTGTATGCAAGCAATCTTTTCTGATCTTTTAGAAAAATGCATTGAAGTATTCATGGATGACTTCTCAGTTTTTGGAAATTCTTTCCAAAGATGTTTAGCTAATTTGAACACTGTCCTCAAAAGATGTGTTCAGACAAATCTGGTTCTGAATTGGGAGAAATGTCATTTCATGGTAACTGAAGGGATTGTACTGGGGCATAAAATCTCTGCTAAAGGAATTGAGGTGGATAAAGCCAAAGTAGAAGTCATTGAGAAACTGCCTCCCCCAACAGATGTAAGGGGGATTAGGAGTTTTCTTGGTCATGCTGGGTTCTATAGAAGATTCATCAAAGATTTCTCAAAAATTGCTAAACCATTGAGTAATCTTTTGATGAAGGATGCGCCTTTTGTGATGAACGAAGATTGTCTGAAAGCTTTTGATATATTGAAGAAGAAGCTAGTGTCAGCTCCAGTAATTGTAGCACCAGATTGGAATCAAAATTTTGAATTAATGTGTGATGCAAGTGATTATGCATTGGGAGTTGTTCTCGGCCAAAGGAAGGAACAAAAGTTTCATCCAATCTATTATGCTAGCAAGGTGCTGAATGATGCTCAATTGAATTATGCTACTACAGAGAAAGAGTTTCTTGCCATTGTATATGCTCTAGAGAAATTTAGACCCTATCTTATTGGGTCTAAGGTGATTGTCTATACAGATCATGCAGCTATCAAATATTTGTTGACAAAACCAGATTCTAAGCCACGTCTGATTAGATGGGTACTACTATTACAAGAATTTGATGTAGAAATCCGTGATAAGAAAGGAAGTGAGAACTTAATTGCTGATCATTTGTCACGGTTAGTCAACAATGAGGTCACTAGCAAGGAGTCTGCAATCTGGGAATCTTTTTCAGATGAATCACTCATGTATATTCAGCAGAGGCCCTGGTTTGCTGATATGGCCAATTTCAAAGCTGCAAGAGTCATGCCAGAAGATTTAACTTGGCAACAGAGAAAGAAATTTCTACATGATGCCAAGCAGTTTGTATGGGATGATCCGTATTTGTTCAAAATTGGAGCGGATAATCTTCTAAGGAGATGTGTTACAAATGAAGAAGCAGAAGGAATTCTCTGGCATTGTCATGATTCACCTTATGGAGGACATTTTAATGGAGAAAGAACAGCAGCAAAAGTCCTTCAATCAGGATTCTATTGGCCAACTTTATTTAAGGATGCTCATAATCATGCTAGGAATTGTGACAAATGTCAAAGAGCAGGGACAATCACTAAACGTCATGAGATGCCTTTACAAGGTATTTTAGAGGTTGAGGTCTTTGATTGTTGGGGTATTGACTTTGTTGGACCCTTCCCTCCATCTTTCAACAATGAATATATTCTGGTAGCAGTGGATTATGTGAGTAAATGGGTGGAAGCATTGGCTTGTCCTAAAAATGATGCTAGCACGGTAATTAAATTCCTGAAGAGGCAGATATTCTCACGTTTTGGCACTCCAAGAGTGTTGATCAGTGATGGAGGATCTCATTTTTGCAATTATCAGCTAGAGAAAGTACTCAAACACTATGGAGTAAAGCATAAGGTAGCTGCACCTTATCATCCACAAACCAATGGCCAAGCTGAGGTGTCTAACAGGGAGATAAAAAGAATCCTGGAAAAGACTGTGACTTCATCCAAAAAGGATTGGTCTCTCAAATTGGATGATGCTCTTTGGGCTTATAGGACAGCAATGAAGACGTCTATGGGATTATCACCATTTCAACTAGTCTATGGGAAAGCATGCCATTTGCCAGTTGAACTGGAGCATAGAGCATTATGGGCTTTGAAATTCTTGAATTTTGATCCTTATGACACTCAATGCACCCGCAGACGGCATATTTTGGAGCTTGAAGAAATGCGCTTACATGCATATGATTCATCCAAGGCTTACAAAGACAAAATAAAATTTTATCATGACAGGAAGTTGGTGAATAGAGTTTTCAATCCAGGACAACAGGTATTATTGTTCAATTCAAGATTGAAGATATTTCCTGGGAAGCTGAAGTCAAAATGGACAGGACCATTTGTGATAAAAGAAGTGCATCCGCATGGAGCAATTGAAATCTTTAATCCATCTGATGATCCGCAGAGAAGTTGGGTGGTAAATGGTCAACGTCTCAAGCCCTATCTAGGGGGAGAGGTGCAACAATTGTCCACCATGATGTTGTTGGTGGATCCTTGAAAGTTTGGGTCAGGCTCGGGACGTTAAACAAGCGCTTACTGGGAGGCAACCCAGTACTTTGTAAGTTGTTTTTGTTTTTGTTTTTAGATTAGGGTTTGATGTACTCTATTGAACACCTGGTTCCTTATGATGGTTTGCTATTAACTGTGATTGTGTGATAAGTAATGCTTGATGATGCTTATTGATTGATTGATGTTGAGATGATGTGCACATTAAAATGCTTATACAGGTGATTCACAAGCTTTGTGAACAAATGCATAATATCATGATTGTGATTGTGAAATTAAGCAGGATGTGCATGTCAAATGTGAATGAGCTTATATGTGAGGTTTTGAGCTCCAGAGTGGTTATTGTTGAATGCTATTACTTTGAAAGCATGAATGACTTTGCCCAGGTTTTCTATGATTGAATCAATTGCTTGTTTTGCATCATATGATCAAAGGCCGTGTTTTGAAACCCTTTTTATTGGCCGAATTCATAAAGTTAGCCTTCTAAAAGAGAACACGTTGTGTTCTATCCTTTGAACCTTTAGCCTTAAACATACACTGAACACCCTTGATTGAAAATCTTTACCTTGAGTTAAGTAGAAGATCTTGTGTGGTATTGTTAAATGTTCAAGTTTGGGGTTATTGGGGAAACATGAAAAAGGAAAAGCATTGAGCTAAGAGCTAAAAGTAAAAATAAGCAAAGCTCAATGCAAATGCAAAAAAAAAAGGCAAAAGAAAGTTGGGAATGAATAAGAATAATTGTGTTGTTATGATTCTCTTAACTCAAGGATTTTGTGATCCAGAAAAACCAATTTTCTTGTTAGCCCAGCCACATTATAAGCCATTGAAAAGTCCTTGTGATGATGCATGCTTGTGAATGTTGTTGATTGTGGTAAAATGAAAGGCAAAGTTGATTCATGTGACATTGTGATAGTGGAGTGAATGAGTGAAACACTTTACCTCTTATACACTTGTGTGTTGAGTGAAACACTTTACCTAGTGAGGAAAGATTCCATAAGCACATGAACATCCATGCTTAATTGATTGATCATTCATGAAAAATAGCATTTGTTGGAACTTAAATGACTTTGTGAACACTAAAGCATGTGCACATCTTGAATTAACTCTTGGTCATAAGTTTGAGTGAAGTTATTACTTATCTTGAAAAGAGGATTTTGAATGAGTGAACCATCATATGAATTGGTTGGAGATGGAGTTACATTTTGTTTGCTTGAGGACAAGCAAAATTCTAAGTTTGGGGTTGTGATAACAGTTGAAAAACTGTTATTTTCATGCTTAAAAGTGATACTAAAAGCAACCTTTAGACTTAGAAACTAGCTTGAAATCATGCATTTTGTTTATATTTTCAGAAATAAGAGAGCTGGACAGGTTTATGCTTGATTTGAGTGTTTTTGTGCAGGTTTTGAGGTGAATTTGGTGAAAGAAGTGAAGAATGAGAGAGAGGACATTAGAAAAGACAAGAAAGAGTGCAAAAACAGAAGTCGAAGGCACCGCTCAGCGGCAAACTACCGCTGAGCGGCACTCAAGAGGTGGCGTTGGAACCGCTGAGGGGCAAATGGCCGCTGAGGGGAAGAAAGAAGACGCGTAACCACCGCTGAGCTCCTGCACTCATGAACTAATCATTAGGAATGCTAGGAATTGTATGAACTATTTGATTAGGGAGAAGCCATCTAGAATGGTACATTAGAGAGTGGCATTAACAATGATGATTTGAATGTTGAATTCCTAAAATATATGAGAGTGGATGAGATGAAATTGACCCCCAACAACATATTCATTCATATATTTCCTTGAAAGTGTTTATCTTTTGTCTTTGTCATTGATCAATTCATGCATACATATTTAATTTTCGTCTTTGCATATTAAACTTCAATTATTGTGTTCTTAAGTCTTAGCTAATCAACAAATCACATAACTAAACTAGGCCGTGAGTCCTTTGGGAGAACGATACTTGGTCTTACCAAGTTTATTACTTGAAACGATTCGGTCATACTTGCCGATTGTGAAACAAGTTTGTGACATCATATTTTGGTGCTTACAAATTTGTCCATCAAGTTGGTGTAGAATTCTCAGCTGGATAATCACCAATCTTCAAGAGATTACTTTGATTCCCCAACAAACATACAAGGTTTAGTTCACCATATTCATGGTGAACCTAGATGAATTACAATGAAAGTATGAAAGAATAAACCCAATAAAGGTGAAGAGGTAGCCTGAGCATCCAAGATCCTCCTTCAAAGGGGTGAAAGAGAGAGAGTTTGCCTCGTTTCTGCCAAAGATGCCTAACTATAGGACGTGCAAGCCCTTATATACTAATCTAGAGTTACAAAAGATTACAAAAGTCCAAGCCCAAAAAGTGCCGCTCAGCGGTATTTACCGCTCAGCGGTGATTGCGCGTCTTCTTTCTTCCCCTCAGCGGCCATTTTGCCCCTCAGCGGTTCCAACGTCACCTCTTGAGTGCCGCTCAGCGGTAGTTTGCCGCTGAGCGGTGCCTTCGACTTCTCCTTTTTGCACTCTTTCTTGTCTTTTCTAATGTCCTCTCTCTTATTCTTCACTTCTTTCACCAAATTCACCTCAAAACCTGCACAAAAACACTTAAATCAAGCATAAACCTGTCCAGCTCTCTTATTTCTGAAAATATAAACAAAAGGCATGATTTCAAGCTAGTTTCTAAGTCTAAAGGTCGCTTTTAGTATCAACTTTAAGCATGAAAATAACAGTTTTTCAACTGTTATCACAGATGTGATGGCAATCTTTTTAATTCTGGTGTCTGTGCTTTGACTGCTTCTTCCTTACCAATTATTTCAAATATTGGATCTTCCTTCGGACTCTTTTTCAATGTTTCCAAGTCCATCAGACATTCATCAATCAATTTCTCTTCTTCTTCATCTAAATCTTCACATGCATCAATGAGAGTTTTTTCTAATGGAGAAATATTTCGCACCATCCTTTCTTGCACCATACAAACTTCATCAAGTTCATCAAATTGAAAACATGCTTTGTCATCATTTGGATATGTCATGGCCTTGGATACATCAAAAGTGACTTCTTCATCATCAACTCTCAATTTAAGCTTACCATTTTCTACATCAATCAAAACTCTAGCAGTCTTCATAAAAGGTCTTCCAAGAATAAGAGGAACATCACTATTCCCTTCCATCTCCATCACAATAAAATCCACTGGGAATACAAATTTGTCAACTGATAACAGTTGAAAAACTGTTATTTTCATGATTAAAATTGACACTAAAAGCAACCTTTACACTTAGAAACTAGCTTGAAATCATGCTTTTCTTCATATTTTTAGAAATAAGAGAGCTGGACAGGTTTATGCTTGATTTCAGTGTTTTTGTGCAGGTTTTAAGGTGAATTTGGTGAAAGAAGTGAAGAAGGAGAGAGTTGAAATCAGAAAAGACAACAAAAAGTGCAAAAAGGAGAAGCCGAAGTCACCGCTGAGCGGCAGTTTACCGCTGAGCGGCAGTTTACCGCTGAGCGGCAGTTTACCGCTGAGCGGCAGTTTACCGCTGAGCGGCAGTTTACCGCTGAGCGGCAGTTTACCGCTGAGCGGCAGTTTACCGCTGAGCGGCACTTTGGAAGTCACGTGAGGTCCGCTGAGGGGCAAAATGGCCGCTGAGGGGAGAAAACAAGTCACGCACTGACCGCTGAGCGGTATTTTACCGCTGAGCGGCACTTTAATGGGCTTGGACTTGACTTTTTGTAATTTACGAATGATATATAAGCTTTAGGGTTTCCTAGGGTTAGGCATCTTTGGCAGAAACGAAGCAAACACTCTCTCTTCCACCCCTTGGGGTAGATTGGGAGATGGTGACAACTCTCCTCTTCTTTTTCACGGGTTTTTCTATCTCTTTCATTCTTTCATTATTGTTCATCTAGGTTCACCATGAATATGGTGAACTAAACTCTGTATGTTTGTTAGGGAATCAATGTAATCTTGTGAAACTCTCATATATGGAATCTGTTTTTACATCTTTTAATTAAGACTTATGCTTTCTTTTCATCATTAGTTAGGGTTTTTCCTCTTTGCTTAATGCTTGCATTTTTAACTCATTCGATGCATGATTATTGGTTTTGTCGATACGGGCACGTACGGGGAAGTCTAGATCCGGGGAATTTCTCCCAATATGATATTGGTTGTCGTTAAGCTCCTGCACTTATGAACTGATCATTATGAATGCTAGGAATTGCATGAACTCGTGATTAGGGAGAAGCCTTCTAGAAAGGTACTTTAGAGAGTGGCATTAACAATGATGATTTGAATGTTGAATTCCTAAAATATATGAGAGTGGATAAGATGAAATTGACCCCCAACAACATATTCATATCTATATTTCATTGAAAGTGTTTATCTTTTGCTTTTTGCCATTGATCAAAATTCATTCATACATGTTTATTTTCTGTCTTGCATATTAAACTCCAAATATTTCGTTTGTAAGTCTTAGTTAATCAAGAAACCACATAACTAAACTAGGCCGTGAGTCCTTTGGGAAGAACGATACTTGGTCTAACCAAGTTTATTACTTGAACGATTCGGTCATACTTGCCGATTGAAAACAAGTTTGTGACATCATAATTTGGTGTTCATAAATTTGTCCATCAAGTTTTTGGCGCCGTTGCCGGGGACTCGTGGTTTAACTGGTTAATTTGTGTGATTATTGATTATCTTTGACTTATTTTTTTATTTTTTAATTTAAATTTCGATTTTTTTTTATTTTATTTTATTTTCTGTTTTTATTTTTTTTAGTTTGTATTTTATTGGATTTTATTTTATTTTTCTGTTTTTCTGTTTTCTGTTTTTATTTTCTGAATCTTATATCTTCTCTTATATCTTTTTGTGCTAACCAAATCTTTTCTAGGGTTTTGTGTTCTTGTGTATGCAGGAGGCAATTCGAACTAGGAGCAAGAAAACAACAAAACCTCTACTTGAAGGATTAGAAGACAGTAGACGGAGGAGAAGAATCAGAACATCTAGAGAACTTTTCCCTCCTCCGGAAACTCTGTTGCAACCATCACCACAAGGTTCTGACAATAGCACAGAAAATATGGAGAATAATAATATCAGAAGAACTCTTGCTGATTACACCAATATAGCTGGACCTCAACACTTTAACAGCATAGCTAGACCTAGAGTCAATGCAGCCAATATGGAGGTCAAACCAGCACTGATCCAACTGGTGAAGAGCAATCAATTTAATGGGTTATCTCATGAAAGCCCATATGAGCACCTTACTACATTTAATGAAATTTGCAACACAGTGAAAATCAATGGGGTGCCAGACGAAGCAATCAAACTTAGTTTGTTTCCTTTCTCATTGGGAGGCAATGCTAAGCTTTGGTTGAACTCTTTTCCAGAAGGAAGTTTCACAGAGTGGGAAGCAGTGGTAACAAAGTTTTTGAACAAGTACTTTCCACAATCAAAGGTGACAAAAGGCAAGCAAGAGATATCTTCATTTAAGCAGGGCATGGAAGAATCACTGGGGCATGCATGGGATAGATACAAAAGTCTGCTAAGAAAAACACCCACGCATGGCTTTGAAGAACAGGAAGTAGTCTTAACTTTCCTTGGAGGGCTTGGTTCACAAACCAAGATGATGCTTGATGCCTCAGCAGGAGGCAATATTAAATGGAAAACTCCAGAGGAAGCTATAGAAATCATTGACAACATGGCTACTAGTGATAATGAGCTCAACAGTGAAAGAGGAGCTCCTATGCAACAAAAAGGGGTTCTCCAATTACAGACACATGATGTCTTGCTAGCTCAAAATAAAATTCTAACTCAACAGCTGGAGACTCTGACTAAAACTCTTGCACAATTACCTAAAGAGTTGAAAACTGCTGCACAGGTACAAACCCAGTTGTGCGAATTATGTGGAGGTGATCATATCAATGGTCAATGTGCTTTTCCAGTGGAAGCCTTGGAGGATGTTAATTTCATGGCTAATCAATTTCCATACCGTCAAGGGAATTACAATCAAGGGTGGAAACCACATCCAAGCATTGGTCAAGGGCAAACTGGGCAAGCAAATCAATATAATAAGCAGCAGCAGCAACCAACCTTTTGGCAACAGTTATCTATGCTTAATGAAAGATCAACAAGGTTGGAAGAAACTCTTCAGCAATTCATACAGAAAACTGAATCTTCTCAAAAGAGCACTGAAGCTGCTATAAAGAATTTGGAGATTCAAATGGGTCAGATTACCAAGCAATTGGAAGAAAGGCCAAATAGAAATTTTGGGGCTAATACTGAGGTTAACCCCAGAGAAGAGTGCAAAGTGGTAAAGAGTGTGAATGAAGAGATAATTGAGTTAGAAGAAGGAGAAACAGAAGAAAGAAGAAAAATAGAGAGCAAAAATACTTTTCCTTTTCCAATAAATCAAGGGAAACAAATGGACTTCACGGAATTATTCAGAATGGTGGATAATGAAGCACCTTGGGAACAGATTTTACAGAAAATTGCAGTTTACACAAAATCTGATGAAGAAATCTCTACAAAGAAGAGACGTAGAGATGATGAGGCAAAAGAGTGTATAACTGTTAAGAAAGAGTCATTCCCTCCTAAAGCATCAGATCCAGGCAGTTTTTCTATCCCTTGTACTATAGGGAAGAAAAAGGTAAAGAAAGCTCTCCTTGATTTAGGTTCAAGTGTTAACTTGATGCCTTATTCTTTACTGGAGCAAATCGGCAATGTTAAAGTGAAACCTGCAAAGGTTAAAATAGTAATGGCCGATGGATCTTCAAAGGAGCCATGTGGGATTGTAGAGGACATTATAGTTTGTGTTGGCAAACTTCAGTTCTTGGCAGACTTTGTGGTGATGAAGATGGAGACTGAGAAGATACCTATCATACTTGGAAGACCGTTTATGAAAACGGCCAGGGCTATCATAGATGTAAATGAAGGTATAGTGGTGCTCCAGGACAGAGAGGAGAGAGTGGTGGTAGATGTCTTCAAAGATGAGATGCAAGCAAAGGAGGAAGAAGCTAGTTATAAAGCTGCATTTCGAGATGCACCCATGACTAGCCGTAAAGAAGAAAATCTTGAGTTTTCAGGTAACCATTGTTTGTTGTTTCAGGTACCCAAGGAAGAAGAGATTGGAAGAGGAGAAGAAATTCCTAGAGACTGGAAGAAAAGAAGACTCCAACTTGGCACACCTGTAAGAATCAAGAACAAGTTGTGGGTTGTGAAGGGCTTTAAAGAGAAGGAGATGATAGAGATAGAGTCTCCATATTCTAGAAGAACCAAAACAGTTCAAAGGAAACAACTGAGGAGTTGGTGGAATGACAACATCAACTATAAAGAAGATGAAACTTGAACTTTATTGGGTCAAGCTAATGACATTAAAAGAGCGCTTGCTGGGAGGCAACCCAGTGAACTTTTGATTTGGTTTTGTAATTTTTAATTTGTGAACATTAGTTTTGTAATTATTTTGTTGGAGATAGCATCTACTGAAGGATGCTAGGTGGTTAAGTATCTACTGAAGGATACTATGGCTGTAACACCTACTGATGGGTGTTGGTAAGAAAATTTAACACCTACTGAAGGGTGTTGGTGGATTTTGGGTCAGGCTCGTGACGTTAAACAAGCGCTACCTGGGAGGCAACCCAGTTGATTGAATATTTCTGTTTGTTTATTTTAGTTAGGGTTTGCATAAGCATTTTGAACATTGAATTGCAGGGAACCAGTGAGGGGCACATATGGGAGGCACGTAGGTTAAGAAAAGAAGGAGAAGAGCACTTCACGAAAGTGCCGCTGAGCGGTACTTTACCGCTGAGCGGTACTCTCGCAGAATAGGGTTTTAGTTCCCCTTAGCGGGACCCGAGCCCATTAGGGTATTTTTAAACCCTAAGCTGCGCATTCTTTCACACTTTCAGACTTTTCTTTGCACAAACACTCCCACATACCTTCTCCAAGGTTTTCCACATCTTTTCACTCTTCCCTCTTAAGAAATTTTCTCTTCCACTCACTTTTTCACTAGTGTGCCATCAAAGTTTGGGGTTGGAAGAGAGCATTCTAGCTTGGAAGCATTCTCATTGCATCTAGTATCTCCACCCAAGTAAGTAAAATGCATTTTGTTCATTCTAGGGTTTTTGATTTTGAATATGATTGTCAAAGCATGAAGATTTAGGGGTTTTGATTTCTTGGCATGATTTGATGATATATTTGATGTTTGAACTGATTAAACTGCATGATTATGAACTGGAAAACTGAAAATTGCATTTGGGTGGAGTTAGGAAAGCTTTAAAATAGGTTTTTCAAAAATCTGCAGAGTTACCGCTGAGGGGTAAACTGCCGCTGAGCGGCACTCTGCTAGATTTGATTTTTCTGGTTTTGTGTGATCTGCAATGTGGTACTGGTGGCGCTGAGGGGGAATTCTGGCCCTCAGCGGTGGTTTAGCTTCGAAAGGAGTTATGTTCTATGTTTTACTAATGATTAACATCATGTTCTGTGGTTTTGTTTGTGTTTTGAATGTAGGAATGGCATCCTCATCAGGAAAAAGATTGAAAACCATGGCAACCAAGAGAAAGGAAAAGTAACCAGAGCAACCCCAATCTAGCAGGTTCCTCTCTAGGAAACATGAGAAGCACTTTAAAGTGGTTCAGGACAGGAGACTTCTGATGGAGAGAAAGGTTGGAATGATACCTAACCTTGCTCCTCAATTTGGAGAGCAAGTTTTAGGGAATGACTGGGGAAAGCTAGCCACTTATCCTGCACCTGCCAACATAGCTGTGGTTAAGGAATTTTACACCAATGCAAAGAAGATTGGTGATTATCCAGCTGAGAATTATTTGGGCTATGTCAGAGGCCATGCTATCAGATATGATCCTGATTCAATTAATAACTTTCTGGACACTGTATGGGCTGGTGAGCAGTGCCAGTTTGCTCTTTGCATGGAGGAAGGTGCTGATTATGAGGATGTGGAGAGAGTACTGTGTATACCTGGAGGACACTTCCAAAGGAATCGATCTGGCTCAGTGGTTAACATTAGGAGGACAGATTTGACTCCTCTTGCAAAGTATTGGATGGCGTTTTCTCATGCCAACATTCAGCCATGTTCACATGTGTCAGATATTACTCTCAGCAGGACTGTGCTATCAGAAACTTGAATGTTAATATTGGGCAGGTGATAGCTGATGAGATTAGTGTGTGCGCCAATACTTCAAACAACAAAGCACCACTGGGACATCCTTCTTTGATCACGCACCTTTCCAAGATAGCTGGGGTGGACACTTCTGCTCCACCTTTTGAGAGGCCAAGAAAAGCTATTGATGAGGCCTATTATAGACAGTACTGTGGAGGTGATGATGCAGCTCAGCAAGTTCCACCACGTCGTGCTCATAGAGAGAGAGGGCCAACACAGAGCCAGACATCTGCTGAGACACATGAAGCAGAGCCATTCCAGATGAGGGACATGTATATGTCTCTTATAGAGGCTCAGTTGCAGTCCATTCACAGAGGGCAGGTGGCCACTGCTGAGATGATTGTGGGGATGTATGATACACCTCCAGCCCACAGGTGGACTATGGATGAATTCCATAATGTGGTAGCTTGGCCAGAGGAGCCAGTGCATGGAGGAGGAGCTGGAGCAGCTGAAGCTTCGGCTAGAGAGATGGAAGAAGATGAAGCTGATGATGATGATGCATTTGAAGATGCTGAAGATGAGGAAGAAGAAGAAGATACAGAGGACAGCTCAGACTGATGAGGAGCTGAGATAGCATTTACTGATAAATGCTATCATGTGCTTATGTTTTGTGGTTTAAGTTTTCTGAACTTATTTGTTTTTGTTTTTAGATTAAGGTTTGATGTACTCTATTTGAAACCTGGTTTCTTGTGATGGTTTGCTATTAACTGTGATTGTGTGATAAGTAATGCTGAATGATGCTTATGATTGATTGATGTTGAGATGATGTGCACATTAAAATGCTTATACAAGTGATTCATAAGCTTTGTGAACAAATGCATGATATCATGATTGTGATTGTGAAATTAAGCAGGATGTGTATGTCAAATGTGAATGAGCTTATATGTGAGATTTTGAGCTCCAGAGTTGTTATTGTTAAATGCTATTACTTTGAAAGCATGAATGGTTTTGCCCAGGTTTTCTATGATTGAATCAATTGCTTGTTTTGCATCATATGATCAAGGCCGTTTGTTGGGAACCTTTTTATTGGCCAAATTTATAAAAATTAGCCCACTAGAAAAAGAACACTTTGTGTTCTATCCTTTGAACCCTTAGCTTTGAATATACACTGAAAACACTTGATTGAAAATCTTTACCTTGAGTTAAGTAGAAGATCTTGTGTGGTATTGTTAAATGTTCAAGTTTGGGGTTGTTGGGAAAACAGGAAAAGCATTGAGCTAAGAGTTAAAAAGTAAGAATATGCAAAGAAAAAGAAAAGAAAGGAAAAGAAGCAAAGCTCAATGCAAAGGCAAAAGAAAGTTGGGAAAGAATAAGATGATTGTGTTGTATGATTCTCTTAACTCAAGGGATTTGTGATCTAGAAAAACCAATTTTCTTGTTAGCCCAGCCACATTATAAGCCATAGAAAAGTCCTTGTGATGATGCATGCTTGTGAATGTTTTTGATTGTGGTAAAATGAAAGGCAAAGTTGATTCATGTGACATTGTGATAGTAGAGTGAATGAGTGATCATCTCTTATACACTTGAGTGTGAGTGAAACACTTGACTTAGTGAGGAAATATTACATGAACACATGAACATCCATGCTTAATTGATTGATCATTCATGAAAATAGCATTTGTTGGAATTTAAATGACTTTGTGAACACTAAAGCATGTGCACATCTTGATTAAACTCTTGGTCATAAGTTTGAGTGAAGTTGTTACTTATCTTGAAAAAGAGGATTTTTGAATGAGTGAACCATCATATGAATTGGTTGAAGATAGAGTTACATCTTGTTTGCTTGAGGACAAGCAAAGTTCTAAGTTTGGGGTTGTGATAACAGTTGAAAAACTGTTATTTTCATGATTAAAATTGACACTAAAAGCAACCTTTACACTTAGAAACTAGCTTGAAATCATGCTTTTCTTCATATTTTTAGAAATAAGAGAGCTGGACAGGTTTATGCTTGATTTCAGTGTTTTTGTGCAGGTTTTAAGGTGAATTTGGTGAAAGAAGTGAAGAAGGAGAGAGTTGAAATCAGAAAAGACAACAAAAAGTGCAAAAAGGAGAAGCCGAAGTCACCGCTCAGCGGCAGTTTACCGCTGAGCGACACTTTGGAAGTCACGTGAGGTCCGCTGAGGGGCAAAATGGCCGCTGAGGGGAGAAAACAAGTCACGCACTGACCGCTGAGCGGTATTTTACCGCTGAGCGGCACTTTAATGGGCTTGGACTTGACTTTTTGTAATTTACGAATGATATATAAGCTTTAGGGTTTCCTAGGGTTAGGCATCTTTGGAAGAAACGAAGCAAACACTCTCTCTTCCACCCCTTGGGGTAGATTGGGAGATGGTGACAACTCTCCTCTTCTTTTTCACGGGTTTTTCTATCTCTTTCATTCTTTCATTATTGTTCATCTAGGTTCACCATGAATATGGTGAACTAAACTCTGTATGTTTGTTAGGGAATCAATGTAATCTTGTGAAACTCTCATATATGGAATCTGTTTTTACATCTTTTAATTAAGACTTATGCTTTCTTTTCATCATTAGTTAGGGTTTTTCCTCTTTGCTTAATGCTTGCATTTTTAACTCATTCGATGCATGATTATTGGTTTTGTCGATACGGGCACGTACGGGGAAGTCTAGATCCGGGGAATTTCTCCCAATATGATATTGGTTGTCGTTAAGCTCCTGCACTTATGAACTGATCATTATGAATGCTAGGAATTGCATGAACTCGTGATTAGGGAGAAGCCTTCTAGAAAGGTACTTTAGAGAGTGGCATTAACAATGATGATTTGAATGTTGAATTCCTAAAATATATGAGAGTGGATAAGATGAAATTGACCCCCAACAACATATTCATATCTATATTTCATTGAAAGTGTTTATCTTTTGCTTTTTGCCATTGATCAAAATTCATGCATACATGTTTATTTTCTGTCTTGCATATTAAACTCCAAATATTTCGTTTGTAAGTCTTAGTTAATCAAGAAACCACATAACTAAACTAGGCCGTGAGTCCTTTGGGAAGAACGATACTTGGTCTAACCAAGTTTATTACTTGAACGATTCGGTCATACTTGCCGATTGAAAACAAGTTTGTGACATCATAATTTGGTGTTCATAAATTTGTCCATCATCAACCTTCACTAGAACATCTTCAACCACTCCATATGGATATTTAAGAGACCTGTCCGCCAATTGAAGAGCCATTCTGGTTGGTTTAATTTCCAACCCCTGAATTGTTCTGCACATGGATAACGACATTAAATTAATGCTAGCTCCCAAATCAATCAATGCTCTTCGAACTTTCACATCTCCTATGGTGCATGGAATAGTGAAGCTTCCTGGATCTTTAAGTTTAGGAGGTAGTTTCTGTATGATTGCACTACAGTTACCCTGTACATTAATAGTTTCCTTTTCAATGTACTTGTGTTTCTTTGTGAGGAGTTCCTTCAAAAACTTTGCATATGCTGGCATCTGTTGCAATGCTTCAGAGAATGGTATAGTGATCTCCAGCTTCTTAAACAACTCCATGAATCTTTCCAACTGCTTTTCTTTCTCCTTCCTCGAATAACTCTTTGGATAAGGAAGTGGCTTTTCATACTCTTTTTCTTTTTGTCTCTCCTCTCTCTCTTCTTTTTTCTTTTTCTCTCTCTCAACTCTTTCTTTCCACTCACATGTTTCTTTTTCACTCTTACTCTCATTTTCTTTCTCTTCTCTTTCTTTTTTTCTCTCTTCTAACACTCTACCACTTCTGGTCACAACATTTTTACACTCCTTTCTGAGATTATCATGTTTCATCTTATCAACTATTCTCTTAACATAAACCTCCATATTTTTAAATGCATCATCATCCACATTCTGACAATAAGACGCATTTGTCTTCAAGAATCATTGGAAAGTCTCTTCAAGTTTTGTTGTTTTCTCAACTGGAGTAAATTGCATTTGCCATTTTTGTTGTTGCACTTGAACCATTGAGACCTGTTGTATTTCCTGTGTTATTTGAGAAAGCTTCATAATTACCTCTTCAAGCTGTTGAGATATAATTCTATTTTGAATAAGCAAAGCATCATTTGATTGTAACAACTCCTTCTGACTAAGATATCCTCTTTCAATGTTGAGTTCGTTGTCACTAGTAGCCATATTTTCAATAATTTCAGTTGCTTCCTCTGGAGTTTTCCATTTAATGTTTCCTCCTGCTGAGGCATGAAGCATCATCTTAGTTTGTGAACCAAGACCTCCAAGGAAGGTTAGGACTACTTCTTCATCTTTGAAACCATGCATGGGCGTTTTTCGTAACACGCTTTTATATCTGTCCCATGCATGCCCTAGTGATTCTTCCATGCCCTGCTTAAATGAAGAAAGCTCTTGCTTGCCTTTTATCCTCTTAGATTGTTGATGGACAAATTTGTAAGCACCAAAATATGATGTCACAAACTTGTTTCACAATCGGCAAGTATGATCGAATCGTTTCAAGTAATAAACTTGGTAAGACCAAGTATCGTTCTCCCAAAGGACTCACGGCCTAGTTTAGTTATGTGATTTGTTGATTAGCTAAGACTTAAGAACACAATAATTGAAGTTTAATATGCAAAGACGAAAATTAAATATGTATGCATGAATTGATCAATGACAAAGACAAAAGATAAACACTTTCAAGGAAATATATGAATGAATATGTTGTTGGGGGTCAATTTCATCTCATCCACTCTCATATACTTTAGGAATTCAACATTCAAATCATCATTGTTAATGCCACTCTCTAATGTACCATTCTAGATGGCTTCTCCCTAATCAAATAGTTCATACAATTCCTAGCATTCCTAATGATTAGTTCATGAGTGCAGGAGCTTAAAGGCAACCAATATAATATTGTCAGTATAATATTGGGAGAAATTCCCCGGATCTAGATTTCCCCGTACGTGTCCGTATCAACAAAACCAATAATCATGCATTAGAATGAGTTAAACAATGCAAGCATTGAGCAAAGAGGAAAAACCCTAACTAATGATGAAAGAAAGCATATGTCTTAATTCAAAGATGTACTCAACAAATCCATATATGAGAGCTTCAAGAGATTACTTTGATTCCCCAACAAACATACAAGGTTTAGTTCACCATATTCATGGTGAACCTAGATGAATAACAATGAAAGTATGAAAGAATAAACCCAATAAAGTGGAAGAGGTAGCCTGAGCATCCAAGATCCTCCTTCAAAGGGGTGAAAGAGAGAGTGTTTTCCTCGTTTCTGCCAAAGATACCTAACTATAGGACGTGCAAGCCCTTATATACTAATCTAGAGTTACAAAAGATTACAAAAGTCCAAGCCCAAAAAGTGCCGCTCAGCGGTATTTACCGCTCAGCGGTGATTGCGCGTCTTCTTTCTTCCCCTCAGCGGCCATTTTGCCCCTCAGCGGTTCCAACGTCACCTCTTGAGTGCCGCTCAGCGGTAGTTTGCCGCTGAGCGGTGCCTTCGACTTCTCCTTTTTGCAGTCTTTCTTGTCTTTTCTAATGTCCTCTCTCTTATTCTTCACTTCTTTCACCAAATTCACCTCAAAACCTGCACAAAAACACTTAAATCAAGCATAAACCTGTCCAGCTCTCTTATTTCTGAAAATATAAACAAAAGGCATGATTTCAAGCTAGTTTCTAAGTCTAAAGGTTGCTTTTAGTATCAACTTTAAGCATGAAAATAACAGTTTTTCAACTGTTATCACAACCCCAAACTTAGAACTTTGCTTGTCCTCAAGCAAATAAAATGTAACTCCATCTCCAACCAATTCATATGATGGTTCACTCATTCAAAATCCTCTTTTCAAGATAAGTAATAACTTCACTCAAACTTAAGACCAAGAGTTCAATCAAGATGTGCACATGCTTTAGTGTTCACAAAGTCATTTAAATTCCAACAAATGCTATTTTTCATGAATGATCAATCAATTAAGCATGGATGTTCATGTGCTTATGGAATATTTCCTCACTAGGTAAAGTGTTTCACTCAACACACAAGTGTATAAGAGGTAAAGTGTTTCACTCATTCACTCCACTATCACAATGTCACATGAATCAACTTTGCCTTTCATTTAACCACAATCAAATACATTCACAAGCATGCATCATCACAAGGACTTTTCAATGGCTTATAATGTGGCTGGGCTAACAAGAAAATTGGTTTTTCTGGATCACAAAATCCTTGAGTTAAGAGAATCATAACAACACAATCTTCTTATTCATTCCCAACTTTCTTTTGCCTTTGCTTTTGCATTTGCATTGAGCTTTGCTTCTTTTTCTTTTCTTTTCTTTGCATATTCTTACTTTTTAGCTGTTAGCTCAATGCTTTTTCCTTTTTCATGTTTCCCCAATAACCCCAAACTTGAACATTTAACAATACCACACAAGATCTTCTACTTAACTCAAGGTAAAGATTTTCAATCAAGGGTGTTCAGTGTATATTTAAGGCTAAGGGTTCAAAGGATAGAACACAACGTGTTCTCTTTTAGAAGGCTAACTTTATGAATTTGGCCAATAAAAAGGGTTTCAAAAACACGGCCTTTGATCATATGATGCAAAACAAGCAATTGATTCAATCATAGAAAACCTGGGCAAAGTCATTCATGCTTTCAAAGTAACAGCATTCAACAATAACAACTCTGGAGCTCAAAACCTCACATATAAGCTCATTCACATTTGACATGCCATGCACATCCTGCTTAATTTCACAATCACAATCATGATATTACACATTTGTTCACAAAGCTTGTGAATCACCTATATAAGCATTTTAATGTGCACATCATCTCAACATCAATTAATCATAAGCATCATTCAGCATTACTTATCACACAATCACAGTTAATAGCAAACCATCACAAGAAACTAGGTTTCAAATAGAGTACATCAAACCCTAATCTAAAAACAAAAACAAATAAGTTCAGAAAACTTAAACCACAAAAGCATAATCATATGATAGCATTCATCAGTAAATGCTATCTCAGCTCCTCATCAGTCTGAGCTGTCCTCTGTATCTTCCTCTTCTTCCTCATCATCATCATCATCAAACGCATCCTCCTCCTCAGCTTCATCTTCATCCATGTCTCGGGCTGAAGCTTCAGCTGCTTCAGCTCCTCCATGCCATGGTTCTTCTGGCCAAGCTACCACATTATGGAATTCATCCATAGTCCACTTGTGTGCTGGAGGGGTATCATACATCCCCACTATCATCTCAGCCGTGGCCACCTGCCCTCTGTGGATGGACTGCAACTGAGCACCTATAAGAGACATATACATGTCCCTCATCTGGAATGGTTCTGCCTCATGAGTATCAGCAGAAGTCCTGCTCTGTGCTGGCCTTCTCTCTCTACGAGCCTGGCGTGGTGGCACTGGCTGGGCTGCCTCCTCACCTCCACAGTACTGTCTGTAATAGGCCTCATCTATAGCTTTTCTTGGCCTCTCAAATGGTGGAACAGAAGTGTCCAACCCAGCTAGCTTGCAAAGGTGAGTGATCAAAGAAGGATGTCCTAGTGGTGCTTTGTTGTTTGAAGTGTTAGCACACACACTAATCTCATCAGCTATCACCTGCCCAATATTAACATTCAAGTTTCTGATAGCACAGTAGATGAAGAGTGCCCTGCTGAGAGTAATATCTGACACATGTGAACATGGCTGAATGTTGGCATGAGAAAATGCCATCCAATACTTTGCAAGAGGAGTCAAATCTGTCCTCCTAATATTAACCACTGAGCCAGATCTATTCCTTTGGAAGTGTCCTCCAGGTATGCACAATACTCTCTCAACATCCTCAAAGTCAGCACCTTCCTCCATGCTAAGAGCAAACTGGCATTGCTCACCAGCCCACACAGTATCCAGAAAGTTATTGATGGAGTCAGGATCATACCTGATAGCATGGCCTCTAACATAGCCCAAATAATTCTCAGCTGGATAATCACCAATCTTCTTTGCATTGGTGTAGAATTCTTTCACCACAGCTATGTTGGCAGGTGATGGATAAGTGGCTAGCTTCCCCCAATCATTCCCTAACACTTGCTCTCCAAATTGAGGAGCAAAGTTAGGTATCATTCCAACCTTTCTCTCCATTAGAAGTCTCCTGTCCTGAACCACCCTAAAGTGCTTCTCATGTTTCCTAGAGAGGAACCTGCCATTATGGGGCTGCTCTGGTTCCTTTTCCTTTCTCTTGGTTGCCATGGTTTTCAATCTCTTTCCTGAAGAAGATGCCATTCCTACATTCAATCATAAATCCAAAACCACAGAACATGATGTTAATCATTAGTAAACACAAAACAAAACTCCTTTTGAAGCTAAACCACCGCTGAGGGCCAGAATTTCCCCTCAGCGCCACCAGTGCCACACGCAACAAACCAGAAAAAGCAAATCTGGCAGAGTGCCGCTCAGCGGTAAATGCCGCTCAGCGGTGATCTGCAGATTTTTGCAAATCTCGTTTTTAAACTGTCCTAACTCCACCCAAATGCAATTTTCAGTTTTCCAGTTCATAATCAAGCAGTTTAATCGGTTCAAACATCAAATATATCATCAAATCATGCCTAGAAATCAAAACCCCTAAATATTCATGCTTTGACAATCACAGTCAATTTCAAGAACCCTAGAATGAACAAAATGCATTTTACTTACTTGGGTGGAGATGCTAGATGATATGAGAATGCTTCCAAACTAGAATGCTCTCTTCCAACCCCAAACTTTGATAGCACACTAGTGTAAAAGTGAGTGGAAGAGAAATTTTCTAAAGAGGGAAGAGTAAAAAGATGTGGGAAACCTAAGAGGAGATATGTGGGAGTCTTAATGCAGAGAAGAGCTTGAAAGAATATAAAAACGCGCAGCTTAGGGTTTAAAAATACCCCAATGGGCTCGGGTTCCGCTAAGGGGAACTTAAGCCCATCTGCGATAGTACCGCTCAGCGGTAATTGCCGCTCAGTGGCACTTTCTTGATGTGCTCTTCTCCTTCTTTTCTTGACCTACGTGCCTTCCTAGCATACCCCTCATAGGTTCCCTGCAATTCAATGTTAAAAATGCTTATGCAAATCCTAAAAATAAACAAACAGAAAACAATCAATCAACTGGGTTGCCTCCCAGGTAGCGCTTGTTTAACGTCACGAGCCTGACCCAAAATCCACCAACACCCATCAGTAGGTGTTTCAAACTTACCAGCACCCATCAGTAGGTGCAAAATCTTCTCACCAACACCCATCAGTAGGTGTTACAAACTTAGTATCCTTCAGTAGATACTTAACCACCTAGCATCCTTCAGTAGATGCTAAATCCAACAAAATAATGTCCAGAATAATGTTCACAAATTACAAATTATAAAACCAAATCAAAAGTTTGTAAATCTACTGGGTTGCCTCCCAGCAAGCGCTTCTTTTACGTCACTAGCTTGACCCTGTTAAAGCTCACGTTCCATCTTCTTTATAATTGATGTAGTCCTTCCACCAACCTTTCAACTGCTTCCTTTGGACTGTTTTGGACTCTCTAGAATATGGAGACTCTATCTCTATCATCTCCTTCTCTTTAAAGCCTTTTATAACCCACAACTTGTTCTTGAGTCTTACAGGTATGCCAAGTTGGAGTTTTAATTTTTTCCAGTCTCTAGGAACTTCTTCTCCTTTTCCAATCTCTTCTACCTTGGGTGCCTGAAAATACAAACAATGGTTATCAGAAACCTCAAGATTTTTATTTTTACCTCTAATTATGGGTGCATCTCGAAATGCAGCTTTATAACTGGCTTCTTCCTCCTTTGCTTGTGTTTCATCTTTGAAGACATCCACCACCACTCTCTCCTCTCTGTCTTGGAGAACCACTATACCTTCATTCACATCTATGATAGCCCTGGCCGTTTTCATAAACGGTCTTCCAAGTATAAAAGGTATCTTCTCGGTTTCCATCTTCATCACCACAAAGTCTGCCAAGAACTGAAGTTTGCCAACACAAACTACAATGTCTTCTGCAATCCCACATGGCTCCTTTGAAGATCCATCAGCCATTACAAGATTAACCTTTACAGGTTTTATTTCAACATGGCCAATTTGCTCCAATAGAGAATAAGGCATCAAGTTAACACTTGAGCCTAAATCAAGGAGAGCTTTCTTTACCTTTTTCTTCCCTATAATGCAAGGGATAGAAAAACTGCCTGGATCTGCTGCTTTTGGTGGGAATGATTCTTTCTTAACAGTTATACACTTTTCTTCCTCATCCTCTCTACGTCTTCTTTTTGTCGAGGTTCCTTCATCTGATTTGGTGTAAACTGCTATTTTCTGTAGAATTTGTTCCCAAGGAGCTTCATTATCAACCATTTTGAATAAATCTGTGAAATCCATTGGTTTCTCCTGATTTGTTAGAAAAGGAAAAGTGTCCTTTCTTTCTTCTTCTCTTCTCTCTTCTGTTTCATCTTCTTCCAACTCAATGATCTCTTCATTTACACTCTTGACCACTTTGCACTCTTCTCTGGGGTTAACCTCAGTATTAGCCCCAAAGTTTCTGTTGGGTCTTTCTTCCAATTGCTTGGTGATCTGACCCATCTGAATCTCCAAATTCTTTATAGCAGCTTCAGTGCTCTTTTGAGAAGATTCAGTTTTCTGGATGAATTGCTGAAGAGTTTCTTCCAACCTTGTTGATCTGTCATTAAGCATAGATAATTGTTGCCACAAGGTTGGTTGCTGCTGCTGCTTATTATACTGATTAGCCTGCCCAGTTTGTCCTTGGCCAATGCTTGGATGTGGTTTCCAACCCTGATTATAATTCCCTTGACGGTATGGAAACTGATTAGCCATGAAGTTAACATCCTCCATGGCCTCCACTGGAAAAGCACACTGGCCATTTATGTGATCACCTCCACATAGTTCGCACAACTGGGTTTGTATCTGGGCAGCAGACTTCAACTCTTTAGGTAATTGAGCCAAAGTTTTTGTCAGAGTCTCTAGCTGTTGAGTTAGAATTTTATTCTGTGCTAGCAGAGCATCATGCGTTTGTAATTGTAGAACCCCTTTCTGTGGCATAGGAGCTCCTCTTTCATTGTGCAGCTCATTATCACTTGTAGCCATATTTTCAATGATTTCAGTTGCTTCCTCTGGAGTCTTCCATTTGATATTGCCTCCAGCTGAGGCATCTAGCATCATCTTGGTTTGTGAACCAAGCCCTCCAAGGAAAGTTAGGACTACTTCTTGATCTTCAAAGCCATGCGTGGGAGTTTTACGTAACAAGCTTTTATACCTATCCCATGTATGTCCAAGTGATTCTTCCATGCCCTGCTTGAATGAAGATATCTCTTGCTTTCCCTTAGTCACTTTAGATTGTGGGAAGTATTTATTCAAAAACTTTGCAACCACTGCTTCCCACTCCGTGAAACTTTCTTCTGGAAAAGAGTTCAACCAAAGCTTAGCATTGCCTCCCAATGAGAAAGGAAACAAGCTAAGTTTGATAGCTTCGTCTGGCACCCCATTAATCTTGACCGTGTTACAGATCTCATTAAATGTTGTAAGGTGCTCATATGGGCTTTCATGTGATAACCCATTAAATTGATTACTCTTTACCAGTTGAATTAATGCTGGTTTGACCTCCATGTTGGCTGCATTGACTCTAGGTCGAGCTATGCTATTGAAGTGCTGAGGTCCAGCAAGATTAGTGTAATCTGCAAGAGTTCTTCTAGCATTATTATTGTTCTCCATACTCCCTGTGCTATGAACAGAACCTTGTGGTGATGATTGTAGGAGAGTTTCAGGAGAAGGGAAAAGTTCTCTGGACGTTCTGATTCTTCTCCTCCTTCTACTCTCGTCTAGCCCTTCAAGTAGTGGTTCTGTTGTTTTCTTACTTCTAGTTCGAATTGCCTCCTGCATGCACAAGAAAACAAAACCCTAGAAAAGATTTGTTAGCACAAAAAGATATAGAAGAAAATAAAGATTGAAAAGATATAAGAAGATAAAAGATTTAGAAGATAGAATCAAATAAAATAGAATAAAACCTAATCTAAAAAAATAAAATCTAATCTAAAAGATAAAATAAAATAAAATCTAACCTAACCTAAAAGATAGAATAAGAATAAAATAAAATCTAACCTAAAAAGATAAAAAGATAAAATCTAATAAAATAAAATAAAATCTAATCTAAAAAGATAAAATAAAATAAAATAAAAACCGAAAAATAAAAAACAGAAAATAAAAACAGAAAACAGAAAAACAGAAAACAAAAAAAAAAAAAAAATCAAATCAAATCAAATAAAATACAAACTGAAAAATATAAACAGAAAAATAAAATAAAATAAAAATTCGAAATTAAAATAAAATCTAATCTAAAAAGATAAAAATAAAATCTAAAAAGATAAAATAATAAAAACAGAAAAAATAAAAACAGAAATTCAAAATTAAAGTCAAAGATAATCAATAATCACACAAATTAACCAGTTAAACCACGAATCCCCGGCAACGGCGCCAAAAACTTGATGGACAAATTTGTAAGCACCAAAATATGATGTCACAAACTTGTTTCACAATCGGCAAGTATGACCGAATCGTTTCAAGTAATAAACTTGGTAAGACCAAGTATCGTTCTCCCAAAGGACTCACGGCCTAGTTTAGTTATGTGATTTGTTGATTAGCTAAGACTTAAGAACACAATAATTGAAGTTTAATATGCAAAGACGAAAATTAAATATGTATGCATGAATTGATCAATGACAAAGACAAAAGATAAACACTTTCAAGGAAATATATGAATGAATATGTTGTTGGGGGTCAATTTCATCTCATCCACTCTCATATATTTTAGGAATTCAACATTCAAATCATCATTGTTAATGCCACTCTCTAATGTACCATTCTAGATGGCTTCTCCCTAATCAAATAGTTCATACAATTCCTAGCATTCCTAATGATTAGTTCATGAGTGCAGGAGCTTAAAGGCAACCAATATAATATTGTCAGTATAATATTGGGAGAAATTCCCCGGATCTAGATTTCCCCGTACGTGTCCGTATCAACAAAACCAATAATCATGCATTAGAATGAGTTAAACAATGCAAGCATTGAGGAAAGAGGAAAAACCCTAACTATTGATGAAAGAAAGCATATGTCTTAATTCAAAGATGTACTCAACAAATCCATATATGAGAGCTTCAAGAGATTACTTTGATTCCCCAACAAACATACAAGGTTTAGTTCACCATATTCATGGTGAACCTAGATGAATAACAATGAAAGTATGAAAGAATAAACCCAATAAAGTGGAAGAGGTAGCCTGAGCATCCAAGATCCTCCTTCAAAGGGGTGAAAGAGAGAGTGTTTTCCTCGTTTCTGCCAAAGATACCTAACTATAGGACGTGCAAGCCCTTATATACTAATCTAGAGTTACAAAAGATTACAAAAGTCCAAGCCCAAAAAGTGCCGCTCAGCGGTGATTGCGCGTCTTCTTTCTTCCCCTCAGCGGCCATTTTGCCCCTCAGCGGTTCCAACGTCACCTCTTGAGTGCCGCTCAGCGGTAGTTTGCCGCTGAGCGGTGCCTTCGACTTCTCCTTTTTGCACTCTTTCTTGTCTTTTCTAATGTCCTCTCTCTTATTCTTCACTTCTTTCACCAAATTCACCTCAAAACCTGCACAAAAACACTTAAATCAAGCATAAACCTGTCCAGCTCTCTTATTTCTGAAAATATAAACAAAAGGCATGATTTCAAGCTAGTTTCTAAGTCTAAAGGTTGCTTTTAGTATCAACTTTAAGCATGAAAATAACAGTTTTTCAACTGTTATCAATTGTGGAAAGTACTTGTTTAAAAATTTTGTGACCACTACTTCCCACTCTGTGAAACTTTCTTCTGGGAAAGAATTCAACTAAAGCTTAGCATTGCCTCCCAATGAGAAAGGAAACAAGCTAAGTTTGATAGCTTCGTTTGACACCCCATTAATTTTGACTGTGTTGCAAATCTCATTGAAGGTAGTGAGGTGCTCATATGGGCTTTCATGAGATAACCCATTGAATTGGTTGCTTTTTACCAGTTGGATCAGTGCTGGTTTGACCTCCATGTTAGCTGCATTGACTCTAGGTCTAGCTATACTGTTAAAGTGCTGAGGTCCAGCTATATTGGTGTAATCAGCAAGAGTTTTTCTAACATTGTTGTTCTCCATATTTTCTGTGCTATTGTCAGCACCTTCTGGTGATGGTTGCAACAGAGTTTCCGGAGGAGGGAAAAGTTCTCTAGATGTTCGGATTCTTCTCCTCCGTCTACTCTCGTATAAACCTTCAAGCAGAGGTTCTGTTGTTTTCTTGCTCCTAGTTCGAATTGCCTCCTGCATACACAAGAACACAAAACCCTAGACTATTTGGTTAGCACAAAATGATATAGGAGAAGATAAAAACAGAAAACAGAAAAATACAAATAAAAACCGAAAAATCAAAAACAGAAAATAAAAATAGAAATTCAAAATTAAAGAAGTCAAAGATAATCAATAATCACACAAATTAACCAGTTAAACCACGAGTCCCCGGCAGCGGCGCCAAAAACTTGATGCACAAATTTATGATCACCAAAATATGATGTCACAAACTTGTTTTACAATTGGCAAGTATGACCGAATCGTTCAAGTAATAAACTTGGTAAGACCAAGTATCGTTCTTCCCAAAGGACTCACGGCCTAGTTTAGTTGTGTGGTTTGTTGATTAGCTAAGACTTAAAAACGAAATATTTGGATTATACTATGCAAAAGACGAAAATAAACATGTATGCATGAGGTTTTGATCAATGGCAAAAGAAAAAGATAAACACTTTCAATGAAATATATGAATGAATATGTTGTTGGGGTTCAATTTCATCTTATCCACTTCTCATATATTTTAGGAATTCAACATTCAAATCATCATTGTTAATGCCACTCTCTAAAGTACCTTTCAAGAAGGCTTCTCCCTAATTACGAGTTCATACAATTCCTAGCATTCCTAATAATTAGTTCATCAAGTGCAGGAGCTTAACGACAACCAATATAATATTGGGAGAGATTCCCCGGATCTAGACTTCCCCGTACGTGCCCGTATCGACAAAACCAATAATCATGCATCGAATGAGTTAAACGACGCAAGCATTAAGCAAAGAGGAAAAACCCTAACTAATGATGAAAGAAAGCATAGGTCTTAAATATAAGATGTAAAATCAAATTCCATATATGAGAGCTTCAAAAGATTACATTGATTCCCCAACAAGCATACAAGGTTTAGTTCACCATATTCATGGTGAACCTAGATGAATAACAATGAAAGAATGAAAGATAAAACCCTAGAAAGGTGAAGAGGAAGCCTGAGCATCCAAGATCCTCCTTCAAAGGGGTGGAAGAGAGAGTGTTTGCTTCGTTTCTGCCAAAGATACCAAACCCTAGGAAACCCTAAAGCTTATATATTATTCGTAAATTATAGAAAATCAGGTCCAAGCCCATAAAAGTGCCACTCAGCGGTAAGTGCGTCTCGTTTCTTCCCCTCAGCGGCCATTTTGCCCCTCAGCGGATCTCCCGTAAGCTCCTGATTGCCGCTCGGCGGTAAACTGCCGCTGAGCGGTGACTTCGGCTTCTCCTTTTGCACTTTTTTCACCAAATTCACCTTAAAACCTGCACAAAAACACTGAAATCAAGCATAAACCTGTCCAGCTCTCTTATTTATGAAAATATGAAGAAAAGCATGATTTCAAGCTAGTTTCTAAGTATAAAGGTTGCTTTTAGTATCAATTTTAAGCATGAAAATAACAGTTTTTCAACTGTTATCAGTGCCAAGCCAAGTAAGAAAGGTAAAAATGTTTTTTGTCACAGCTAAAAGAGGAAGAAAAAGACAGCAAAGGAAAAAGTGTTCATCAAGACTCCTTGGAGAAATATGAAGAATTTAGACCAGGAATTCCAGTGAGATTCAACAAAAAGCTGTGGGTTGTGAAGGAACTCAGAACTGATGGACTGATAGAGATTGAATCTCCAATTTCCAGGAGAATCAAAAAGGTGAACAGGAAGTTATTGAAGGACTATTTGTGTGAAGAAGGAAAAGACAACACCAAAATCAGACATATGACATGAACTTATTGGGTCAAGCTAGTGACGTTAAAGAAGCGCTTGCTAGGAGGCAACCCAATGTTTTACAAACTTTTATTTGTTTAGTGTTTCTTTAAATTTTCAATTTTTTTCTGTTTATTTTGTGTTTGCTTTGGGTCAAGCTAGTGACGTTAAAGAAGCGCTTGCTGGGAGGCAACCTAGTATTTCTACATTTTTTTTGTTATGCCTGCTTTTGTTTGTTTTAGTCCAGTGTGCTTAACCTATAATAACTGAAGGTTTGAGGGGTGAAGATAGATTATTTGATTGATTTAAGTGTTGTTGTGAGGGTTAGGGAAAAGAAATTGAAAAAAAATTCTAAGTTGAATCTAAGAACTCAAGGCCAGGTCCACCCAAAACAAGCTAAAAACCAAAGGGGGAAAAGTGCCTCCGCCGCTTGAGCGCCCTCTAAGGGGTGCTCGGGTGGCGCGACTGCAGACTTGGTTTTTAAGTTGGGGCTTGAGTGAGATTTCGGCCCACTTCATTCTTTTTACACTCTAGGGTTCGCCCAAGCCCCCTCTCTCAGATTCTCCTCACTATAGCCTTCCTAAACACCTCTCCGAAGTCCTCTCTTCACTTCCCCCCTTCAATTTTCCACCAAAAATCCTATTTCTCACTTGATTTACACTTTCCAACCATCAAAGTTTGGGGTTTTTTTTGACTGTGTGGCTGCTAGGGTCCTGTCTTGTGCACTTAATTTGAGCTTCAATATTTGTTTTCTTATCTCCAACCAAGTAAGTTCTTGTTATGTTATGGATTGAGCATTTTAAAGTTTGAATTTTTAAGGATTTTGATGAGAAAGTTTTACTTTTGATGCTTTATACTGTCTATGCTTGATTTCCCACTGTTTGGACCGATAAAATTGTGCCAATTTTGATCTGAACTGAATTAAAACTGATTTTGAAAAAGGAAGAAACAACAAGGTTACGCTTGGCTGCACCGCGCGCTACTCAAGCTCCCCCTAAGGGGCACCCAAGAGGCAAGCGGCAATGACAGATTTGTTTGTTTTTTTGATTATTTTGTTTTTGGCTATTTGATTTTGTGCAGGAATGGCATCTTCTTCAGGAAAAAGGTTTAAAACCCTTGGTTCCCCAAAGAAAATGGGACAAAGAGGAAGGAGAAGGAGCAGTTTTACTCGAACAAGTTCAGAACCCCTGCTCATGAAAGATACTTCCCACAAGTGGAGGGAAGAAAATTGCTAATGGAAGGAAGGTGGCATCCATACCATCCTTAGCTCCCCAGTTTGAAAGGGAGCTGAACACTAGAGACTGGGGCCACCTGGCAGTCTACCCCTCTCCCGTCAATGTGGACATAGTCAAAGAGCTTTACACAAATGCTAAAGCATTTGGGGGAGAAGATGAGACATACTTCAGCTACGTGAGGGGTAAGAGGATTATTTTTTATGCTGATGCTATTAACTGCTTCCTTGGTATAGAGTGGGAGAGGGAGCAATGTCAGTTTGCCTCATCCATGCTGGAAGGGGTGAATTATGAGGATGTGGAGCGGACCTTATGTATGCCTGGAGGGCACTTTCAGAGGAACCGGTCTAGGGCACCCATCCACCTTACTAGACCCCATCTGACGCCTCTAGCGAAGTATTGGATGGCATTCTCTCATGCCAACATCCAGCCCTGCTCTCAAGTTTCTAACATCACTATTCATAGGGCTATCCTTCTTTGCTATATTCTCAGGGGCCTTAATGTTAACATAGGTGTTAACTCTCGGCAAGTGTAACTGAATCGTATCAAGTAATAATAAATGGTAAGACCAAGTATCGTTTCCCAAGAGACTCACGCCACTAAACAATTATGTGATTACTCAACTAATTAAGACTAAAGAAAAAATTTTGGGGGTATTGAATGCAAATGCAATAAAATAAACATGAATGCAATTTGATCAATTGAGGTTAAATACAATAATGAATGAATGAAGTTGATGATATTGTTGTTGGGGTTTAGATTTCACCTAATTTACTCTCATGCATATATGAATTCATCTTTCTTCATTAATGTTAATGTCACTTTCTAATTTACCTTAAACCCAATGTCTCGGTGAAGAAAGCCTACTCCTAATCACTAGTTTACAATGTCTTGTCTCCCTAGCAATTATTCATGCATTACATTTGCACAGAAGCTTAAAGACAACCAACCCTCATATCCCTATGTCTAGGAAATACTACTTTTCTTGATGATTGATAACAGTTTAAAAACTGTTATTTTGATGCTTAAAATTGATAGTAAAAGTAACCTTTAACGCTTAGAAACTAGCTTGGAATCATGCTTTTGTTTATATTTTTGGAAATAAGAGAGTTGGACAGGTTTATGCTTGATTTCAGTGTTTTATGCAGGTTTTAAGGTGAATTTGATGAAAGGAGTGAAGAAGGATAGAGATGGAATCAGAAAAGAACTCAAAAAGTGCAAAAGAAGAGAAGTTGCAAGTACCGCTCAGCGACAGTTTACCGCTGAGCGGCACTAATGAACACCCGCTGGCTCCGCTAAGGGGTGAAAGTGCAGTTGAGGGGAAGAATCAACACACGCACTTACCGCTGAGCGGTAGTTTACCGCTGAGCGACAGTATTTTGGGCTTAAGCCCACTCTTCTGTAATATTTCGAATAGTATATAAGCTTTAGGACTTCCTAGGGTTTGTATCTTTGGCAGAGTACGAAGCAAACACTCACCTTTCCACCCCTTGGAGGAAGATCTTGGATGCTAAGGCTACCTACTCAACTTTCTAGGGTTCTATCTTTCACTCTTTCATTGTATTTCATCTAGTTTCACCATGAATATGGTGAACTAAATTCTTGTTGATGTTGGGGAATCAATGTAATCTTTTGAAGCTCTCATATATGGAATTTGTGTTTAAACATCTTATTTGAGATACATGCTTTCTTTCATTAATAGTTAGGGTTTTTCCTCTTAGCTCAAAGCATGCATTGTTTACCTCATTCGATGTCATGATTATTGATTTTATCGATATGGACACATACGGGGAAATCTAGATCCGGGGAAATTCTCACAATAGCATATTGCCTAGACATAGGGATATGAGGGTTGGTTGCCTTTAAGCTTCTATGCTTCAGAATTAATTATTAAGGATGCTAGGAATTGTATGAACTCGTAATTAAGGATAGGCTTTCTTCGCAAGGTGATTTAGAGAGTGGCATTAACATTGATGAAAAGAATGATGAATTCCTAAAATATATGAGAGTGGATAAGATGAAATTGATTACCCCAACAACATATTCATCCATCTAATTCTTCAGTGTTTGTGTTCCTCTTTTCCATTGATCAAACTCATGCATACATGTTTACTTATTGTCTTTTGCATTTGAAACCTCAAGAATTTGTTCACAAGTCTTAAATAATCAAGAAATCATATAACTGACTAGGCCGTGAGTCCTTTGGGAGAACGATACTTGGTCTTATCGAGTTTGTTACTTGATACGATTCGGTCACACTTGCCGAAGGTTAAACAAGTTTTTGGCGCCATTTTTCGGTGTTCATAAATTTGTCATCAATGATCTTGTGCTCCTAGTACAGATTTTCCAATTTGATCTTGCAAACACTAAAGAACACTACACTAGAGCACCCAATTAGCATAACCAGATAAAAAATTAAAAAGCTAAAAAAATGAAGAGATAGAAAGATAAAAAGATAACAAGATAAAAAGATAGAAAGATAAAAAGATAAAAAGGAAGAAGGATAGAAAGAAAAAAAATAAAAGATAGAAAGATAGAAGGATAGAAAGATAGAAAGAAAAAATTAAAAAGGTCAAAAGATAAAAAGATAGAAAGATAAAAAGATAAAAAGATAGAAGGATAGAAAGAAAAAAAATAAAAAGATAGAAAGATAGAAGGATAGAAAGAAAAAAAATAAAAAGATAGAAAGATAGAAGGATAGAAAGATAGAAAGATAGAAAGAAAAAATTAAAAAAGGTCAAAAGATAAAAAGATGAAAAAATAAAAAATAAAAATAAAAAGATAAACAGATAAAAAAAAGATAAAATAAAACTAATAAGATAAAAAGATAAAAAGAGAAAAAGAGAAAAAGTGAAAAAAAACAAAAGAGAAAAAGATAAAAAGATAAGAAGATAAAAAGAAAATAAAAAGATAAAATAAAAATAGAAAAAGATAAAAAGATAAAAGAATGAAAAAAAATAAATAAAAAGAGAAAAAGATAAAAAAGTTAAAAAGAGAAGAAGATAAAAAATAAAAGGATGAAAAGATAGAAAGATAAAAAGATAAAAGGATTAAAGGATAAAAAATTAAAGATAAAAAATAAAAAGATAAGAAGATAGAAAGATGAAAAGATAGAACGATGAAAAGATATAAAGATGAAAAGATAGAAAGATAGAAAGATAAAAAAATGAAAAAATAAAAAGATGAAAAGGAATAAAAAGATAACAATTAAAGGTAAAGTCTAATCGGTTAAGAATCACACAAATAGAATAGTTATACCACTAGTCTTCGGCAACGGCACCAAAAACTTGTTAACTCTCGGCAAGTGTAACCGAATTGTATCAAGTAATAATAAATGGTAAGACCAAGTATCGTTTCCCAAGAGACTCACGACACTAAACAGTTATGTGATTACTCAACTAATTAAGACTCTAAAGAACAAATTTTGGGGGTGTTGAATGCAAATGCAATAAAATAAACATGAATGCAATTTGATCAATTGAGGTTAAACACAAGAATGAATGAATGAAGTTGATGATATTGTTGTTGGGGTTTAGATTTCACCTAATTTACTCTCATGCATATATGAATTCATCTTTCTTCATTAATGTTAATGCCACTTTCTAATTTACCTTATACCTGATGTCTCGGTGAAGAAAGCCTACTCCTAATCACTAGTTTACAATGTCTTGTCTCCCTAGCAATTATTCATGCATTACATTCGCACAGAAGCTTAAAGGCAACCAACCCTCATATTCCTTTGTCTAGGAAATACTACTTTTGGGAGAGATTCCCCAGATCTAGATTTCCCCTATGTGTCCATATCGACAAAATCAATAATCATGCAATTGAATGAGTTAAACAAAGCATGCATAGAGCAAAAGAGGAAAAACCCTAACAATTAATGAAGTAAAGGATATATAATCAATAATCAATTTAATACATGAGAGTTTAAAAAGGGTACATCTTTCCCAACAACAATAAGGTTTAGCCCTCCATTATCATGGAGAAACTAGATGAACAATGGAATGAAAGAATGAAAGAGATAGAAAAAACCCTAGAGAGAAGAGAAGAGCTGTCACGATCCCCAAATCTTACCCCAAGGGGTGAAAAGTGTGTTTCGGTGCTTAAGCCATCAAAAGATACAAAACCTAGGACGTGCAAGTCCTTAAATAGAACATAAAAATAACAGAAAACAGGTCCAAGCCCATAAAATAACAGAAAACAGGTCCAAGCCCACTTAAAATGGCGCTCAGCGGCACTTTTACCGCCCAACGGTACTTGCGGCTCTTCAAAATGAAGCTCAGCTGCATTTTTAGCCCTCAGCGGTGATTTCAGCAACTCAACTGGCGCTCAGCGCTAATTTCACCTCAACGCAACTTTTTTATGCACTCTGGTTGACTGTTCTGCATTCTGGTTGATTGGTTGACTTTTCTGGTTGACTAGTTGACTTTTTTAGTTTCTGGTGGACTTTTGTGCATTCCAATAACCTACAAAATCAAAGGAATCTAGCACAAAACCATTAAATTCACCTTCAACTCTCTTATTCACAAAACTACTACAGAAACATGAGTTAAAGCAAGTTTCTAAGTCAAAAAGGGTTGATTGATTATCAAAATTAAGTATAAAAATAACGGTTTTTCAACCGTTATCAATAGGCCAGGTCATAGCTGAAGAAATCCAGAGCTGTGCCCGTGGTGCAACCAGCAAGGCACCTTTGCGACATCCTTCATTGATCACTCACCTTTGTGAGGCTACCGGTATTGATGTTTCTAGGCCACCATTGGAGTGTCCAAGAAAGGAGCTCGACGCAGCTTACTTTACTCATTATTCTGCAATGGATGAGCCAGGCCATCCAGAGCCACCACCACAGCGGCCTAGTGCACACAAGAGGGCGCCACCACCAGCTGAGGAGCCGGTTCATGAGGCCGCTCCTTTCTAGATGCGGGACATGTACTATTCTCTGCTGGATGCTAGGATGGGTGTCGTATACAGAGGCGAGTAGGCGCTTCTGAGGACATTAACGTCCGCATTCCCTGAGAGACAGTTCATGTCACAGGATGAATTTGCAGCTTATGTGGCATGTCCCGCTAATCTAGCACAGGAGGGTGGAGCTGAAGCTTCAGCCATGGATGAGGATACTTAGGATGTGGATGATGATGCTGAGGCTAAGGATGAGGACTCTGATGAGGAGTGATGATTTGTATTTGGCACCTACTGAAGGGTGCCATCTTTGTTATGACCAGGATTTATTTTATTTTTTTTGTTTTTGTTTTATTTGCTTTGATTGACTGTATTTTGTTTCTGTTTTATTAGTTTTCTTTGTAATTATTTGCTTTGTATTGTACTTTTCTTTAATGTACTACACTGCTTTGGTTCACCTGTGATTGTTTTGTGATGGGTATTGCTTTGTGATATACTAGTGTGCGGATTGATGTTGAGATGATGCATGATGTGTTGATATACAGGTGATAGATCATAGAGTATGAAACACATGTTGGAGGTAAAGTTGATTGAAATACTGAGCAGGGTGTTTTTCTGAATTCTGAGACTTTAGAGTGTACCTATGTGAGTTTTGGGCTTCAGAGTTTTTGTGAATAATTGCTATTACTTTGGAAGCATGAATGATTTTGCCCAAATTTGCTGTGATTGAACTACTTGCTTGCAAGTTTCATATGATCAAGGCCATCTTTTTGTTTTCCCTCATTCTCTTAGCCTTCACATGATTTTATCCCTTGAAAAGAAAACAATGTGTTTTACCCTTTGAACCCCTTAGCCTTATGCATGTTTTGAAAACCCTTTGTGAAAATCTTTACCTTGAGTTAAGTTGAGAATAATTGTGAGGTATTAATAAAGGTTCAAGTTTGGGGTTGCTGGAAAAATTGAAAAGAAAAAGCATTGAGGTAAGCAGGAAACACAAAAGAAAAAGAAAAATGAAAAGAAAAGAAAAGAAAAGAAAAAGCTCAATGCAAAAGAAAATTGGGAAAAAGAAAGAGATTTTGTACTTGAATGATGAAATCATAAATTTATGAACACCGAAAAACGGCGCCAAAAACTTGTTTAACCCTTGGCAAGTGTGACCGAATCGTATCAAGTAATAAACTCGGTAAGACCAAGTATCGTTCTCCGAAAGGACTCACGACCTAGTTAGTTATATGATTTCTTGATTATTTAAGACTTGAGAACAAATTGTTATAAGTTTCAAATGCAAAAGACAAAAAGTAAGCATGTATGCATGTGATGATTAATGGGAAAGAAGAACACAAACACTGAACGAATTATATGGATGAGTATGTTGTTGGGGTAATCAATTTCATCTTATCCACTCTCATATATTTTAGGAATTCATCATTCTTTTCATCAATGTTAATGCCACTCTCTAAATTACCTTAAACCCGATCTCTCAGCGAAGAAAGCCTATCCTTAATTATGAGTTCATACAATTCCTAGCATCCCTAATAATTAATTCTGAAGCACAGAAGCTTAAAGGCAACCAACCCTCATATCCCTATGTCTAGGCAATACTGCTTTTGGGAGAATTTCCACAGTTCTAGATTTCCCCGTATGTGTCCATATCGACAAAATCAATAATCATGACATCAAATGAGTTAAACAATGCATGCTATGAGCAAAGAAGAAAAACCCTAACTAATGATGAAAGAAAGCATGTATCATAAATATGATGTTTAAACACAAAATTCCATATATGAGAGCTTCAAAAGATTTCATTGATTCCCCAACAACAATACAAAGTTTAGTTCACCATATTCATGGTGAAACTAGATGAACAATAATGAAAGAATGGAAGACATCGAAAAACCCGAGAAAGAGAAGAGGAGAGTCGTCACCATCTCCAATTCTACCCCCAAGGGGTGAAAAATGTCTTTGCTTCGTACTCTGCCAAAGATACAAACCCTAGGAAGTCGTAAAGCTTATATATTATTCGTAATATTCCAGAAAAGTGGGCCTAAGCCCAAAATAATGGCGCTCAGCGGTAAGTGCGTGTGTTGAATTCTTCCCCTCAGCTGCACTTTTACCCCTCAGCGGAGCCAACGAGTGTTCATTAGTGTCGCTCAGCGGTAAACTGGCGTTGAGCGGTACTTGCGGCTTCTCTTCTTTTGCACTTTTTGAGTTCTTTTCTGATTCCATCTATATCCTTCTTCACTTCTTTCATCAAATTCACCTTAAAACCTCCATAAAACACTGAAATCAAGCATAAACCTGTCCAACTCTCTTATTTCCAAAAATAAAGCAAAAATATGAGTTCAAGCTAGTTTCTAAGTCTTAAAGGTTGCTTTTGGTATCAATTTTAAGCATAAAAATAACGGCTTTTCAACCGTTATCACCCAGTCAAGTTACAAGCCATGAAAATCCCTTGTGATGAAAACGTGCTTGTGAGTTTGTTTGATTGTGGTTAAAGGAAAGACAAAGCTAATTTGTGTGACATTGTGATAGCAGAGTGAAAAAGATACCAACACCTCAATATACACCTGTGAGTTGAGTGATACACTTTTGAGTGCTTGAGTGATACACTTTTGAGTGCTTGACTGAAACACTTTTCTTGGTGAGGAGTAGTTCTTTGAATTTCTGATTGCATCTCTGCTTGGTTGATTGATTGTTGATGGATTCACAAGTGTACCAAATCGCACAAGTAATATAAAATGGTAAGACCAAGTATCGTATCCCAGAGGACTCTCGGCACTAAACAATCGTGTGATAAATTAATTAATTAAGACTTAAAATAAACGAGATCATTGGTTTGAGATGCAAAAACAGAAAATAAAATATGAATGCAAATTGATCAATAATAGAGTAACACAGAGATGAACAGATGTTGTTTAATATGACATGAATATGTTGTTGGGGTTAGATTTCACCAAGTTCCCTCTCATGTATATAAGAATTCCTCTTTGTGCATTAATGTTAATGTCACTCACTAAAGTACTTAGAACTCAATCCCTTGGCGCAATAAGCCTGCTTTAATTCCTAGTTTGTGCAATTCCTAGCGTTCCTAGAAAATTAAGTCTGAAGATCAAGAGCTTAAGACGACCAAGTACTCATACCCTCATCCCTGAGAAATATTACCCTTAGGAGAATTCAACAAGAACCTGAATTCTAAGGAACCTCCCGACACTTATGCAACTCATAAATCATGCAACCAAATGAGTTAAATAGAGCAAGCATTGAAACATATGAATTCCCTAACAACTAATGAATAAAGCATATATGATTAAGAATCAATTCAAATACATGAGAGTTCACAAGGTTACATCATTCCCCAACAACAAATAGAGTTTAGTTCCCCATAGACATGGAGAAACTAGATGTACAATGGAAAAGCATGAGATAGTAAAACCGTAAGAGTAGAAGAGGAAGCTTCCGCCTCTAGATCCGCCTTCAGAGAGTACAAGAGTGTGCTGATGTGTTGCTCCAGCCAGAGATACCAAACCTAGAGTGCTGGGATCCTTTAAATATAGTCGGAATAAAGTAGAAATAGGGCCCAATCCAAAAGAGTCCAAACAGAGCAAAAAATAGGCCTATTTTACGACGCATTGGGCGCTCGGGCGGTGGACGTCGATTTCTGGTCGCCCAAGCCTCCACTAGGCGCCCAAGCTTCGCAATTGACTTTTCTGGTTGACTTTTCTTCACTCTGGTTGCCTTTTCTGTACTTCCCAACAACCCCAAACTTGAACATTAATCAATACCACAAGATATCTTCAACTCAACTCAAGGTAAAGCTTTTCAAAAATGGTTTTCTATCTTGTTCAAGACTAAGGGTTCAAAGGATAGAACACATTGTGCTCTCTTTTATTGGGCTAAAATCATGCATTTGGCTAATAAAGGGCTACCAACAAATGGCCTTGATGATATGATACATACAAGCTAGTGATTCAATCATAGAAACCTAGGCAAAGTCATTCATGCTTTGAATGTAATAGAATTCAGTCAAAAACTCTGGAATTCAAAACCTCACATATAGGCTCATCAATCATTGCACATACACATCCTGCTTAGCATCATAATCACAATCACAACATCTTGCATTTGTTCACAAAGCTTGTGAACCACCACCTATATATCAGCATATAGTGCACAATCTCAACATCAATCAATATCCAAGCTTCATCAAGCAATACTCATCATGCATAAATCACAAGCAAACCATCATATCAGATAAAGTTTCAAACTGAGTACATCACAACCCTATTCTAAAAACAAAAGCAAATAAGTTCAATGAGTTTAAAACACTGGGGTGCCTCCTAGATAATGCTTGTTTAACGTCACGAGCCTGACCCAAAATCCTCCAGCACCCTTCAGTAGATGCAAATCTTTCTTATCAACACCCATCAGTAGGTGTATACACTTTTCATCAACACTCATCAGTAAGTGTCTGATAGAATAGTATCCTTCAGTAGATACTCTTCCACGTAACATCAATTAGTAGATGTAAACACTGTAACAAACTTATAACCAAAACAAAAATACCAACAGTTCAAAATTTCATCACCAAACCAAAAATTAAAAGTTCTTAAATCACTGGGTTGCCTCCCAACAAGCGCTCTTTTAACGTCACTAGCTTGACCAATAAAGTTCAAGGATCAACCAACTTCATTACTGTGGACAAACGCTCTACTTCTCCTCCCAGATAATGCTTGAGACGTTGATCATTCACCACCCAGCTTCTCTGTTGATCACGAGCAGCTGGATCAATATATTGAATTGCTCCATGTGGACGCACACTTTTCACTATGAATGGTCTTGACCATTTTGACTTCAACTTTCCAGGGAAAAGCTTTAATCGTGAATTGAACAATAACACTTGCTGCCCTAGATTAAAAATCTTTTTCTCAACTTCCTGTCATGATAGAATTTTACCTTTTCTTTGTAGCGCCTGCATGAATCATATGCATGCTACTGTATCTCTTCAAGCTTCAGCATCTGCCTTATGCACTTGTTTTGAGTTTCAGAAGGCTCAAAATTCAAAAATTTAAGAGTCCACAAAGCCTTATGCTCCATCTCCACTAGCAAATGACATGCTTTCCGATAGACTAACTGATAAGGTGATAAACCCATAGATGTCTTCATCGCAGTCTTGTATGCCCAGAGAGCATCATCTAGTTTTTGTGACCAATCCTTTCTTGATGCAACAACTCTTTTGTCTAAGATCCTTTTGATCTCTCTGTTAGACACCTTAGCTTGGCCATTAGTCTGTGGATGATAAGATGTAGCTACCTTGTGTCTCACACCATAATGTTTAAGTACTTTCGCCAGCTGATAATTACAAAAATGAGATCCTCCATCACTAATAAGTACTCTTGGAGTCCCAAAACGTGTGAAAATTTGCCTCTTTAGAAATTTAATCACAATGTTGCACCATTTTTGGGACACGCCAATGCTTCCACCCATTTACTCACATAATCCACTGCCACCAGTATGTATTCATTGTTGAAAGATAGTGTGATACAAAAAGGCCTAGCACCATTGGACCTATCACAAGAGGAATGGCCAAAAAGCTCCAAGATGAGTATTCTCCCCAAGGTCAAATACTATTTGCTATTTTTGGATGGACAATTGGAGAACAAGAAGATGTTACAAAATTGCCAAAACATGGACAGGGGTAAAATGGACATTTACACACAAGAAGGGGTGTGCTTATCCTTCTATGGGGTGGCGTTAGTAATTTTTCATTTTTCACATGTAAAATGCAATTGTCAACGTGTTTCATAAGGCTTTATAGAAGCCACACATTTAGCACATGATTAACATTTCAGATCTAAAGAAAACGTGTAAAAGGCTTGCTTCAACTTTGAGATTGATCTATAAAATCTCATAAGCAAAGCTTGTAGCTCACTTTTGATGAATTGAGAGAATAGATTTGCTGATGCAATTTCCAGCTTCTTCTCCCACCGAAAGTCACCCCTGTGCTTCCTACCAAATCTCCTCTAGCTTCCTTCCATTGATGAAGGCCGTCTGAGCTAGCACCATTTCCCCAAAGCACCTCATCCAAACTCTTCTTCCACATATTCATACTCTGCCACTGCACAGTCTAAACTGTTTCACTTTGTTCTTCCGCTGTCAATGCTTTTCTTCCCTGGAAGCTCACGGATCTGCAGAATAGCACCAAAGCTGGAGCTATCATGTGGTATCAGAGCCAGGTTCGAAGTGCACCAGTGAGCTAAGTGTCTCTTTTTAAATTCCACACTGTCATCATACTCTTTTGCTGTCTTTGAATCTGTTTCACTGTTCTATTCATTTTCTGGTGTTATTAGGTTCTGTTTGAGTTTGTTCTTGTGTGCTAGTTGTATTTTGATTGTGTCTCATCATTTTAATCGGTCCATTTGTGTTGTTTGAGTTTTTTTTGTTTGAGCATCTTTTCCTGTAATGTCAGTCATGTGTGTTTACAGTGCTGTCTTCAAATCTGGTTTAAAATTTGTGTGCTCTACTATATCTGAATAAACTGAGAAGTTGTCATTATCTGCACACTAAATGAGCCATGACAAACTCAGTAGGAGCTCAAGTGCATGAGTTGTGATACCAATTCCAGTTTCAGAATTTTGAGCAGTAGAATAGTTTTGTGTGTCTATTTGAAAGAAATTGGTAAATTAGATCTGTGATTGAATGCCAAACTGAGTTAGTACTTGATGCACATCATCTAAACACTGAATTGCTTCTGCAAAAAGCTTAGTAGCATCATTGGAAAACTCACATTGCATCCAATCTGCAGTTGGCCGAACTGCACTGCTTTGATTAGTCCAGTATTTTTTTTTATTCTGTTTCAGTATTAGATCACTGCTGAACATCTTGGCAATTATTTCCAGCACTTTTAACAAGTTTTAAATGTTGTATATGGACACATTTCAGTGTTCAAAGGTCGTTTGATTCAGTGCACTAAAATCTGGGTGGTTGAGTTCTTCATTTTGCTGCATAAAAAGGGTTGAATGAGTCAAAATCTGTTATCATAAGTTTCTGCATCCAATTTCAGTATCAACACGTTTGATTTGATGAATTAAAATTGGTTATGCAAAGAAATTTTACATTGAAATAACCCTACACAATTTTATTCTCTAAACCACCAGTTTTAGTCTTATTTTGTTGGTGCAAGCTGCATACTATAAAGCTATTTGTACAAACTGTTTTGGTGCAATCCAATAATCTAAACTTGTTAGCAAAAGCTTGGTCAAACGTATTCAATGATTAAAAACAATATGACAGAAACAAATATTGCAAATTAAAAAGCTGATTGGCCAGTGCAAGTTGAATCTGCAAAATTTGGTGCACCAAACTGATTGTTCATTCAGACAATTCATCAAACAGTTTGATCAATTTCTAATAGTCTCCGAATTTGAGTCCATTGCAGCTTGTTTTGATTTCTTGCTTTATTAATATACTCTAGAACTTTTCCTAGGTTCTTTTTGCTGTGCCTCCGTGTTTACATCTCCTTTTCTTGCTTTATTTTCAGTCATTGGCTTTCTGGCCTACCACCTGTTTGATAAAAGGTGTTGTAGTGCAGTAATTTTTCTGAGACAATTCTGTGCAGTTGCTTCATTTCCTTTTCTAATCTCTTGCTGATTTATAATCTGTTGAGGTATAATTACATGGGATTGAGCTATCTAGAGATCCTTCATCATTGGTAGCCTCCTAGGAAGTGGAGATTTGATGGAAACACAAGGCATGGTGACTACGGTGCTGCAGAAATTGAATTGTTGGAAACATAGCTGCTGCTGATACTGTAATAGCAGTTTGCTTGCTGCCAATTAAATTCCACCTAGCTGCAACTGTGAGCCTTGCGTGATTGCATCCAGAATCAATCAGTTTTATTTGAGAGAAGCCAAAGTTGCATTGTCAAACCTTGTCTCTTTTCCTTTTTTTTTTTGCAAAGTCTAATTGTATTAGCAGTTTTCTTTTTTTTGTTATTTTTGTAAGTTGGCCATTTCAAGCAAGTGAAGTGGAAGAGCTCATAAGTGTTCTTCCCTCATTTGCTAACTTGACTAAAAGTCTCATCACTTTAAATTTGGTAGACGGTGAGTGTGTCTTAGATCCAAAGTCTAAGCCTCACCTAGGAGACCTCACTTTAATTGCTTGTCCCATTCTCAACTAGATAGCATATATCTTGTGCAAATAGGAAGCTCTCTTAGGGGTCCGAATTTAGAGTTAGGCTGTGTCTTTTCTTGGCTTTGTGTTTTCTTTGTTGTCTTTAAGACTTAAGTGGATTTAAGAGTGATTTTGATCTAAGGACTCTAGTAAGTAACTAGAAGCATATTTGGCAAGGATAAGGCTTGGTACTTAAGCATTCCTAGTGAATCACCTCCCTTACCTGGAATATTGCTTTCAAGTGAAAAGCTCTAGTCTTTACTTCAAGAATAACATTTAAGTCCATAATAATGTCTAGAAGGCATTCTCCTAGGATTAGTGATAGTGAAAAAGAACATTTTTCTCTTCAAACTTTAGTTAATGAATTCAAGGAAATAAGAAGAGAAATGAATGAAGAGAAAGCCAATAGAGAGCTTCAAAATGCTGTTATTCAAGATGAGTTGAGAATGATAAGGAAAAGTAAGTCTAGGGGAAGTCAGAGTGAAAACTCTCAAGAGGGAGGGATGTCTATGAGTCTGGGTGATTATTACCCTCATCAGCCTTCTACTTCTAGAAGGCATAGGAGAAATTCTCATGCACCCCCACCCCCTAAAGAAGTCAATGTGGTGTTGCCTCACTTCCATGGGAAGGACAATGTAGAGGCTTATCTTGATTGGGAAATGAAGGTAGAACAATTGTTTGAATGCCATCAAGTGAGTGAAGAGAGGAAGGTCTCTCTAGCTACCCTAAGTTTTCAAGGGTATGCAATGTATTGGTGGACTGCCTTGGTCCAAGAGAGGCTTAGACATCAAGCCCCTCCCATCCACTATTGGAATGATCTCAAGTCTGCCCTTAGGAGGAGACACATTCCCTCCTACTACAATAGAGAACTCATGGATAAACTCCAAAGGTTACAACAAAGGTCTATGACAGTTGAGGAATATAGACAAAAGATGGAGTTGTATATGATGAGGGCAGGCATAGTAGAAGGTCCAGAAACTACTTTAGCTAGATTTTTAAGTGGGCTCAATTTTGACATAAGAGATAGGGTTGAACTTCTACCTTATAGAGATTTGAATGATCTTGTTCAAATGTGTATAAAGGTAGAACAACAAAACTTGAGAAAATTTTCTTCTAAAAGAATTCAAGTTCAACCTACTTTTGAAAAGAAAATTTTTAAAGAAAAAGAGCCATTTAAACCTCTAGCCAAAATAGAAGAGAGACCCAAGAAAGAGACACCCTCACACACAAGAACAAGTGAAATCAAATGCTTCAAATGTCTAGGAAGGGGTCATGTAGCTACTCAATGTCCTACAAAAAGAAACATTATTTTGAAAGGCAAGGACATTTATAGTAGTGAAAGTGACACCCCAACTAGTACAAGTGAGAGTGAGGAAGAAGAGAGGGAAGAGGAAATATATGCTGATGATGGACAACTTCTCATGGTGAGAAGGATACTTAGCAACCAACCAAGTCTTGAACATATATCACAAAGAGAGAACATCTTTCACACAAGATGTAAAATTCAAGAAAATCATTGTTCTCTCATTGTTGATAGTGGGTCTTGTTGCAATTGTTGTAGCACAAGGTTGGTTGAGAAGTTGAAACTTGATATTATACCCCATCCAAAACCTTATAAACTTCATTGGCTAAATGAAGATGGGGATATAATAGTCAAGAATCAAGTGAAGTTGGCATTTTCCATTGGGAACTTCAAAGATGAAGTTTTATGTGATATAGTTCCCATGGAAGCATGTCATGTGTTATTGGGGAGACCATCGCAATTTGATCATCAAACTATCCATCATGGTCTAACCAATACCATCACTATCCATCAAAAGGACAAGAAGTTTGTGCTTCATCCTTTGACTCCTACCCAAGTGGCTAAGGATCAAGCACAAATGAAGATTTTAAGAAAGCAAGAACATGATCAAAAGAAAAAGTCAAAAAGAAAGGGAGGTATAGAAACAAGTGTGCCACCTAAGGTCACTCAACATGAAGTCCTTTTAAACAAAAAGACTTTAATCAATACACTTCAAGTTGAGCAACCTTCATATCTTCTTCTTTGTCAAGGGACACTTACATGCACATCTAGTGATTCAAAGACTTCAACTCTTTCTCCATCCATTCAAAAACTTTTGAAAGAATTTGATGATCTATTCCCACAAGAAATTCCAAAAGGGCTTCCACCCATAAGAGGAATTGAACATCAAATTGATTTCATTCCAGGGGCAGTTCTTCCTAATAGGCCAGCCTATAGGACAAATCCCCAAGAAACTAAGGAGATTGAGACACAAGTCCAAGAGTTGCTAGATAAAGGCTTAGTTCAAAAGAGTCTAAGTCCCTGTGCTGTACCAGTGTTACTTGTACCAAAAAAAGATGGGAAGTGGCGCATGTGTTGTGATTGTAGAGCTATCAACAACATCACAATCAAGTATAGACATCCCATTCCTAGGCTTGATGATATGTTGGATGAATTGCATGGAGCACAAATATTTTCAAAGGTAGATTTAAAAAGTGGCTATCACCAAATAAGAATTAAGGAAGGTGATGAATGGAAAACTGCCTTTAAGACCAAGTTTGGATTATATGAATGGCTAGTTATGCCTTTTGGTATTACAAATGCTCCAAGCACATTCATGAGACTTATGAATCATGTCCTTAGGGATTGCATTGGGAAGTTTGTAGTTGTTTACTTTGATGACATCTTGGTATATAGTCAAAATTTGCAAACTCATGAAAAACATTTGAGAGTTGTTTTAACAATTCTTAGAACACACAAATTGTTTGCAAACTTTGACAAGTGTACCTTTTGTGTTGATAGTGTCATATTTCTTGGATTTGTGGTCACCAAAAATGGGGTTCATGTGGACCCAGAAAAAATAAAGGCCATCCAAGATTGGCCTCTCCCAAAGAATGTAGGAGAAGTCAGGAGCTTCCATGGGTTGGCAAGCTTTTATAGAAGATTTGTTCCTAACTTCTCTAGTCTTGCTTCACCCCTCAATGAGTTGGTGAAAAAAGATGTTACATTCCATTGGGGGGATAAACAACAAAAGGCTTTTGAGCTACTCAAAGAGAAGCTCACACAAGCACCCATTCTAGCTTTACCAAATTTTTCCAAAACTTTTGAGCTAGAATGTGATGCTTCAGGATTTGGCATAGGTGCAGTATTATTACAAGAAGGACACCCAATTGCATACTTTAGTGAAAAACTTCATGGTGCCTCTTGTAATTACCCCACCTATGACAAAGAACTCTATGCACTTGTGAGGGCTCTTCAAACTTGGGAACATTATCTTGTTGCCAAGGAGTTTATCATTCATAGTGATCATGAATCACTTAAGTATTTGAAGAGTCAACACAAGTTACAAAAGAGGCATGCTAAGTGGTTGGAATTCATTGAACAATTCACTTATGTTATTAAATACAAGAAAGGAAAATCCAATGTGGTGGCTGATGCTTTGTCAAGAAAAATTAATCTATTAGCCACATTGGGCGCTCAAATTCTTGGATTTAATAACATTCTTGAATTATATTCACAAGATCTTGATTTTGCTCATATCTATGAGGAATGTCTCAATAAACCTCAAGGAGGATTCTATGTGAAAGAATGATATCTTTTTAAAGAAGGAAAAATTTGCATTCCTCAAGGTTCACATAGAAAACTCCTTGTTAAAGAGACACATGAGGGAGGATTAATGGGACATTTTGGGGTAGAAAAGACCCTTGGCATGTTGAAAGAAAAATTCTTTTGGCCTCACATGAGAAGGGATGTTCAAAGGCATTGCTTTAAGTGTATAACTTGTTTAGAATCTAAATCTAAATCAATGCCTCATGGACTGTATACTCCTTAGAATGTTGCTTCCACCCCTTGGGAAGAGATAAGTATGGATTTTGTGTTAGGTCTTCCCAAAACTTCTAGGGGTTTTGATTCTATCTTTGTGGTGGTAGATAGATTTAGCAAAATGGCTCATTTTATACCTTGCCACAAAGTAGATGATGCAAGCAACATTGCAAAGTTATTCTTTAGAGATGTGGTTAAACTTCATGGGTTACCTAAGGTAATAGTTTCGGATAAAGATACAAAATTTCTTAGTCACTTTTGGCGGACCTTATGGTCTAGATTAGGGACTAAGTTATCTTTTTCTACTACTTGCCATCCTCAAACAGATGGTCAAACTGAAGTAGTCAATAGATCTCTTTCCACTTTACTAAGGGTAGTTCTTAAAGGAAATCACAAATCTTGGGATGAGTACCTGCCTCATGTTGAGTTTGCCTACAATAGAGTAGTTCATGGAACTACTAAATTGTCTCCTTTTGAAGTTGTTTATGGTTTTAATCCTTTGACACCCATGGATTTAATACCCCTTCCAAATTCTATTGATTTTGTTCATCAAGATGGGGTATCTAAATCTAATTTTATCAAAGATTTACATCAAAGGGTTAAAATTCAAATTCAACAACAAAATGAGAAATATGCCAAGAAACATAATAAGGGCAAGAAAGAGTTAATCTTCAATGAAGGAGATTTAGTTTGGATTCATCTTAGAAAGGAAAGATTTCCTCAACTAAGAAAATCCAAACTCAATCCTAGAGGAGATGGACCTTTTAGAGTGATCAGGAGGATAAATAACAATGCATATCAAATTGATCTTCCTCCTGAATATGGTGTTCATGCTACCTTCAATGTATCTGACCTTAAACCTTTTGCAGGTTATGCAAGTGAAGATGACGATCCTATGGATTTGAGGGCAAATCCCTCTCAAGAGGGAGGGGATGATACAAGAAGGCCTAGCACCATTGGACCTATCACAAGAGGAATGGCCAAAAAGCTCCAAGATGAGTATTCTCCCCAAGGTCAAATACTATTTGCTATTTTTGGATGGACAATTGGAGAACAAGAAGATGTTACAAAATTGCCAAAACATGGACAGGGGTAAAATGGACATTTACACACAAGAAGGGGTGTGCTTATCCTTCTATGGGGTGGCGTTAGTAATTTTTCATTTTTCACATGTAAAATGCAATTGTCAACGTGTTTCATAAGGCTTTATAGAAGCCACACATTTAGCACATGATTAACATTTCAGATCTAAAGAAAACGTGTAAAAGGCTTGCTTCAACTTTGAGATTGATCTATAAAATCTCATAAGCAAAGCTTGTAGCTCACTTTTGATGAATTGAGAGAATAGATTTGCTGATGCAATTTCCAGCTTCTTCTCCCACCGAAAGTCACCCCTGTGCTTCCTACCAAATCTCCTCTAGCTTCCTTCCATTGATGAAGGCCGTCTGAGCTAGCACCATTTCCCCAAAGCACCTCATCCAAACTCTTCTTCCACATATTCATACTCTGCCACTGCACAGTCTAAACTGTTTCACTTTGTTCTTCCGCTGTCAATGCTTTTCTTCCCTGGAAGCTCACGGATCTGCAGAATAGCACCAAAGCTGGAGCTATCATAGTGGGAATGGTCCTACACAATCAATGCCCCAACAATCAAAGACTTCAACCTCCAAAATGCCTTGTAATGGCATCTCATGATGTGTTGAAATAGTTCTAATTCTTTGACACTTGTCACAATTCCTAGCATGATTATAAGCATCTTTAAACAAAGTAGGCCAATAAAAACCTGACTGGAGAACTTTTGATGTTGTTCTTTCTCCATTGAAATGTCCTCCATAGGGTGAGTCATGACAATGCCAGAGAATTCCTTCTGCTTCTTCATTTGTCAGACATAGCCTCAGAAGATTATTTGCTCCAATTTTGAACAAATGAGGATAATCCCAGATAAATTGCTTGGCATCATGCAAAATTTCTTCCTTTTTTGCCAATTATGATCTTCTGTAATTACTCCTACAGCTTTAAAGTTGGCCATATCAGCAAACCACGGCCTCTGTTGAATGTACATAAGTGTTTCATCTGAAAAAGATTCCCAGATTTCTGCTTCCTACTAGTAATCTCAATGTTAAGCAACTAAGATAAATGGTCAGCAATTAAATTCTTACTCCCCTTCTTATAACGGATTTCCACATCAAAATCTTGCAATAGAAGTACCCATCTAATCAGATGTGGTTTAGAATCTGGCTTTGTCAACAAATATTTAATAGTTGCATGATCTGTGTAGATAATCACCTTAGACCCAATGAGATAAGGTCTAAATTTCTCCAAAGCATACATTATGGCTAGGCACTCCTTCTCTGTAGTAGCATAATTCAACTGAGCATCATTCAACACTTTACTAGCATAATAGATGGTGTGAAATGCAGTTGCGGGCCAGAATAGAAGACGCGCTATTGCCGCTGAGCGGTATATACCGCTGAGCGCCACTTTTATGGGCTTGGGCCTACTTTTCTGTAATGTTTAGAATACTCTATAAGGTTTTACTTAACCTAGGTCAGTCATCTTTGGATGGAATGAAGCAAAAACACACTCTTTGACCCCTTGGAGGAGGATTTTGGATGCTAAGGCTCCTTTCATCTAGTTTCACCATGAATATGCACTACAGGAAAAACATTTATTTCCGGTGGAGGTAAATGTAATTTACCGAAGGCTTTTCTGAAGGCTTGTGTAGTATGACTTTACCGAAGGGTAATGGCCGTCTGTAATGGACAGGAGTGATTACCGAAGGCAAGCGACCCTCGGTAAGTGAATGATGTATATGGAATTAGAAAGTGACATATTTCCCTCCCCTCATTTCGTGAAAACTCGTTCTTCCCCAATTTTCAGATTCTGTACCCTAACTCCCTCGACGAACTCACTGGCTGGCTTGTGCAGAGTGCTTCCTTCCCTAACCACAATCGGGATACGCTTCTTCCCTTCTCCTCCATTATAGGTGAAGTGTCCCATTCTCCCATCTCATTTTGTTTTCCTGTTACTGTTTTCGATTACGCGTCAATGGTGGAAGCTTATTTCTTGTAGCGTTTTGCAGTGTTCTGAGGTGAGGAAGGTGGTGGGTGGCTGAGTTGAAGGCTACCATTGTCGAGGGAGGATATTGGACGACGCGGCATAGACGAGGCGGCGTAACCAGGGCAGTGACGCTGCGTGACAAGGTCTTCCAGTACTGCTTCAGAGGCTATTGAAGGGGCTACCGTCAAGGTAAGTTGTTATTTCGATTGATGAACTATAAAAGCTAAGAAGCATTTGTTCTGAGTTTGTTCAATGTATGCTCTGAATTAGTTTGTGCAATATGATGTGTTATAGAAAAATTGTTCAAAGTTGGCCTTTTGATTGCTAATGCATTTTTTAGAAATAGCCATTTTAAAACTAAAGCAAGCTAATATTAGTAGATTACGAAAACTGATAATCAAGTAATGAATCAGAGTACAAAGCTACTGGTACACCTAAAAAGCCAAGTTCATATAGCATAAGTAGCGAAATACTCAAGATATCTCTGTCCTATACCTATAGAAGGTGTTATATTCCTGTCAAGGTTAATGTATAGACCTATAGAAGGTTAGCGTGTCCTACATGGACACTGATATCTCTGTCCTATACCTAATACATTAAACCTTATAAGTAAGTTGCACTGAATATAGTGCATTGAAACTTCATTTCACTCACAACCTTTGTTTTACTTAGTTAATTAAAATGTAGATCAATCAAAACAACGATTGATGGTAGACATATTCTCCATCCTTGATGGAGGACTTATTCTCTCTAAAAAATAGTATATTCAGGATATCCTCCAATGAGCAAAGATGGATAATTCTAAGCCTCAACCCACTGGTATGATTTCAGGTTTAAAGCTCACCACCAAAGGTTTTTGCATCTGTTTCTTATCCTTCTTTTTCTAAATCTAATATTGGTTCTTTACAATATATTAGTATTACCAAACCACAATTATCCTTTTCAATTAACAAAACAGAACAAAATCAATCACTGAGTTCTACTTTCTTTATACTCAAAGACATTAGCTTTAATCAATGTTGGGTTTAAAAATAAGATATTTTTCTCAAAGTTTACATTTTCTTAACGTTTAAAACAACCTTTCCTAGAAAAAAAGACATTTTAAACAATTGAAGAGTTACTGTGAAATAGAAAAAGCAGGAAAGAAAAATGTCTATGGCTTTGAGAGAATGTCAACAGTATAATTTACTCAAAAATGTTACCTTGGAGGGGTTTGGGATGAGTTCTTTCAAAGCATCAAATTTACTACTCAAATCCACTCTCCTTTGTCTCTCAGTAGGGGTACTGGTAAACTGGTTGGTCCTTTTCCCCCCTCTCTTTTTGCCCACATCTTGAGTGAACTCCACCACCCCATTTCGAAAATCTTGGCAGCCAATTTCACTACCTTGTATGACACCCCCTCCTTCAAAGGCTTAATCATTTCCAAGAGCTGTGGGAGGTGCTTGCAGGTTGAGATGCAAGAAAGGGTCATAGGAAACAGATGAGACGTTTGTGCTGTGTGCTGTTCCCATAGGGCCAGAGAGTTTGGGAAGATTGGTGCTTTGGTTTTCAAAGGTCATTGGCAAGTGGAGAAGGTTGAGGAGATCTGGTGTTGGTGTGGAATAAGGAAATTGGTGATCATGGTGACCCCTCTCAAGTGCGGAGGAGTGAGTGGGGAAACAATACAGCTCCTCACATGAACCATGGTTCTTCACCACTTGCACAAACTGGGGGTTCAAGTTATTAACTTGATTATATGAGTTTTGTTGAGGGTGTGCAATGATTTCCATAGCAACAGCAGAAGCAGATGTGTAGGCTAAGTTTTCCATCCCAAGGGTGTTTTGGGGCTGCATGCTAGTCACATACATAACTGCCTCCGATTTTGAAACCATCTGCGAAAAACAGTCTTCTGCCACCATCCCATTCGGATCAAAGCAACTACTTTCTTCGTACATGTTTGGACCCCCAGTGATTTTGATCTTTGCCTCTACAAAGAAAAGGTATAATTAATATAACATAGGAACTAATGCAGCTTATAGAAAACAAAAGGGTCAATAAATTAGTGATTTGTAATCTTCCAAAGTTTGACAAAATTTCATAAAAGTGATAGAAGTTTTTCTTAAAGAGTGGTTGTGTGGGGGACGTGTAATTCTCTTGGTGGTTTTGAGGTTACACAGACTGTGAAGCTTTTTCAAGTGTACTGAGCAGATACCATACATGGAATGGTGTGAGTGAGCCAAATGACCAAAATGGGTCTCATTCTGTTACTTGTTCTGCAGATTCCCGTCATGTGGACCCCTGCTAGTGATCTCCTCCTTATTGTTTTAGATGCAGACAGCACCAGCGTGCATATCTACTCCTCATTGCAAAGATGCTTCAGCTTTTTTATTTTTCTAATATCAAATTTATTATTACATGGAATGTGTGATATTAATATTGCAATATTAAAAACAACAATCCCTTTCCTAGCCAATGCCTTATGCATGAGGTACCTACAAGAAAGCAAGAATGTGACACTGTTTTGCCAATCTGCATAATTTGACCATGGGATTATGTTCAGCAGTACATGGATCATTTAACATTTAATTTGCTTGATTGAGAACATGGTGAACGTAGATCCACCAGGATGAACTTAATGAGGCAGAGTGTTTTAGTTGCACAATTCTAGGAGAAATTTGTGATTGCTCTTGAGTTTAATTGTGTACTGTGAGTTACACTGCAACAATAATCACTGCATAATTTGAATATAGGTAGTTGCATGTATTGGTCTTGAATCTTGTTGTACTAGACTTAGGTTCCTGAATTCAACTCTGCTCATGTCCATGTCTTAATCAATTGCAGTGAAGTAAAGCCGTACCTTGAGTATGTCATCATCCATCTCTTATCTTTCAAACTGTCCAATTATTATACACTAATGAATTTCATTTGTACCAGCTCATTTGTTGTGGCTGAGCAAGTCGCAGAAGGAAATACTTCTGCTAGAATACACTCAGAGTTTCCCCATTGGTTTAGAAATCAGGTCCGTACTTTTTCCTACATTTAGAGCAAGGTTAATTTGACTCTTGCTTTTATAATTTTGTTAGTATGTTTGTAGGTTTTTAATCAGGCATTAACTCCCACGGTTCAAGAGTTAAGACATCTGTCGAATTGGCCAATGAGATGTGTCAAAGAATGGCACACTTACTTCACCAATGGTTACAAATTCCATACACATGAATGGTCTAAAGGAAAGAAAACATCAAATTGTGGTGTGTATGTGAAGGGCCTAACAGAGGGATGTTATGATGATTTCTATGGCATCATTCATAAAATATATGAGTTAGAGTACAACAGCACTACTTCTCCAAACAGAGTAGTACTTTTTTATTGTGAATGGTTTGATCCTTCTAGAGCTGGTACTAGAGTCGATCCACGCTTTAATATTGTCGAACTCAACCAGAGATTAAGATATGGACCCTTTGATCCTTTCATTCTACCAACTAATGTCAGACAGGTTTATTATGTGCCATATCCACCATTCCGCAATATTGACAAGCGTGGTTGGGCCGTAGCAATACAAACCAAGCCTAGAGGTCGCATTGACTCAAATGAGGTTGAGGAAGATGTTGCCTACCAACTTGACCAAATGTTACAACCACAAGAAGTTATTGAAGTTGAACGTATAACCGCATTGGTCGACCCTGATGGTGATGGAGATGAATTACAAGCAACAATACAAGGTGATGAAGAACAACAAGAAGAGGAAGAAGAAGAAGAAGAAGAAGAAGAAAACGAACTAGAAGATGATGATGATGATGACGACGATGAAGAAGAAGACGAAGATGATGATGATAAAGACGATGATGAAGAAGAACATGAAGATGAAGATCATGATGACGACGATTGAATGTTGGACATCCATTGTAGCAAATTGAACTATCATTTCAATAGAGTTATCTAAAATACCATCTTAAAAGTTGTATGCAATTATTTATACATTTACTTTAAAAACCATTGATCCTTCGTTAATGATTTCTATTTTTTCGCTTTATTTGTAACCATTTCAATGCAGTAATGACAGGACAAGGTTCAGAACGTCCTGATAAAGGAAAAGGGGTAGCAAGGCCTAGAAAGAGGCAACGGCAGGCACCAAAGTATGTACTTAGGGTGCCTGCTAGACTACCTACCACTGCTGCCGGCAGTACATCATCTGTGGGGCCTCCTCCTACCCCTACAGTACAGCCTCCTACACCTGTAGTAGACACTACTCCTACCCCTGCAGTACACCCTTCTACTACCCCTGCAACAGACCCTCTTCCTCCTCCTGTAATTATAACCCCCACTCCTCCCCCTGTGGTTAGAACCCCAACTCCTGTCCCTGACCCTACTTCTATACCTTCCTCATCTATTATACTGCCTTCTGACACTGTCACACAATCTGCTGATCAAGATTCAAGTGGTGATGGTGAATGTCTTGACCCGCTGATGAGAGGGTCGCACCTCCCACAAAAGTTGTGCATAAAAGAATGCAGTATAGTTCTAGGAAGTGACTCCTAGGTCGTCTCTCAAGGACCAAATGTGGTTCAAGTCTCAGGTCAAACACGTAGTGGGGGGGTTTTGAAAATGTTTTTTGATTTTTAATAAACTGAATTAAAACTTAAAAGTAAACACAACGGAATACAATTAAAGATATTCAAATGAAACACCTAAACTAGAACATTAAATGCACAATGTTGTAAGCTATCCTACACATTCACCACCAAAAAGAAGAAAAGCATTTAAACATACAATGTAAAATATTCCAAGACAAAAGAAATGAAAGAAAATAAAACTTTTATACCATTAACCATGACCCACACATCTACCAAGAGAATTCAAAATTTGCAAATACTTATAAAGAACTACATCCTTAACCATGTCACCACATCTCCCAACGTATCCTACTTCTTTTCCCAAATAAAAATTCCACACCTCTGCACCATCTTCCTTCAATGATTAACTAAAGAGAATAAAACTTTCTAGCCTCTTGAAAGTGCTCCATCACCGTGCACACTATGGTCCACATTCACGTGAATATGCTTGACAAGCAACCTGCTGGAATGTTTCTTGTACTGTTCATGTGTGTGTGCTTTTAAAAGAAAACAAATTCATTCTTCTCTCCAAATTAAGTGATGCTACTGCCTCTAGATAAATGTCCCCGTGCACACCCTTTTCTCCATCTAAACGATTAAATATTGCTTTTCAAAGTGGAATAAAGGCTTCCAATGACCGAACCCCTATGATGGGACGTGCACACCACTTCATCCAATCAACATGCTCCTTCTTATAATCACTTCTTCATTTCTCGTGCTTCACTTCTTCAAAGCGTTCCAACGTGCGTCTGCCAACTTCTCTCGGTGCTTCACTTCTTCCAGCACCTTTAATCACCATTCCCGTACGTTCGTTCTCTCCCCCTGGACGTGCTTCTGGAATGCTTCCGTGAATCACTGTACACCTAGAAGAAAGTCCGCACACGTTGCTCCAACTCACACACATTGCTCGTGCACTGCAATCCCATCCAGACCGCTTCTTCCTTCTCAATCAGTCACCGTGCTGCTTCCATCTCATCTAATCACCGCATCCTCAAAATGAAAAGAAGAAAGTTCATTCACGGAAGGAGCACTCCAGGACTGCTTCCAGCTCCTTCTCTCCATTCTAGCAACTGCGTGGCTCTTCTCTATTCAACACCGCTTCACTCCAGGAAGAAAAAGGAACCAACTTGCTTATTAGGATGAGACCAGCGTTAACACCCCTGCAAGTGGCGGCAGGCTGCTCCCTTCTTCTCCACGTCCGTGCACACCATTCCAGCCGTGACTCTTCTTCTCTCGTCCCAGCAAAGATCCAGCAGTAGGGTGCGTTTCCAAAATTAAAGCATAGCTATGAATCAGCGCTTCTTTCTAATAAAAAAAAACTGAAATGCATCCCGTGTTGCCAATGGCAGTTGGAAGCAAAATTAAAGCTCATGAATCCAGAAAAATGAAATGGAAAATTCAAAGTGTCCTTTCATTCATGCTGAAAACGTTCAAAACCAAAAAAACTTAGAACCAAGACCGAGAGTGTAAAAGTGAAAATGGCAAGTGGCGGCTGGCTTTTCCAAGGGTCGTGGGTCACCTTTAATAAGGGTGGGGTCCACACAAAAACCCTAAGGTGCCAAGTCATTTTTTTCCTTCACATTTTGGGTCTAGTCTACTTTACCAAAAATTGTCCCAAAATGTAAAAGTTGATACAGAAATTCTAAACTACTGAATTACAATTTAATTAATTCAAAAATGTCTGTGTGGAGAGTCTTGAATTTATTCGACATTCTTCCTGATGTCCCAAAATTTATTTCCGAAATTTTCCTGCACTTCAAAAATGCACTTAATCAGCTCAGAAAACCCAAATTAGCACAATTACAAATTTCCGACCAAATTGAGCAGAATTCGGAAAACGGGGAAATAACAAACAATTATGCACAATTCCCTGGTTTATTTAAGTGCAATAAACTAAATATAATTCCAGAAATAACGACTCATCAAAATAGACCACACTTAGTCTTTTGCACTCCTGGGCAAAACCAAAACGAAAACCAGGGAACTCTCAAACATCAGGGAGCTAACACAGACTCGACAGGCAGACAACAAAGACTCCAAAACAGAAACACAGTTGCACAGTTCTCACAAAATCTGGACGGTAAAAGGTATAGGCAGAATCCCACACAGAGTCAATGAAAGCAAATACTCAAAGAATCATCCAAACAGTTCAGTACAAGGAAAACATTCAATCAGTTCAAGAGATGAATCAAAAGCAACAGAGCCTCACAGATGCACACAATCAGTGTTTCTCTCAAGTGTTTAAGGTAAATCAGTGTCACTCAATGCACTCAAGAAAGCAATCACAAATAGACTTGGCAAGCCTCGAATATCAACACTCAAGCACATACGCATGTTCAAATCAAAAGGTCTTTTCATGGTTGTAATGGGGCCAAGGACAAGGGAGGATATATCTGGATAAGAAGCTACAAACCATAAGGAACAGAGGAGCAATGGGAAACAAGTGTAAACACATTCAAACACACCCACAACCTCTAATTCCATCCTCTTCTTGACTCCATTATTCACAATTATTCACATTTTTTTTTCACTATTTTTCTGCTCTTTTTTTTTTCATCCTGTCTCTTTTCTTTTCTCTCTTTTCAAAACATAACTGTAAAAGACAAGATACACATATATTTACCAAAACAAACAAGAAGAGGAACCAACCAGCCAACTCATCAGAAACCCCCAAGAGACCACACTTGTTCCCAAAACACTTCCAAAGCTCCAAAATTCCCTAAGGTTAAGGTAATCATGGTTTTTCTCTTAGGGCTAGTGTACGAGCATTCAAAACAAAGAAATGGGGGAAAGTATAGGCTCAAAAAGGGTTTTCAAAGGATTAGAACAAGATAGGCTTATTTGGCTAGAGAGGCTCAAGAACAAAACTGCCTTTATCACTTCCAAACATGCATATCAATCAAGAATTATCAACAAGAGTCAACCCAAGGCATATGTGCAAGCAATCAAGAGACATATCACACAAGAAAGAACATAAAGTGGCTAAAATTCTCACACAGGGCATTTGTGTCACAATCAATTCAACTCTCAAACATCATGATCATCTTCCAAGCAAAGAAAAGCAAGGAATCCACATCTCAGAGTATCAATGAAGTGAAGGAAAACTGACAACCGAACCACAATCCAGAATTTACGAAAAGCATGCAAAACTGTACACAAGACACAACAAACTACATAAAAACCGAAACATGAACAAAGAAACATCCTCCCCTAATAGACCACACTTAAATGACACAATGTCCTCAATGTGTCACAATCAGCAGATCAAACAATCAGAATAATCATCAGATATCGACAAAGTGCAATAAAAGTGAGGATGGAAGGAGAAAAGAAACTCCCTAAGTCAGATAGGAGGATAGGTGGGGTGGACCAAAGACGTCTCCTCCACCACTACATCCACTAAAGAAGGGTTGCTGAGGAAGGGCTTCAGTCTATGCCCGTTCACCTTGAAGCTTTTAGCTGTAGATGGACCTTGGATCTCTACTGCACCATAAGGATAAACATTAGTCACAACAAAAGGTCGAGTCCATTTTGATCTCAACTTACCACCCATGAGGCCGAGTCTAGAGTTATACAACAAAACCTGCTGGCCAACCTCGAAGTCCTTTCTAACAATAGAACTATCACGGAACTTCTTTGTCCTTTCCTTGTAGAACTTCGAGTTCTCATAGGCCTCCAATCGGATCTCATCCAATTCATTTAGTTGCAACTTTCTTTCCTCTCCAGCTTGGTCCATGGAGAAGTTGCAAATCTTCACAGCCCAATATGCCCGATGCTCAATCTCGACCGATAGGTGACATGCTTTTCCGAAGACAACCTGGTAGGGAGACATCCCTATCGGTGCTTTGTAAGCTGTCCTGTGAGCCCAAAGAGCATCGTCCAACCTATTGCTCCAATCTTTCCTGTTGGGCTGGACAATTTTCTCCAAAATCCTCTTAATCTCCCTGTTGGAGATCTCAGCCTGCCCATTTGTTTGGGGGTGGTAAGGTGTAGAAACTCTATGCGTCACCCCATATTTCTTGAGCAAAGATTGCATGGATCTGTTGCAAAAATGGGTTCCTTGATCACTAACAATTGCTCTAGGCACTCCAAACCTGCAAAAGAGGTGAGATCTAACAAAATCTACAACAACCCGAGCATCATTAGTCCTGGTGGCTCTAGCTTCCACCCATTTTGAAACATAATCCACAGCAAGGAGAATATAAGAGAAACCAAAAGAAACAGGAAAAGGACCCATGAAATCCATACCCCATACATCAAACACCTCATAGAACAACATAGGTTGTTGAGGCATCTCTTGTCTCTGTGAAATTGATCCTCCTGCTCTCTGACAAGGCTCAAAAGTGCTGCAAATCTTCTCTGCAACTTTGAAGATGGAAGGCCAATAGAAACCACAGTCAAGCACCCTACGAGCTGTTCTCTGTATCCCCAGATGACCACCAGGTGAGGAAGCATGACAGAACTGCAGGACCGAGTAAATCTCATGGTCTGGAATGCATCTTCTAGTAACCTGGTCACTGCACAACTTCCACAGATATGGGTCATCCCAAACATAATACTTAGCATCACTCTTAATTTTAGCAATCTGAGCACGTGATGCTAAGGGAGGAAAAACAGAAGCAACCAAATAATTTACAATGTGTGCAAACCAAGGAGTGGGGTGAGAGTAAGAAATCATCAACAAACTCTCGTCAGGAAAGGTATCCTGTATGGGCAACACATCAGCTTCATTCCCAGCTTTTTCAATCTGGCTTAGGTGGTCTGCAACCAAATTTCGTGCTCCACTCCGGTCTTCAATTTGCAAGTCAAACTCCTGGAGCAGTAGCATCCACCTGATCAATCTAGGCTTTGACTCCGCCTTTTTCAACAGAAACTTTAGAGCTGCATGGTCAGTATACACAATAACAGGTGATCCAAGCAAATATGACCTAAACTTATCAAGGGCAAAAACAATTGCCAACAACTCTTTTTCAGTGGTGGTATAATTTGCCTGGGCAACATCCAAAGTGCGTGAAGCATAGTAGATCACTCTCGGCAGTTTGTCAATTTTCTGTGTCAAGACAGCCCCTAATGCATAATTAGACGCATCACACATGAGCTCAAATGGGGCTGTCCAATCCGGTGCCTGAATGATAGGGGCGGTGGTCAAAGCTTCCTTCAGGCAGTCAAACGCCTGCTTGCATCTGTCATCAAAAGAAAAGTCAATATCTTTCTGCAGCAGTCTGGACAAGGGAAGCGCCTTCTTGCTGAAATCTTTGATGAAGCGCCTGTAGAAACCTGCATGTCCAAGAAAAGATCGCACCTCTCGCACGCAAGAGGGGTAAGGCAACTGCGAAATCACAGATATCTTAGCAGGCTCTACCTCTATTCCCTTTTCAGAAATGATATGCCCTACAACCAAACCTTGTCCAACCATGAAGTGACATTTCTCAAAATTGAGAACAAGGTTTGTTTCTATGCATCTTTTCAAAACTTTTTCCAGACTGTCTAAACATGCATCAAAGGAGGATCCATACACAGTAAAATCATCCATAAACACCTCTATGCAATTCTCAAGAAAGTCGCTAAAAATGCTAAGCATGCACCGCTGGAAGGTACCAGGGGCGTTGCATAGACCAAAGGGCATCCTCCTATAGGCAAAAGTGCCAAAGGGGCAGGTGAATGTGGTTTTTTCTTGATCCTCAGGTGCAATATTTATTTGAAAGTAACCAGAAAAACCATCAAGAAAACAATAATGAGATTTACCTGCCACGCGCTCCAGCATCTGATCAATGAATGGTAGGGGGAAATGATCTTTCCTGGTTGCTTGGTTGAGCCTCCTATAGTCAATGCAGACTCTCCAACTGTTCTGCACTCTAGCTGGGATAAGCTCATCCCTCTCATTCTTCACCACAGTGAGGCCAGTTTTCTTGGGCACAACATGGATGGGGCTAACCCACTGACTGTCTGAAATAGGGTAGATGATCCCAACTTGCAAAAGCTTGGTCACCTCCTTCTTGATGACTTCCATGATCACGGGGTTTTGCCTTCTTTGTGGCTGTCTCACTGGCCTTGCCCCATCTTCCAAAAGAATTCTATGCATGCATGTGGATGGGCTAATACCAGGTATGTCAGCCAAACTCCAACCAATGGCCTTCTTGTGCTTCCTCAGCACACCAAGCAACTTCTCCTCTTGAACAGAATCAAGGGAGGTGGAAATGATCACCGGTTTCTTCTCATCATCCTCCAAGTACACGTACTTGAGGTTATCTGGGAGCTGTTTCAACTCAAGAGTAGGTGCCTGCAAGTCAGATTCATTTGTACTTCTTACAAAGTGGTTAGTGCATTCTGACTCCAAAGAATTCACAGGTAAAGGCGGAACACCTATCTCATCAAGATCCAAATCCATATCCATGACAATTACATTATCAACATCATCCATATCAAAAACATCATCAACATCATGGATATCAAAATTCTCTTCAAAATCAACATCATTCTCAAATTCAGATTCAATGCATGTATGTAGAGCAGATAGAAAAGAATGCTCTTTCTTATGCAAAGAATCAAAATCATCAACAACATATTTATCAATAATGTCATCCAATGCATCGATCTTAAACAGAGAATGGTCCTCAGCTGGAAATTTCATTGCATCAAGGATATTAAAATGAACAACAATATCAGCAAATTCCATAGACAAAGTTCCAGCATACACATCAATCTTAGTTCGGGCAGTTTTCAAGAATGGCCTGCCTAAGATAATGGGAGCGGATCCATGAGAGAATCCCTCCTCCATTTCCAAAACATAAAAGTCAGCAGGAAAAATCAATTCACCAACCCTAACCAAGACATCCTCTATGAAACCTGCTGGGTGGGTAACACTCCTATTGGCCAACTGAATGACCACACCCGTGGTTTGCAAAGGACCAAGAGACAAAGATGCATATATAGAAAAAGGCATGACATTAACAGAAGCACCCAAATCAAGCATGGCATTTTCAAATTTATTGTTTCCAATCACACAAGGAATGCAAAATATACCTGGGTCCTTGCACTTTTCAGGGATGTGCGGGACCGACTTACCAATAAGCGCAGATACATTCCTTCCCATGCTAATCCTCTCATTTCCCTTCATCTTCCTCTTGTGTGTGCACAGCTCCTTCAAGAATTTGGCATACTTCGGTATCTGCTTGATGGCATCAAGTACAGGTATGTTCACCTCTACCTTCCTGAAGGTCTCCAGAATTTCCTTATCCACATCTTCCATCTTTTTGCTAGGAAGTGCCCGTGAAGGGAAGGGTAGAGGGATAGGTCGGTCAACCAATGGAGAAGGTGCGGCAGCGGTGGTGGTGGAAGAGGGAGAAGATCCACTTGAAGAAGAACCACCGGCTGGAGAAGAAGATTCACCCACCTCAAATGCCTTGCTCGGACCGTCATGGTCGTTCTTTCTAGGACAAGTAGCAGGCACGGGTGTAGGTGTAGAAGCGGGCTCTGAAGGCACAACAATCTGCTTCCCTGATCTGAGGGTTATGGCACTCACATTCCTTGGATTCTGCACAGTCTGGGATGGCAACTTATCAGAATTCTGAGACTGCGCCTGATTTATCTGAGTAGCCATCTGACCCATCTGGTTAGTGAGACTCTGTATGGAAGCTCTAGTCTCCTGCTGAAATTGCATGTTATCTTTCTGAAACTGCAGGTTTTGCATAGTCATCTGTCTCACTAACTCTTCTAATGAAGGTTCAGACGAAGTGGAAGGGTGGGTAGCTGGTTGGGCAGGTGCCTCTTGCTGCTGCTGTTGTTGTTGCCTCTGGTGTTGTTGCATAGGTGGAGGCACATATCTGTTAGGTGCTCCAGCATTCTGGAAAGATGGTGCCTGCTGTTGATGCTGTGGCGCATTGTTCCATCTCAGATTGGGGTGATTCCTCCACCCTGGGTTGTACCTGTTGCTGGATAAGTCATGATTTTGCTCTTGTTGCTGCCTGTTGTTGTAGATGTTCGTAGCATAAGCCTGAGGCGCATCAGAGGCAGCAGAGTGTTGCAAAGAAGGACAAGCATCTGTATAGTGGTCATTGGAAGGACAAATAGCACATAGTCGTGCAACAGATGCAGATGGAGCTGCAGATCTCTGGTTGGTAGTCAACTGTGTCACCAACTTCGTAAGAGAGTCAATCTTTCCTTCCAACTTGCTTTCAACAGCTGATAAAGGCTGGGCAACAAAATCATGTACGCCCCTCACCACAATGGCATCATTCCTGGTGCTAAACTGCTGGGAGTTGGAGGCCATCTTCTCAATCAATTGCCTGGCCTCAGCAGGTGTGGTGTCTCCAAGAGCTCCACCACTGGCAGCATCAATCATACCACGGTCCATGTTGTTCAAACCCTCATAGAAATACTGGACAAGGAGATGCTCAGGTATCTGATGGTGGGGACAACTAGCACAAAGTGTCTTGAATCTCTCCCAATACTCATATAAGTTCTCTCCACCAAGCTGCCTAATCCCGGTTATGTCTTTTCTGATAGCTGTGGTCCGGGCTGCTGGAAAAAAATTATCTAAGAACAGCCTCTTCAGATCATCCCAGCTAGTGACGGATCTAGGCGCCAAACCATACAACCAATCCTTAGCAACATTTTCCAATGAATGAGGGAATGCCTTCAAGAAGATGTGCTCTTCAGGAACATCATGTGGTTTCATACTAGAACAGACAATGTGGAATTCCTTCAAATGCTTATGAGGACTCTCACCTGCAAGACCATGAAACTTGGGCAACAAATGGATCAGTCCAGTCTTGAGAACAAATGGAACGTCCTCATCAGGATATTGGATGCACAAGCTTTCGATATCGAAATCAGGTGCAGCCATCTCCCTAAAAGTCCTCCCACGAGGTGGAGGTTGTGCCATATTGTTCTCAGTGTGAAAAACAACAGAATAAGAATCAGAATCACGTGCAGATGCAACAGATGCAGTAGATGCAGTATGCACAAAGTACTCAGTAGTGGGATGCACAGTATCCAATGGAACAGACTCAAAAACAGACTCTAAAGATAAATTTCTAGAATGCCTAGCTAACCTATGAAAAGTTCTATCAATCTCAAGATCAAAGGGTGGTATAGGCCCAGGATTTCCCCTAGTCATGCACTAAGTCACAACACCCTAAAATCATGAAATGATATCACAAAAATTTTGAACACACAAAACAACCTAAACAAACAAATCACACACACTCAAACATACAAGACAAAACACAACACACAAACAACACAACAAAAGACACTAACACAACAAAAGACCTAAGACTGAACCGTTGGTCCCCGGCAACGGCGCCATTTTGATGAGAGGGTCGCACCTCCCACAAAAGTTGTGCATAAAAGAATGCAGTATAGTTCTAGGAAGTGACTCCTAGGTCGTCTCTCAAGGACCAAATGTGGTTCAAGTCTCAGGTCAAACACGCAGTGGGGGGGGTTTTGAAAATGTTTTTTGATTTTTAATAAACTGAATTAAAACTTAAAAGTAAACACAACGGAATACAATTAAAGATATTCAAATGAAACACCTAAACTAGAACATTAAATGCACAATGTTGTAAGCTATCCTACACATTCACCACCAAAAAGAAGAAAAGCATTTAAACATACAATGTAAAATATTCCAAGACAAAAGAAATGAAAGAAAATAAAACTTTTATACCATTAACCATGACCCACACATCTACCAAGAGAATTTAAAATTTGCAAATACTTATAAAGAACTACCTCCTTAACTGTGTCACCACATCTCCCAACGTATCCTACTTCTTTTCCCAAATAAAAATTCCACACCTCTGCACCATCTTCCTTCAATGATTAACTAAAGAGAATAAAACTTTCTAGCCACTTGAAAGTGCTCCATCACCGTGCACACTATGGTCCACATTCACGTGAATATGCTTGACAAGCAACCTGCTGGAATGTTTCTTGTACTGTTCATGTGTGTGTGCTTTTAAAAGAAAACAAATTCATTCTTCTCTCCAAATTAAATGATGCTACTGCCTCTAGATAAATGTCCCCGTGCACACCTTTTTCTCCATCTAAACGATTAAATATTGCTTTTCAAAGTGGAATAAATGCTTCCAATGACCGAACCCCTATGATGGGACGTGCACACCACTTCATCCAATCAACATGCTCCTTCTTATAATCACTTATTCATTTCTCGTGCTTCACTTCTTCCAGCACCTTGAATCACCATTCCCGTACGTTCGTTCTCTCCCCCTGGACGTGCTTCTGGAATGCTTCCGTGAATCACTGTACGCCTAGAAGAAAGTCCGCACACGTTGCTCTAACTCACACACATTACTCGTGCACTGCAATCCCATCCAGACCGCTTCTTCCTTCTCAATCAGTCACCGTGCTGCTTCCATCTCATCTAATCACCGCATCCTCAAAATGAAAAGAAGAAAGTTCATTCACGAAAGGAGCACTCCAGGACTGCTTCCAGCTCCTTCTCTCCATTCTAGCAACTGCGTGGCTCTTCTCTATTCAACACCGCTTCACTCCAGGAAGAAAAAGGAACCAGCTTGCTTATTAGGATGAGACCAGCGTTAACACCCCTGCAAGTGGCGGCTGGCTGCTCCCTTCTTCTCCACGTCCGTGCACACCATTCCAGCCGTGACTCTTCTTCTCTCGTCCCAGCAAAGATCCAGCAGTAGGGTGCGTTTCCAAAATTAAAGCATAGCTATGAATCAGCGCTTCTTTCTAATAAAAAACAACTGAAATGCATCCCGTGTTGCCAATGGCAGTTGGAAGCAAAATTAAAGCTCATGAATCCAGAAAAATGAAATGGAAAATTCAAAGTGTCCTTTCATTCATGCTGAAAACGTTCAAAACCAAAAAAACTTAGAACCAAGACCGAGAGTGTAAAAGTGAGAATGGCAAGTGGGGGCTGGCTTTTCCAAGGGCCGTGGGTCACCTTTAATAAGGGTGGGGTCCACACAAAAACCCTAAGGTGCCAAGTCATTTTTTTCCTTCACATTTTGGGTCTAGTCTACTTTACCAAAAATTGTCCCAAAATGTAAAAGTTGATACAGAAATTCTAAACTACTGAATTACAATTTAATTAATTCAAAAATGTCTGTGTGGAGAGTCTTGAATTTATTCGGCATTCTTCCTGATGTCCCAAAATGTATTTCCGAAATTTTCCTGCACTTCAAAAATGCACTTAATCAGCTCAGAAAACCCAAATTAGCACAATTACAAATTTCCGACCAAATTGAGCAGAATTCGGAAAACGGGGAAATAACAAACAATTAAGCACAATTCCCTGGTTTATTTAAGTGCAATAAACTAAATATAATTCCAGAAATAACGACTCATCACCCGCCCCTCCATGATCGACCATGGATTGAGCCGTATGGTAAAGGGTAAGTTTTTAATCTCTTGATATAATTTGATGTTTAAACCCTATTGTAATTCAAATGACTTTTATCCTGCAGCTTTATTCCATCTAGGGTTGCTTCCCAGGCCATCACACGTTCAATTAAGCAACAGTTTCTAAGTCCATGGCCTACTTGGGGAGCAATACCTGATGACGACAAAAAGCCATTTTGGGAGCGCTTTCAGGTGAACAATCTATTTAACTAATTGTCCCTCTTATTTGAGTATGTTCTATAATCAATGTTTGTTCTCTTTAATGTTACAGATGAAGGTGCAGTGGAAACCTGAACATGAAAGTCAGATACACAGAAATTTCCACATGAAAGCATCTCATCGACTATCAGATATGTTTAGGGATGCCCGCAATGCAGGACAGCGCCCTTACTGGCTGGGTGAACAAATTTGGAACTCTTTACTGGCTCATTGGAATACAGTAGAGTTTCGCAATAAATGTGCCAAAGCCCAGAGGAATAGAGCGTCTGAAAGGGGTGGCACTCTGCATACTGGTGGGTCGATCACCATTCATGAGCATGCCATTCGTATGGTATAATTTCATTCCCTAACTTTTTCTTTCATATATAAGTTATGTATTTTCTATTCCATATGTACACTTCAAATCGTAAATTATGTTACAGGCACAAGCTCTAGGACGGGCGGTCCATGTTGATGAGGTCTTTGCACAGACTCATGTAAGGAAGGGCACTAATCAATTTGTTGATGAAAGATCTCGGAAGACTCATGTAAGCAAATAACACTATTACTATTACTAATTTGTCATTTAAGTTATTCTATCATTCCCTAACATTGCTTTTAATGTTTGAACAGGAAGAATTTTCTACGAGACTTTCACAGGTTAGATGTGAACATGAGTCAGCTCCTACACCGGATGATGCCAGTAATGCAGAAGATGACATCCGTAGGACACAGTGCTGGATCGACATCGTTGGTGGGAAGAAAAAGGGACGAGTGTACGGTGCAAGACCACTTGCTGCAAACTATACAACATCGAGAGGAGGTACTCTGAAGCACCAACCTTCTTCTTCCACCACTACTCCTGACGAGGTCGTTCTCCGCCTCACGCAGGCATTGCAGCAACGTGACCAGGAGATCACTGATTTGAGAGCATAGTTTACAAACTTCAAGGCCCTGGTCATGAGAGTGTTGCCTGGTACTTCACAGGATGAATTAGTTATTCCTCCGACCCAGCCACAACCCTCCTCGTCACCCGCTGTCCCTTAGCAACCCTCATCAGTCCAGCCCTCATCAGTCCAACCCTCATCAGTTCAACCCTCATCAGTCCAACCATCTATACCGGAGCAGGATGATGAAGATCATTCTGATGATAATTATGTACAATATTGAATTCATTTTGTTATAATCAAGTTATATCAACAATTTGATATTATAACATTTGGAGTTTACATCATTTGGATGTTAGATCAGTTGGATGATTTCGATGTTAGAATATCATTGTTACATTCTTATATGTTATTAATATAAATACATGTTCTATGCATTAATGGATGTTCTATGGTGGATATTATTGATCAATGATTGCATCTTTGAGATGCACATTATGCAGGTCTGTATGTGCTTGAAAATTGTTATGCAGGTCTATTTGTGTATGAAAATTGCTATGCAGGTTTGTTGTTGGTTGAATGCTAAATACAAATGTCTCTGACATCTCCCTCAAGCTTACTGAAGGCTTTTGCCCTTCGGTAAATACCAATGCTTGCTGATTACCGAAGGCTTCTGCCCTTCGGTAAATACCCACGTCCGCTGATTACCGAGGGCTTAAGCCCTTCGGAAATTACCGAAGGGCGCAAGCCCTCGGTAAATGTTAGCGACAAGAGAATTACCGAGGGCTTCTTGGCCGTCGATGAGTCGTCTATAAATACTATTTTCCGAGGGCTTCTGGCATTTTCCGAGGCTTTTGGCCTTCGATAATTCCCTGTTTTTTTGTAGTGATGGTGAACTAAACTTATTTTGTTGTTGGGGAATCAATGTAAACCACGAGTCCCCGACAACGGCGCCAAAAACTTGATGAACAAATCTTAGATCCCCGAAAACGGAGTCAAGAACTTGTTAACCCTCGGCAAGTGTAACCGAATCGTATCAAGTAATAAACCTGGTAAGACCAAGTATCGTTCTCCCAAAGGACTCACGGCCTAGACAGTTATGAAATTTATTGATGAATTAAGACTTATGAACAAATTGTTGTAAGTATCAAATGCAAAAGACCGAAAAGTAAATATGTATGCATGTATTGATCAATGGGCAAGAAGAAGCAAAACACGTTATTTGAATTATTTGAATGAATATGTTGTTGGGGTTTATCAATTTCATCATATCCACTCTCTTGTATTTAGGAATTCATCTTTTTTTTCATTAATGTTAATGCCACTTTCTAAATTACTTAAAACCCGATGTCTCGGCGAAGAAAGCCTAATCATAATCACTAGTTTACAATGTCTAGTCTCCCTAGCATTTAATCATGCATTATAGTGAACAAAAGCTTAAAGGCAACCAACTATCATACTCCTATGTCTAGGTTTGTAATATACTGATGGGAGAGATTCCCGAGATCTAGGTCTGGAAGTATGAAAATTTATTGTGGGTGGAGTTAGGAAGTGTTAAAAATTAATTTTTCAAAATCTGCAGAATCGCCAATCAGCGAAAATTTCCCGTGAGTGCGACTTTGCCAGAATTGGTTTTTGGCTTCTTTTTCTTGCTGGCTTGGTGCATTGGATGCGCTGAGGGGTTTTTGGGACCCTCAGTGGTGGTTTAGCATGGATTTAGGATGTTGTTTAAGGTTTACTAATCAGTAACAACATGTTTTGTGGTTTTGTAATTTGCGTTTGATGTAGGGATGTGATAACAGTTGAAAAACTGTTATTTTCATGCTTAAAATTGATACTAAAAGCAACCTTTAGGATGCTTGAAATAATGCTTTTGGTTATATTTTCATAAATAAGAGAGCTGGACAGGTTTATGCTTGATTTCAGTGTTTTATGCAGGTTTTAAGGTGAATTTAGTGAAAGAAGTGAAGAAGGATAGAAATGGAATCAGAAAAGACATCAAAAAGTGCAAAAAGAGAAGCCGCAAATGCCGCTCAGCGGTAAAACAAAATTGGAATTAGCGTGGAACTCCAACACGTTCTAGCTCTCCATTGCAGTAGCCAACACGTCCCAGCTCTTCCATGTGCCATTCTGCAAAGCTTCCACCGTGACACCATTCATGCCTAACTCCATGTGCTTCTATTTAAAAGAAAGAAAAAAAATATCCTGCGTGCTGCGAAAATGAAAAGGGACGGAATAACAAATGCAACCAAAGTAATTAATGTTGAGCTATCTCCATCATTCGTGTGTTTCCTTCAAATTATAAATGTTCCCAGCCAAAAGAAAAAGTTTGAAAACCCAACACCTAAAACTAAAAACCGAGAGAATCAATTCCCCTCTTCAAGTACCGGCTGGACCTCAAATCCCCTCCAGCACCTCCTAGACATCACCGTCCATCCTCGTAACCTTTTTCTCTCTCCAAAAGTAAAAGCCCCTTAAGAGCCGTGACACCACTGCCCTCAATAATTAATCATTGTGCTTTATCTAAAAATAAAGAAAATGCATTGCTTGTGGATATTAAAGAAAGAAAACGTGAATCACGGTGCTTTCAAGACGTGACAGAGGTGCCTCTTTTCCAATTGAAAGAAAACGTGAATCTCCAAGTAAATAGTTTTGTGCATCTAGCCTATGGAACAAGTAAAAGTGCTTCTAAAATTTCATCCAAAATCTCGTAACAGCATGCTACCCATTTCTACAAAATTAAGAAAATTGCTCAAAGAAAACTCAAAAATGAAGGTGGCGGCTAGACTACTCAAAGTAAAAGTCACCCCCCCTCTTCATCCAACGTCACGGGTTTTAAAAACCCTACTCCAAGCTGCAGGACGTGCTACGTGAATCAGCTGGGAGCGTGAAGTCCAGCCCATTTCCACAATGTGCTGCTGTACTGGACGCTGGACGGTGATGCTTCTTCATGCACCCCCAAACTGTTGGGCCTTGGGCCTACTGCTGGACGTGCGCTGGAGTGTGCTAGACGTGCGTTGTCTTCCACTCTGCTGGACGTGCGTATTGCTCCTGGACGTTTGTTGGATGGACGCTCGTGCTGGATGGAAGAAGGCGCTGGATGCGAATCAGCTGGGAGCGTGAAAGAATGGGCGTGTGCTGGACCGCAACTATTGGACGTGCGGCCTGGATGTGTGCGGACGTGCGCTGTGGAGTGTGTTGGACGTGCGCTGCCTTCCACTCTGCTGGACGTTCGTGCTGGATGTGTGCGGACGTGCTGGACGTGCGCTGAAGTGTTGGACGCTCGTGCTATCCGCGAGAAGCCAAATCAGGACGTGCGTGCCATCTGCTGGACGCTCCCCATTCTCATGGGCCTCCGTGTGCTACAATTTCCCTACAATTAATAATGCAAATAATTAGCTCAAATCATTCAAATTAATTAAAATAAGAATTTCTGATCAAATTAAGCACAATTAGGAAAAATGGGAAAATACCGGACATTTAAGTACAATTCCCTGATTAATTCTAGCACACTAAACTAAGTGAAGTGAATAAAATATTGACTCATCAAAATAGACCACACTTAGTCTTTTGCACTCCTGGGCAAAATCAAGACGCAAATCAAGGAATAGTTCAGAGGACATCCAGGGAAATGACACAACTCAGCAAACACAAAACAAAGACTAACAATGACAGAAACAGAATTACACAGTTCTCAAGGAATCTAGACCAAGAAAGGAAGTAGACAATATCCAACACAGAATCGATCAGAGAAAGCAGATACTCATGAAATCATCCAAGCAATTCAAGACATGGAAAAATGATCAATCAGCTCAAGAGGTGAATCAAAAGTAACAAAACCTCACAGATGCACTATCAGTGTTTCTCTCAAGTGTATAAGGTAAAGAATTTCAACTCAATGCACTCAAGAAAGCAAACAACAACAAACTTGGCAAGCCTCTAATATCATCACTCAAAACATATGCATGTTCAAATCAAAAGGTCTTTTATGGATGTAATGGGGCCAAGGACATGGGAGGATAACATATGGATGAGAAGCTGTAAACCGAAAGAAATAGAGGAGCAGTGGGGAACAAGTGTAAACACAGTCAGATCACACCCAAAACCTCTAATTCAATCCTCTTTTTGACCCCATTATTCACAACAATTTTTTTTTTCATCATTTTTTTTATATATTTTTTTTTTCTTCATCCTGTCTCTTTTCTTTTCTCTCTTTTTTAGGACACAACTATAAGAGACAAGATACACAACATATTTACAAACATAAAACAAGAAGAGGAACCAACTAGCCAATTCATATGAATCCCCAAGAAGACCACACTTGTTCCCAAAACACTTCCAAAGCTCCAAAATTCCCTAAGGTTAAGGTAATCATGGTTTTTCACTTAGGGCTAGTGTATGAGCTTCAAAACAAAGAAATGGGGGAAAGTATAGGCTCAAAAGGGGTTATCAAAGGATCAAAACAAGGTAAGCTTATTTGGCTAGAGAGCCTCAAGAACAAAACTGCCTTTATCACTTCCAACATGCATATCAATCAAGAGTTATCAACAAGAGTCAAGCCAAGGCATATGTGAAAGCAATCAAGAGACATATCACACACAAGAAAGAACATAAAGTGGCTCAAATTCTCACACAGGGTAATTCTGTCACAATCAATTCAACTCTCAAAAATCATAATCATCTTCCCAAGCAGAGAAAAGCAAGGATTTCAAACAAATCAGAGTATCAATGAAGTGAAAGGTACATCTACAACCTAAACAAAGTCCAGAAATCAAGAGAAACACATGTAAAACTGTACACAAGACACGACAAAAATAACCTAGAAAAGAAAAAAAAATTTAACCAAGAAAACAAAAACTAACAAAGAAAAATAAAAATCTCCCCCAATAGACCACACTTAAACTACACAGTGTCCTCAATGTGTCATAAGCATAAGATCAGAAATCATAACAGTCAACAAATCATGGACAAGTGCAATAAAAGTAGGGAAAGGGGGAGAAGAGAGAACGAAAACTCCCCTGATCATGGTGGCAGTTGCCAATTTTGGACTATTAGGGAGATGTCTTCCACCACAAGATCCAGCCAGGAAGTTTTGAGGAAGAATTGCTTCATCCTCCAGATTTGATCTAGCAGGGAGATATCATCCACAGCTGGATCTAAGAAGCAAAGATTGTTGATGAGCAGGTTCAGCAGGTGCTTGTTGATGTTGAAACTTTCGTGAATGCTGGCACCTTTGTCTTCCAGCATGGGTGCATGTTGGTCAAATTCATTTGTACCTCCTGCAATAGGGTTAGTGCAATGTGGTTCCAAAGAAATGACATGCAGGGGTATAACACCCAATCCCAGTGTAACAGGCTGAACAACAGATAAACTCTCATAACATGAATCAATTTCAAATTCAGAAACAATATCAACCACAGATTCAGATTCATGTTCAGTGCATGGAGAATAAACATACGAATTTGATATCAAAAATTGATTCTCATCATGCAGAGAGGAAGAATTAAAAACAGACTCATCAACAATACAATCATCAGCACACCTCTCAACAACGTAATCATCAACATAATCAAATTGAGGTATGCTTACCTCCTCTTCCTTGAAGATTGCTAAAGTGTGGGAAGATGAAGGTGGTCTACCTGGTTCAGGATTACTGCTTATTTCTGCCTGCTCCTCAAAATACTCATCACTATCCTCAGGTGCAAGGGTAGGGACATAGGATGATGGGAAAGTAGGTGGCGCAACAGCAAGCTCATGACTCTTCTCCCCATCTTCTATGTTGATGCCACTATCATCATCGTTTGGAATCTGAACAGTCTGAAATGGTAACTCTGAATCTTGAGACTGTTCCTCAGTGAGTTGAGTGGCCATCTGCCCTATCTGATCAGTCATACTCTGAATGGCAGCTCCTATTTCTTGCTGGAACTGCATGTTCTCTTGCCGAAACTGAAGGTTCTGCATGGTCATCTGCTCCAACAACTCCTGCAATGTAGGCTCAGAAGTAGAAGGCTGAGGAGCTATTTGGGCAGGAGCATCATATTGCTGACTCTGATATTGCTGGACTGGTGGAGGAATGAAAGTACTCTGGAATGGTGGTTCTTGATATTGATGCTGTGGAGCATCATACCATCCCAAGGTAGGGTCATTCCATCCAAGACCGTTGCTGTAAGCATATTGCACAGGGGAAAATTTGCTCAGAAACTGATGCTCAAGATATCCCCAATCGGTAACGGATCTCAGAGGAAGAGAGTCTTTCCAATCCTTAGCTGCTCCTTGTAATGAATGCGGAAATGCGCTCAGGAAAATGTAATCAAGAGGGACATCTGGAGGTTTCATTGAAGAGCACATGATGTGGAGCTCCTCCAAATGTCTGTGTGGGCATTCTCCTGCAAAACCATGAAACTTAGGCAGCAAATGCATCAGTCCAGGGGTGAGATCGCAATGAAGATCATCCTCCTTAAGTGAAACCGGCTCACAAAGAGCACTCTCAGAAATTAAAGGATGAGTCATATTGTTCTCAACATAGAAATCAGCAGAATATGAATTACAATCAGAGTAACATGCAGAAGGAGAATCATAATCAGAGGCACTAGCAAAACAAGCAGTATTCACGAAATCAGAATAGGTAGACATGGAAAAAGAAAAATACTACAAATTACGAAATAAATAAAACACAACACATTTATACATGCAAACACGCACACACAAAACAGAACATCACATCACATCACATCACAACACAAGACAAAACACAACACACAAACAACACAAAAGACCTAAAACTGAACCGTTGATCCCCGGCATTTTGATGAGAGGGTCGCACCTCCCACAAAAGTTGTGCATAAAAGAATGCAGTATAAACTAGGAAGTGACTCCTAGGTCGTCTCTCAAGGACCAAATGTGGTTCAGTCTCAGATCAAACACATAGTGGGGGGTTTTGAAGAGTTTTGTGAATGCAGATGGACTAAATTAAAAACTGAAAATTAAACACAACCGAATATAAATAAAACAGAATTTAAAACGTGGAAATAAATTTTTACGACAGTAAGACTAAATGGTAAATGAAAATAAAATTAGAGAATGCAAAATTCATCAATGCTTGAAATTAAAACGCTGTAATAATAAATATGCAGAAAAACAGTAAACGGTAAAATAGAACGGATAATAAAAATTAAAACACTTTAACTGGAATGAAATTCATCAAGGATTCAACACTTAAATTAAAATGACTCAACAATGAAGATAAAAATAATATGAGAAAATTGCTCTAATCACTGTGACACACACTACTACTCAACTACATACTTCTGAAGAAAAAAAAAGAAACTCTACATTTGCTAAGTGAAAACCCGAGAGAGAGAGACCCCCTTTTCGGTGGCTGCTCCAACACACACGTTGCTCCCTAGAAGAATCCATCATATCATGACCCATGTGTGCACCGCTCCAGCCTCAATTGTCCACGCCGTGCACAAGCCAAATGAAATCACTATTTCTAGCTGCACGTCACATACACCTACTCCTGTGAATCATCATCTCTCTTTTCCAAGGAACCGTGTGCTGCTTGCAACCTAGTGCCTCTTCCATCAACCAGCAAAGATCAATTAAAAAAAATGTTTCTAAGTGAGCTGGCCATGACTTGTGTCCTGTTGTGACCGAGAATGAAAAGGGCGAAAAGAAAATGCAATCAAAATGAAAATGGCAGTGTGTAAAATCGACAATCCAAAACCAGCGTTCACATTTTTTTTCTCAATAAAAACGTTCCCAGCAACAAAAAAAATAAATCCCTGTGAGGATGGCGGCTGGTTTGCACCTCTCCGTTACATTTCTTTTTTCCAATATCCAAAAACCAAGATCCAGAAAAATGAGTGTGGCGGCTGCTCTTTTTAATTCAGAACGATTGCCCTGCTGGATGCCTTCTTCACGTGGTTGAATGTGCTGGAAGCCAAACCCAATTCAAATTGCTGGAGCTGCTGGATGCACCCCCCAAACTGCTTCCCATTCTCCATCCCGTGACAGCTGGACCGTGACTGCCATCCGTGTACACCCATCTTTGCTGGATTAGGTGTGGGCCGTGTTGCTGCATTTTCCAACTCCACGTGTTGCAGCATTTTTTCCTGGCCAAAACCGAGCTGCTCCCAAGCCTTGCTGGACTATTGTTGAAGCTGGAGCGTGAAGTTGAAGGCTTGTTGGATGCTCCCCATGGGCCATCTCCGTGTGCACCTCCTGGACGTGTGATTCAATGTGGGCTGCTGTACCAATTCAAAGCTGCTGGACCAGCTTTTCTTTTGCCACCACATGCTGCTTCACGCGTGTTGCTGCTGCTGGCTTCTTGAATTTGCTGGACGTCACTCCCCTCTTCAATGCATACACCACTCCCATGTGCATCAAAAATTTAAACCCACACCTCTCTTTCATTTTATTTTAAAATATATTTGATGTGGTATTTCTTTTCACCTCCAAATGTCTCAAATTATATTTCCAAAAATTTCCCTACAATTAATAATGCAAATAATTAGCTCAAATAATTCAAATTAATTAAAATTTGAATTTCCGATCAAATTAAGCACAATTAAGAAAAATGGGAAAATACTGGACATTTAAGCACAATTCCCTGATTAAATTCGGTACAATAAGCTAAGTGAAATTGAGAAAATATTGACTCATCAAAATAGACCACACTTAGTCTTTTGCACTCCTGGGCAAAATCAAGACGAAAACCAGGGAACTACTCAAACATCAGGGAGGTGACACAGACTCGACAGACAGACAACAAAGACTCCAAAACAGGAACAAAAACAGAATTACACAGTTCTCCAGGAATCTGGACCAAGAAAGGAAGTAGACAATATCCAACACAGAATCAATCAGAGAAAGCAGATACTCATGAAATCATCCAAGTAATTCAAGACATGGCAAAATGATTAATCAACTCAAGAGGTGAATCAAAAACAACAGAACCTCACAGATGCACACAATCAGTGTTTCTCTCAAGTGTTTAAGGTAAATCAATGTCACTCAATGCACTCAAGAAAGCAATCACAAACAGACTTGGCAAGCCTCTAATATCAACACTCAAGCACATACGCATGTTCAAATCAAAAGGTCTTTTCATGGTTGTAATGGGGCCAAGGACAAGGGAGGATATATCTGGATAAGAAACTACAAACCATAAGGAACAGAGGAGCAATGGGGAACAAGTGTAAACACATTCAAACACACCCACAACCTCTAATTCCATCCTCTTCTTGACTCCATTATTCACATTTTTTTTTCACTATTTTTCTGCTCTTCTTTTTTTTTCATCTTGTCTCTTTTCTTTTCTCTCTTTTCAAAACAAAACTGTAAAAGACAAGATACACATATATTTACCAAAACAAAACAAGAAGAGGAACCAACTAGCCAACTCATCAGAAACCCCCAAGAGACCACACTTGTTCCCAAAACACTTCCAAAGCTCCAAAATTCCCTAAGGTTAAGGTAATCATGGTTTTTCACTTAGGGCTAGTGTATGAGCATTCGAAATAAAGAAATGGGGGAAAGTATAGGCTCAAAAAGGGTTTTCGAAGAATCAGAGCAGGGTAAGCTTATTCGGCTAGAGAGGCTAAAAAACAAAATTGCCTTTATCACTTCCAAACATGCATATCAATCAAGAGTTATCAACAAGAGTCAAGCCAAGGCATATGTGCAAGCAATCAAGAGACATATCACACACAAGAAAGAACATAAAGTGGCTCAAATCTCACACAGGGTAATTCTGTCACAATCAATTCAACCCTCAAAAATCATAATCATCTTCCAAGCAGAGAAAAGCAAGGATTTCCAACCAATCAGAGTATCAATGAAGTGGAAGACATATTTACAACCCAAACAAAGTCCAGAAATCAAGAGAAACATGTAAAACTGTACACAAAACAAAACAAAAACTACCTAGAAAAGAAAAAATTTAACACGGAAAACAAAAACTATCAAAGAAAAATCAGAATCTCCCCCAATAGACCACACTTAAACTACACAGTGTCCTCAATGTGTCACAATCAGCAGATCAAACAATCAGAACAGTCAACAGATCATGGACAAGTGCAATAAAAGTAGGGAAAGGGGGAGAAGAGAAAAAGAAAACTCCCCTGATCATGGTGGCAGTTGCCAATTTTGGACTTCCAGGGAGATGTCTTCCACCACAGTATCCAGCAAGAAGGTTTTGAGGACGAACTGCTTCATCCTCCAGATTTGATCTAGCAGGGAGATATCATCCACAGCTGGATTTAAGAAGCAAAGATTGTTGATGAGCAGGTTCAGCTGGTGCCTATTGATCTTGAAGCTTTTGTCAGTGTTAGCACCTTTATTTTCCACTGTGGGTGTTTGTCTATCAAATTCATGTGTACCTCCTGCAACATGGTTAGTGCGATGTGTTTCCAAAGAAATGATATGCAGGGGTATAACACCCAATCCCAGTGTAACAGGCTGAACAACAGATATACTCTCAGAACATGAATCAATTTCAAATTCAAAAGCAATATCAACAACAGACTTAGATTCATGTTCAGTGCATGGAGAATAAACATTTGGATGTGATAGCAAAAAGTGGTTCTCATCATGCAGAGAAGGACAATTAAGAACAGACTCATCAACAATATAATCATCAACACACCTATCAACATCATAATCATGCATCGCACAATCATCAACAGAATAATCAATTTGAGGTATGTTTACCTCCACTTCCCTAAAGATTGGAATAGTGGTGGAGGATGAAAATGGTCTACCTGGCTCAAAATTGCTGCTTATACCTGCCTGCTCCTCAAAATACTCATCACTCTCCTCAGGTGCAAGAGTAGGGACATAGGATGATGGGAAAGTAGATGGCACCATAGTAAGTTCATGACTCTTCTCCCCATCTTCTATGTTGATGCCACTATCATCATCATCTGGAATCTGAACAGTCTGAAATGGTAACTCTGAATCTTGAGACTGTTCCTCAGTGAGTTGAGTGGCCATCTGCCCAATCTGATCAGTCATACTCTGAATGGCAGCTCCTATTTCTTGCTGGAACTGCATGTTCTCTTGCCGAAACTGAAGGTTCTGCATGGTCATCTGCTCCAACAACTCCTGCAATGTAGGCTCAGAAGTAGAAGGCTGAGGAGTTATTTGGGCAGGAGCATCATATTGCTGACTTTGGTATTGCTGGACTGGTGGAGGCATAAAAGTACTCTGGAATGGTGGTTCTTGATATTGATGCTGTGGAGCATCATACCATCCCAATGTAGGGTCATTCCATCCAAGACCGTTGCTGTAAGCATATTGCACAGGGGAAAATTTGCTCAGAAACTGGTGCTCAAGATATCCCCAATCGGTAACGGATCTCAGAGGAAGAGAGTCTTTCCAATCCTTAGCTGCTCCTTGTAATGAATGCGGAAATGCGCTCAAGAAAATGTAATCAAGAGGGACATCTGGAGGCTTCATTGAAGAGCACATGATGTGGAGCTCCTCCAAATGTCTGTGTGGGCATTCTCCTGCAAAACCATGAAACTTAGGCAGCAAATGTATCAGTCCAGGGGTGAGATCGCAATGAAGATCATCCTCCGGCGCCATTTTGATGAGAGGGTCGCACCTCCCACAAAAGTTGTGCATAAAAGAATGCAGTATAGACTAGGAAGTGACTCCTAGGTCGTCTCTCAAGGACCAAATTGGGTTCAGTCTCAGATCAACACGTAGTGGGGGGGTTTTTGTGAAAGATTTGTAACTGTAATTGAACTTAAATTAAAATGAGAGTTAAACACAACCGAACATAATTGACAACCTTAAAGTGAATGAAAATATTAAACCGAACAATGCAAAGATAAATTTCCAAACACAATTAAAATGTTATTCAAATGCAACACTAAAGCTAAAAATGAAATGCACATTACAACTTGGAATGAAAATTCAAATAAACAGAGATGTTAACCAATTAAAATACAAAGTCACTGGAATAAAAGAAACAAGGTTTAGCTAATAATTAAAATGCTCATTGCAGTGGAATTAAAGAAACACACTTAGCTAATAAACTTCAATTCAAATTTAAATGCATTGGGTATAAACGAAATGCCAAAGTGCACGACACATTAAAATGCAATTAATTCCCGGAATAGAGTGTGTGCACCGCTTCTACTAAAATGAAAATTAAATGTGCTTTTCAAATGGAAATTAAATGAAAGTGGTGCTTGCTCCTTCCAGCAGTGACATTGATGGAGTGAAACATTTAATTTAAAAATTGCATGAACAAAATGAAAAAGGGGCAAGGAGTAAAACAAAATTGGAATTAGCGTGGAACTCCAACACGTTCCAGCTCTCCATTGCAGTAGCCAACACGTCCCAGCTCTTCCATGTGCCATTCTGCAAAGCTTCCACCGTGACACCATTCATGCCTAACTCCATGTGCTTCTATTTAAAAGAAAGAAAAAAAATATCCTGCGTGCTGCGAAAATGAAAAGGGACGGAATAACAAATGCAACCAAAGTAATTAATGTTGAGCTATCTCCATCATTCGTGTGTTTCCTTCAAATTATAAATGTTCCCAGCCAAAAGAAAAAGTTTGAAAACCCAACACCTAAAACTAAAAACCGAGAGAATCAATTCCCCTCTGCAAGTACCGGCTGGACCTCAAATCCCCTCCAGCACCTCCTAGACATCACCGTCCATCCTCGTAACCTTTTTCTCTCTCCAAAAGTAAAAGCCCCTTAAGAGCCGTGACACCACTGCCCTCAATAATTAATTATTGTGCTTTATCTAAAAATAAAGAAAATGCATTGCTTGTGGATATTAAAGAAAGAAAACGTGAATCACGGTGCTTTCAAGACGTGACAGAGGTGCCTCTTTTCCAATTGAAAGAAAACGTGAATCTCCAAGTAAATAGTTTTGTGCATCTAGCCTATGGAACAAGTAAAAGTGCTTCTAAAATTTCATCCAAAATCTCGTAACAGCATGCTACCCATTTCTACAAAATTAAGAAAATTGCTCAAAGAAAACTCAAAAATGAAGGTGGCGGCTGGACTACTCAAAGTAAAAGTCACCCCCCCCCTCTTCATCCAACGTCACGGGTTTTAAAAACCCTACTCCAAGCTGCAGGACGTGCTACGTGAATCAGCTGGGAGCGTGAAGTCCAGCCCATTTCCACAATGTGCTGCTGTACTGGACGTTGGACGGTGATGCTTCTTCATGCACCCCCAAACTGTTGGGCCTTGGGCCTACTGCTGGACGTGCGCTGGAGTGTGCTAGACGTGCGTTGTCTTCCACTCTGCTGGACGTGCGTATTGCTCCTGGACGTTTGTTGGATGGACGCTCGTGCTGGATGGAAGAAGGCGCTGGATGCGAATCAGCTGGGAGCGTGAAAGAATGGGCGTGTGCTGGACCGCAACTATTGGACGTGCGGCCTGGATGTGTGCGGACGTGCGCTGTGGAGTGTGTTGGACGTGCGCTGCCTTCCACTCTGCTGGACGTTCGTGCTGGATGTGTGCGGACGTGCTGGACGTGCGCTGAAGTGTTGGACGCTCGTGCTATCCGCGAGAAGCCAAATCAGGACGTGCGTGCCATCTGCTGGATGCTCCCCATTCTCATGGGCCTCCGTGTGCTACTGGGCTGCTTCCGTGTGCACCTCCAAACTGCTTTTCTCTGTTGGACCGTGAGCGCTTTCTTCAAAGCTGTTGGGTGCTCTTTACTCCAAGCACCTCTTCAAGTGGACCAGGCCGTGTGATGTGTTTTTCGTTCCAGCAAGCAACATGCACATCTCCAAGTGCACCCCCAAATATGGAATTCACACCTCCTCACTCATTTAGCCTCTAAATGTCCCAAATTGTATTTCCAAAATTTTCCCTACAATTAATAATGCAAATAATTAGCTCAAATCATTCAAATTAATTAAAATAAGAATTTCTGATCAAATTAAGCACAATTAGGAAAAATGGGAAAATACCGGACATTTAAGTACAATTCCCTGATTAATTCTAGCACACTAAACTAAGTGAAGTGAATAAAATATTGACTCATCAGAGAGTATCATAGCTTGAAAGCATTCTCATTTCATCTAGCATCTCCACCCAAGTAAGTCAAGCATTTTTAATTCTAGGGTTCTTGAGTTTGAACTTGATTGTTAAAGCATGAATCTTTAGGGGTTTTGATTTCTACGCATGATTTGATGATTTAATTGATGTTTGAACCGATTAAACTGAATGATTTTGATCTGGAAAACTGAAAATTGCATGTGGGTGGAGTTAGGACAGGTTAAAAATGAAGTTTTCAAAAATCTGCAGAGTCACCGCTCAGGGGTAAATTGCCGCTGAGCGGCACTCGGACAGACAGGCTGTTTTTGCTGAGTTGTGTTCTGGATTGATGCACTGGTGGGGCTGAGGGGTGATTTTAACCCTCAATGGTGGTTTAGCTTCAAAATAAGGTGTTATCTGTGTTTTACTAATGATTAACAGCATGTTTTGTGGTTTTGTATCTGTGTTTGATGTAGGAATGGCATCCTTTTCAGGAATAAGAATGAAAACCATGGCATTCAAAAGAAAAGAAAAGGAACCAGAACAATCCCATTCTAGAAGGTTCCTATCTCGCAAACATGAGAAGCACTTTAAGGTGGTCCAAGATAGGAGACTCCTTATGGAGAGAAAGGTTGGAATGATACCTAACTTTGCTCCTCAATTTGGAGAGCAATTGATAGGGAATGATTGGGGGAAGCTAGCCACATACCTTACACCTACCAATATAGCTGTGGTGAAAGAATTCTACACTAATGCAAGAAAGATTGGTGATTATCCAGCTGAGAATTACCTAGGCTATGTTAGAGGCCATGCTACTAGGTACGATCCTGATTCCATCAACAACTTCTTGGATACTGTGTGGGCTGGTGAGCAGTGCCAATTTGCTCTTTGTATGGAAGAAGGCGCTGATTTTAATGATGTTGAGAGAGTTTTATGTGTACCTGGAGGACATTTTCAGAGGAATAGAACTGGCGCTGTGGTGAACATTAGGAGAACTGACTTGACTCCTCTTGTAAAGTATTGGATGGCATTTTCTCATGCCAACATTCAGCCATGTTCTCATGTGTCAGACATTACTCTTAGCAGGGCAGTCCCCCTTTACTGTGCAATCAGGAACTTGAATGTTAATATTGGACAGGTAATAACTGATGAGATAAGGGTGTGTGCTAACACAACAAACAACAAAGCACCCTTAGGACATCCTTCTTTAATCACACACCTCTGCAAGATAGCTGGGGTGGATACTTTTGCTCCACCATTTGAAAGGCCAAGGAAAGCAATTGATTAGGCTTATTATAGACAATACTGTAGAGGTGAGGAAGCAGCTTAGCCAGTTCCACCACGTCGTACTCGCAGAGAAAGAGGGCAAGCACAAAGTCAGGCATCTGCTGAGACACATGAAGCAGAACCTTTCCAAATGAGGGACATGTACATGTCTCTTTTAGGTGCACAGTTACAGTCTATCCACAGAGGGCAGGTGGCCACTACTGAGATGATTGTTGGAATGTATGATACACCTCTAGCACACAAGTGGACTATGGAGGAGTTTCATAATGTGGTAGCTTGGCCATAAGAGCAAGTACAAGGCAGCAGAGCTGGAGCAGCTGAAGCTTCAACTATGGAGATGGATGAAGATGATGCTGATGATAATGATGAATTTGAGGATGCTGAAGATGAGGAATAAGAGGAGGATACAGATGACAGCTCAGATTGATGAGGAGCTGAGATAGCATTTACTGATGAATGCTATCATAACTAGAGCAGGACTTATGCTTTTGTTTGGTTCTAAACTTACTTATGTTTTTAGAATAGGGTTTGATGTACTCAATTGAAAACTTTGTCTGTTATGATGGTTTGCTTGTGATTGTGATTGTTTGATAAAGTAATGCTTGATGATGCTTTGATATAGATTGATGTTGAGATGTGCACATTATATGCTTATACAGGTGGTTCACAAGCTTTGTGAACAAATGCATGACGTTATGATTGTGATTATGATATTAAGCAGGATGTGTATGTCAAATGTGAATGAGCTGATATGTGAGGTTTTGAGCTCCAGAGTTTGTGTGATTGAATGCTATTCCTTTGGAAGCATGAATGACTTTGCCCAGGTTTTCTATGATTGAATTACTTGCTTGTTTACATCATATGATCAAGGCCATTTGTTGATAACCCTTCTATTAGCCAAATTCATAAATTTAGCCCACTAAAAGAGAACACTATGTGTTCTATCCTTTGAACCTCTAGCCTTGAACATGATTTGAAAACCCTTGTTGAAAAGATTTACCTTGAGTTAAGTAGAAAATATTTTGTGGTATTAACAAATGTTCAAGTTTGGGGTTGTGGAAAAATAGAAAGGGAAATTGAAAGCATTGAGCTAAGAGCTAATAATTAAGTATGTGAAAAGAAAAAGAAAAAGAGAAAGAAAAGAAAAGAAAAAGCAAAGCTCAATGCAAAAGAAAGTTGGGAATAAATAAGAATGATGGTGTTTATATGTTTCTCTTAACTCAAGGGTTTTGTGATCTAGAAAAACGAATTTTCTTGTTAGCCCAGCCACGTTATAAGCCAGTGAAAAGTCCTTGTGATGATGCTTGCTGGTAAGTATTTTTGATTGTGGATAAAATAAACGCAAAGTTGATTCATGTGACATTGTGATAGTAGAGTGAATGAATGAATACCTCTTATACACTTGTGTGTTTGAGTGAAACACTTTATCTAGTGAGGAAAGATTACATGAACACATAAGAACATCCATGCTTAGTTGATTGATCATTCATGAAAAGTAGCATTTGTTGGATAATAAGTGAATTTGTGAACACCAAAGCATGTGCACGTCTTGATTGAAATCTTTGTCATGGGTTTGATTGAAGTTTCTACTTATCTTGAAAAGAGGATTTTTGAATGAGTAAACCATTATACAGATTGGTAGAAGATTGAGTTACATCTTGTTTGCTTGAGGACAAGCAAAGTTCTAAGTTTGGGGTTGTGATAACAGTTGAAAAACTGTTATTTTCATGCTTAAAATTGATACTAAGAGCAACCTTTAACACTCAGAAACTAGCTTGAAATCATGCTTTTGGTTATATTTTCAGAAATAAGAGAGTTGAACAGGTTTATGCTTGATTTCAGTGTTTTATGCAGGTTTTAAGGTGAATTTAGTGAAAGAAGTGAAGAAGGATAGAAATGGAATCAGAAAAGACATCAAAAAGTGCAAAAGGAGAAGTCGCATCTGCCGCTCAGCGGCAGTTTACCCCTGAGCGGCACTCAGGCAATCACGGTGGATCCGCTGATGGGTGAAAAGGCCGCTGAGGAGAGGAAAACAACTCACGCACTTACCGCTGAGCGGCACTATTTTGGGCTTGGGCCTAATTTTCTGTATATTTTAGAATAATATATAAGCTTTAGGTCGTCCTAGGGTTTGTATCTTTGGCAGAGACGAAGCAAACACTCTCTTTTCCACCCCTTGAAGGAAGATCTTGGATGCTCAGGCTACCTCCTCCTCTTTCTAGGGTTCTATCTTTCTTTCATTCATTATTGTTCATCTAGTTTCACCATGAATATGGTGAACTAAACCTTGTATTGTTGTTGAGGAATCAATGTAGTCTTGTGAAACTCTCATATATGGAATTTGTGTTTTAACATCTCACTTTAAGATATATGCTTTCTTTCATCTTTAGTTAGGGATTTTCCTCCTTGCTTAATGCTTGCTTTGTTTAACTCATTCATTACCATGATTATTGATTTTGTCGATATGGGAACGTACGGGGAAGTCTAGATCCGGGGAATTTCTCCCAATAGCATATTGGTTGCCTTTAAGCTCCTGCACTTCAGAACTAATTACTAGGAATGCTAGGAATTGTATGAACTCGTAATTAAGGATAGGCCTTCTTGCAAGGTGATTTAGAGAGTGGCATTAGCAATTGATGAAAAGAATGATGAATTCCTAAAGTATATGAGAGTGAACAAGATGAAATTGATAACCCCAACAACATACTCATCCATTTAATTCATTAAAGTGTTTGTTTTCCTCTTTTCCATTGATCAACTTCATGCATACATGTTTAATTACTGTCTTTTGCATTTAAACCTACAATCAATTGTTCACAAGTCTTAAATAATCAACATATCATATAACTAACTAGGCCATGAGTCCTTGGGGAAAACGATACTTGGTCTTACCTAGTTTTATTACTTGATACGATTCGGTCACACTTGCCGATTGTTAAACAAGTTTGTGGCGCCGTTTTTCGGTGTTCATAAATTTGTCATTAGGATGGCATCCTCTTCAGGCAAAAGATTGAAGACCACAACCTCCAAGAGGAAAGACAAGGAACCTGAACAACCTCATTCTAGTAGGTTCCTCTCTCGCAAACATGAGAAGCATTTTAAGATTGTTCAAGTTAGGAGACTTCTGATGAAGAGGAAAGCTGGAATGATACCTAACTTTGCTCCTCAGTTTGGAGAACAACTGATGGGAAGAAATTGGAGGAGATTGGCCACATACCCTACATCAGCCAACATAGTATTGGTAAAGGAATTTTACACCAACGCAAGAAAGTTGGGTGATTATCCGGTTGAGGAGTACCTAAGCTATGTTAGAGGCCACACTATTAGGTATGATCTAACTCTATCAACAGCTTTTTGGGTACTGAATGGGTTGGAGAGCAGTGCCAGTTTGCTCTTTGTATGGAGGAAGGCACTGATTTTAAGGATGTGGAGAGTGTTCTATGTGTACCTGGAGGATACTTCCAGAGGAATAGAAATGGTGCAGTGGTGAATATCAAGAGGACTGATTTGACTCCTTTTGCTAAGTATTGGATGGCATTCTCCCATGCCAACATTCAATCGTGTTTGCATGTTTCAGACATCACTCTCAACAGGGCACTTCTCCTCTACTGTGTGCTAAAAAATATGAGCATTAACATTGGCCAAGTGATTGCCAATGAAATACAAATGTGTGCCAACACAATGAACAACAAGGCACCTTTAGGGCATCCTTCCTTGATTACACACCTGTGAAAGATAGCTGGGGTGGATACTTCCGCTCCACCATTGGAGAGGTGATAACAGTTGAAAAACTGTTATTTTCATGCTTAAAATTGATACTAAAAGCAACCTTTAACACTTAGAAACTAGCTTGAAATCATGCTTTTGGTCATATTTTTAGAAATAAGAGAGCTAGACAGGTTTATGCTTGATCTCAGTGTTTTTGTGCAGGTTTTAAGGTGAATTTGGTGAAAGAAGTGAAGAAGGATAGAGATGGAATCAGAAAAGACATCAAAAAGTGCAAAAGGAGAAGCCGCAACTGCCGCTCAGCGGCAGTTTACCGCTGAGCGGCACTCAGGCAGTCACGTTGGATCCGCTGAGTGGTGAAAAGGCCGCTGAGGGGAGAAAAACAACTCCCGCACTTACCGCTGAGCGGTAGTTTACCGCTGAGCGGCACTATTTTTGGGCTTGGGCCTAATTTTCTGTAATTTTAGAATAGTATATAAGCTTTAGGACGTCCTAGGGTTTGTATCTTTGGCAGAGACGAAGCAAACACTCTCTTTTCCACCCCTTGAAGGAAGATCTTGGATGCTCAGGCTACCTCCTCCTCTTTCTAGGGTTCTATCTTCCATTTGATATTTCCTCCTGCTGAGGCGTCAAGCATCATCTTGGTTTGTGGACCAAGACCTTCATGGCCAATCAATTCCTTCCTTGATTACACACCTGTGCAAGATAGCTAGGGTGGATACTTCCGCTCCACCATTGGAGAGGTCGAGGAAATCCATTGATGAGGCCTATTATAGGCAGTATTGTGGAGGAGAGGAGGCAGCTCATCCAATTCCACCACAACGTCCTCGTAGAGAAAGAAGACCAGCACAAAGTCAGACATCTGTAGAGACTTGTGAGGCAGAGCCATTCTAGATGAGAGACTTGTACTTGTCTCTCCTATGTGCACAAATGCAGTCCATCCACAGAGGACAGGTGGCAACTACTGAGATGATTATTAGGCTATATGATACACCTCCAGCACATAGGTGGATTATGGATGAATTCCATAGTGTGGTGGATTGGCCAGAGGAGTAGACCTAGGGCAACAAAGTTGGAGCAACTGAAGCTTCAACTATGGAGGAAGATGAAGATGATGATGACGAAACATTTGAGGATGTTGAAGATAATGAAGAGGAGGAAGATACAGATGACACCACAGGCTGATGAGGAGCTGAGATAACATCTACTGATGAATGCTATCAGAACTAGAGCAGGATTTTTCTATCTTTTGTTTTGTAATATTGAACTTATTTGCTTCTGTTTTTAGAATAGGGTTGATGTTCTTAATTTGAAACTTGTCTATTATGATCTTTTGCTTGTGATTATTGCATGAAGAGTATTGCTTGAGGATGTTTGGATCTTGTTTGATGTTGAGAATGTGCACATTATATGCTTATACAGGTGGTTCACGAGCTATGTGAACAAATGCATGATGTTGTGATAGTGATTATGATGCTAAGCAGGATGTGTATGTGGAATGTGAATGAGCTTATATGTGAGATTTTGAGCTCCAGAGTTGTTGTTGAATATTATTAGTTTGAAAGCATGAATGACTTTGCCCAGGTTTTCTATGATTGAATCACTTGCTTGTTTGCATCATATGATCAAGGCCATTTGTTGGTAACCCTTTGTTAGCCAAATGCATGAATTTAGCCCACTAAATGAGAGCACTATGTGTTCTATCCTTTGAACCCTTAGCCTTGAACATGATTTGAAAACCCTGTTTGAAAAGCTTTACCTTGAGTTAAGTTGAAAACATTTTGTGGTATTGATAAATGTTCAAGTTTTGGGTTGTTGGAAAATAGAAAGGGAAAATAAAAAGCATGGAGCTAAAAGTTAAGCATGTGAAAAGAAAAAGAAAAAGGAAAAGAAAAGAAGAAAAAGAAAAGCTCAATGCAAAACAAAGTTGGGAATAATTAAGAATGGTTATGTTTAGATGATTCTCTTAACTCAAGGGTTTTGTGATCTAGAAAAACCAATTGTTATTGTTAGCCCAGCCACACTATAAGCCATTGAAAAGTCCTTGTGATGATGTTTGCTTGTAAGTGTTTTTTATTATGGTTAAATGAAAGGCAAAGTTGATTCATGTGACATTGTAAGAGTAGAGTGAATGAGTGAATATCTCCTATACACTTGTGTGTTTGAGTGAAACACTTTATCTAGTGAGGATAGATTCCATGAACACATAAGAACATCTTTGCTTAGTTGATTGATCATTCATGATAATAGCATTTGTTGGATATTATGTGATTGAGTGAACACTAAAAGCATGTGCAAATCTTGATTGAAGTCTTGGTGATGAGCTAAATTGAGTAATTACTTGTCTTGAAAGAAGGATTTTTGAGTGTAGTGAACCATTGTATGGATTGGTGGAAGATTGAGTTACATTTTATTTGCTTCAGGACAAGCAAAGTTCTAAGTTTGGGGTTGTGATAACTGTTGAAAAACTGTTATTTTTATACTTAAAATTGACTTCAATTACAACATTTATGACTTAGAAATTAGCTTGAACTCATGATTTTGTTGAATTGTTGGAAATAACAGAGTTGGACAGGTTTTATGCTTGATTTCCTTGTTTTTGCAGGTTTTGAGATGAATTTGTTGAAAGAAGTGAAGTAGGAAAGAGATGGAGACAGAAAAGGACACAAAAAGTGCAAAAGAAGAGAATCAGCAAGTATCGCTCAGCGCCAATTACCGTTGAGCGACACTTTTTAGTACCCGTTGGCACCGTTGAGGGGAAAACTGACACTGAGGGGAAGAAGTGAAACGCGCTACTACCGTTGAGCGCTATTTACCGCTGAGCAGCACTTTTATGGGCTTGTGCCTAATTTTCTGTATTTTTTTAGAATAGTATATAAGCTTTAGGACATCCTAGGGTTTGTATCTTTGGCTGGAACGAAGCAAGAACACACTCTTTCACCCCTTGGAGGAGGATTTTGGATGCTAAGGCTCCCTTCTCAACTTTCTAGGGTTCTATATTTCATTCTTGCATTGTATTTCATCTAGTTTCACCATGAATATGGTGAACTAAACTTATTTTGTTGTTGGGGAATCAATGTAACTCCTTAGAAACTCTCTTGTATGGAATTTGTTCTTGAAAAACATCTTTATGATACATGCTTTCTTTCATTAATAGTTAGGGTTTTTCCACTTTGCTCAAAGCATGCATTGTTTAACTCATTCGATGTCATGATCATACGGGAAAATCGAGATCTCGGGAATCTCTCCCAACTGTATATTACCAACCTAGACATATGAGTATGATGGTTGGTTGCCTTTATGCTTCTATTCATTATAATGCATGATTAATTGCTAGGGAGACAAGACATTGTAAACTAGTGATTATGATTAGGCTTTCTTCGTCGAGACATCGGGTTTTTAGTAATTTAGAAAGTGGCATTAACATTAATGAAAAGATTGATGAATTCCTAAATACAAGAGAGTGGATAGGATGAAATTGATAAACTCCAACAACATATTCATCCATATAATTGAAATCATGTGTTTTGTTTCTTCTGTTCTATTGATCAATACATGCATACATATTTACTTTTGAGTATTTGCATTAAACTCTTAATCAATCGGTTTTGCAAGTCTTAGCTAATCAATAAACCACACACTGTCTAGGCCGTGAGTCCTTTGGGAAAATGATACTTGGTCTTACCAAGTTATTACTTGATACGATTTGGTTACACTTGTCGAGGGTTAATAAGTCTTTGACTCCATTTTTGGGCTTTAAGATTTAAATATCGTTTGGTCTCAATGTAGAACCGTTTGGTCATCTATAGGACCGTTCGGTCATGCTTTGTTCATTTATTTCAATGTTTTCAATTATGTTTGGTTGTATTTGATTTCTAGTTATAATTTAGTTCACTTCTAATCACAAAAGCACTTTCACCAAACCCCCCACTACGTGTTTGACCTAAGTCTCGAACCACATTTAGTCCTTGAGAGACGAGCTAGGAGTCACTTCCTAGTCTATACTGCATTTTTAATACACATCAAATTTGTATGGGGTGCGACACCACCATCAAATTTTGGCGCCGTTGCCGGGGACCAATGGTTCGATTTTAGGTTTTTTTTTGTGTTAGTGTGTGTTGTGTTTTGTCTTGTGTTATGAGTGTGATGTTTTGTTTTGTGTGTGCGTTATGGTGTGTGCGTGTTGCGAGTTTAATTGTGTTGTGTTTTGTTTGTTTCTTAATTTTGAGCATTTCCTTTCTACCGTCCCCCTTCTTTCTTCATGTCTACCTATTTTGATTTTGTGAATATTGCTTCTTTTGCCTGTGCCTATGATTATAATTCTCCTTCTGCATCTCACTCTGATTATGGTTCTCATGCATATTCTGCTGAATTCTATGTTGAGAACAATATGGCTCATCCTCCAACTCCTGAGAGTGCTCTTTGGGAGCCAGTTTCACTTAATGAGGATGACTTTCATTGCGTTCTCACCTCTGGACTGATACATTTGCTCCCTAAATTTCATGGTTTTGCAGGAGAATGTCCAAATAAACATTTGGAGGAGTCACATCATTTGCTCTTCAATGAAACCTCCACATATGTTGGATGATCACATGTTCTTAAGGGCATTTCCACACTCATTAGAAGGAGCAACTTGGGATTGGCTTTATTATCTTCCTCCAGGATCCAAAGCCAGTTGGGAAAATCTTGAGCATATGTTTTTGGACAAGTTCTTCCCTGCTCAGTATGGTTACAACAACGATCTTGGATGGAATGATCCTAACTTGGGATGGTATGGTACCCCACAACAACATCAATATCAAGAACCACGATTCCAGAGCACTTGTATGCCTCCATCAGTCCAACAACAACAGCAGCTGCAGATTCATGAGCTTGCTTAATTAGCTCCTCAGCCTTCTACTTCCGAGCTTACATTGAAGGAGTTGTTGGAGTAGATGACCATGCAGAACATTCAGTTTCAGCAGGAAACAAGAGCTCAGAATATGCAATTTCACCAAAAGACCAGAGCATACATTCAAAACTTGACTGATCAGATAGGGCAGATGGCTACTCAACTCATTGAGGAACAATCTCAAGATTCAGAGTTATCATTTCAAATTGTTCAGATTCTAGATGATGTTAGTGCAATTGACCTAGGAGATGGGAACCAGAGTCTTATGCTCATTGTGCCACCTACTTTCCCACCTTCATATGTCCCTACTCTTACACTTGCAAAGATAGATCCTGATAAATATTTTGAGGACCAGGCAAGTATGAGCAACACCTTTGAGCTAGGTAGACCATTTTCATCTTCCACCACTTTACCAATCTTCAGGGAAGTGGAGGTAAACATACCTCAATTTGATTATGTTGATGATTATGCTGTTGAGGGGTATGTTGATGATTATATTGTTGATGAGCATGCTTTTCATTTCCACTCTTTGCATGATGAGAAACAATTTTTGCCATCCTATCTGAATACTTCTTATCCATGCACTGAACATGAATCTGAGCCTGTGCTTGATATTGTTTCCAAAATTGAAACTGATTCATGTTCTGAGAGTATATTTGAGGTTCAGCCTGTTACATTGGGATTGGGTGTTATACCTCTTCATGTTGGTTTTATGGAGCCACATTGCACTAACCATGTTGTAGGAGGTACAAATGAATTTGACCAACAAACACCCACAATGGAAAACAAAGGTGCAAGCATACACAAAAGCTTCAAGATCAATAGGCACCAGTGATAACAGTTGAAAAACTATTATTTTCATGCTTAAAATTGATACTAAAAACAACCTTTAACACTTAGAAACTAGCTTGGAATCATGCTTTTGCTTATATTTTTGGAAATAAGAGAGTTGGACAGGTTTATGCTTGATTTTAGTGTTTTATGCAGGTTTTAAAGTGAATTTGATGAAAGAAGTGAAGAAGGATAGAGATGGAATCAGAAAAGAACTCAAAAAGTGAAAAAGAAGAGAAGCCGCAAGTACCGCTCAGTGTTAGTTTACCGCTGAGCGGCACTAATGAACACACGTTGGCTCCGCTGAGGGGTGAAAGTGCAGCTGAGGGGAAGAATTCAACACACGCACTTACCGCTGAGCGGTAGTTTACCACTGAGCGCCATTATTTTGGGCTTAGGCCCACTTTTCTGTAATATTTCGAATAGTATATAAGCTCTAGGACTTCCTAGGGTTTGTATCTTATGCAGAGTACGAAGCAAACACACACCTTTCCACCCCTTGGAGGAAGATTTTGGATGTTAAGGCTACTTACTCAACTTTCTAGGGTTCTATCTTTCACTCTTTCATTGTATTTCATCTAGTTTCACCATGAATATGGTCAACTAAACTCTTCTTGTTGTTGGGGAATCAATGTAATCTTTTGAAGCTCCCATATATGGAATTTTGTGTTTAAACATCATATTTATGAAACATGCTTTCTTTCATCATTAGGTAGGGTTTTCCTTCTTTGCTCAAAGCATGCATTGTTTAACTCATTCGATGTCATGATTATTGATTTTGTCGATATGGACACATACGGGGAAATCTAGAACTGGGGAAATTCTCCCAAAAGTAGCATTGCCTAGACATAGGGATATGAGGGTTGGTTGCCTTTAAGCTTCTGTGCTTCAGAATTAATTATTAGGGATGCTAGGAATTGTATGAACTCATAATTAAGGATAGGCTTTCTTCACCGAGACATCGGGTTTAAGGTAATTTAGAGAGTGACATTAACATTGATGAAAAGAATGATGAATTCCTAAAATATATGAGAGTGGATAAGATGAAATTGATTACCCCAACAACATACTCATCCATATAATTTGTTCAGTATTTGTGTTCTTCTTTCCCATTGATCATCACATGCATACATTTTTACTTTTTGTCTTTTTCATTTGAAACTTATAACAATTTGTTCTCAAGTCTTAAATAATCAAGAAATCATATAACTAACTAGGTCGTGAGTCCTTTGGGAGAACGATAATTGGTCGTACCGAGTTTATTACTTGATACGATTCGGTCACACTTACCAAGGGTCAAACAAGTTTTTGGCGCCGTTTTCGGTGTTCATAAATTTGTCATCAAGTTTTTGGCGCCGTTGCCGGGGACTCGTGGTTTAACTAGCTTATTTGTGTGATTATTGATTATCTTTGACTTGTTTTTGAATTTTGAATTTTGAATTTTAAATTTCAAATTTTGAGTTTTTGTTTTTATTTTTCTATTTTTATTTTTCTGTTATTATTTTTCTGTTTTTATTTTTCTGTTTTTATTTTTTATTTTTCTGCTTTTATTTTTCTATTATTATTTTTCTGTTTTCTATTTTTATTTTTTTGTTTTTATTTTATCTTCTATCTTTCTATCTTTTATCTTCTTATCTCTTATTTTATATCTTCTCTATCTTTTTGTGCTAACAAATTTTTCTAAGGACTTGTTTTATTGTGTTTACAGGAAGCAATTTGAACTAGAAGCAAGAAAACCTCAGAACCTCTTCTTGAAGGCCTAGACGAGTGATGAGTCAATATTTTCTTGACTTCACTTAGTTTATTGTACCGGATTTAATTCGGGAAGTGTGCTTAATGGTCTAGTATTTTCCCATTTTTGCTAATTGTGCTTAATTTGACCATAAATTCTTATTTTAATTAATTTGAATTATCTGAGACTAATTATTTACATTATTAATTGTAGGGAAATTTTGGATAACCTTTTGGGACACTTGGAAGAAGCTACGTTGCATTGATTTATTTTGTGTTGAATACAAAAAGATGTGCTGATCCATGGAGACTTGAGCTTGAATATGCTGCTTGGTTTGGCTAAAAAAATAGAAGAAAGCACTTTCAACGTCATTTTCTTTTGAAGGGAGCAACTTCATTTTTGTTGGGCTTCTAGCATGTCACGGCCCACAAATTGAAAGGGATTTTAGGCCTCTTTATTGGCTGTAAGGAGGTGCATGCTCACGGGCTGAAGAACAATAGCAACAACACACGTGAAGGGGTTACGAAAGAAAACAAAATGATGCACGTGGGAGTAGCGTCCAACAGCCTTCACGGTCCAACAACTCCCGTCCACCAATTGGCAGCACACTTGGCAGCGCCCAGCAGCAGCCACGTTGAGGAGAGTATAATGGGCTTAAGGTGTGTGCTTGGAGAGAAAGAGGTGCACACAGAAGCACATAGCAGCAAGCCTTCAAATCCAGCGTCCAGCAGCAGCATTCACCTGGATATATTTGGAGGTGTCCAGCCGCTAAGGGGGGAGGCCACGCACATGGAGGGCAGGAGCACGCAGAGAAGGGCAATGGCTCTAGCCGCCACTCTTCTCTTGGTTTTTCACTTTTGAACTTTTAGGATGGCTTTGAAAGGGGGTTCACGGTTGCATTTTGTTGAAAGAAAGAAGAACAATTTCTTTTCCTTTTTTTTTTCTTGTGTGCACATGCTGTTACAATTTATGGAATGAAAAAGAAACACATTTCTCTTTCTCGGTAGGAAGAAACGTTGATTGTGAAGGCTTCTCATTTTATACATGTTTTCAATGCTTACCACACGGTCACATCAACTCTAGTAATTGGAGAAGCACTTTCTTTCCCTTCTTAGGAGCAAGGCTTTTGATTTTCAATTCGAAAGGGAAGCACACGCTCCTGCTTTGTCCATTTATTTCAATGTTTTCAATTATGTTTGGTTGTATTTAATTTCCCGTTTTAATTTAGTTTATTTGCATTCACAAAACTCTTCACCAACCTCCCCACTACGTGTCTCACCTATTACCTGAACCACATTTGGTCCTTGAGAGATGACCTAGGAGTCACTTCCTAGCACTATACTGCATTCTTTAATGCACATCAAATTTGATGGGCCACGTGGAGACTTGAGCTGGAATATGCTGCTTGGTTTGGCTAAAAAAATAGAAGAAAGCACTTTCAATGTCATTTTCTTTTGGAGGGAGCAACTTCATTTTTGTTGGGCTTCTAGCATGTCACGGCCCACAAATTGAAAGGGGTTTTAGGCCTCTTTATTGGCTGCAAGGAGGTGCATGCTCACGGGCTGAAGAACAATAGCAACAACACACGTGGAGGGCTTACGAAAGAAAACAAAATGATGCACATGGGAGTGGCGTCCAGTGGCCTTCACGGTCCAGTAACTCCCATCCAGCAATTGGCAGCACACTTGGCAGCGCCCAGCAGCAGCATTCACCCAGATATATTTGGAGGTGTCCAGCCGCTAAGGGGGAGGCCACGCACATGGAGCGCAGGAGCACACAGAGAAGGGCAATGGCTCCAGCCGCCACTCTTCTCTTGGTTTTTCACTTTTGAACTTTTAGGATGGCTTGAAAGGGGGTTCACGGTTGCATTTTGTTGAAAAAAAGAAGAACAATTTCTATTCCTTTTTTTTTGTTGTGTGCACACGCTGTTACAATTTGTGGAATGAAAAAGAAACACACTTCTCTTTCTCGGTAGGAAGAAATGCTGATTGTGAAGGCTTCTCATTTTATACATGCTTTCAATGCTTACCACAAAGTCACATCAACTCTAACAATTGGAGAATCACTTTCTTTCCCTTCTTAGGAGGAAGGCTTTTGATTTTCAATTGGAAAGGGAAGCTGATGACAAATTTATGAACACCGAAAAACGACGCCACAAACTTGTTTAACCCTCGGCAAGTGTGACCGAATTGTATCAAGTAATAAACTCGGTAAGACCAAGTATCGTTCTCCCAAAGGACTCACGGCCTAGTTAGTTATATGATTTGTTGATTATTTGAGACTTGTGAACAATTGATTGTAGGTTTTAAATGCAAAAGACAATAATTAAACATGTATGCATGAATTTGATCAATGGAAAAGAGGAATACAAACACTTTAATGAAGTAGATGGATGAGTATGTTGTTGGGGTTATCAATTTCATCTTGTCCACTCTCATATACTTTAGGAATTCACCATTCTTTTCATCAATTGCTAATGCCACTCTCTAAATCACCTTGCAAGAAGGCCTATCCTTAATTACGAGTTCATACAATTCCTAGCATCCCTAATAATTGATTCTGAAGTGCAGAAGCTTAACGGCAACCAACCCTCATATTCCTATGTCTAGGCAATATGCTATTGGGAGAATTTCCCCGGATCTAGATTTCCCCGTACGTTCCTATATCGACAAAATCAATATTCTTAGCATTGAATGAGTTAAACAAAGCAAGCTTTAAGCAAAGAGGAAAAACCCTAACTAATGATGAAAGAAAGCATGTATCTTAAAATAAGATGTTAACACAAATTCCATATATGAGAGTTTCACAAGACTACATTGATTCCCCAACAATAATACAAGGTTTAGTTCACCATATTCATGGTGAAACTAGATGAACAATAATGAAAGAATGGAAAAGATAGAAAAACCCTAGAAAGAAAAGAGGAGAGCCGTCACCATCTCTCAATCTACCCCCAAGGGGTGAAAAGTGTGTTTCTGCTTCCTCCCAGCCAAAGATACAAACCCTAGGACGTCCTAAAGCTTATATATTATTCTAAAATATACAGAAAATTAGGCCCAAGCCCAAAATAGTGCCGCTCAGCAGTAAACTACCGCTCAACGGTAAGTGCGTGAGTTGTTTCTTCCCCCTCAACGGCATTTTCACCCCTCAGCGGATCCAACATGAGTTCTTGAGTGCCGCTCAGCGGTAAACTGCCGCTGAGCGGTAGTTGCGACTTCTCCGTTTGCACTTTTTTATGTCTTTTCTGATTCCATCGCTATCCTTCTTCACTTCTTTCACCAAATTCACCTTAAAACCTGCATAAAACACTCAAATCAAGCATAAACCTGTCCAACTCTCTTATTTCTAAAAATATGACCAAAAGCATGATTTCAAGCTAGTTTCTAAGTGTTAAAGGTTGCTTTTAGTATCAATTTTAAGCATGAAAATAACAGTTTTTCAACTGTTATCACAACCCCAAACTTAGAACTTTGCTTGTCTTCAAGCAAACAAGATGTAACTCAATCTTCTACCAATCAATACAATGGTTCACTTCATTCAAAAATCCTCTTTTCAAGATAAGTAAAAACTTCAATTAAACTCATGACAAAGATTTCAATCAAGACATGCACATGCTTTAGTGTTCACAAAGTCTCTTAGTATCCAACAAATGCTATTTTTTTATGAATGATCAATCAACTAAGCATGGATGTTCATGTTCTCATGGAATATTTCCTCACTAAGTAAAGTGTTTCACTCAAACACAAGTGTATAAGAGGTAATCACTCATTCGCTCTATTATCACAATGTCACATGAATTTACTTTGCCTTTCGTTTAACCACAATCAAATAAATTCACAAGCATGCATCATCACAAGGACTTTTTCAATGGCTTATAATGTGGCTGGGCTAACAAGAAAATTGGTTTTTTCTAGATCACAAAACCCTTAAGTTAAGAGAATCATATAAACACAATCATTCTTACTTTCCCCAACTTTCTTTTGCATTAGGCTTTGCTTTTTCTTTTCTTTGCTTTCTCTTTTTCTTTCTCTTTTCACATACTTAATTCTTAGCTCTTAGCTCAATGCTTTCAATTTCCTTTCTATTTTCCAACAACCCCAAACTTGAACATTTGTCAATACCACAAAATATTTTCTACTTAAGTCAAGGTAAAGCTTTTCAACAAGGGTTTTCAAATCATGTTCAAGGCTAGGGGTTCAAAGGTAGAACACATAGTGTTCTCTTTTAGTGGCTGATTTCATGGAATTGGCTCATACAAGGGTTACCAACAAATGGACTTGATCATATGATGCAAACAAGCAATTAATTCAATCAAAGAAAACCTGGGCAAAGTCATTCATGCTTTCAAAGTAATAGCACTCAATCACAAAAACTCTGGAGCTCAAAACCTCACATATAAGCTCATTCACATTCCACATACACATCCTGCTTAGTATCATAATCACAATCACAACATCATGCATTTGTTCACAAAACTTGTGAATCACCTGTATAAGCATATAATGTGCACATCTCAACATCAATCAATATCAAAGCATCATCAAGCATTACTTATCAAACAACAATCATAAGCAAACCATCATAACAGACAAAGTTTCCAATTGAGTACATTAGATCCTATTCTAAAAACAAAAGTGATTGATAAAACAAATCATGCTCTAATGCTTTGAAAAAATCAGCCCTATCAATGATGCTTTCTCCCAACCCCAAACTTAGATGGAAAACTAGTGACAAAGTGAGTGGAAGGGAGATTTTCTAAAGAGGAATGGAAGGAAAAATGTAGAGAACCTTTGGAAAAGTTTTTAGGAGTGTGTGTGCAAAGAAGAATCTGAAAATAGAGGCCAAAGCGTGACTTAGGGTATAAAAATACCCTAATGGGCTCGGGTTCCGCTAAGGGGCAACCTAAGCCCATTTTACGATACCACCGCTCAGCGGCACTTTCGTGTTGTGCTTTTCTTCTTCCTAGCTTACCCTAGGTGCCTTCTACTCATGCCCCTCACTTGCTCCCTGCAATTAAGTTCTCAGATCACTCAAACATTCAATCCCTATCATGCAACTAAACTAGAATAAAAACAAACAATACAGATAAAATCAATCAACTGGGTTGCCTCCCAGGTAGCGCTTGTTTAACGTCACGAGCCTGACCCAAAATCCTCCAGCACCCTTCAGTAGATGCAAATCTGCCTTACCAACACCCATCAGTAGGTGCATACAAACATAGTATCCTTCAGTAGATACTGTTCCGCCTAACATCCATCAATACATGTATACCCTGTAACAAACTTATAACAAAAACAAAAATACCCAAAAGTTCAAAATTACATCACCAACCAAAAATTAAAAATTCTTAAATCACTGGGTTGCCTCCCAGCAAGCGCTCTTTTAACGTCACTAGCTTGACCCAATAAAGCTCATGTTCCATCTTCTTTTTCTTCTTTCTACTGAACTTCTTCAGAAATTTAATAAAACCAGGAACCTGTTGTAGTGTCTCAATCATAGGAACTTTAATCTCCAATTTCTTGAAGATTTCCATAAAGCGCTCAAATTCCTTCTTCCTATGATACTTCTTTGGATGAGGAAGAGGTTTTTCATATGATTCTCTCTCTCTTCCTCTCGTCCTCTTTCTCTTTTCTCTCACTTTCTTTTTTTCTTTTCTTTTCTACTCACTTTCTCAATCATCACACAAATTTTCTCTTCTTCTTTCTCTTCTCTCTCTTTTCTCTCTTCTTTTTCCAACTCAACTTTTTCAACATTTACACTCACTAGCACTTCACAATCTTCCCTGGGGTTAACCTCAGTATTAGCCCCACAATTCTTGTCAAGCCTTTCCTCCAAATGCTTAGTAATTTGACCCATTTGAATCTCCAAATTCTTAATAGCAGCTTCAGTGCTTTTTTGAGTAGATTCAGTTTTTTGTATGAACTGATGAAGAGTTTCTTCCATCCTTATTGATCTTTCATTAAGTATAGAAATTTGTTGCCATAAGGTTGGTTGTTGTTGTTGCTTGTGAAATTGCCCTGATTGTCCAGCTTGCCCACTTTGTCCTTGACCAATACTTGGGTGTGGTTTCCACCCTTGATTGAAGTTCCCCTGACAGTATGGAAATTGATTGGCCATGAAGTTAACATCCTCTAAAGCTTCCAATGGAAAGGGGCATTGACCATTGAACCGGTGCAACAGTCTTTAACTCTTTTGGCAATTGTGCAAGTATCTTTGTGAGATTCTCCAATTGTTGAGTTAGTATTTTGTTCTGAGCTAGCAAGGCATCATTGGATTGCAACTGTAGAACTCCTTTTTGTTGAATAGGAGCTCCTCTTTCACTATTCAGCTCATTATCATTAGTAGCCATGTTTTCAATTATTTTCGTGGCTTCCTCTGGAGTTTTACATTTGATATTTCCTCCAGCTGATGCGTCAAGCATCATCTTGGTTTGTGAACCAAGACCTCCAAGAAAGACCAGGACTACTTCCACTTCATCAAACCCATGCGCGAGAGTCTTTCTTAATAAGCTTTTATATTTGTTCCATGCATGACCTAGTGATTCCTCCATGCCTTGCCTGAATGAGGAAATCTCTTGCTTTCCTTTATTTACCTTTGATTGTGGAAAGTATTTGTTTAGAAACTTTGTCACCACTGCTTCCCACTTTGTAAAGCTTCCTTTTGGAAAAGTATTCAACCAAAGCTTAGTGTTGCCTCCTAATGAGAATGGAAACAGGATAAGTTTGATTGCTTCGTCAGGCACCCCATTTATCTTCACTGTATTGCAAATTTCATTAAAGGTTGTGAGGTGCTCATATGGCTTTCCTGAGAAAACCCATTAAATTTGTTACTCTTAACCAGTTGCATTAATGTCGGTTTCACCTCAATATTAGCTGCATTGACCATTGGTCTTGCTATGCTATTGAAATGCAGAGGCCTAACTACATTAGTGTAATCTGCAAGAGTCTGTCTGACATTATTATTCTCCATCTCCTCAGTGCTATCGTAAGAACCTTGTGGTGAAGGTTGTAAAACATCTTCCGGAGGAGGGAAAAGTTCTCTAGATGTACGAATTCTTCTCCTCCGTCTTTCTCGTCTAAGCCATCAAGAAGAGGTTCTGAGATTTTCTTGCTTCTAGTTCGAATTACTTCCTGCATACACAAGAAAACAAGTCCCTAAAAAAAAATTGTTTGCACAAAAAGATAGAGAAGATATAAAATAAGAGATAAGAAGATAAAAGATAGAAAGATAGAAGATAAAAATAAAAACAGAAAAATATAAAAGAAAATAGAAAAAATAAAAACAGAAAATAGAAAAAATAAAAACAGAAAATAAAATAAAATAAATAAAAACCGAAAATTAAAAACAGAAATTCAAAATTCGAAATTTAAAATTCAAAATTCAAAAACAAGTCAAAGATAATCAATAATCACACAAATAAACTAGTTAAACCACGAGTCCCCGACAACGGCTCCAAAAACTTGATGACAAATTTATGAACACCGAAAAATGGCTCCATAAACTTCTTTAACCCTCGGCAAGTGTGACCGAATCGTATCAAGTAATAAACTCGGTAAGACCAAGTATCGTTCTCCCAAAGGACTCACAGCCTAGTTAGTTATATGATTTGTTGATTATTTGAGACTTGTGAACAATTGATTGTAGGTTTTAAATGCAAAAGACAATAATTAAACATGTATGCATGAATTTGATCATTGGAAAAGAGGAATACAAACACTTTAATGAATTAGATGGATGAGTATGTTGTTGGGGTTATCAATTTCATCTTATCCACTCTCATATACTTTAGGAATTCACCATTCTTTTCATTAATTGCTAATGCCACTCTCTAAATCACCTTGCAAGAAGGCCTATTCTTAATTACGAGTTCATACAATTCCTAGCATCCCTAATAATTAATTCTGAAGTGCATAAGCTTAACGACAACCAACCCTCATATTCCTATGTCTAAGTAATATGCTATTGGGAGAATTTCCCCGGATCTAGATTTCCCCGTACGTTCCCATATCGACAAAATCAATAATCATGGCATTGAATGAGTTAAACAAAGCAAGCTTTAAGCAAAGAGGAAAAACCCTAACTAATGATGAAAGAAAGCATGTATCTTAAAATAAGATGTTAACACAAATTTCATATATGAGAGTTTCACAAGACTACCATGATTCCCCAACAACAATACAAGGTTTAGTTCACCATATTCATGGTGAAACTAGATGAAAAATAATGAAAGAATGGAAAATATAGAAAAACCCTAGAAAGAGAAGAGGAGAGCCGTCACCATCTCCCAATCTACCCCCAAGGGGTGAAAAGTGTGTTTCTGCTTCCTCCCAGCCAAAAATACAAACCCTAGGACGTCCTAAAGCTTATATATTATTCTAAAATATACAGAAAATTAGGCCCAAGCCCAAAACAGTGTCGCTCAGCGGTAAGTGAATGAGTTGTTTCTTCCCCCTCAGCGGCATTTTCACCCCTCAGCGGATCCAACGTGAGTTCCTGACTGCCGCTCAGCGGTAAACTGCCGCTGAGCAGTAGTTGCGACTTCTCCTTTTGCACTTTTTTATGTTTTTTCTGATTCCATCTCTATCCTTCTTCACTTCTTTCACCAAATTCACCTTAAAACCTGCATAAAACACCGAAGTCAAGCATAAATCTTTCCAGCTGTCTTATTTCTAAAAATATGACCAAAACCATGATTTCAAGCTAGTTTCTAAGTGTTAAAGGTTGCTTTTAGTATCAATTTTAAGCATGACAATAACCGTTTGTCAACTGTTATCAAAAGCACACGCTGCTGCTGCCACGTCCAGCTTTAACAATTAGAAGCACTCCTTCTTTTCTGTGATTTGGGTTTATGGGCAGCACGTGGATCTTCATTTTGGCAGCAGAACGCAGGATTTTTCTTTCTTTTAAATAGAAGCACATGGATATTGAGATGGAAGGAGGTGTCGCGGCTGCGCTGGTTGATTGATTGGCTGGAAGAAAAGCTCACGCGGATAAATTGGTCTTGGAGAAGGATGCGCATATGTGCATACGGAAGCAGCTTACTCTTGGATTCAACATTCACGGTTTTCAATGTGGAATTCAACATTTTACTTCTTAGCTCAACATTGAATTTTAAGAGTATTGAACGTATTTCTTTAGCCGTGCATTTTAATTGGTTCAAGCATGATGACAAATTTATGAACACCGAAAAACGGCGCCACAAACTTGTTTAAGAATCAGAAAGTGTGACCGAATCGTATCAAGTAATAAAACTTGGTAAGACCAAGTATCGTTCTCCCAAAGGACTCACGACCTAGTTAGCTATATGATTTGTTGATTATTTAAGACTTGTGAAAACTTGATTGTCGGTTTAAATGCAAAAGACAGTAATTAAACATGTATGCATGAATTTGATCAATGGAAAAGAGGAAAACAAACACTTTAATGAATTAAATGGATGAGTATGTTGTTGGGGTTATCAATTTCATCTTGTTCACTCTCATATACTTTAGGAATTCATCATTCTTTTCATCAATTGCTAATGCCACTCTCTAAATCACCTTGCAAGAAGGCATATCCTTAATTACGAGTTCATACAATTCCTAGCATTCCTAGTAATTAGTTCTGAAGTGCAGGAGCTTAAAGGCAACCAATATGCTATTGGGAGAAATTCCCCGGATCTAGATTTCCCCGTACGTTCCCATATCGACAAAATCAATAATCATGGCAATGAATTAGTTAAACAAAGCAAGCATTAAGCAAAGAGGAAAATCCCTAACTAAAGATGAAAGAAAGCATGTATCTTAATATAAGATGTTAAAACACAAATTTCATATATGAGAGTTTCGCAAGACTACATTGATTCCCCAACAACAATACAAGGTTTAGTTCACCATATTCATGGTGAAACTAGATGAACAATAATGAATGAAAGAAAGATAGAACCCTAAAAAGAGGATAAGGTAGCCTGAGCATCCAAGATCTTCCTTCAAGGGGTGGAAAAGAGAGTGTTTGCTTCGTCTCTGCCAAAGATACAAACCCTAGAACGACCTAAAGCTTATATATTATTCTAAAATATACAGAAAATTAGGCCCAAGCCCAAAATAGTGCCGCGCAGCGGTAAACTACCGCTCAGCGTTAAGTGCGTGAGTTGTTTTCCTCCCCTCAGCGGCCTTTTCACCCCTCAGCGGATCCACCGTGATTGCCTGAGTGCTGCTCAGTGGATCCACCGTAATGGTTTACTCATTCAAAAATCCTCTTTTCAAGATAAGTAGAAACTTCAATCAAACCCATGACAAAGATTTCAATCAAGACGTGCACATGCTTTGGTGTTCACAAATTCACTTAATATCCAACAAATGCTATTTTTCATGAATGATCAATCAACTAAGCGTGGATGTTCTTATGTATTCATGTAATCTTTCCTCACTAGATAAAGTGTTTCACTCAAACACACAAGTGTATAAGAGGTATTCACTCATTCACTCTACTATCACAATGTCACATGAATCAACTTTGCCTTTCATTTAACCACAATCAAAAACACTTCCAGCAAGCATCATCACAAGGACTTTTTAACATGGCTGGGCTAACAAGAAAATTGGTTTTTCTAGATCACAAAACCCTTGAGTTAAGAGAAACATATAAACACCATCATCAAGTGCAGGAGCTTAAGGCAAACAATATACTTATTGGGAGAAATTCCCCGGATCTAGACTTCCCCGTACGTGCCCGTATTGACAAAACCAATAATCATGCATCGAATGAGTTAAACAATGCAAGCATTAAGCAAAGAGGAAAAACCCTAACTAATTATGAAAGAAAGCATAGGTCTTAAATATAAGATGTAAAAACAATTTCCATATATGAGAGCTTCAAAAGATTACATTGATTCCCCAACAAGCATACAAAGTTTAGTTCACCATATTCATGGTGAACCTAGATGAATAACAATGAAAGAATGAAAGATAAAACCCTAGAAAGGTGAAGAGGAAACCTAAGCATCCAAGATCCTCCTTCAAAGGGGTGGAAGAGAGAGTGTTTGCTTCGTTTCTGCCAAAGATGCCTAACCCTAGGAAACCCTAAAGCTTATATATTATTCGTAAATTACAGAAAATTAGGTCCAAGCCCATAAAAGTGCCGCTCAGCGGTAAAGTACCACTCAGCGGTAAGTGCGTGAGTTGGTTTCTTCCCCTCAACGGCCATTTTGCCCCTCAGCGGATCCCCCGTGAGCTTCTGAGTGCCGCTCAGCGGTAAACTGCCGCTAAGCGGTGACTTCGGCTTCTCCTTTTGCACTTTTTGATGTCTTTTCTGATTTCATCTCTCTCATTCTTCACTTCTTTCACCAAATTCACCTTAAAACCTGCACAAAAACACTGAAATCAAGCATAAACCTGTCCAGCTCTCTTATTTATGAAAATATGAAGAAAAGCATGATTTCAAGCTAGTTTCTAAGTATAAAGGTTGCTTTTAGTATCAATTTTAAGCATGAAAATAACAGTTTTTCAACTGTTATCACAACCCCAAACTTAGAACTTTGCTTGTCCTCAAGCAAACAAGATGTAACTCAATCTTTAACTAATTCTTATGATGGTTCACTCATTCAAAAATCCTCTTTTTCAAGATAAGTAACAACTTCACTCAAACTTATGACCAAGAGTTCAATCAAGATGTGCACATGCTTTGGTGTTCACAAAGTCATTTAAATTCCAACAAATGCTATTTGTTTCATGAATGATCAATCAATTAAGCATGGATGTTCATGTGTTCATGGAATATTTCCTCACTAGGTAAAGTATTTCACTCACACACAAATGTACAAGAGGTAATTACTCATTCACTCTACTATCACAATGTCACATGAATCAACTTTGCCTTTCATTTTACCACAATCAAAAACATTCACAAGCATGCATCATCACAAGGACTTTGCAATGGCTTATAATGTGGCTGGGCTAACAAAAAAATTGGTTTTTCTGGATCACAAAATCCTTGAGTTAAGAGAATCATAACAACACAATTATTCTTATTCTTCCCAACTTGCCTTTGCATTTGCATTGAGCTTTGCTTCTTTTTCTTTGCATATTCTTATCTTTTTTAGCTCTTAACTCAATGCTTTTCCTTTTTCATGTTTTCCCAACAACCCCAAACTTGAACATTTAACAATACCACACAAGATCTTCTACTTAACTCAAGGTAAAGATTTTCAATCAAGGGTTTCAGTGTATGTTCAAGGCTAAGGGTTCAAATGATAGAACACAAAGTGTTCTCTTTTAGTGGGCTAACTTTATGAATCTGGCCAATAAAAAGGGTTCCAACAAATGGCCTTGATCGTATGATGCAATACAAGCAATTGATTCAATCATAGAAAACCTGGGCAAAATCATTCATGCTTTCAAAGTAATAGCATTCAACAATAACAACTCCGGAGCTCAAAACCTCACATATAAGCTCATTCACATTCGACATACACATCCTGCTTAACTTCACAATCACAATCATAATATCCTACATTTGTTCACAAATCTTGTGAATCACCTGTATAAGCATTTTAATGTGCACATCTATCTCAACATCAATCAATCAATAATCATCATCAAGCATTACTTATCAAACAATCCCAGTTAACAGCAAACCATCATAACAAACCAGGTGTTCAATAGAGTACATCAAACCCTAATCTAAAAACAAAAAACAAATAAGTTCAGAAAACTTAAACCACAAAAGCATAATCGTATGATAGCATTTATCAGTAAATGCTATCTCAGCTCCTCATCAGTCTGAGCTGTCCTCTGTATCTTCCTCTTCTTCCTCATCTTCATCATCTTCAATTGCATCATCATCATCATCAGCTTCATCTTCTTCCATCTCTCTAACTGAAGCTTCAGCTGCTTCAGCTCCTCCTCCATGCACTGGTTCCTCTGGCCGAGCTAGCACATTATGGAATTCATCCATAGTCCACCTATGGGCTAGAGGTGTATCATACATCCCCACAATCATCTCAGCAGTGGCCACCTGCCCTCTGTGAATGGACTGCAACTGAGCACCTATAAGAGACATGTCCCTCATCTGGAATGGTTCTGCTTCATGTGTCTCGGCAGATGTCTGGCTCTGTGCTGGCCCTCTCTCTCTACGAGTACGGCGTGGTGGAATTGGCTGAGCTTCTTCCTCACCTCCACAACACTGTCTGTAATAAGCCTCATCAATAGCTTTTCTTGGTCTCTCAAATGGTGGAGCAGAAGTGTCCACCCCAGCTATCTTGCAAAGGTGAGTGATCAAGGAGGGATGTCCTAGTGGTGCTTTGTTGTTTGAGGTATTGGCACACACACTCATCTCATCAACTATCACCTGCCCAATATTAACATTTAAGTTTCTGATAGCACAGTAGATGAATAGTGCCCTGCTGATAGTAATATCTGACACATGTGAACATGGCTGAATGTTGGCATGAGAAAATGCCATCCAATACTTTGCAAGAGGAGTCAAATCCGTCCTCCTAATGTTAACCACTGAGCCAGATCAATTCCTTTGGAAGTGTCCTCCAGGTATGCATAATACTCTCTCCACATCCTCAAAATCAGCACCTTCCTCCATGCAAAGAGCAAACTGGCATTGCTCACCAGCCCACACAGTGTCCAGAAAGTTATTGATAGAATCAGGATCATACCTGATAGCATGGCCTCTGACATAGCCCAAATAATTCTCAGCTGGATAATCACCAATCTTCTTTGCATTGGTGTAAAATTCCTTTACCACAGCTATGTTGGCAGGTGCAGGATAGGTGGCTAGCTTTCCCCAGTCATTCCCTAACACTTGCTCTCCAAATTGAGGAGCAAAGTTAGGTATCATTCCAACCTTTCTCTCCATCAGAAGTCTCCTGTCCTGAACCACCCTAAAGTGCTTCTCATGTTTCCTAGAGAGGAACCTGCTAGAGTGAGGTTGCTCTGGTTCCTTTTCCTTTCTCTTGGTTGCCATGGTTTTCAATCTCTTTCCTGAAGAGGATGCCATTCCTGCATTCAAACATAAATACAAAACCACAGAACATGATGTTAATCATTAGTAAAACACAGAACACAACTCCTTTCGAAGCTAAACCACCGCTGAGGGCCAGAATTTCCCCTCAACGCCACCAGTGCCACATTCCAGATCACAAAAATCAGAAAAACCAAATCTGGCAGAGTGCCGCTCAGCGGCAATTTACCCCTCAGCAGTAACTCTACAGATTTTTTAAAATCTTGTTTTAAAGCTGTCCTAACTCCACCCAAATGCAATTTTCAGTTTTCCAGATCATAATCATGCAGTTTAATCGGTTCAAACATCAAATATATCATCAAATCATGCATAGAAATCAAAACCCCTAAATATTCATGCTTTGACAATCACATTCAAATTCAAGAACCCTAGAATGAACAAAATACATTTTACTTACTTGGGTGGAGATACTAGATGCAATGAGAATGCTTCCAAGCTAGAATGCTCTCTTTCAACCCCAAACTTTGATGGCACACTAGTGAAAAAGTGAGTGGAAGAGAAATTTTCTTAAGAGGGAAGAGTGAAAAGATGTGGAAAATCTTGGAGAAGGTATGTGGGAGTGTTTGTGCAGAGAAGAGCCTGAAAGAATGAGAAATTGCGCAGCTTAGGGTTTAAAAATACCCTAATGGGCTCGGGTCCCGCTAAGGGGAACTAAAGCCCATCTGCGAGAGTACCGCTCAGCGGTAAGTTACCGCTCAGGGGCACTTTCGTGATGTGCTCTTCTCCTTCTTTTCTTAACCTACGTGCCTCCCATATGTGCCCCTCACTGGTTCCCTGCAATTCAATGTTGAAAATGCTTATGCAAACCCTAACTAAAATAATCAAACAGAAATATTCAATCAACTGGGTTGCCTCCCAAGTAGCGCTTGTTTAACGTCACGAGCCTGACCCAAAATCCACCAACACCCATCAGTAGGTATTACAAACATAGTATCCTTCAGTAGATACTTAACCACCTAGCATCCTTCAGTAGATGCTATCTCCAACAAAATAGTTACAAAAATAGAGTCCACAAATTAAAAATTACAAAGCCAAATCAAAAGTTTTTAAATCCACTGGGTTGCCTCCCAGCAAGCGCTCTTTTAACGTCATTAGCTTGACCCAATAAAGTTCAAGTTCCATCTTCTTTATAGTTGATGTTGTCATTCCACCAACTCCTTAGCTGTTTCCTGTGAACTGTTTTGGTCCTTCTAGAATATGGAGACTCTATCTCTATCATCTCCTTCTCTTTAAAGCCCTTCACAACCCACAACTTGTTCTTGATTCTTACAGGTGTGCCAAGTTGGACTCTATCTCTATCATCTCCTCCTCTTCCAATCTTTTCTTCCTTGGGTACCTGAAACAACAAACAATGGTTACCTGCAACCTTGAAATTTTCATCTTTATGGCTAGTCATGGGTGCATCTTGAAATGCAGCTTTATAACTAGCTTCTTCCTCTTGTGCTTGCGTCTCATCTTTGAAGACGTCTACCACCACTCTCTCCTCTCTGTCCTGGAGCACTACTATACCTTCATTTACATCAATGATAGTTCTGGCCGTTTTCATAAACGGTCTTCCAAGTATGATAGGTATCTTCTCTGTTTCCATCTTCATCACCACAAAGTCTGCCAAGAATTGGAGTTTGCCAACACAAACTATAATGTCCTCTGCAATCCCACATGGCTCCTTTGAAGATCCATCGGCCATTACTAGATTAACCTTTACAGGTTTCACTTTAACATTGCCGATTTGCTCCAGTAAAGAATAAGGTATCAAGTTAACACTTGAACCTAAATCAAGGAGAGCTTTCTTCACCTTTTTCTTCCCTATGGTACAAGGGATAGAAAAACTGCCTGGATCTGTTGCTTTAGGAGGGAATGACTCTTTTTTAACAGTTATACACTCTTTTGCCTCATCATCTCTACGTCTCTTCTTTGTAGAGATTTCTTCATCAGATTTTGTGTAAACTGTGATTTGCTGTAGAATTTGTTCCCAAGGTGCTTCATTATCCACCATTCTGAATAATTCTGTGAATTAGTTGTTTCCCTTGATGGATTGGAAAAGGAAAAGTACTTTTGCTCTCTTCTGTATCTAACTCAACTTTCTCATCATTAACACTCTTTACTACCTTGCACTCTTCTATGGGGTTAACCTCAGTATTAGCCCCAAAATTTCTATTTGGCCTTTCTTCCAATTGCTTGGTAATCTGACCCATTTGAATCTCCAAGTTCTTTATAGCGGCTTCAGTGCTCTTTTGAGAAGATTCAGTTTTCTGTATGAATTGCTGAAGAGTTTCTTCCAACCTTGTTGATCTTTCATTAAGCATAGATAACTGTTGCCATAAGGTTGGTTGCTGCTGCTGCTTATTATATTGACTAGCTTGCCCAGTTTGTCCTTGAGCAATGCTTGGGTGTGGTTTCCACCCTTGATTGTAGTTCCCTTGACGGTATGGAAATTGATTGGCCATGAAATTAACATCCTCTACGGCTTCAACTGGAAAAGCACATTGACCATTGATATGGTCGCCTCCACACAATTCGCACAACTGGGTTTGTACCTGTGCAGCAGTTTTCAACTCTTTGGGTAATTGTGCAAGAGTTTTAGTCAGAGTCTCCAGCTGTTGAGTTAGAATTTTATTTTGAGCTAGCAAGGCATCATGTGTCTGTAATTGGAGAACCCCTTTTTGTTGCATAGGAGCTCCTCTATAATCTTTGTTGCTTCCTCTAGAGTTTTCCATTTAATATTGCCTCCTGCTGAGGCGTCCAACATCATCTTGGTTTGTGAACCAAGCCCTCCAAGGAAAGTTAAGACTACTTCCTGATCTTCAAAGCCATGCGTGGGTGTTTTTCTTAACAAGCTTTTGTATCTGTCCCATGCATGCCCCAGTGATTCTTCCATGCCTTGCCTAAATGAAGAAATCTTTTGCTTGCCTTTTGTCACCTTTGATTGTGGGAAGTACTTGTTTAAAAACTTTGTTACCACTGCTTCCCACTCTGTGAAACTTCCTTCTGGGAAAGAATTCAACCAAAGTTTAGCATTGCCTCCCAATGAGAAAGGAAACAAACTAAGTTTGATCGCTTCATCTGGCACTCCATTAATCTTCACTGTATTGCAAATCTCATTGAATGTAGTGAGGTGCTCATATGGGCTTTCATGAGATAACCCATTAAATTGGTTGCTTTTTACCAGTTGGATCATTGCTGGTTTGACCTCCATGTTAGCTGCATTGACTCTCGGTCTAGCTATACTGTTAAAGTGCTGAGGTCCAGCTATATTGGTGTAATCAGCAAGAGTTCTTCTAACATTGTTGTTCTCCATATTTTCTGTGCTATTGTCAGAACCTTGTGGTGATGGTTGCAACAGAGTTTCCGGAGGAGGGAAAAGTTCTCTAGATGTTCGGATTCTTCTCCTCCGTCTACTCTCGTCTAAACCTTCAAGCAGAGGTTCTGCTATTTTCTTGCTCCTAGTTCGAATTGCCTCCTGCATACACAAGAACACAAAACCCTAGAATATTTGGTTAGCACAAAAAGATCTAGGAGAAGATAAAAACAGAAAACAGAAAAATACAAATAAAAATAGAAAATCAAATAAAATAAAATAAAATCTAATCTAATCAAATAAAATCAAATCAAATCAAATAAAAACCGAAATATATAAAAAAACAGAAAATAAAAACAGAAAATTCAAAATTAAAGTCAAAGATAATCAATAATCACACAAATTAACCAGTTAAACCACGAGTCCCCGGCAACGGCGCCAAAAACTTGATGGACAAATTTATGATCACCAAAATATGATGTCACAAACTTGTTTTACAATCGGCAAGTATGACCGAATCGTTCAAGTAATAAACTTGGTAAGACCAAGTATCGTTCTTCCCAAAGGACTCACGGCCTAGTTTAGTTGTGTGGTTTGTTGATTAGCTAAGACTTAAGGACGAAATATTGGGATTTTTATATGCAAAAGACGAAAATAAACATGTATGCATGAGGTTTAGATCAATGGCAAAAGCAAAAGATAAGCACTTTCAATGAAATATATGTATGAATATGTTGTTGGGGTTCAATTTCATCTTATCCACTCTCATATATTTTAGGAATTCAACATTCAAATCATCATTGTTAATGCCACTCTCTAAAGTACCTTTCAAGAAGGCTTCTCCCTAATTACGAGTTCATACAATTCCTAGCATTCCTAATAATTAGTTCATCAAGTGCAGGAGCTTAAGTGATAGGCGACGGCTTGAGCTGAATCCGGAAACGACGAGAAACCGGGATTTGCTCGAGATGAAGACCGGGAAGCAGCGGAAGAAACAGACGTAGTCAAGAACCCTAGCATTTGGATTCGAAGATGAACAGCGAGGAACAAACCAGAGATTCGAGGTTTGTTCGGTTGAAAACCTAAGGTTTGATGCGGAAGCGGTTTGAGCGATGGAGAAGTGTTTTAGGCGGTGAGAAAGGATCTAATCGGTGGAGAATGGTCGTGAAGCAGAGATGAAGATGTGGTTCGGAGGGATCTATCAGACGTGAGAAGTTTGAGATTCGGAGGTGACGAATCTCATGAGGAAAAGGATTCGGAGGCTTCGCTGATGAAATCTCGTGAGGGAATAAGGCACGCGTGGCATTAGATATGATGCAAGCCCCGAGGAAGCTTTCAATTGATGAGAGTGGCGTGAGATGGATGCTACGGAGGAGAGAGAATCTGATAATGGAAAATGAGAGAATGGATGGTGTGAATGGAAGGTGGCTAGAGGAGATCCTTTGGGATTCTCTAGCTTTGACTTTCAAGGTAGAATTGATCTGGAGTGTTCTCAACAGAATAACAATTCATTATGCTCAAAAGTCCCTTACAAGAGGTGGTGGCATGTCTATATATAGGACTAAAAGTCCCTCCTATCTAGCACATGCCTAACACCTTTTACACATGTTTTTAATAAAAGTAAAAGAAATACTATACTAAACTAATTAGCCTTGGTCCCCGCGTATCATCCCCTCCCCCTTGGAAAGGATTTGTCCTCAAATCTGATGGTGCTTTTGAAGACTTATTTTTGTTAGCTTCATAAGGGTTCCTCCTGGGTCAAATATCCATCTGCAATAAGCATCAAACATATCTCTAATTAGTTTTCTTTGACCCAATAAGATATATAAAAGAATATGTGTAGAAGAAGGTTTCCAAATTTTGAAATTTTTAATTTTAATATAACAAAGAAACCTTTCTTCATTTGAAATTTTATTTGTATCTTGAGTTATTGGTAACCATAAAGGTAACCATAACCCAAGTTGGAAATTTGCATGTGTTGAAAGTGATAACATTTTTAAAGATGGAGTGGCCAATTCTTTGAAAGAAAAGTGAAATTTGGAAAATTCAAATATAAATGGATAAGAGTGAGAGGATAGAAAACCTCCCCTTAAGAGTTTGACTTCTAATGTAGGAGGAAATGTTGCCCTTAGTTGCTTTGATTTCTTTTCTTCCATTTCTATCCTTTCAACTTCTTCCTTTTCTCTTCTAAGTGTTTCTTTTCTCTCTTTCTCTCTTCTTTTCTCTTCTTCTCTTTCTTCCTCATCTCTTCTCTTGTTTTCTTCCTCTTCTCTTCTCTTTCTCTCTTCCTCTTTTCTTTTATTTCGTTCTTCCTCTTCTCTTCTCTCTTTTTCTCTTCTCTCTATTTCTCTTTTTTCTCTTACTTCTTGCTTTTGTTTTTCTCTTTTTAACCTCTCAATTCTATGTTTGCTTGTCTCTTCCCATAGCCTCTTGAGTTTTTCTAGAAACTCACTTTCCCTACGGGAGAACCCATTTAAATTTTGAATGAATGACTTACCTTCTCTAATAAGCTGATGGACGAACGCCCGAGGAGAGACCGAAGACGTGACGCTGACTCCTCGAAGCTTACTCCAGAGAGATGAAGACGCAGCGGAAATGGACAAAAACTCGAAGAAGACAAAAACAGAAGGTTAAACTCGAATAGAAAACCCTAAAATCATGAACGAACTCTAGAAAAGAGGGAAAACTCAAAATGAACCGATTAATCGGTTCAAACATAAGATTGGAGGAAAACAATCGGTGAAAAGTCTGGATCGAATGTGAAACAAGGTTTTAATCGGTGGAAATCAAAAGAAATGGTGAAGATGAGGTGCAAATATGGAAGGAGATGTATATTCATGAAGAGGAATGAAACTTACGGAGGAAGAGACGTGGATCTGTGATGATGATGCGTTTGAGAGGGAGAAACCCTAGCAGATGAGGTTTCTTCAAAATGGAAAATGAGAGAAATGTGGATGCGTGAGTGAAGGAACGAGAAAGAGACTGTGGTGTGCGTGTCTGAGGCGCGAGAGACAAGAGGACGCGTGTGCTGACGCCACTGACGCGGATTGGATGAGAGGTGGCAGTGAAGGATGCAGCGTGGAGGAGTGAGAAAGCACCGTGGAATTTTGGAGAAAATGGAAGAATGAGAGTGTGCTTGGAAGGTGGCTAGAGGGAGTCTTTGGACTCTCTAGCCTATGACTTTCAAGAGAGAATTATTCTGATTTCAGAAATATAATTCTCATTCAGCTCAAAAGTGACAATACAATAGAGGAGCTGGGTATTTATAGTAACCCATGCTCCTTAAGAGCTAAACTATAAAAAGTAAAATTACAAAAAGAGGACTACGTCAAGTAGGATTCCATCATAAGCTCTCTCATAAGTTCTAAGTTTCTTTCAATTTCTCGAGGCACAAACTTTCTTCTCATACAAGCTTTCAATTCATTCCAATCATAAATGGGATATTTTCTACCTATCTTAACATGATATTGCCTATCATCCCACCACTCTCTTGCATGCTTTTTAAAACTAGAAGTGTAAAGATTAAGAATATAAGATTCATCATCTCTAGAATAGAAGGATTCATATTTACTTTTTCTCACCATGAATGAATGCATGTCATTAATTTCCTTTTCCCAAGCTAGGTATGTTAATGCACCAATATCATCACCAAAGAATGGAATATTTTCACTAGCTTTTTTATACAAATCATCTTCAATCCTATCAAATTCATAAGATGAACAAGACTTCCTTCTAGCTTTATCATGTTCTCTTTTGATTCCTTTGTAACTAAGTTGCTTATCAAAATTAAAATTCCTAGCAGACCTATATGGATAACAAGACATCTTTGTTTTTTTTTAAAAGTTTTTCTAGTGTAAAAGATTTACAAGATTCACACTTAGACAAGTCCCAGGTAAGAGAGGTGAGTCATGAAGACTGCTTAAGTACCAAGTCTTGCCTTGCCAGAAATGTCTTAGGTTACTACTAGTTATCTTTTAAACAAAATCACTTTTAAAATCAAAGAACACAACTCACAAACAATCACAACAATTAAACACTAATAAATGAGACTTTGCGGACTCTAATGTGACAAGGCTTAGATTTTAATCCCTTTTAGCCTAAAATCACCCTAAACGTAAGACACTAAAAATTAAACACAAACAAGAAAAGTTTTGCCAAGAGTTGAAAGAGCACCAAGGACTCTTCCAAGACACTTGGACTTTGAATGGCCTTTTACAATGGAATTAAGAAAACTAACAATATAGCCTATTACAAAACCAGATGAAGAAACAATTAAAAAAAAAACAAATAACAGCTATGCTTCAATCCTGGTCCTGATTCAAATCCGCATGAAGAATCTAGTGCTCCACTTTTTGGTTGCTTCTGGACAACGTTGGAATCTCCTAGCTCTTGGTTCAACTCTACAATCACAAATGTACAAAGCTGGATCAGAGAGCTGTTAACAAACATATTGGAAGAAGGAAGTTACACTTAAATGAGCCTTCCCGTTCTCGGTCTTGTGCAATTGAGACATTGCATAATTCCTATTTGCTCTCAAACTGTTCCAAATATTCTGCACAGTTAATTTTCAACCAAAATCAGCAGGACACTCATTCAATATTATCACTTACATCACTTACAAGCTAAAACAGAATAGCAATTCACAACAAAGGGTAAGTTAGACAACTTCCCTGTTTTGAATGGTTGTTTCTATCCTGTTCCAAGATACACACTGAGGTGTTTCTGCTACTTTTTCTTTAGTAATATTCTGCTCAACTGTTGATTCATTCACATCAACTCTGCACACATAAATCTCAACAAAATCCAGCACAAAATCCAGCAAGTGCAATTGATCAGTGAACTAGATTTAGATTGGATGTAATTCACTGCAGAAACTAACCACCTAATTAATTCAGTCACCAAGTCAGAACTGGAATTTTGGTGCTTTAATCACTTCCTAAAACAAGAGAATGCATTGGCAATTAAAAACAAATTGATGCACAACTGATTATGACAAGAGCAACCTTTTCAGAAAACTCAGTGAGTTACACTGGGCAGAGACAATGGACCAAACTAGTCAAGAACAATGTCCTAAACTAATTCAGAAATCAAATAAATGGACAAAGAGTAATGTGAGGCAAATCAGAAATTGGCAGTTTTAAAACAGTGTTGTTGCACTTCCAAAAATGCTCATAAAACAATCAGCACATTATTTGCAAATCCTATGCATCTACCAAGTTCCCATAGGTCTTGTCAAATCAGAATCAGCATTCAACATGCTCAATTAAACCAAGTCACAGTTCACTTTCAAAACAGTGATTATATCAAGGAATTCAGCAAGCAATGTTTTAAAACAAAATGAATGCAATGACAGTTTATACATTCACAAGTACAAATAGCATCACCAGGAAATCAATAATAAATGAGAACAACAGTTATTTCAGTTGCAGTTGCAACAAATCACAGCTGCTTCATTCTAATTATTCCAACTTCTTTTCCTGCACAATGAACACAGTCAACAAATGGTTAATTGAAACTGAACTCTCTTGCAAATGCCAAGGAATTTTAGGCTAAATTAGCCTTACTAAGCTCACAGCACTGAGGTTTCTCTTTAAAAATTTAAACACTCAAATGAAAATGTAAAAGAGAAATTTTCAGTCTAGGCCAGAGAATCTTGTGGATCACCACCACCTAATATGCTACCATTCACACTTACCTTCTTTCAAATCCCAAAAGCAAAACCCAGAATGGAAACAGATTTTTCAATCAGGAAAATGGCTAGGCTAAAACGAATTGATGGACAAACAGTACAACCACTCAAACAGCAGAGCAGACTCTAACTCAGAAGGAAACTCTAGACCAGATGAAATAAGCAATTAAAAGCTTCAATTAAAGATTGGCAGAATAGATTTCACATGCATTGCAGACAAACTAGATAACCAATAAAGACAAGCAAGAAACAAAGCTATCAAGAAGGAAAGCACTCAAACTGAACCTATGATTGGCACTAGAACAGATTTTAAAAGCAAGAAGAACAAACAAGCAAGTTAGAGCAGAAACAATTAAGTGACTCCAGTACTGAATTTTACAAATGCGTTTGATACAATGCCCCAACAAAATTAGTTCATAATTGATAATGTTTTCAGTTTCTGATTTTGGAGCTTCACTTATTTGGATTGTACAAGGTCTGAATGCTTTTTAAACTTGTATAGATATTCTTTTTCACCTGTTTCGATTTCATTCAACAGACCCTAGCTCTTACTACAATCCAACTGAATCATAAACACACAAATCAAAATTTCAGTACTGCACTATACTTGCTTTATAAAAATTTTGACTTAAAATGGTGGTTTCAAAGGTGAAAAACGCACAAAGGCTGATATAACTCGAATTAACTATCTCAACATGTTTAAAACTTCAAAACCAACTTGTTTTGCATTAAAATTGGATGCAGAACATAGTAATTCGAAAATTGAACTTGCAATAGCCAATTATGCAATTAAACAGGTCAACCACACCACCAGTTTTAAGTTTCATTGAGTCAATGGACAAATTATTGATGACTTTAAAACAACAATGGGAAACTTGAACACGACACGAGGAAGTTAATGTAAGATTTCCAGCAAGATCTATATGCCAGAACAGATTTTAAAACAAAAATTAGACTCAAACAAGACAATGCAGATCGGCCAACTGCAATTTGATACTGCTGGAGTTTTCACAAGGTGCCATCAAGCCATTTGCTTCAGCAATTCATGGCTTAAGTGATGTGCACCTGATACGAACTCATTCAAGCATTTTATCACCAAAATAATATGTATTGGCCATGACAATAAACGCAAATCAAAATACACCTCAACAGTACGTTAAATCTGAGATTACGGTCACTTTTGCATGCACCCGAGCTCACAATGAATGTATCATAGCTCATATGGTGTATAGCCACTGATCATATATTCCAGAATCTCAGAAAAAAAACTCAACACAGCTTTGAACACAAAATTTATGACATTTTAAGCAATTAAACATGACTGTAAACATGACAGAATATGATTCAGCAATGAAAATGACTCAACAAAAATTTGGACCGATTAAGATGATTAAAGACACAACCAAAACAAGGTTAGCATACAAGAAATGACTCAAGCAGAAACCTAATGAACAGATCAAGACCAAAAACACATGAATCAACACAAGACAGAGAAGGAATCATAATGAACAACAGGAATATTGAAGAGATTCAACACGAATGAATAAGATCAAGACAGAATCGAAACAACTCGTGAATTTCATAACAACGCAAGAAATTTAAACTCAGATCAGAGACGCAAATCAATGGAGAGATACTTAACTTTCGAAGCGCGGAGAACCTGAGCTCTGATTACCACTTGATAGGCGACGGCTTGAGCTGAATCCGGAAACGACGAGAAACCGGGATTTTCTCGAGATGAAGACCGGGAAGCAGCGGAAGAAACAGACGTAGTCAAGAACCCTAGCATTTGGATTCGAAGATGAACAGCGAGGAACAAACCAGAGATTCGAGGTTTGTTCGGTTGAAAACCTAAGGTTTGATGCGGAAGCGGTTTGAGCGATGGAGAAGTGTTTTAGGCGGTGAGAAAGGATCTAATCGGTGGAGAATGGTCGTGAAGCAGAGATGAAGATGTGGTTCGGAGGGATCTATCAGACGTGAGAAGTTTGAGATTCGGAGGTGACGAATCTCATGAGGAAAAGGATTCGGAGGCTTCGCTGATGAAATCTCGTGAGGGAATAAGGCACGCGTGGCATTAGATATGATGCAAGCCCCGAGGAAGCTTTCAATTGATGAGAGTGGCGTGAGATGGATGCTACGGAGGAGAGAGAATCTGATAATGGAAAATGAGAGAATGGATGGTGTGAATGGAAGGTGGCTAGAGGAGATCCTTTGGGATTCTCTAGCTTTGACTTTCAAGGTAGAATTAATCTGGAGTGTTCTCAACAGAATAACAATTCATTATGCTCAAAAGTCCCTTACAAGAGGTGGTGGCATGTCTATATATAGGACTAAAAGTCCCTCCTATCTAGCACATGCCTAACACCTTTTACACATGTTTTTAATAAAAGTAAAAGAAATACTATACTAAACTAATTAGCCTTGGTCCCCGCGTATCATTAAGGCAACCAATATACTTATTGGGAGAAATTCCCTAGATCTAGACTTCCCCGTACGTGCCCGTATCGACAAAACCAATAATCATGCATCGAATGAGTTAAACAATGCAAGCATTAAGCAAAGAGGAAAAACCCTAACTAATGATGAAAGAAAGTATATGATGGAATCCTACTTGACGTAGTCCTCTTTTTGTAATTTTACTTTTTATAGTTTAGCTCTTAAGGAGCATGGGTTACTATAAATACCCAGCTCCTCTATTGTATTGTCACTTTTGAGCTGAATGAGAATTATATTTCTGAAATCAGAATAATTCTCTCTTGAAAGTCATAGGCTAGAGAGTCCAAAGACTCCCTCTAGCCACCTTCCAAGCACACTCTCATTCTTCCATTTTCTCCAAAATTCCACGGTGCTTTCTCACTCCTCCACGCTGCATCCTTCACTGCCACCTCTCATCCAATCCGCGTCAGTGGCGTCAGCACACGCGTCCTCTTGTCTCTCGCGCCTCAGACACGCACACCACAGTCTCTTTCTCGTTCCTTCACTCACGCATCCACATTTCTCTCATTTTCCATTTTGAAGAAACCTCATCTGCTAGGGTTTCTCCCTCTCAAACGCATCATCATCACAGATCCACGTCTCTTCCTCCGTAAGTTTCATTCCTCTTCATGAATATACATCTCCTTCCATATTTGCACCTCATCTTCACCATTTCTTTTGATTTCCACCGATTAAAACCTTGTTTCACATTCGATCCAGACTTTTCACCGATTGTTTTCCTCCAATCTTATGTTTGAACCGATTAATCGGTTCATTTTGAGTTTTCCCTCTTTTCTAGAGTTCGTTCATGATTTTAGGGTTTTCTATTCGAGTTTAACCTTCTGTTTTTGTCTTCTTCGAGTTTTTGTCCATTTCCGCTGCGTCTTCATCTCTCTGGAGTAAGCTTCGAGGAGTCAGCGTCACGTCTTCGGTCTCTCCTCGGGCGTTCGTCCATCAAGTGGTATTCAGAGCTCAGGTTCGAGCACGCTTCAGAGGTAAGTATCTCGGTTCGTCTCTGTTCTGAGTTTTCTTCCATTTTTGAGTTGTTCGATTTTCTTATGTTCTTGCGTTTGATTCGCGTCTCTGTTTCTGTCTTTGTTTCTAGTTTTGTGTTTTGATTCTGTCTTGATTCTGAGTTTGTGCTTCAATTTTTCGCATTGTTCATTATCTTCATTGAATGTCTTGTGTTGATTTCGCGTTTGTTCATTATTTTTGAGTCTTTTCCTCATTTTAATCGGTCCATTTGTTCATTTGAGTCATTTTCATTGATGAATCATATTCTGTCATGTTTACAGTTATGTTTAATTGCTTAAAATGTCATAAATTCTGTGTTCAAAGCTGTATTTGATTTTTTTTTCCTGAGATTCTGGATTATATGATCAGTGGCTGTACACCATATGAGCTATGATACAGTCATTGTGAGCTCGGGTGCATGCAAAAGTGATATTAATCTCAGATCTGACTGGCTGATTGAAGTATAAGCTGTTTTGAATTTAACATTGAGATGCATCTGATTGATTGAGCCAGTACCATGTGCATACTATATAAGCAATGAATTGCTTTGGCAAAGCTTGGTTGCACTGAGAAAGCTCCATTAGAGTCTCATTTGCAGTTGGCCGATCTGTATTGCTTTGCTTGAGTCTAGTTATTTTGTTTCAAATCTGGTTTAGCACATAGATCATTGCTAAACATCTTTCATTGTTGATTTAGTGTCTTGTTCAAGTTTGAGTTGCTGTTTCTGGTTCAATTTAAGTGTTCAAAGGTCATTTGATTCATTAAGTCAAAATTTGAGTGGAAGAGTTGCTTAATTTGAGTAATTTGGGGCTGACTAAGTCAAATTTTGAGATAGTGTGTTTCTACACCTATTTGCTTTATAAACAAGTTTGTTTTAGTTGTTTGAAATTGATGATGCAAAGAAACCACGAGTTATAGCTGCCCTAAGCATTTTCACTCTTTAAACCACCAAATTTTTGGCATTTTTCATTGACAAGTTGCTAGTTGGTTGCCTTTTCTGAAATCTGTGATTGGTGCATGTGAAATTGAGTTGTCATTGCAGCAAAAGCTTGGTCATTCTGTTTACATGTAAAACAATTCAAAAGAAACATTTATATAGTTCTAAAAAGCTGAGAGACCAGTGCAATTAACTTTTTCTGAAATCTGATGCACCAGAAAACTGTTGTTCTCTATTAGCATTTTATCAAACAGTTTCACTCAATTGCTTTGAGCATAACATTTTGATGATATTGCAACTTGTTTCTGTTTCTTGTTTTATGAATCTGTTCTAGATCCTTTGGTAGGTTCAGTTTCTGTGCCTTCTTCTTAAATAGCTTTGTTTCTTGTTTGTCATTTGTTGGCTGTCTTAGTTTTCTCTACATTACATGTAAACTCTGTCAGCTGTTCTAATTTGAGCTTTTGTTTGTTTTCATAATCTGATCTAGAGTTGATCTTGAGTCAGTTTCATTATCTGCTGTGCTGTCATTGTCTTGTAGTTGTCCTGTTCTGTTCTGGTTTCTGATTTTGACCTTAGCCTAGCCATTCTTGATTGAGAAGTTTGTACACTCTAGATTTCTGGAATTTGAAAGGAGGTTTGTGTGCTGGGTAGCATCTTAGGTGGTGGTGGTCTAAAAGACTCTCAAGCCTTGAACTGCCAAGGGAGAATCTCCCTTCCAAACCTTTTCATTTATGTGCTTTAAATTTCAAAAGAGAAGCCTTGAGTGTTGTGAGTTTTGTGAGGCTAACTTAGCCCAATTCCTTGGCATATTTGTATGAGAGAATCAGTTTTTACATAACTGTGCTTTAACTGTTTACTTCTACAGAATCAATAATGTGTTTGGGATTCTTTTAAATAGTTGCAACAGACCAGAACCTTCACTGATACAGTTGTAGAACTTCAACAGAGTTTAGCTTAAGCAACCAGAAGCAGAATCAATTCACGTGGGAGTGTTAAACTGAAGGGAGTTTCTTTCACCTTAAACTAATTCTGTTTGATTGAACTATGCCTGTTATAGCTTGTCTTTGATTAGCATAATTTCAAGTGTTGAATCTGGTATGACAGTTCTTGTAAACTAAGATTAGCCAATCTGAATTCCGAATTGGAATTGTTCTGCCTTGTGTTGGATTAATCTGATTTTTGATTAGACTGGGTGGTTGTTAATCAGTTTGGTTTCAGCTTAGATTTTACATTTCTTTGAATCTGGTATAATGACCATTTGCATGTGTCTAATAGAATCTGGTTTGATTTTGGTGTATGTAGAACTGATTTGTTTGAGAGTTTAGCTTGAGCAGGAAATTACTGAGAAAACAGCAACCTAAGCATTTAATTTGGAAGCTTTGAAATAAAGGGAGTTATCTAGTTTAATTGCTTCTGTCTGTTTAAACTGTTTTGGAATTAAATTGTTCATTGTTGGATTGCATGATCTGCTGAATTGGTATGAATTATCTGTGCAGAGTTGCTTTCATTGGAATTCAATTTATGTACAAGTTTAATTGAGCAGCCGCAAAATTTTAATTGAAAGTTTAGAAAGCTTGTGCAGCCAAGAGAAAGGGAAGTTATTACTACCCTATATACTCTTTTGCAATCTGTTTTAACCCATTGAATATTCATAGCAGTCTTGTGCATGTGTGATTACAGGAGTAGACAAGCTAGTTTCTTGATTTAGGCCGAGAATTGAAAGGAATATTTGGCCTCTGGAAGATTTCGTGCAAGATGAAGAAGTGGCAATAGGAACCTTTCTCTGCATCAAGTGTACAAGCCCAAGAAAGGGAAGGCTCATTTAAGTGTAACTCCCCTCTTCCAATATGTTCGTTAACTGTCTCTGATCCAGCTTTGTACATTTGTGATTGTAGAGTTGAACCCAAGAGCTAGGAGACTCCAACGTTGTCAAGAAGCAAACTGTTTTGCAGGAGTGGTGAATCAGATTCAAGACAACTGATTCCAGAAGCAACAAAGTTTAACCAAGACTAAGATGTCAAGAAGCCAGATTGAGCACGTGGTTTTTCCTGCAGGATGAACAGGACCGTAGCATAGGATTGTTGTTTTTGTAATTGTTTTTCTTCAATTTGTTTGTAATAGGCTTGTGTTAGCCTACTGTTAGCTTTAGCTTGTTTTGTAAAAAGGCCTTTTATAAAGTCCAAGTATTTGGAAGAGTCTTTGGTGCTCTTTCAAACTCTTGGCAACTTTATTTGCTTTTATTTTTTTAGCATAGCTAGACAGGTGAATGTGTCTTGTTAGCCAAAGCTACAAGCTTCACCATAGGAGTAGAATTTAAATATTGATTTGCTTTATGTTTCACGTTTAGGGTGATTAGGCTAAAAGGGATTAAACTCTAAGCCTTTTCACACATTAGAGTCCGAGAGTCTAGTCTTTTAATTGTGCTTAATTATTTGTGATTGTTTGAGTTGTGTACTTTGTTTCTAAAGGTGATTTTAGTTTAAGGGGTAATTAGTTAGTAGCCTAAGACATTTCTGGCAAGGCAAGACTTGGTACTTAAGCAGCTCTTTAGCTCACCTCTCTTACCTGGGACTTGTCTAAGTGAAAGTTTTGAACCCTTTAGATTAAGAAAACTTTTAAAAACAAAGATGTCTTCTTATGGTTCATATAGGTCTTCTAGGTTAGATAAAGTTGATGAAATGTTTAAACAAGCTAGGAATCTTCCATCCTTTGGTAAAGACATAGGTGCATTAACATACCTAGTTTGGGAAAAAGAAATTGATAAAATAAATCCTTGGTTTTGTGAAGAGAGTGAATATTATGTTCTTAGTATATATCTCTCTAAGTTAGAAGTGCATGCAAGAGAGTGGTGGAATGAAAGACAATATCATGTTAGGAAAGGTAGAAAGTCTTCCATACGTGATTGGCATGATTTAAAAGCTTGCATGAGAAGAAAGTTTGTGCCTTCAAGCATTAAAAGAAACCTAGAACTAATTAGGGATTGCATTGAAGATGGAAAATCATTTCTTGAGAGTTTAAATGATCATGGGTTTCTTCGTAGAGAATTAGAATTTAGGGCAAGACTTAAAGAGATCAAGGATAAGAAAAGAGAAAGAGAGATTGAGAGAAAAGAAAAGGAAGAGAAGAAAGAGAGAGAAGAAATAGAGAAAAGAGAAGAGAGAAGAAGAGAGGAATTAAGAAGAGAAGAAGAAAGAAGAGAAGAAGAAAAGAGAGAAAAGCAAGAAAGAGAGAAGGAGGAAAAGGAGAAATTGTTCCTTATGGCAAAACCTATTCTTCCAAAGACCATAGAACTTAAAAGGGAAGGTTTCCAAATCTTTACTTCTTTTCCTTATGGCAAAACCTATTTTTCAATTTTTGACTTCTCTTTCAAACCAATTGTCATGGAAACATTTTCAAAATATGACAATTCAAATCTTGAGTTATTCTTATCTTTAAGAAAACTATTAACTCAAGATAAAATAGAATTTGGACTTCTAAAATTCTCAAAGATTACTAATCAAAGCATTAGAAGTTCTTATTCTCTTAAAGAAAAATTATTTCTTGGATTGATATTAATCGAAGATATATTTGATGTGTATTGCAGATTCGTGTTTGATCCAGGAGGAAGAAAACTAGATCTAAAAGAATAAGGCCACTCCAAGATGGCCATGCTCCCAAAGATTGAGTGGAGCTTCTTCATAAGGCGATTGTCAGATTTGAGGACAAATCTTTTCTTAAGAGGGAGGGCATGATGGAATCCTACTTGACGTAGTCCTCTTTTTGTAATTTTACTTTTTATAGTTTAGCTCTTAAGGAGCATGGGTTACTATAAATACCCAGCTCCTCTATTGTATTGTCACTTTTGAGCTGAATGAGAATTATATTTCTGAAATCAGAATAATTCTCTCTTGAAAGTCATAGGCTAGAGAGTCCAAAGACTCCCTCTAGCCACCTTCCAAGCACACTCTCATTCTTCCATTTTCTCCAAAATTCCACGGTGCTTTCTCACTCCTCCACGCTGCATCCTTCACTGCCACCTCTCATCCAATCCGCGTCAGTGGCGTCAGCACACGCGTCCTCTTGTCTCTCGCGCCTCAGACACGCACACCACAGTCTCTTTCTCGTTCCTTCACTCACGCATCCACATTTCTCTCATTTTCCATTTTGAAGAAACCTCATCTGCTAGGGTTTCTCCCTCTCAAACGCATCATCATCACAGATCCACGTCTCTTCCTCCGTAAGTTTCATTCCTCTTCATGAATATACATCTCCTTCCATATTTGCACCTCATCTTCACCATTTCTTTTGATTTCCACCGATTAAAACCTTGTTTCACATTCGATCCAGACTTTTCACCGATTGTTTTCCTCCAATCTTATGTTTGAACCGATTAATCGGTTCATTTTGAGTTTTCCCTCTTTTCTAGAGTTCGTTCATGATTTTAGGGTTTTCTATTCGAGTTTAACCTTCTGTTTTTGTCTTCTTCGAGTTTTTGTCCATTTCCGCTGCGTCTTCATCTCTCTGGAGTAAGCTTCGAGGAGTCAGCGTCACGTCTTCGGTCTCTCCTCGGGCGTTCGTCCATCAGTATAGGTCTTAAATATAAGATGTAAAAACAATTTCCATATATGAGAGCTTCAAAAGATTACATTGATTCCCCAACAAGCATACAAAGTTTAGTTCACCATATTCATGGTGAACCTAGATGAATAACAATGAAAGAATGAAAGATAAAACCCTAGAAAGGTGAAGAGGAAGCCTAAGCATCCAAGATCCTCCTTCAAAGGGGTGGAAGAGAGAGTGTTTGCTTCGTTTCTGCCAAAGATGCCTAACCCTAGGAAACACTAAAGCTTATATATTATTCGTAAATTACAGAAAATTAGGTCCAAGCCCATAAAAGTGCCGCTCAGCGGTAAAGTACCGCTCAGCGGTAAGTGCGTGAGTTGGTTTCTTCCCCTCAGCGGCTGATGAGCGGGTCGCACCTCCCACAAAAGTTGTGCATAAAAGAATGCAGTATAGTACTAGGAAGTGACTCCTAGGTCGTCTCTCAAGGACCAAATGTGGTTCAGTCTCAGATCAAACACATAGTGGGGGGATTTTGAAAGATTGTTTTTGTGCGGATAAAATTAAATTAAACTGACTGGAAATTAAACACGACTGGATTAAAAACGGCGAAGCAAATTCTAAAACAGTAAAATGAAATTAACACAGTGAAAATGAAATTGGAACAGTAAAAATTCAAATAAAAAAAAATAGAATAGGAAATTGTTTCCCTCCTCCAAAACCGTAGCCTTCCTACATCCATACCACTTGATTTTACAAAGAAAACATTACTTCCACTTCAATTAATATTTCTTAATGAAAAGCAAATTAATTTGTATGCACACCATTCTACCCACGACAATCTTCTTCCAAAAGTACTAAAAGAGACAAATTCAAATGTAAGAAAAGGTCCCACATGTTGACTAAATGCTAATAGATTTTTAGAAGAAAGATGTTTGATTTTTACAAGGAGAAGAAAGCTTTTACGTAACACACACCTAATCTACTTCTTCATTCTCAAACAAAATAAATTTACTGCAGTATTCCAGCCGTGACACATGTCCATAAATCACCATTTACTTTGCTTCTTTTTCACTTCTAACAACATTAAAACACAAGCATGAAACAATACTTCATTATCTATCTCAAAACAGCCATTAACATTAGCATAAACAATAAAAGGATTCAATCAAAACTGGATGAAATAAAACTAAATGAAAGAAGGAGAATAGCTCTTTAAACAAACCGTAACCTTGCACCACAAATCTAAAGAAGAGAAAACACTTCAGGATTAAATTACAAAGCTCTCAAAACAACTTTCACAAACACAGAATTCAAATTACAGTTTATGGAGACAGAGATGAATGAAACAGAAAATGAACAAAAGCTTAAATGAAAAATTTTCAAAACCAGATGAGAAGACATCAAGAACTGAAGCAACATCATCCTCCATTCCAAGTGACAGCTTTCTTTCTTTCTCCAACCATCCCAAGCTCACGGCCCCCTCCTCACATCCCTTCTCCAAACTAATAAAAAAATGAACTCCTACTCAAGTGGCGGCTGTAACCCTGTGAAGGAATGTTGGACCGTGCCAAGCTGCTGGAATGATGTGCACCCCTGTTTTTTTCTGGACCGTCACCCCCTGCTGGATGCTTCTCATGGGCCGTGTTGAAGCTTGGATGGGAGCTGCCCCTTGGATGCTGGACCGCTTCTTTCTGGACCCATACGCTGCCTCTTGCTATTAAAATTAAAAACAAAGTATTCCTCTCCAAAAGGTGCTAGACGTGGCAGCTTTATGCTCTTCATTAATCACCGTATGCTTCCAAGTGGTGGTCCCAACTTTGATTCCAAAATATGTGAGGTTTTGGTGTGTGTGCCAACGTGAGTTGTCCATGGGGCCATGCTATTATTTTCCAATCAATTTTGAGACAGCCGTGAACACTCCACATGATACCAATTCCAATTTTAAAATCCAAAAGCTTTCCATGTGGGTCGTGATGTGCATGTGGCTGCTTTTTTCTTTTTTTCTTTGCTATTCAATAAAGCCAAGCTGTTGTATGCCTTGTTTAAGAGTGTTGGGAGGTTTTAGCACTGTCCAATTATCAATTCCAGCCACCACAATTACTAAACAGCAAGCAAACAATGCAACAGATTAGAAATCACTCAAACAGCAGTAATCACTGGACTGACATATGAGAGTAAAATAAATACTGGGAACAACACAGAATGAATTTGAACAAAGTAAAAACTATATGTTAAAATAGACATCCAGACGAAACTATGAAAAAAAATTGCATGGAAAACGGATAAGAATTGAACTCAAACGAAGACACACAAGTTGACACAACATTCACGCGGCAGCCAGCGAAAATAAAAATGGCTAAGATGCATTGGCTCAATTTCCATTTCTCATTTAGCTTTCTAATGTCCCAAAAAGTTATCCAAAATTTTCCCGTAATTAATAATGCAAAATAATAAGCTCAGATAATTCAAATTAGTTAAAATAAGAATTTCCGATCAAATTAAGCACAATTAGGAAAAACAGGAAAATACCGGACGTTTAAGCATAATTCCCCGACTAATTCTAGCACATTAAACTAAGTGAAGTGAGGAAAATATTGGTTCATCAGCGGCCATTTTGCCCCTCAGCGGATCCCCCGTGAGCTTTTGAGTGCCGCTCAGCGGTAAACTGCCGCTGAGTAGTGACTTCGGCTTCTCCTTTTGCACTTTTTGATGTCTTTTCTGATTTCATCTCTCTCCTTCTTCACTTCTTTCACCAAATTCACCTTAAAACCTGCACAAAAACACTGAAATCAAGCATAAACCTGTCCAGCTCTCTTATTTCTGAAAATATGAAGAAAAGCATGATTTCAAGCTAGTTTCTAAGTATAAAGGTTGCTTTTAGTATCAATTTTAAGCATGAAAATAACAGTTTTTCAACTGTTATCAAACACATAGTGTTCTCTTTTAGTGGGCTAAATTTATGAATTTGGCTAATAGAAGGGTTATCAACAAATGGCCTTGATCATATAATGCAAACAAGCAAGTAATTCAATCATAGAAAACCTGGGCAAAGTCATTCATGCTTCCAAAGGAATAACATTCAACAATAACAACTCTGGAGCTCAAAACCTCACATATAAGCTCCTTCACATTCCACATATAACATCCTGCTTAGAATCATAATCACAATCAGAACATCTTGCATTTGTTCACAATGCTTGTGAACCACCTGTATAAGCATATAATGTGCACATTCTCAACATCAATATTAAAGCATCATCAGGCAATACTTATCAAACAACAATCATGAGCAAACCATCATAACAAACAAAGTTTCCAATTGAGTACATCAAATCCTGTTCTAAAAACAAAAGTGAATGATAAAACAAATCCTGCTCTAGTGCTTTGAAAAACTCAGCCCCATCAATGATGTTCTCTCCCAACCCTAAACTTAGATGGAAAACTAATAAGAAAGTTAGTGGAAGGGAGATTTTCTAAGGAGGAATGAAAGGAAAAATGTAGAGAACCTTTGGAGAAGTGTTTAGGAGTGTGTGTGCAGAGAAGAATCTGAAAATAGAGGCCAAAGCGTGACTTAGGGTATAAAAATATCCTAATGGGCTCGGGTGCCGCTAAGGGGCAACCTAAACCCATTCTGTGACACTACCGCTCAGCGGCACTTTCGTTAAGTGCTCTTCCTATTCCTAGCTTAACCTAGGTGCCTCATACTCATGCCCCTCACTTGCTCCATGTAATTAAGTTCTCAGAACACTCAAACATTCAATCCCTATTATGCAACTAAAGCAGAATCAAAACAAACAATACAGATAAAATCAATCAACTAGGTTGCCTCCCAGGTAGCGCTTGTTTAACGTCACGAGCGTGACCCAAAATCCTCCAGCACCCTTCAATAGATGCAAATCATTCTTACCAACACCCATCAGTAGGTGTATACAAACATAGTATCCTTCAGTAGATACTCTTCCGCCTAGCATCCATCAGTAGATGTAAACCCTGTAACAAACTTATAACAAAAACAAAAATACCCAAAAGTTCAAAATTATATCACCAAACCAAAAATTAAAAATTCTTAAATCACTGGGTTGCCTCCCAGCAAGCGCTCTTTTAACGTCACTAGCTTGACCCAATAAAGGTCATGTTCCATCTTCTTTTTCTTCTTCTTTCTACTGAACTTCTTCAAAAATTTGATCAAACCAGGAACCTGTTGCAATGTTGCAATCATAGGAACTTTAATCTCCAATTTCTTGAAGATTTCCATGAAGCACTTAAATTTATTTTCCTTCCTATGATTCTTCTTTAGATGAGGATGGGGTTTCTCATATGATTCCTTCTTCTTTCCTCTCATCTTCTTTTTCTTACTTTTCCTCTCCCCAAATTTTCTCTTTTTCTTTTCTCTTATTTTTTTTCTTCCCTTCTCTTTTTCTTCTCAACTTCTTTATTTTCACACAAATTTTCTTTCTCTCTTCTCTCTCAACCACTTCTTTTTCTTTTCTCTCTATCTTTTCCTCATCTCGCCCTATTTTTTTCTCTGCAAAAATCTTGTCACTTTCAGTGACAATGTCTTGACTTTCCTCCTTAGGGTTAACTTCCGTATTAACCTTAACGTTCAATCTCTGACTAATGTAACGAAGGTGCATCTCCATCCTTTTACATGATGCTTCAATGCTTTTCTGAGTAGAGATGGAATTTTTCAAAAATCGTTGAAGGGTGTCATCCAAACTTTCTGATAGAGAGGGTTATTGCTGCCATTGTTGTGGTGGCGGCCTATCAAATTCTTCGGCAGCTTGAGTGCTTTTGGGATGACAATTAGATATCTGTATGTACTGTTGAAGTGCGTCCTCCAACGTTATCCTTCTTCCCGATAGAGAAGGTTTTTGCTGCCATTGTTGTGGTGGTTGATTCTTAAATTGTTCAACAACTTGCTAGAATTGAGTGCTCATATAGTTAATTTCTTGTCCGAATTGCATCCTGCATACATTAGGCACAAAACTCTAGAAACTATTTGTTAGCACAAAAAGATGGAGAAGATAGATAAAAAAAATCAAAGGATATAAGTTAAAAGATAGGAAGATAGGAAATAAAAACAGAAAAATAAAAACAACAAATAAAATAAAATAAAATAAAAAACAGAAAATAAAATAAAATAAAATAAAAATAAAAATAAAAACAGAAAAAATAAAAACAGAAATTCAAAATTCAAAATTCAAGTCAAAGATAATCAATAATCACACAAATGATTGATGACAAATTTATGAACACCGAAAAACGGCGCCACAAACTTGTTTAACAATCGGAAAGTGTGACCGAATTGTATCAAGTAATAAAACTCTGTAAGACCAAGTATCGTTCTCCCAAAGGACTCACGACCTAGTTAGCTATATGATTTGTTGATTATTTAAGACTTGTGAAAAATTGATTGTCGGTTTAAATGCAAAAGACAGTAATTAAACATGTATGCATGAATTTGATCAATGGAAAAGAGGAAAACAAACACTTTAATGAATTAAATGGATGAGTATGTTGTTGGGGTTATCAATTTCATCTTGTTCACTCTCATATACTTTAGGAATTCATCATTCTTTTCATCAATTGCTAATGCCACTCTCTAAATCACCTTGCAAGAAGGCATATCCTTAATTACGAGTTCATACAATTCCTAGCATTCCTAGTAATTAGTTCTGAAGTGCAGGAGCTTAAAGGCAACCAATATGCTATTGGGAGAAATTCCCCGGATCAGGATTTCCCCGTACGTTCCCATATCGACAAAATAAATAATCATGGCAATGAATGAGTTAAACAAAGCAAGCATTAAGCAAAGAGGAAAATCCCTAACTAAAGATAAAAGAAAGCATGTATCCTAATATAAGATGTTAAAACACAAATTCCATATATGAGAGTTTCGCAAGACTACATTGATTCCCCAACAACAATACAAGGTTTAGTTCACCATATTCATGGTGAAACTAGATGAACAATAATGAATGAAAGAAAGATAGAACCCTAGAAAGAGGAGAAGGTAGCCTGAGCATCCAAGATCTTCCTTCAAGGGGTGGAAAAGAGAGTGTTTGCTTCGTCTCTACCAAAGATACAAACCCTAGAAGGACCTAAAGCTTATATATTATTCTAAAATATACAGAAAATTAGGCCCAAGCCTAAAATAGTGCCGCTCAGCGGTAAACTACCGCTCAACGGTAAGTGCCTGAGTTGTTTTCCTCCCCTCAGCGGCCTTTTCACCCCTCAGCGGATCCATCGTGATTGCTTGAGTGCTGCTCAGCGGTAAACTGCCGCTGAGCGGCAGTTGCGACTTCTCCTTTTGCACTTTTTTTGTCTTTTCTGATTCCGTCTCTATCCTTCTTCACTTCTTTCACCAAATTCACCTTAAAACCTTCATAAAACACTGAAATCAAGCATAAACCTGTCCAGCTCTTTTATTTCTAAAAATATACCCAAAAGCATGATTTCAAGCTAGTTTCTAAGTGTTAAAGGTTGCTTTTAGTATCAATTTTAAGCATGAAAATAACAGTTTTTCAACTGCTATCAAAGTACTTTATGAATTTTCCTTGAAATTTTATTCCAAGTTGCATGTGCATTTCGTTATTAGGCAAACGTTCTTTTTATTATTACTACTGCATTTTAATTAGTTCACACATCTTGTTTTAGAATTGTTCACTTTATCGTTTTCCTTCACTGCCTATTATGTCCAGTTTATTATTTCCGTTCACTTTAATGTTATCTATTGTGTTCGGCTTCTTTATCTTCCTGCATTTCCAATTCCTCACTTGCTTTAGAGACCGTTTGGTCGCAATGTAGAACTGTTCGGTCATATGTAGAACCGTTCGATTTTCATGCTTTGTCCATTTATTTCAATGTTTTCAATTATGTTTGGTTGTATTTAGTTTCCCATTTTAATTTAGTTCATTTGCATTCACAAAACTCTTCACCAACCCCCCCACTACGTGTCTCACCTATTACCTGAACCACATTTGGTCCTTGAGAGACGACCTAGGAGTCACTTCCTAGCACTATACTGCATTCTTTAATGCACATCAAATTTGATGGGCCGCGACAGCCGCATCAACAAGAGTAAACGGAGGAGAAGAATCCGTACATCTAGAGAACTTTTCCCTCCTCCGGAAGATCTTTTACAACCTTCACCACAAGGTTCTCACCATAGCACTGAGGAGATGGAGAATAATAATGTTAGACGGACTCTTGCAGATTACACCAATGTGGTTGGCCTTCAACATTTTAATAACATAGCAAGACCGAGGGTCAATGCAGCCAACATGGAGGTGAAACCAGCGTTAATCCAACTGGTTAAGAGTAATCAATTTAATGCGTTGTCACATGAACGCCCATATGAGCACCTCACAACCTTTAATGAAATTTGCAATACAGTGAAGACAAATGGGGTGCCTGACGAAGCAATCAAACATAGCTTGTTTCCTTTCTCATTGGGAGGCAATGCTAAGCTTTGGTTGAACTCTTTTCTAGAAGGGAGCTTTACAGAGTGGGAAGTTGTGGTGACAAAGTTTTTGAACAAATACTTCCCAAAATCCAAGGTCAACAAAGGGAAGCAAGAGATCTCATCTTTCAGGCAAGGCATGGAGGAATTACTAGGTCATGCATGGGACAGGTACAAAAGCCTATTAAGAAAGACTCCCACGCATGGATTTGACGAAGTAGAAGTAGTCCTATTCTTCCTTGGAGGTCTTGGTTCACAAACCAAGTTGATGCTAGACGCCTCAGCTGGACGAAATATTAAATGGAAGACTCTAGAGGAAGCCACTGAAATAATTGAAAACATGGCTACTAATAACAATGAGCTGAACAATGAAAGAGGAGCTCCTATTCAACAAAAAGGAGTTCTACAGCTGCAATCCAATGATGCCTTGTTAGCTAAGAACAAGATAATAACTCAACAATTGGAGAATCTCACAAAGGCACTTGCACAACTGCCAAAAGAGTTAAAGATTGTTGCACATGTTCAACCACAGATGTGTGAACCCACTCATCAACAATCACTTCTTCTTAGATTCAGTTGTGGAAGACATTTCCCTACTCGAACAAATCTAGAGGATGAAGCAGTTCTTCCTCAAAACTTCCTTGCTGGATCCAGTGGTAGAAAACATCTCCTTGCTAGTCCAAAATTGGCAATTGCCACCATGACCAGGGGAGTTTTCTATTCTCTTCTCCTCCTTTCCCCACTTTTATTGCACTCATGATGATGGAATCCTACTTGACTTAGTCTTCCTTTTGTATTTTTATCTTTTCTAGCTTAGCTCTTAAGGAGCATGGGTTACTATAAATACCCAACTCCTCTCTTGTATTGGGACTTTTAAGATAAATGAGAATTGAATTTTCTGAAATCAGAAATTATTCTCTCTTTGAAAGTCAGGCTAGAGAGTCCAAAGACTTCCTCTAGCCACCTTCCAAGCACCTTTCTCACTCTCATTTTCCATTTTCCATGGTGCTGCCTCTCCTCCACGCTGCCTTTTCTCCATTGCCACATCTGGCACGCGTCAGCTGCCAGTACATCTTTCTCTCAAATCCGCATCATCAACATCCACGTCTTCATTATCCTGAGGCTTCATTTCGCTCAAGCCTCTTCTCGCTTCTCCACACTTCCAATCAGGTCATCCTCTTCACAGATCTACATAGTCACCTTCTTCTTCATCACAGAACCATATCTTCATTCTTCTTTTTCGATCTCCAGCCACACATTAGGATTTCTTCCTTCTTAGACCATTTTCCTCCATGTTGCCGATTGAAACCCTCCTTTACTTCGATCTAACCTTTTTCCACATTCAATCTTCATTTTGAACCGATTAATCGGTTCATTTTGGTTTTCCCCTTTTCTAGAGTTCCATCGGTCAGTCTAGAGTTTGGTACGATTAGAGCTCGACTGTAGTTTTCCTTCGAGTCAATCTTCGATCTCGTGTTATCGTCATCATTTTGTCATTTTCCACTGCGTTCATCTCTCTGGAGGAAGCTTCAAGGAGTCCGCGTCATGTCTTTGGTCTCTTCTTGGGCGTTCGTCTATCAAGTGGTATTCAGAGCAAGGTCGAACACGCTTCGAAGGTAAGTATCTCGGTTCGTCTCTGTTCTGAGTTTTCTTCCATTTTTGAGTGGTTCGATTTTCTTCTGTTCTTGCGTTTGATTCGCGTCTTTGTTTTTGTTTCTAGTTATGTCTCGGTTTGATTTTGATTCTGAGTATTTTGTGTTGTTTCTTTTCATTTCTGAGGTGTTTATCATTTTCCTTCATTGTCTTGAGTGTTTTGGTTTAACGCTGTGCGTTTAACTTCATTTATTTTCGCATTTCTGTTTCGTTCATTGTTTCTGTTTTGAGTTTTGTTTCATTTGATTCAGTGTTGCTTTTTGTTTTGTCTTGCGTCTTTGATTCAAATAGTGTTGATCTGTTTAGCTTATGCGTTGTTCATCATTTCTTTTACTGTCTTGTTTTGAGTTTTATATTCTGATTAGGTGCATCTGTGCATTTTTCTGTGTTTGAGTCAGTGTTTCATCATTTTAAATCGGTACATTTGTTCATTTGAGTCATTTTCATTGATGAATCATATTCTGTTTTTGTCAAAGTCATGTTCAGTTGCTTATTTGTCATAAATTCTGTGTTAAAAGCTGTATTTGATTTTTTTTCCTGAGATTCTGGATTATATGATCAGTGGCTGTACACCATATGAGCTATGATACAATCATTGTGAGCTCGGGTGCATGCAAAAGTGACATTAATCTCAGATCTGAATGGCTAATTGAAGTATAATCTGTTTCTGGTTATTTTGTTTGATTGAGATGCATCTAATTGATTGAGCCAGTACCATGTGCATACCATATAAGCAATGAATTGCTTTGGCAAAGCTTGGTTGCACTGAGAAAACTCCAATAAAGTCTCATTTGCAGTTGGCCGATCTGCATAACTTTGCTTGTGTCTATGTTCTTTGCGTTTCTTAATCTGGTTTAGCATTAGATCCTTGCTGGACATCTTGCAATAATTTCTTAGTGTCTTGTTTGAATTTTAATTGATGTCTTTGACTTTAGCTAGTTGATAAAAAGCTATTTGAATCTTTGAGTCAAAATTTGAGTGGTTAAGTTGCTTACATTGAGCAATTTGGGGGCTGACTAAGTCAAATTTTGAGATAGTGTGTTTCTGCATCCATTTGCTTTACAAACAAGTTTCTTTTAGATATTTGAAACTGATGATGCAAAGAAACCACGAGTTATAGCTACCCTAAGCATTTTCACTCTTTAAACCACCAAATTTTTGGCATTTTTCATTCACAAGTTGCTGGTTGTTTGCCTTTTCTGAAATTTGTGGAACTGGTGCATTTGAAATTGAGTTGTCATTGCAGCAAAAAGCTTGGTCATTCTGTTTACATGTAAAACAATTCAAAAGAAACATTTATATAGTTTTAAAAAGCTGACAGACCAGTGCAATTGACTTTTATGAAAGCTGATGCATTAGAAAAGCCTTTTCTCTTAGGCATTTTATGGAACAGTTTCAACCAATTCTGAACTAAATTTGAATTTGGTGCAAATGCAACTTGTTTGGTTTTTTTTTTATTTGCTTTTAAAATCTTTTCTAGAGCTATTATTAGGTTCAGTTTGAGTGCTCACTTTCTTCAAAGCTTTGTTTCTTGCTTGTCTTGGTTGATAACTCTGGTTTTGTCTATCACATGTGCAATCTATTCTGCTGTTCTTAATTTGAGCTTTTCTTGCTTTCATAATCTGATCTAGAGTTATCTTAAGCAATAGATCTGTTGTGTTGTCCTTATTTATGGCTGTCCTGTTCTGTTCTACCTCTCTGTCCATTACTTTGATCTTTGCCTAGCCATTTCTTTATTATTTGAGAAGTTTTTTTCACTCTGGATTTCTGGAATTTGAAAGGAGGTTTGTGTGCTTGGTAGCATTTTAGGTGGTGGTGGTCTGGAATACTCTCCAGCTGTGTACTGCCAAGGGAGAATTTCCTTCCAAACCTTTCCATTTTGAGTGCTTTAAGCTTTAAGAGAGACTGATTTTTGTGAGTTTTGTGTGGCTGCATCTAAGAGCCAAATTTCTTGTTGAGAGTGTGTTCTTGTTTAAGTGTTGAAATAACTTCTGAACTTGCAATGTGCTGACCATTTAGTTGTGCAGATTTTGTTCTGATTAATACTGTTCAAAAGCAGTTTGCACGTGTGGGAAGTCTAACACAAGAATACCTACAATGGAGAAAAAGGAGCTTTGCTACCTTCATAAACTACACCAAGTTGAATAGGGAGTTTTTTTTCATTCTGTTGTGTAGTTTCGTGCTATATTTGTGCCTGATTAGAAATAGTTAACCATATTTGATTGAATATTATGCTTGGATATCATATGGTTTAACTGTTCCTGAAAATTGAATTTGGTTTAGCAAGTTTGGACATCCATACATTAAGTGATAGTGCTGGTCTAGTGTTATTGTTGGCTTAGCAGATTTAATGTAGGCAAACTATTTCTTTGATTCAATTCTGGCTAATAAATTGGATGTTGTAATTGTTGTTTGGAAGCTGCAATAATCCTTTAAGGTTTCAAAAACACCAATGCAGGGAGAAAGTCTAGATTAGGGCTGGGATTTGTTTTTCTGTGTTGATAATAATCCAATCTGAACTGTGCTGTTATAAATACTAATTCTTTTCTTTCTCTGGGATCTTGGTGTATAGATAAACTGCAGCATTACGTGGGATAGGAGTTTTTTTTTTCTTGAAAAGCATTTAGAAGCAACACAACAATTGCACACGGTGAAAGCCAGAGAATAAATGGAGCTATCTGGAGTTTAATTGAGCAACCAGTAGCAGCCATCTGAACTGAAGGGAGTTTCTTTCACCTTAAATTGCATTTGTTTTGGTTGAACTAATCCTGTTATAGCTTGTATTGCTTAGCATTATTTGGAAGTTGATCTGGTATGATAATTTTTGTACACTAGGATTAGCCAATCTCAATCTGACTCTGAATTGGAATTGATTCTGCATTGCATTGGATTGGTCAGGTTTTGATTAGTCTGGATGGTTGTTTAATCAACTTTGATTTACACCTATTTGCATCTGGTTTAATATCCATTTCCATTTGTACCTTGCTGAAATTTGGTGTGAAATTTTAGTGTGCAGAGCTGATCTGTTTGGGATTTTAGTTGGAATTACATAGTTAAAAGCAGTCTTGTAATTAGGGGAGTTGCTTAACTTTCTTACCTCTGGACTGTTTAAGTGTTTCTGTCTTAGCTGGTGATAGCATTTATGGTTGCTTTGCTGAATTGAGTGGGAATATTTGATTGTAGTTTGTCATTTGAGAGCAAAAGAAACTTATATAGCTGCATCAAGTGTACGAGACTAGGAAAAAAGGGAAGAATTTTTTTATATTGTGTGAAGTTAATCCTCTTGATATTTGTGTGTAGATAAGGTACATTGATTACAATTGTGAATTATGATTGTAGGATTATACTGGCCAGGAGATTCCAAAGTATTGATTCCAGAAGCTGTCAAGAAGCAAACTGTTTTGCAGGAGTGGTGAATCAGATTCAAGAGAGAAGATTCCAGAAGCACAAAGTGGAACAACAAAGCTGAATGAAGTGGACAGGACCGTGGCAGGGGGCATGTTTTGTATTTCTTTTGTTCCATTTGATGTGTAATAGGTTGATAGGCTATAGTTTTCTTTTAGTTTTAGTTTTGTTTGTAATAGGTTTGTGTTAGCCACTGTTAGCTTTAGCTTTTGTTTTGTAAAAGGGCCTTTTATAAAGTCCAAGTTCTTTGGAAGAGTCCTTGGTGCTCTTTCAAACTCTTGGCAACTTTTATTGATTGCTTTGATGTTTTTTTTAGCATAGCTAGACAGGTGAATGTGTCTTGTTAGCCAAAGCTACAAGCTTCACCATAGGAGTAGACTTTAATATTGACTTAATTTGTGTATCTCGTAGGGGTCATTAGAGTCCGCTGGTTTCTTTAGTGTTTTTTTGTTTCTTTGATTTTTTGTGTTCACGTTTAGGGTTGATTAGGCTAAAAGGGATTAAACTCTAAGCCTTTTCACATTAGAGTCCGAGAGTCTAGTCTTTTATTTGTGCTTAATTGTTGAGTTGTGTACTTTGTTTCTAAAGGTAATTTTAATTTAAGGGGTAATTAGTTAGTAGCCTAAGACATTTCTGGCAAGGCAAGACTTGGTACTTAAGCAGCTCTTTAGCTCACCTCTCTTACCTGGGACTTGTCTAAGTGAAAGTTTTGAACCCTTTAGATTAAGAAAACTTTTAAAAACAAAGATGTCTTCTTATGGTTCATATAGGTCTTCTAGGTTAGATAAAGTTGATGAAATGTTTAAACAAGCTAGGAATCTTCCATCATTTGGTAAAGACATAGGAGCATTAACATACCTAGCTTGGGAGAAAGAAATTGATAAAATAAATCCTTGGTTTTATGAAGAGAGTGAATATTATGTCCTTAGCATATATCTCTCTAAGTTAGAAGAAAATGCAAGTGAGTGGTGGGATGAAAGACAATATCATGTTAGGAAAGGTAGAAAGTCCTCCATACGTGATTGGCATGATTTAAAAGCTTGCATGAGAAGAAAGTTTGTGCCTTCAAGCATTAAAAGAAACCTAGAACTAATTAGGGATTACATTAATGATGGAAAATTATTTCTTGAGAGTTTAAATGATCATGGGTTTCTTCGTAGAGAATTAGAATTTGGGGCAAGACTTAAGGAGATCAAGGATAAGAAAAGAGAAAGAGAGATTGAGAGAAAAGAAAAGGAAGAAAGGAAAGAAGAAGAGAAGAGAGAGAGAGAACAAATAGAGAAAAGAGAAGAGAGAAGAAGAGAGGAATTAAGAAGAGAAGAAGAGAGAAAAGAAGAAAAGAGAGAAAGGCAAGAAAGAGAGAAGAAAGAAAAGGAGAAATTGTTACTGATGACAAATCCTATTCTTTCAAAGACTGTGGGACCTAAAAGGGAAGGTTTCCAAATCTTTACTTCTTTTCCAATAATTGATTACTTTTCAATTTTTGACCTCTCTTTCAAACCAATTGTCATGAAAACATTTTCAAAATATGACAATTCAAATCTTGAGTTATTGTTATCTTTAAGAAAACAATTAACTCAAGATAAAATTGAATTTGGACTTCTAAAATTTTCAAAGATTACAAATCAAAGTATTAGAAGTTCTTATTCTCTTGTTTTTAAAGAAAAATTCTTTCTTGGATTAATATTAACCGAAGATATATTTGATGTGTATTGCAGATTCGTGTTTGATCCAGGAGGAAGAAAACTAGATCTAAAAGAATAAGGCCACTCCAAGATGGCCATGCTCCCAAAGATTGTGTGGAGCTTCTTCATAAGGCGATTGCCAGATTTGAGGACAAATCTTTTCTTAAGAGGGAGGGCATGATGGAATCCTACTTGACTTAGTCTTCCTTTTGTATTTTTATCTTTTCTAGCTTAGCTCTTAAGGAGCATGGGTTACTATAAATACCCAACTCCTCTCTTGTATTGGGACTTTTAAGATAAATGAGAATTGAATTTTCTGAAATCAGAAATTATTCTCTCTTTGAAAGTCAGGCTAGAGAGTCCAAAGACTTCCTCTAGCCACCTTCCAAGCACCTTTCTCACTCTCATTTTCCATTTTCCACGGTGCTGCCTCTCCTCCACGCTGCCTTTTCTCCATTGCCACATCTGGCACGCGTCAGCTGCCAGTACATCTTTCTCTCAAATCCGCATCATCAACATCCACGTCTTCATTATCCTGAGGCTTCATTTCGCTCAAGCCTCTTCTCGCTTCTCCACACTTCCAATCAGGTTATCCTCTTCACAGATCTACATATTCACCTTCTTCTTCATCACAGAACCATATCTTCATTCTTCTTTTTCGATCTCCAGCCACACATTAGGATTTCTTCCTTCTTAGACCATTTTCCTCCATGTTGCCGATTGAAACCCTCCTTTACTTCGATCTAACCTTTTTCCACATTCAATCTTCATTTTGAACCGATTAATCGGTTCATTTTGGTTTTCCCCTTTTCTAGAGTTCCATCGGTCAGTCTATAGTTTGGTACGATTAGAGCTCGACTGTAGTTTTCCTTCGAGTCAATCTTCGATCACGTGTTATCGTCATCATTTTGTCATTTTCCGCTGCGTTCATCTCTCTGGAGGAAGCTTGGAGGAGTCCGCGTCATGTCTTTGGTCTCTCCTTGGGCGTTCGTCTATCACATGATCTGTTCACTGTTTTGATTTCTGATCTTATTGTCTGTGATACACTGAGGACATTGTGTAGTTTAAGTGTGGTCTATTGGGGGAGATTCTGATTTTTCTTTGTTAGTTTTTGTTTTCTTTGTTAAATTTTTTCTTTTCTAGGTTGTTTTTGTTGTGTCTTGTGTACAATTTTGCATGTTTCCCTTGCTTTCTGGACTTTGTTTAGCTTGTAGACTTGTCCTTTCCTTCATGTGTATGAAACCTTTTGATTTGATTGTGACAAATACCCTATATGAGAATTTGAGCCACTTTATGTTCTTTCCGGTGTGATATATCTCTTGATTGCGTGCACATATGCCTTGGCTTGACTCTCTTGATAATTCTTGATTGATATGCATGTTTGCAAGTGATAAAGGCAATTTTGTTCTTGAGCCTCTCTAGACAAATAAGCTTACCTTGTTTTGATCTTTTGATAACCCCTTTTGAGCTATACTTATCCATTTCTTTGTTTTGAAGCTCATACACTAGCCCAAAGTGAAAAACCATGATTACCTTAACCTTAGGGAATTTTGGAGCTTTGGAAGTGTTTTGGGAACAAGTGTGGTCTCCTTGGGGATTATGATGAATTGGCTAGTTGGTTCCTCTTCTTGTTTTGTTTCGTAAATATGTTGTGTATCTTGTCTCTTACAGTTGTGTCCTAAATAGAGAGAAAAGAAAAGAGAGAAAAGAAAAGAGACAAGATGAGAAATGAAAAAATAGAGAAAAATAAAAAAAATAAAAAATTTGTGAATAATGGAGTCAAGAAGAGGATTGAATTAGAGGTTTGGGTGTGATTTGATTGTGTTTACACTTGTTCCCAATGTCTCCTCTATTTCTTTGGTTTGTAGCTTCTCATCCATATTTTATCCTCCCTTGTCCTTGGCCCCATTACAACCATGAAAGAAACGTTTGATTTGAACATGCATATGTTTTTTAGTGTTGATATTAGAGACTTGCCAAGTCTGTTTGCTTGCTTGCTTTCTTGAGTGCATTGAGTTGAAATTCTATACCCTAGACAGTTGAGAGAAAAATGATAGTGCATCTGTGAGGTTTTGTTACTTTTGATTCACCTCTTGAGTTGATTGATCATTTTGCCATGCCTGAAATTGCTTGGATGATTTCATGAGTATTTGCTTTCTTTGATTCTGTGTTGGATATTGTCAACATCTTTTCTTTGTCCAGATTTCTTGAGGACTTTGTAGTTCTATTTATGTCCTTGTGAGTCTTTGTTTTCTATGTGCTGATGTTGTGTCTCTCCTCTGATCTCCTTTCAACTTTTCCTTGATCTGCGTCTTGATTTTGCCTAGGATTACAAAAGACTAAGTGTGGTCTATTTTGATGAGTCAATATTTTCTTGGGCAAAATCAAGACGCAGATCAAGGAATAGTTTAGAGGACATCAGAGGTATGACACAACCTCAGCACACAGAAAACAAAGACTTACAAGGACACAAACAAAATTACACAGCCCTCAAGGAATCTGGACAAAGAGAAGAAGTAGAAAATATCCAACACAGAATCAAAGAAAGTAGATACTCATGAAATTATCCAAGCAATTCCAAACATGGAAAAATAATCAATCAACTCAAGAGGTGAATTAAAAGCAACAGAACCTCACAGATGCACTATCAGTGTTTCTCTCAAGTGTCTAGGGTAAACAATGTTAACGCGATGCACTCAAGAAAACAAGCAACAACAGACTTGGCAAGCCTCTAATATCAACACTCAAAACATATGCATGTTCAAATCAAAAGGTCTTTTGTGGATGTAATGGGGAAAAGGACAAGGGAGGATATAATATGGATGAGAAGCTATAAACCAAAAGAAATAGAGGAGCAATGGGGAACAAGTGTAAACACAGTCAAATCACACCCAAAACCTCTAATTCAATCCTCTTCTTGACTCCAATATTCAAAATTTTTTTTTTCATTTTTCTCTATTTTTTCTTTTCTCATCTTGTCTTTTTTTCTTTTCTCTCTCTTTAGGACACAACTGTAAGAGACAAGATACACATCATATTTACAAAAACAAAACAAGAAGAGGAACCAACTAGCCAATTCATCAGAATCCCCAAGGAGACCACACTTGTTCCCAAAACACTTCCAAAGCTCCAAAATTCCCTAAGGTTCAGGTAATCATGGTTTTTCAGTTAGGGCTAGTGTATGAGCTTCAAAACAAAGAAATGGGGAAAGTATAGGCTCAAAAGGTTTATCAAAGGATCAAAACAAGGTAGGCTTATTTGGCTGGAGAAGCTCAAGAACATAACTACCTTTATCACTTCCAAACTTGCATAATAGTCAAGAATCATCAAAAGAGTCAAGCCAGGGCATATGTGCAAGCAATCAAGAGACATATCACACACAAGAAAGAATATCAAGTAGCTCAAATTCTCACACAAGGTATTTCTGTCACATTCAATCAACCTCTCAAACATGATAATCATCTTCTCAAGCAAAGAAAAGCAAGGATTTCAACCAAATCAGAGTATCAATGAAGTGACAGACACATGCACATCCTAAACAAAGTCCAGAAATCAAGAGAAACATGCAAAACTGTACACATGTGATAACGGTTGAAAAACCGTTATTTTTATACTTAATTGTGATAATAAATCAACCCTTTTTGACTCAAAAACTTGCTTTAATTCATGTTTTTGCTTTAGTTTTGTGAATAAGAGAGTTGAAGGTGAATTTAATGGTTTTGTGCTAGATTCCCTTGATTTTGTAGGCTATTTGAATTATTTGAAAGAAAAGTTAAAGTACCGAATGGTTGGAATGCAGAAAAGTCGACAAGAATGCAGAAAAGTCAACCAGAGTGTAGAAAAGTCAACCAGAATACAGAAAAGTCAATTAGTCAACTAGAGTGCACAAAAGTCAACCAGAGTGCAGAAAAAGTTGCGCTGAGCGCCAATTTTTGCTGTCTCACGCTTGCCAAAATTGTCGTTGAGCGTCAATCTGAAGTATCGCACTTATCGCTGAGCGTTAATTACCATTGAGGGCTATTTTATTGGGCCTTGGGCCTATTTTTTGTAATTTTTAGGAAGCTATATAAGGTTTAGCCGAATTAGGGTTAGTATCTTTGGACAGAACGAAGCAAAATCACACTTTCTTCACCCCTTGGAGGAGGATTTTGGATGCTCAAGCTCTATTCTTCAACTTGTAGGGTTCTATCTTTCATTCTTTCATTGTTTTTCATCTAGTTTCACCATGTTTATGGTAAACTAAACCTTCATTGTTGTTAGGGAACTGATGTAATCCTTTGAAACTCTCATGTATTGATTTGGTTCTTTACTCTATATGCTTTCTTTCATTAATTGTTAGGGCTTTTCTTCTATACTCTATGCATGCTTTGTTTAACTCATTCAATTGCATGATCATTGATGTTATTTGTATGGACACATATGAGTAAATCTAGAACTGAATAAATTCTCCCAAGAGTAATATTGCCTAGATATAAGGATAGGAGGATTGATTGCCTTTAAGCTTCTATATGAATGTAAAGCATGGATAATTGCTAGGGAGACAAGACATTGTAAACTAATGATTAGGAGTAGGCTTTCTTCACCGAGACATCAGGTTTAAGGTAATTTAGAAAGTGGCATTAACATTAATGAAGAAAGATGAATTCTTTACTTTAATACATGAGACTGGATATGATGAATTGAAAACCACAACAACATCATCATTCCATAATTTACATCAATCACTTTTGCTTCTTTTGATCCAATTGATCAATACATGAATTCATATTTAATTTTTAGTATTTGCATTTAAATCTACAAGAATTCGTTCACAAGTGTAATTTAATGAACAAATCACATAACTGTTTAGGTCGTGAGTCCTTTGGGAAACGATACTTGGTCTTACCATTTTATTATTACTTGATACGATTCAGTTACACTTGTCGAGGGTTAACAAGTTTTTGGCGCTGTTGTCGGGGACTCGTGGTTTAACTATTCTATTTGTGTGATTATTGATTAGCTTTGACATGATTTTTATTTTGTTATCTTTCTATCTTTTATTTTTTATTTTTTATTTTTTTATCTTTTTGTGCTAACAAATGTTTTCTAGGGTTTTGTGCCTAAAGCTTGCAGGATGCAATTTGGACAAGAATTTAACTATATGGCCACTCAATTCTACCAAGGTAATCTCAACCATTGGATGGAATCTCACTCAAGCATGGATCAAAGTCAATTTTGGCAAGCTGCCGGACAATTTGAGAACCAACCACAACAACAATGGCGGCAACAAAGCTCTCTATCAAAGATGGATGATGTCTTTCAACAATTTATGCAAGAATCCATCTTCACTCAGAAAAGCATTGAAGCATCATGTAAAAGGATGGAGATGCAGATTGCTCACATGATTCAGAAATTGGATGATTTTGGGGTTGATACTGAAGTTAACCCTAAGGACGAATGTCAAGCCATTATCACTATAAGTGACAAGATTTTAGATGAGAAAAAGATAGAGAGAAAAGAAAAAGAAGAGTTGAGTGAAAAAGATAAAGATGTAGAAAAAGAAAGAGAAGTGGTTGAGAGAGTGAGAGAAAAGAAAATTTGTTGAAGATTAAGAAAGTGAGTGGAAAAAGAGAAGAAAAAAAGAAAGTGAGAGAAAAGACAAAGAGGACGAGAGAAAAAAACAAAGAATCATATGAAAAACCTCTTCCTCATCCAAAGAAGTATCATAGGAAGAAGAAGGAATTTGAGCACTGTATGGAAATCTTCAAGAAATTGGAGATTAAAGTTCCTATGATTGAGACATTGAAACAGGTTCCTAGTTTTATCAAATTCCTGAAGAAGTTCAGCAAAAAGAAGAAAAAGAAGATGGAACTTGAACTTTGGGTCAAGCTAGTGACGTTAAAAGAGCACTTGCTGGGAGGCAACTGATAACAGTTGAAAAACTGTTATTTTCATGCTTAAAATTGATACTAAAAGCAACCTTTAACACTTAGAAATTAGCTTGAAATCATGCTTTTGGTTATATTTTTAGAAATAAGAGAGCCGGACAGGTTTACGCTTGATTTTAGTGTTTTTGTGCAGGTTTTAAGGTGAATTTGGTGAAAGAAGTGAAGGAGGACAGAGATGGAATCAGAAAAGACATCAAAAAGTGCAAAAGGAGAAGTCGCAACTGCCGCTCAGCGGTAGTTTACCGCTGAGCGGCACTCAGGCAGTCACTTTGGATCCGCTGAGGGGTGATTTGGCCGCTGAGGGGAAGAAAACAACTCACGCACTTACCGCTGAGCGGCACTATTTTGGGCTTGGGCATAATTTTCTGTAATTTTATAATAGTATATAAGCTTTAGGACGTCCTAGGGTTTGTATCTTTGGCAAAGACGAAGCAAACACTCTCTTTTCCACCCCTTGAAGGAAGATCTTGGATGCTCAGGCTACCTCCTCCTCTTTCTAGGGTTCTATCTTTCATTCTTTCATTATTGTTCATCTAGTTTCACCATGAATATGGTGAACTAAACCTTGTATTGTTGTTGGGGAATCAATGTAGTCTTGTGAAACTCTCATATATGGAATTTGATTTAATGTCTTATATTAAGATATATGCTTTCTTTCATCTTTAGCTAGGGTTTTTCCTCTTTGCTTATTGCTTGCTTTGTTTAACTCATTCATTGCCATGATTATTGATTTTGTCGATACGGGAACGTACGGGGAAGTCTAGATCCGGGGAATTTCTCCCAATAGCATATTGGTTGCCTTTAAGCTCCTAGACTTTAAGAACTAATTACTAGGAATGCTAGGAATTGTATGAACTCGTAATTAGGGATAGGCCTTCTTGCAAGGTAATTTAGAGAGTGGCATTAGCATTGATAATAAGAATGATGAATTCCTGAAAATATATGAGAGTAGATAAGATGAAATTGATAACCCCAACAACATACTCATCCATATAATTCATTGAAGTGTTTGTTTTGTTCTTTACCATTGATCAAATTCATGCATACATGTTTAGTTATTGTCTTTTACATTAAAACCTATAATCAATTTGTTCTTAAGTCTTAAATAATCAACAAATCACATAGCTAAACTAGGCCGTGAGTCCTTTGGGAAAACGATACTTGGTCTTACCTTATTTTATTACTTGATACGATTCGGTCACACTTGCCGATTGTTAAACAAGTTTGTGGCGCCGTTTTTCGGTGTTCATAAATTTGTCATCAGCAACCTAGTGGTTTAAGAACTTTTATTTTTGGTTTGGTGATGTAATTATGAACTTTTGGTATTTTTTGTTTTGGTTATAAACTTGTTACAGGGTTTACATCTACTGAAGGATGTTAGGTGGAAGAGTATCTACTGAAGGATACAATGTTTGTATACACCTACTGATGGGTGTTGGTAAGAAAGATATGCATCTACTAAAGGGTGCTTGATACAAGAGCGCCAAGCATAATAATACAACAAGGATCCATCACACGAGGTATGGCCAAAAAGCTCCAACAAGATCTTGAAGATCTCCATCCCGAAGGTAAAGTGCTCTTCACATGCTTTGAGTGGAAACCAGGAGAACAACCAAAAGATCCAGCATGGTCCAAACCAGCACAAGGGGAAGGATAACCAAAATACAATAAAAAGAAAAATAAAGGTTGGCACTCAACGTACCAACCTTGGAGCTCATCAATCCGGAAAAACCCATTTGACCAGCTCACGCATTCCACGCTGCTGCCACGTGCTTGATTACTGATTTCAGCCTAAAGCTTCCCACGTTCTACACATTTGCCACGTGTTTCAAGATTTGTATTGGGCATTTAATCTCTACCGTTCAAAGCTGGGAGAATCCATTATAAATTCTTCTTGCACAGATTGCAAAAACACTTTTGATGAATGGAGAGAATAGATTTGCTGATGCAATTTCCAGCGTCTTCTCCCACCGAAAGTCACTCCTGTGCTTCCTACCAAACCTCCTCTAGCTTCCTTCCATTGATGAAGGCTGTCTGAGCTAGCTCCATTTCCCCAAAGCACCTCATCCAACCTCTTCTTCCACATATTCATCCGCTGCCACTACACAGTCTAGACTGTTTTCATTTTGTTCTTCCGTTGTCGTTGGTTTTCTTCTCGTAAAGCTCATGGATCTATGGATTAGCCCCAAGGCTGGAGCTATCATGTGGTATTCAGACCCTGGTTCGAAGTGCACCAGTGAGCTAAGTGTTTCTTTTAAATTTCACACTATCATCATGCTCTTTTGCTGTCTTTGAATTTGTTTGACTGTTCTATTCATTCTCTGGTGTTATTAGGTTCTGTTTGAGTCCATTCTGGTGTGCTAGTTTTATTTTGATTGTGTCTCATCATTTTAATCGGTCCATTTGTGTTGTTTGAGTCCTTTTTGTTTTAGCATCTTTTCCTGTAATGTTCAGTCATGTGTGTTTACATTTCTGTCTTCAAATCTGGTTTAAAAACTGTGTGCTCTGCTACATCTGAACAAACTGAAGAAGTTGTCATTATCTGCACATTAAATGAGCCATGACAAACTCAGTGGGAGCTCAAGTGCATGATTTGTGACACCAATCCCAGTTTCAGAATTTTGAGCAGTAGAATAGCTTTTGTGTGTTTATTTGAAAGAAATTGGTGAATTGGATCTGTGATTGAATGTCCAAACCGAGCTAGTACTTGATGCATATCATATAAGCACTGAATTGCTTCTGCAACAGCCTTGGTAGCATCATTGGAAAACTCACATTGCATTCAATCTGCAGTTGACCGAACTGCACTACTTTGCTTAGTCCATTTTTTTTAAAAAAAAATCCTGTTTCAGTATTAGATCACTGCTGAACGTCTTTGCACCTTTTTCCAGCACTTTTAACAAGTTTTAAATGTTGTATATGGACACATTTCAATGTTCAAAGGTCATTTGATTCAGTGCACTAAAATCTGGGTGGTTGAGTTATTCATTTTGCTGCATAAAAAGGGTTGAATGAGTCAAAATTTGTTATCATAAGTTTCTGCATCAAATTTTAGTATCAACACGTTTGATTTGATGAATTAAAATTGGTTATGCAAAGAAATTTTACCTTGAAATAACCCTGTACAATCTGTTTTGGTGCAATCCAATAATCTAAACTTGTTAGCAAAAGCTTGGTCAAGTGTATTCAATGTTAAAAGCAATATAACAGAAACAAACATTGCAAATTAAAAAGTTGATTGGCTAGTGCAAGTTGAATCTGCAAAATCTGGTGCACCAAACTGATTGTTCATTCAGACATTTCATCAAATAGTTTTGATCAATTTCTATTTGTCTCCGAATTTGATTCAATTGCAGCTTGTTTTGATTTCTTGCTTTATTAATATGCTCTAGAACTCTTCCTAGGTTCTTTTTGTTGTGCCTCCGTGTTTGCATCTCCTTTTTCTTGCTTTATTCTCAATCATTGGCTTTTTGGCCTACCACCTGTTTGATAAAAGGTGTTTGATGAGTGCATATTTATGCCCACATTTATGCTTTAAAATTCAAATTTTTGATGAGATAATTGTGCTTAAATGGTTTATTTTAAGTGAATTTGTGATGATTGAAATTGTTGGGTTTGGAAAATAAAGAGACGTAAAAAGTGAGTTTTAGCACATAAATTATTCTTGGATGTTCTAATGTTTATTTGTGTAGCTGAGAATATAAGTTTTATTGGCCCAAATGGCAATTCAAGGCCCAAAATCAGATTTTATTTGGAAAATTCAAAAGAGGCTAAAGTGCAAATAGAGGAAATTTTAGGGTATTTGTGCAATTTTGAAAAGTCAGAAAATCTAAAAGATAAAATTCAGTTGTTGAATTTAATTTGGGAATATCCACAGAAAATATCTTCCAAATAATTTTATCATTATCTAAATCTTTTAGTTATTTGGAAGATATAAGATATAAGATAATTGAGTTAATATCTATCAAATATTCTTTAAAACTGATTTAATCTAATGAATATTTGAAAGATATAATATATCAACAGAAAATATCTTATCAACAAACTATTCAGAGTCCAAGCCCAATCAAGCCTATATAAAGAGACCCAAGGGAGGCAGAAAAAGGGGACTTCACTTAATTCATTCTCTCATACTCCTCTCACTTTTCTTTCATCTTGTATTCAACTCCATTCATGGAGAGCTAAGCATCTAGGGCTATTATGCTGTATTTCCATGACGGATTCTGTGGTTGCGTTCAGTTAATGCAATTGTTTACTTTCATTATTGATTTAATTTGTTCTCTCTATTTCTTTCATCTCTCTATCTTGTTAAAAGCAAAGATTTTTGCATCATAATATGTTTGAATCTACATGCATATTGATTATATGAGTTTTAGGGTTTCTAGGTTTAAATTGAGAATCTAATTTGATTTAATTTAGGAACTTTCATATGATTAAATGGTTTTTACTATCAATTGAGAATGTACTTTGATTGATTAGTAATAATTTCAACTATAATCAATTGAGAATTTACTTTGATTGATTAGCTTTTAATTTGGTTAGGAGATTTAAGAATAGACATGATTAAACACAATAGAATTTGATTGAGAATGTACTTTGGTTGAATTTATTGTGAATAATCTAGAAAGGTTTTGCATTTGATTGAGAATTTACTTTGGTTAAATGCATGATCGCCCTCAAATTAATTAAGAATGTACTTTAATTAATTTGAAACTTAAACAATAATCAATTGAACAATTAGCCGTGAATAACCGATGATGAATCTATCTTGGAAAAGCAGTGGAATTAGCCAATTTCGTCGTAACTGTTTTTAAGTTTCTTATTTATTCTTTAAACACTCTTCAGCCATTACTTTTATTCATAAGCATTGCATAGCATTCGTAAGAGTCACAAATATTCAAAAGCAATTCCGTGTTCGTTGGGAGACGACTTAGGGTTACTTCAACCCTGTCTACTTTCTTGAATACTACTTGGCAATACTGAAGTTGCCTTGAAAAGTAGTATTAATTTGATAGCTTCAACGACAGCCTATCAATGTTGTAGTGCAGTATTTTCCTGAGACAATTCTGTGCAGTTACTTCATTTCCTTTTCTAATCTCCTACTAATTTATAATCTGTTTGAGGTATAATTACATGGGATTGGGCTAGCCAGAGATCCTTCATCATTGGTAGCCTCCTAGGAAGTGGAGATTTGAAGGAAACAACAAGGCATGGTGACTACGGTGCTGCAGAATTTGATGTGTTGGAAACGTATCTGCTGATACTGTAATAGCAGTTTGATTGCTGCCAAGTAAAATCCGCCTAACCAGCAACTGTGAGCCTTGCGTGATTGCATCCAGAATCACTCAGTTTTATTTGAGAGAAGCCAAAGTTGCATTGTCAAACCTTTTCTCTTTTCTTTTTTTTTTTGCAAAGTCTAATTGTATTAGCAATTTTTTTTTTTTGTAAAGGGTCATTACGCAAGTGATTGGACAGAACTCACAAGTGTTCTTCCATCATTTGCAAACTTTGTTTTAATTGTTCCATTTTAAAATTGGTAGACAGTGAGTGTGTCTTGGATCCAAAGTTTCAAGCCTCACTTAGGAGCTCTCACCATAGGAATAGTTTTCATTTTTTTTTTTGGTTTATTTGTTCCATGATTTAGGGTGATTTAGGCTAGAAGAGATTAAACTCTAAGCCTTATCACATTGGAGTCCGATTCTAGAGTCTAGTTTTCTTTAAGTTTGAGTGTGTCTTTAAACATTGAGTGAATTTACAAGTAATTTTGATTTAAAGATTTTAGTAAGTAACTAGGGATATATTTGGCAAGGCAAGACTTGGTATTTAAGCAACCTATACGATTCAAGAAAACTTTTATTCTTTATTTCAAGAAAACTTTTAAGTTCATTAAAATGTCTGGAAGACAATCCCCTAGAATTAGTGACACATCCAAAGATGAAATTTCATTCTAAACTCTAGTCAATCAACTCAATGAGATTGAGAGAAAAATAAGTCAAGAAAAAGTCCAAAGAGAGCTACATAGTGCCATGGTTGAAAATGAGTTGAAACTTTTGAGAAAGGAACAAGTCCAAAATAGGGAGAGAAGTTATAGTGGAGAGTCACAATATGAACAAGAGGCCTTAAGAGTAGGAGAATATTATCATCAACCCTCTTCATCAAGAAGACACAGGAGGGAATTTGAAAATCCTCCTCCTCCTAAGGAAGTTAATGTGGTATTGCCTCATTTTCATGGAAAAGATAATGTTGAGGCTTACCTAGATTGGGAAATGAAGGTTGAGGAAATTTTTGCTTGCCATCAAGTGGGAGAAGAAAGAAAAGTCTCTCTTGCTACCCTAAGTTTTCAAGGGTATGCAATGTACTAGTGGACTACTACAGTCCAAGAGAGACTAAGACAGCGAATTCCTCCAATAAAATGTTGGAATGAGCTTACAAATGCCCTTAGGAAGAGACACATGCTCTCCTACTACAAGAGAGAACTCATGGATAAGCTCCAAAGATTGCAACAAAAGTCTATGTCTGTTGAAGAATACAGACAAAAGATGGAGCTATACATGATGAGGGCAGGAATAACAGAGGGTGAAGAGACTACCTTGGCTAGATTTTTGAGTGGGTTGAATCTTGATATTAGAGATAGGGTTGAACTTCTACCTTATAGAGATTTGAATGATCTCTTTCAAATGTGTATAAAGGTAGAACAACAAAATTTGAGAAAAGCTTCTGTGAAAAGATTTCAATCCCCCTTTGAACATAAGATTGTCAAAGAAAAAGAACCCCTCAAACCTCTATCCAAAATAGTTGAAAAACCCAGACAAAAATCCTCTTCACACACTCGCACTAGTGAGATCAAGTGTTTTAAATGTCTCCACCACTGAGAGTGAGAGTGAGCAAGAGAAAGAAAATGAAGTGTGATGCGGGCGTCGCGACCCGTCAAATTTGATTGCATATAAGGAATGCAGTATAGCTAGGAATTGACTCCTAGGTCGTCTCTCAAGGACCAATTTTGTGGTTCGAAAATTGAGTCTAACAAAAAAAAGAGGGGGGGTTTGAAAAGGTTTTGCAAAAATTAAAGAACTCAATAAAGACACAGATGCAAACAAACTAATTTAAGCTAGCATGGTAATTAAACTAGCACTATTAAAAGCCTTAGACAACATTCAAACATCAAACACTGTTACAAACTGATTAACAAACACAGTTAAAAATAATTAAATGCAACACTAACTCAAACACATAAACTCAACCTATTAATTAAATTAATTAAAAACAAAAGAAACCAACAAGCCTAATTTAATCCTAGAAAATTACTTGTCATAATGGCAATTAACAAATGAATTTAAAAGTCCAATTGGTAAAAGAAAGAGCACATGGCCGTGAGTCACCATGCACCCAAGTCAAACTTCAATTTCACCTTAAATAAGCCACAAAATGTGTTGACTTCTTCTCCCATGTGCACCATTTTTCAAGAAATTAAGCATGTGCCTTCCACACTCTCCAAGACCGTCCCCTCTCTCCTTCCATGCAGCAAAGAAATGATTTTATACACCAAAGAACACAATTTACGTGAACCACCAAGTGGAAATGCCAAAGAATGCTTCAAAGACCAATGTGCAAATGGAAGATACCATGGATGCTCCTACCAATGTGCCAAGTAAGCTAAATCAAATGAAAACAAACTCCAAAAACCTCCATGTCACATTGCAATTCACGGCTGGAACAAGCAAAGGCCAAATCTCAAAGTGGAAACATTCCTTGGGTCAAAACAAGCATCTTTTGTGTTGGTCCAAAAGTGGTAAAAATTAAATGAAGCAATTTCCTCTCTCCTACAAACTCCAAACGGTTTTTCTTCAAGAATTATGCATCCAAAAGCTTTCTTCCACTCTTCAATACAGAGAACAACTTCAAGAAACCAAAGTTAAAGTTGCAAATGAACACAAGAACAATAAACCCAAACTTCTACTCATCAACCCATCTTCAACACTACCATTTCTTCAAGTTTCTTTGCAAAAACGAAAATAATTCTTAGACCATCAATTCCAGTTCTGTCCAGCCTCCATAACATCACCAAGATCTGATCCCAACCTAGTCTCAAGCATCAAAACCGAAAAATGCAAGGAAAGAGTTAAACCCACAACACCCACACATCATCTTAAGCTCTCTTCAACCTAAAACTACATAGAACTTCATTTTTTATCATCCAACCATATAGAATGAGATAAAAAACGAGAGGAACAGCAACAAAGGGAGAGGAAAACGAAATATAAAGTTACTCAAACCCAACATCCACCATGGAAATGCAAAGACAAGCTCCAAAACTCAAACTCCAAGCATCAAGAACAAGTAAATGGAAGTGGAAATGAATAGTTTTTCACCACCAATAAGCCAAGAATAACAAGAGTAAATTAAGAGAAGAAGAAAATCTGCATCTTGCTCATTGAAATGGCCAAAAACGAGACACCCAAGTCACGCTCTCCATAAAAGTGTTCATACAAGAAACCCTAAGAGAGAAAAACTCAAAACATGAAAAAATGAAGTGTGTAAGAGTCTTTTTTTTTGTGTCGTTGGCTAAGGCTCTCTAAAATGCCGAGAGTTTTCTTCCAAATGGGGTCCACAATCAATTAAAAACCCTAACCAAAAAGGCACATGTCCTACAAATGGGTCTTTTTACAAAATTGCCCCTAAAAGTGTCCAAAACACCTAATTCTAATTAAGGGCTTTTAGAAAACGAAATTACAACTTTAATTAGAATCTAAATGACTAAATGTTGAGCCTTTGAGTGTGTCACGCTGATAACAGTTGAAAAAACTGTTATTTTCATGCTTAAAATTGATACTAAAAGCAACATTTATACTTAGAAACTAGCTTGAAATCATGCTTTTATTCATATTTTCAGAAATAAGAGAGCTGGACAGGTTTATGCTTGATTTCAGTGTTTTTGTGCAGGTTTTAAGGTGAATTTGGTGAAAGAAGTGAAGAAGGAGAGAGATGAAATCAGAAAAGACATCAAAAAGTGCAAAAGGAGAAGCCGCAACTGAGAAGCTCGCGTTGGATCCGCTGAGGGGCAAAATGGCCACTGAGGGGAAGAAACCAACTCACGCACTTACCGCTGAGCGGTACTTTACCGCTGAGCGGCACACTTATGGGCTTGGGCCTAAATTTTCTGTAATTTTAGAATAGTATATAAGCTTTAGGACATCCTAGGGTTTGTATCCTTGGCAGAAACGAAGCAAACACTCTCTCTTCCACCCCTTTGAAGGAGGATCTTGGATGCTCAGGCTACCTCTTCACCTTTCTAAGGTTTTATCTTTCATTCTTTCATTATTATTCATCTAGTTTCACCATGAATATGGTGAACTAAACCTTGTATTGTTGTTGGGGAATCAATGTAGTCTTGTGAAACTCTCATATATGGAATTTGTGTTTAAACATGTTATTTGAGATACATGCTTTCTTTGATCATTAGTTAGGGTTTTTCCTCTTTGCTCAATGCTTGCTTTGTTTAACTCATTCAATGCATGATTATTGATTTTGTCGATACGGGAACGTACGGGGAAGTCTAGATCTGGGGAATTTCTCCCAATAGTATATTGGTTGCCTTAAGCTCCTGCGCTAAAAGAACTAATTATTAGGAATGCTAGGAATCGTATGAACTTGTAATTGGGGATAGGCCTTCTTGAAAGGTAATTTAGAGAGTGGCATTAACAATGATGAAAAGAATGTTGAATTCCTAAAGTATATGAGAGTGGATAAGATGAAATTGATAACCCCAACAACATACTCATCCATATATTCCATTGAAGTGTTTGTATTTTGTTTTAGCCATTGATCACATTCATGCATACATGTTTATTTTCTGTTTTGCATATTAAACTCCACTTATTTTGCTCTTAAGTCTTAAATAATCAACGAATCACATAACTAAACTAGGCCGTGAGTCCTTTGGGAGAACGACACTTGGTCTTACCGAGTTTATTACTTGAAACGATTCGGTCATACTTGCCGATTGTTCAACAAGTTTGTGGCGCCATATTTCGGTGTTCATAAATTTGTCATCAAGTTTTTGGCGCCGCTGCTGGGGACTCGTGGTTTAACTGGTTAATTTGTGTGATTATTGATTATCTTTGACTTTAATTTTGAATTTCTGTTTTTAGTTTTCTGTTTTTATTTTTTCTGTTTTTATTTTATTTTATTTTATTGTATTTTATTCTCTGAATCTTATATCTTCTCCTATATCTTTTTGTGCTAACCAAATATTCTAGGGTTTTGTGTTCTTGTGTATGCAGGAGGCAATTCAAACTAGGAGCAAGATAACTGGAGAACCTCTTCTTGAAGGTTTAGACGAGAGTAGACGGAGAGAAGAATCCGAACATCTAGAGAACTTTTCCCTCCTCCGGAAACTCTGTTGCAACCATCACCACAAGGTTCTGACCATAGCACAGAAAATATGGAGAACAATAATATCAGAAGAACTCTTGCTGATTACACCAATACAGCTGGACCTCAGCACTTTAATAGTATAGCTAGACCTAGAGTCAATGCAGCTAACATGGAGGTCAAACCAGCATTGATCCAACTGGTGAAGAGCAATCAATTCAATGGGTTATCTCATGAAAGCCCATATGAGCACCTCACTACATTTAATGAGATCTGCAATACAGTGAAAATCAATGGGGTGCCAGATGAAGCGATCAAACTTAGCTTGTTTCCCTTCTCATTAGGAGGCAATGCTAAGCTTTGGTTAAATTCTTTTCCAGAGGGAAGTTTCACAGAGTGGGAAGCAGTGGTAACCAAGTTTCTAAATAAATACTTCCCACAATCAAAGGTGAACAAAGGCAAGCAAGATATTTCTTCATTCAGGCAGGGCATGGAAGAATCACTGGGTCATGCATGGGATAGATACAAAAGCTTGCTATGAAAAACACCCACGCATGGATTCGATGAAGTGGAAGTAGTCCTTACCTTCCTTGGAGGTCTTGGTTCACAAACCAAGATGATGCTTGATGCCTCAGCAGGAGGAAACATTAAATGGAAAACTCCAGAGGAAGCAACAAAAATTATTGAAAATATGGCTACTAGTGATAATGAACTCAACAATGAAAGAGGAGCTCTTATGCAACAGAAAGGAGTTCTACAATTACAGACACATGATGCCTTGCTAGCACAAAATAAAATTCTAACTCAACAACTGGAGACTCTTACTAAAACACTTGCACAATTGCCTAAAGAGTTGAAAACTGCTGCACAGGTACAATCTCAGTTGTGTGAATTATGTGGAGGCGACCATATCAATGGTCAATGTGCCTTTCCAGCAAAAGCCGTGGAGGATGTGAATTACATGACCAATCAATACCGTCAAGGGAACTACAATCAAGGGTGGAAACCACACCCAAGCATTGGTCAAGGGCAAACTGGGCAAGCTGGTCAATTTAATAAGCAACAACAGCAACCCACCTTATGGCAGCAGATTTCTATGCTTAATGAAAGGTCCATGAGGATGGAAGACACTCTTAATAATTTCATACAGAAAACTGAGTCTACCCAAAAGAGCACTGAAGCTGCTATCAAGAATTTGGAGATTCAGATGGGGCAGATCACCAAGCAGGTGGAAGAAAGGCCAAATAGAAATTTTGGGGCTAATACTGAGGTTAACCCCAGAGAAGAATGCAAGGTGGTAGAGAGTGCTAAAAATGAGATAGTTGAGTTAGACAAAGGAGAAACAGAAGAGAAAAGAGAAATAGAGAGCAAAAATACTTCTCTTTTTCCAATACATCAAGGGAAACAACTGGATTTCACAACATTATTCAAGATGGTGGACAATGATGCACCTTGGGAGCAGATTCTACAACAAATTACGGTTTACACTAAATCTGATGAAGATGTCTCTACAAAGAAAAGACGTAGAGATGATGAGGCAAAGAAGTGTAAAACTGTTAAAAAGGAGCCATTCCCTCCAAAAGCAACAGATCCAGGAGGCTTTTCTATCCCTTGTACTATAGGGAAGAAAAGGATTAAAAAAGCTCTTCTTGATTTAGGTTCAAGTGTTAACTTGATACCTTACTCTTTACTGGAGCAAATCGGTGATGTTAATATTAAACCTGTAAAGGTTAATTTAGTAATGGCCGATGGATCTTCAAAGGAACCATGTGGGATTGCAGAGGACATCATAGTTTATGTTGGCAAACTCTAGTTCTTGGCAGACTTTGTGGTGATGAAGATGGAGACAGAAAAGATACCTATCATTCTTGGAAGACCGTTTATGAAAACGGCCAAAGCTATCATTGATGTAAATGAAGGTATAGTGGTGCTCTAGGACCGAGAGGAGAGAGTCGTTGTATATGTCTTTAAAGATGAGACGCAAACACAGGAGGAAGAAGCTAGTTATAAAGCTGCATTTCAAGATGCACACATGACTAGCCATACAGATGAAAAGCCCAAGGTTACAGGTAACCATTGTTTGTTGTTTCAGGTGCATAAAGGAGAATAGATTGGAAGAAGAGGAAAAGTTCCTGATGACTGGAATAAAGGAAGACCCCAACTAGGTACACCTGTGAGAATCAAAAACAAGTTGTGGGTTGTGAAAGGCTATAAAGAGAAGGAGATGATAGAGATAGAGTCTCCACATTCTAGAAGAATCAAAGCAGTACACAGGAAACAACTGATGAGTTGGTGGGACAAGAACATCAACTATGAAGAAGGAATTTGAACTTTACTGGGTCAAGCTAATGACGTTAAAAGAGCGCTTGCTGGGAGGCAACCCAGTGATTTAAAAACTTTTGATTTTATTTTGGTTTTGTAACTTTTAATTTGTGGACATTATTTTGTAAATATTTTGTTGGATATAGCATCTACTGAAGGATGCTAGGTGGTTAAGTATCTACTGAAGGATACTAAGTTGTAACACCTACTGATGGGTGTTGGTAAGTTTGTAACACCTACTGATGGGTGTTGGTGGATTTTGGGTCAGGCTCGTGACGTTAAACAAGCGCTACCTGGGAGGCAACCCAGTTGATTGATTGTTTTTGTTTGTTTCATTGCAGTAGTAATAGGGTTGTGCATAAGTAATCTGAGGATTGAATTGCAGGGAACCAGTGAGGGGCATGTTTAGGAGGCACGTAGGTTAAGAAAATAAGGAGAAGAGCACATCACGAAAGTGCCGCTGAGCGGTAACTTACCGCTGAGCGGTACTCTCGCAGAATGGGCTTTAGTTTCCGCTTAGCGGGACTCGAGCCCATTAGGGTATTTTTATACCCTAAGCTGCGCATAAGCTTCTGTTTGCTGGCTCTTCTCTGCACAAACACTCCCACATACCTTTTTCAAGGTTTTTCACATCTTTTCCCTCTTCCCTCTTAAGAAAATCTCTCTTTCACTCAATTTCTCACTAGTGTTTCATCTAAGTTTGGGGTTGGAAGAGAGCATCTTAGCTTGGAAGCATTCTCATTGCATCTAGTATCTTCACCCAAGTAAGTAAAAGCATTTTGTTCATTCTAGGGTTCTTGATTTTGAATGTGATTGTTAAAACATGAATATTTAGGGGTTTTGATTTCTACGCATGATTTGATGATATAATTGATGTTTGAAATGGTTAAACTGCATGATTTTGATCTGGAAAACTAAAAATATCATTTGGGTGGAGTTAGGACAGCTTAAAAAGAGATTTTTCAAAACTCTGCAGAGTCACCGCTCAGGGGTAAATTACCGCTGAGCGGCACTCTGCCAGACTTGATTTTCTTGATTTGTTGCGTGGCACTGATAGCGTTGAGGGGAAATTCTGACCCTCAGCAGTGGCTTGGCTTCGAAAGGAGTTGTATTTTGTGTTTTACTAATGATTAACATCATGTTTTGTGGTTTTGTATCTGTGTTTGATTGCAGGAATGACATCCTCTTCAGGAAAAAGATTGAAAACCATGGCAACCAAGAGAAAGGAAAAGGAACCAGAACAGCCCCATTCTAGTAGGTTCCTCTCTTGGAAACATGAGAAGCATTTCAAGGTGGTGCAAGACAAGAGACTCCTTATGGAGAGAAAAGTTGGAATGATACCTAATTTTGCTCCTCAATTTGGAGAGCAATTGTTAGGGAATGACTGGGGAAAGCTAGCCACATATCCTGCACCTGCCAACATAGCTGTGGTAAAAGAATTCTAACCCAATGCAAAGAAGATTGGTGATTATCCAGCTGAAAATTATCTTGGCTATGTCAGAGGCCATGCTATCAGGTATGATCCTGATTCTATTAATAACTTCCTGGATACTGTGCCAGTTTGCTCTTTGCATGGAGGAAGGGGCTGATTTTGAGGATGTAGAAAGAGTACTATGTATACCTGGAGGACACTTCCAAAGGAATAGATCTAGTTCAGTGGTAAACATTAGGAGGACTGATTTGACTCCTCTTGCAAAGTATTGGATGACATTTTCTCATGCCCACATTCAGCCATGTTCACATGTGTCAGATATTACTCTCAGTAGGGCACTCTTCATCTACTGTGCTATCAGGAACTTAAATGTTAATATTGGGCAGGTGATAGCTGATGAGATTAGTGCGTGTGCCAATACCTTAAATAACAAAGCACCCCTAGGACATCCCTCTTTAATCACTCACCTTTGCAAGATAGCTGGGGTGGACACTTCTGCTCCACCATTTGAAAGACCAAGAAAAGCCATTGATGAGGCCTATTACAGACAGTACTGTGGAGGTGAGGAGACAGCTCAGCCAGTTCCTGATGGACAAATTTATGATCACCAAAATATGATGTCACAAACCTGTTTTTCAATCGGCAAGTATGACCGAATCGTTCAAGTAATAAACTTGGTAAGACCAAATATCGTTCTTCCCAAAGGACTCACGGCCTAGTTTAGTTGTGTGGTTTGTTGATTAGCTAAGACTTAAGGACGAAATATTTGGATTTTTATATGCAAAAGACGAAAATAAACATGTATGCATGAGATTTAGATCAATGGCAAAAGCAAAAGATAAACACTTTCAATGAAATATATGTATGAATATGTTGTTGGGATTCAATTTCATCTTATCCACTCTCATATATTTTAGGAATTCAACATTCAAATCATCATTGTTAATGCCACTCTCTAAAGTACCTTTCAAGAAGGCTTCTCCCTAATTACGAGTTCATACAATTCCTAGCATTCCTAATAATTAGTTTATTTAGCACAGGAGCTTAAGGCAACCAATATACTTATTGGGAGAAATTCCTCGGATCTAGACTTCCCCATACGTGTCCGTATCGACAAAACCAATAATCATGCATCGAATGAGTTAAACAATGCAAGCATTAAGCAAAGAGGAAAAACCCTAACTAATGATGAAAGAAAGCATAAGTCTTAAATATAAGATGAAAAAATAATTTCCATATATGAGAGCTTCAAAAGATTACATTGATTCCCCAACAAGCATACAAAGTTTAGTTCACCATATTCATGGTGAACCTAGATGAATAACAATGAAAGAATGAAAGGTAAAACCCTAGAAAGGTGAAGAGGAAGCCTAAGCATCCAAGATCCTCCTTCAAAGGGGTGGAAGAGAGAGTGTTTGATTCGTTTTTGCCAAAGATACAAACCCTAGGACATGCAAGTCCTTAAATAGGGCATAAAAATAACATAAAACAAGTCCAAGCCCATAAAAACAAAAGAAAACCGGTCCAAGCCCACTTAGAATGGCGCTCAGCGGTATTTTACCGCTCAGCGGTATTTTACCGCTGAGCGGTAATACCGCATGATCCATTTTGCCCCCAACTGCTGTTTTTGCCCCTCAGCGGTGATTTTGGCACCTGAAAAGTGCCGCTCAGCGGTATTTTACCGCTCAGCGCCACTCGGTCACACGTTTTCTGCGTTCCGGTTGGTTTTTCAGCATTCTGGTTGACTGGTTGAGTTTTCTGGTTGACTGGTTGACTTTTCTGGTTGACTGGTTGACTTTTCTGGTTTCTGGTTGACTTTTCAGCACTCCAATCATTCGGTATTTCAATTCTTCTTTCAAATCATTCAATTAGCCTACAAAATGAAGGGAATCTTGCACAAAACCATTAAATTCACTTTCAACTCTCTTATTCTCAAAACTAAAGCAAAAATATGAGTTCAAGCTAGTTTCTAAGTCTTAAAGGTTGCTTTTGGTATCAAATTTAAGCATAAAAATAACGGTTTTTCAACCGTTATCAGTTCCACCACGCCGTGCTCGCAGAGAGAGAGGGCAAGCACAGAGCCAGACATCTGCTGAGACACATGAAGCATAACCGTTCCAGATGAGGGACATGTACATGTCTCTTATAGGTGCTCAGTTACAGTCCATTCATAGAGGACAGGTGGCTACTGCTGAGATGATTGTGGGGATGTATGATACACCTCCAGCTCACAGGTGGACTATGGAGGAATTCCATAATGTGGTAGCTTGGCCAGAGGAGCCGATGCAAGGAGGAGGAGCTGAAGCAGCTGAAGCTTCAGATAGAGAGATGAAAGAAGATGATGATGATGATGCATTTGAAGATGATGAAGATGAGGAAGAAGAGGAAGATACAAAGGACAACTCAGATTGATGAGGAGCTGAGATAGCATTTACTGATGAATGCTATCATGAACTTATGCTTTTGTTGGTTTAAGTGTTCTGAACTTATTTACTTATGCTTTTAGATTAGGGTTGATGTACTCTATTGGAAACCTGGTATGATGGTTTGCTATTGACTGTGATTGTGTGATAAGTAATGCTTGATGATGATTATTGATTGATTGATGTTGAGATAGATGTGCACATTAAATGCTTATACAGGTGATTCACAAGCTTTGTGAACAAATGCAGAATATTATGATTGTGATTGTGAGATTAAGCAGGATGTGTATGTCAAATGTGAATGAGCTTATATGTGAGGTTTTGAGCTCCAGAGTTTTTATTGATTGAATGCTATTACTTTGGAAACATGAATGATTTTGCCCAGGTTTTCTATGATTGAATCAATTGCTTGTTTTGCATCATATGATCAATGCCGTTTGTTGAAACCCTTTTTATTGGCCAAATTCATAAAGTTAGCCCACTAAAAGAGAACACTTTGTGTTCTATCCTTTGAACCCTTAGCCTTGAACATCAATTGAAAACCCTTGAAAAACTTTACCTTGAGTTAAGTAGAAGATCTTGTGTGGTATTGTTAAATGTTCAAGTTTGGGGTTGTTGGGAAAACATGAAAAAGTAAAACCATTGAGCTAAGAATATGCAAAGAAAAAGAGAAAGAAAAGAAAAGAAAAGAAGAAGCAAAGCTCAATGTAAAAGAAAGTTGGGAAAAGTAAGAATAATTGTGTTGTTATGATTCTCTTAACTCAAGGATTTTGTGATCCAGAAAAACCAATTTTCTTGATTAGCCCAGCCACATTATAAGCCATTGAAAAGTCCTTGTGATGATGCATGCTTGTAAATGTTTTGATTATGGTTAAATGAAAGGCAAAGTTGATTCATGTGACATTGTGGTAGTGGAGTGAATGAGTGATTACCTCTTATACACTTGTGTGTGAGTGAAACACTTTACCTGGTAAGGAAGTATTCCATGAGCACATGAACATCCATGCTTAATTGATTGATCATTCATGAAAAATAGCATTTGTTTGATATTAACTGACTTTGTGAACACTAAAGCATGCGCACATCTTGATTGAAATCTTGGTCAAAAGTTTGATTGAAGTCTTTGCTTATCTTGAAAATAAATTTTTGAATGAGTGAACCATCATATGAATTGGTAGAAGATTGAGTTACATCTTGTTTGCTTGAGGACATGCAAAGTTCTAAGTTTGGGGTTGTGATAACAGTTGAAAAACTGTTATTTTCATGCTTAAAATTGATACTAAAAGCAACATTTATACTTAGAAACTAGCTTGAAATCATGCTTTTATTCATATTTTCAGAAATAAGAGAGTTGGACAGGTTTATGCTTGATTTCAGTGTTTTTGTGCAGGTTTTAAGATGAATTTGGTGAAAGAAGTGAAGAAGGAGAGAGATGAAATCAGAAAAGACATCAAAAAGTGCAAAAGGAGAAGCCACAACTGCCGCTCAGCGGCAGTTTACCACTGAGCGGTACTCAGAAGCTCGCGTTGGATCCGCTGAGGGGCAAAATGGCCGCTGAGGGGAAGAAACCAACTCACGCACTTACCGCTGAGCGGTACTTTACCGCTGAGCGGCACACTTATGGGCTTGGGCCTAAATTTTCTGTAATTTTAGAATAGTATATAAGCTTTAGGACGTCCTAGGGTTTGTATCTTTGGCAGAAACGAAGCAAACACTCTCTCTTCCACCCCTTTGAAGAAGGATCTTGGATGCTCAGGCTACCTCTTCACCTTTCTAGGGTTTTATCTTTCATTCTTTCATTATTATTCATCTAGTTTCACCATGAATATGGTGAACTAAACCTTGTATTGTTGTTGGGGAATCAATGTAGTCTTGTGAAACTCTCATATATGGAATTTGTGTTTAAACATCTTATTTGAGATACATGCTTTCTTTGATCATTAGTTAGGGTTTTTCCTCTTTGCTCAATGCTTGCTTTGTTTAACTCATTCAATGCATGATTATTGATTTTGTCGATACGGGAACGTACGGGGAAGTCTAGATCCGGGGAATTTCTCCCAATAGTATATTGGTTGCCTTAAGCTCCTGCGCTAAAAGAACTAATTATTAGGAATGCTAGGAATCGTATGAACTCGTAATTGGGGATAGGCCTTCTTGAAAGGTAATTTAGAGAGTGGCATTAACAATGATGAAAAGAATGTTGAATTCCTAAAGTATATGAGAGTGGATAAGATGAAATTGATAACCCCAACAACATACTCATCCATATATTCCATTGAAGTGTTTGTATTTTGTTTTAGCCATTGATCACATTCATGCATACATGTTTATTTTCTGTTTTGCATATTAAACTCCACTTATTTTGTTCTTAAGTCTTAAATAATCAACGAATCACATAACTAAACTAGGTCGTGAGTCCTTTGGGAGAACGATACTTGGTCTTACCGAGTTTATTACTTGAAACGATTCGGTCATACTTGCCGATTGTTCAACAAGTTTGTGGCGCCGTATTTCGGTGTTCATAAATTTGTCATCATACGCCATATCCCAATGCTCCAGATGATCTTTCCACAACTTCCCTGCAACCAGAAATGCACTTAAACAGCTCAGAAAGCCCAAATTAGCACAATTACGAATTTCCAACGAAATTAAGCAGAATTCAGAAAACGGGGAAATAACAGACAATTAAACACAATTCCCTGGTTTATTGAAGTGTAATAAACTAAATATAGTTCAAGAAATAACAACTCATCAAAATAGACCACACTTAGTCTTTTGCACTCCTGGGCAAAACCAAGACGAAAACTAGGGAACTACTCAAACATCAGGGAGGTGACACAAACTCGACAAACAGACAACAAAGACTCCAAAACAGAAACATAGTTGCACAATTCTCACAAAATCTGGATAGTAAAAGGTATAGGCAGAATCCCACACAAAGTCAATGAAAGCAAATACTTAAAGAGTCATCCAAACAGTTCAGTACAAGGAAAACAATCAATCAGTTCAAGAGATGAATCAAAAGCAACAGAGCCTCACAGATGCACACAATCAGTGTTTCTCTCAGGTGTTTAAGGTAAATCAATGTCACTCAATGCACTCAAGGAAGCAAACACAAATAGACTTGGCAAGCCTCTAATATCAACACTCAAGCACATACGCATGTTCAAATCAAAAAGGTCTTTTCATGGTTGTAATGGGCCAAGGACAAGGGAGGATATATCTGGATAAGAAGCTACAAACCATAAGGAACAGAGGAGCAATGGGGAACAAGTGTAAACGCATTCAAACACACCCACAACCTCTAATTCCATCCTCTTCTTGACTCCATTATTTTTTTTTTCATTTTTCACTGTTTTTCTGCTCTCTTTTTTTCATCTTGTCTCTTTTTTTACTCTATTCAGCACACAATTTCAAGAGACAAGATACACCACATATTTACAAAAACACGATAAGAAGAGGACTCACTAGCCAGTTCATCTGAAACTCCCAGGAGACTACACTTATCCCCAAAACAATTCCAAAGCTCCAAAATTCCCTAAGGCTAAGGTAATAATGGTTTTTCACTTAGGGCTGGTGTATGAGCTTCAAAACAAAGAAATGGGGAAAAGCATAGGCTCAAAAGGGTTATCAATGGATCAAAACAGGGTAGGCTCATCTGGCTCTAGAGGCTCAACAACAAAATGCCTTTATCACTTTCAAACATGCGTATCAATCAAGAATCATCAAAAAGAGTCAAGCCAAGTCATATGTGCAAGCAATCAAGAGACATATCACACACAAGAAAGATCATCAAATGGCTGAAATCTCACACAGGTAATATGGTCACCATCAATTCAACTCTCAAATATCATGATCATCTTCTAAGCAAAGAAAAGCAAGGAATCCAACAAATCAGAGTATCAATGAAGTGAAGGAAAACTGACAACCTAATCACAATCCAGAATTCACGAAAAGCATGCAAAACTGTACACAAAACACAACAAACTAGATAAAAATTGAAACATGAACAAAGAAACAACCTCCCCTAATAGACCACACTTAAACGACACAATGTCCTCAGTGTGTCACAATCAGTAGATCAAACAATCAGAACAGTCATCAGAAATCGGCAAAGTGCAATAAAAGTGAGGAGGGAAGGAGAAAAGAAACTCCCTGAGTCAGATGGGAGGGTAGGTGGGGTGGACCAAAGATGTCTCCTCCACCACTACATCCAACAAAGAAGGATTGCTGAGGAAAGACTTCAGTCTATGCCCGTTCACCTTGAAGCTTTTAGCTGCAGATGGACCTTGGATCTCTACTGCACCATAAGGATAAACATTAGTCACAACAAAAGGTCCAGTCCACTTTGATCTCAACTTACCACCCATGAGGCCGAGTCTAGAGTTATATAACAAAACCTGTTGGCCAACCACTTTGATCTCAACTTTCTAACAATGGAGCTATCATGGAACCTCTTGGTCCTTTCTTTGTAGAACTTCGAGTTCTCATAGGCCTCCAATCGGATCTCATCCAATTCATTCAGTTGCAACTTCCTTTCCTCTCCAGCTTGGTCATTGGACAAGTTGCAAGTCTTCACAGCCCAGTATGCTCGATGCTCAATCTCAACTGGTAAATGACATGCTTTTCCAAAGACAACCCGATAGGGAGACATCCCAATGGGTGCTTTGTAGGCAGTCCTGTGGGCCCAAAGAGCATAGTCCAACCTATTACTCCAATCTTTCCTGTTGGGCTGGACAATCTTCTCCAAAATCCTCTTAATCTCCTTGTTGGAGATCTCAGCCTGCCCATTTGTTTGGGGGTGGTAAGGTGTAGAAACTCTGTGCGTCACCCCATATTTCTTGAGCAAAGCTTGCATGGATCTGTTGCAAAAATGGGTTCCCTGATCACTAACAATTGCTCTAGGAACTCCAAACCTGCAAAAGAGGTGAGATCTAACAAAATCTACAACAACCCGAGCATCATTAGTCCTGGTGGCTCTAGCTTCCACCCATTTTGAAACATAATCCACAACAAGGAGAATATAAGAGAAACCAAAAGAAACAGGAAAAGGACCCATGAAATCTATACCCCATACATCAAACACCTCACAGAACAACATAGGTTGTTGAGGCATCTCTTGTCTCTGTGAAATTGATCCTCCTGCTCTCTGACAAGGTTCACAAGTGCTGCAAATCCTCTCCGCATCTTTGAAGATGGAAGGCCAATAGAAACCACAGTCAAGCGCCCTGCGAGCTGTTCTCTGTATCCCCAGATGACCACCAGGTGAGGAGGCATGACAAAACTGCAGGACCGAGTCAATCTCATGGTCCGGAATGCATCTCCTAGTAACTTGGTCACTGAACAACTTCCACAGATATGGGTCATCCCAAACATAATACTTAGCATCACTCTTAATTTTAGCAATCTGAGCACGTGATGCTAAGGGAGGAAAAACAGAAGCAACCAAATAATTTACAATGTGTGCAAACCAAGGAGTGGGGTGAGAATAAGAAATCATCAACAAACTCTCATCAGGAAAGTCATCCTGGATGGGCAACACATCATCTTCATTCCCAGCTTTCTCAATCCGGCTAAGGTGGTCTGCAACCAAATTCTGTGCTCCACTCCGGTCCTCAATCTGCAAGTCAAACTCCTGGAGCAGTAGCATCTACCTGATCAATCTAGGCTTTGACTCAGCCTCTTTCAACAAAAACTTTAGAGCTGCATGGTCAGTATACACAATAACAGGTGATCCAAGCAAATATGACCTAAATTTATCAAGGACAAAAACAATTGCCAACAACTCTTTTTCAGTGGTGGTATAATTTGTTACCAATAAGGAGTATTAGTAAAACCTGAAGATGTGTTTTGATGATGCTGCAACTTATAGATTTTGGATGTAGTAGGAAAATATTTAAAAAAGCAACTTGTAGATTTTGAATGTAGTAGGAAAATGTTAAACATTGTAATTTTTACTAGTATAATCGATTATGGTTAAGCAATAATCGATTATCACAAGTCATACTTGAATAATCGATTATCACTTCATATAATCGATTATCACTTTTTTGAAAAACTCTGTAATGGACTTGAATAATCGATTATCACTTACAATAATCGATTATTCATGGCAGTTGGGAGCTGACCTTTGGCATTCAGTGTACTTGGCTATATAATTTGATTTGGAGAAAGTAGAAGGTAACGTTTTTGAATTGAGAAAGCTTAGAACACTGTGTGTCAGAGGAACGTTCTTAGAGAGCTTTTTGTTCATTGTTCCCTTGCTTGGTCTTGTGAAAGGAGAGGCTCGCGTATCGTGTGTCGATAGTCGGAGCAGACTCTCTTCAAGTTAGCAAGGTACTCTGCCTAGTCTTGTGTAAGGTGAAGCTTGCGAATCGTTGGTCGATTGCCGGAGCGGTTCTCTTCAAGTTGGTAGAGTAGTTCTTTTCGTTTTATTCCTGTTCATTTGATTGTAATCTGTTAAACCATTTTTAGTGGAATTGTTAATCACTATTTATAGTGATTAACGACTGGACGTAGATTCTGTTGAATCGAACCAGGATAAAAATATCTGTGTGATTTTTCTATTCCCTACACTCATATTATTTTACGTATATCAACTGTTTGATTAATTTTTTGAAAGAAAATTACTTTTACTAAAAGGACCAAATTATTTTTAATTGTGATCGAACACGCTTTCCGCTCTCTGAGTTTTAATTCCACTGCGTTATACTCTTCGAAAAATACCCCCTCCGATACCAACAATTGGTATCAGAGCTTGCTTTGATAGTTTTTCAAAAAAAAAATTATTTGCGAAAATGGCCGGTCACAATCAAAACCATGTATATGCTGAGGGTGCTTCCATTAACAGACCTCCATTGTTTACTGGTGATAACTATGCTTTTTGGAAAGTGAGAATGGAGATTTTTATGGGGTCTGTTGATAGAGGTATCTGGGAAGCTGTACAAAATGGCCCTTATATTCCTATGAATACTGTTGATGGTGTAGAGACTGAAAAACCTTATTTTAATTGGACTGCTGAAGAAAATAGACGAGCTCAATTTGATATTAAAGCTCGCAATATAATTTCATCTGCTGTTGTACTTGATGAATTTTATAGAATTTCAGTGTGTAAGACAGCACAGGAAATGTGGGAAGTCCTCAGAGTCACTCATGAAGGAATAGAGGACGTGAAGCGTGCTAGGAAGAACACTCTCATTCAGGAATATGAGATGTTTAGAATGCAACCTGGAGAAACGATCTCTGACGTTCAAAAACGATTCACTCATATTGTGAATCATTTAACAGGGTTGGGTAAGACTTTTGATACTGATGAACTTAATGTGAAAATTCTGAAATCTCTGGACAGGACTTGGCAACCAAAGGTGACTGCCATCTCGGAATCTCAAAATCTTACTCAGATGTCAATGCCAATCTTGTTTGGAAAGCTCCGTGAGCATGAACTTGAGCTGAGGAGATTGACTGCTGAAGAGGATCAAGGCAAAAGGAAAACTTTGGCTTTCAAGTCTGAAATATCTAAAGGAAAAAGCTCTAAGAGGATCGAAGAAGATGATTCTGATGATGAAGAAAACATGAGCTTGATGATAAAGAAATTTGCAAAGTTCATGAAAGCAAAGGGAAAGGACAAGTTTCACAAAGATAGGAAAGAAAGTCCAGAATCTCCATCATGAATTCTTATTTGATGGTATCCACTTTTAAGATCAATTTTGGTGAAGAGATTTGCCCCATGTAATTCATCCAACATGTCATCTAGCCTAGGAATGGGATGCCTATACTTGATAGTTATGTTGTTGATGGCCCTACAATCTGTACACATTCTCCAAGACCCATCCTTTTTAGGGACCAACAACACAGGCACAGCACAGGGACTTAAACTCTTTTGGATCCACCCTTTGTTCAACAAGTCATTAACTTGTTTCTCTATTTCTTTTGTTTCCATAGGGTTGGTTCTATAGGCTGGCCTATTGGGTAGGCTTGCCCCAGGCACCAAATCTATTTGATGTTCTATTCCCCTCAAAGGTGGTAATCCACTTGGTACCTCTTTGGGAAATATATCATCAAATTCCTTTAAAAGTTTTTGCAACCCCTTTGGTAGAGAACCAAGTTCATGAGTGATTGAAACAAATGCCTCTTTGCAATAAAGAAGGAAATGAGGTTGTCCAAGAAAAAGATTTTTGGAAATATTCAAGGTTTGAGGTTGGACAACTTCATGGGCTGAGGCATGGGTTACCAAATTCTTTTTTTCTTTCTTATTTTCTTTTTTCTTTTCTCCATCCAACTTCTTTTTAAGAATTATTTGGTCCTCTCTTACTGGTGAAGGTGTAAGAGGACACAAAATAATTTTCTTTCCCTTGTGTTGAATGGTGATTTTGTTGGTGACTCCATCATGTAAGGCTTGTTTATCATATTGCCAAGGTCTTCCAAGTAATATGTGCCCAGCTTCCATTGGTACTATATCACAAACAATTTGATCTTCATATTTGCCAATGGAAATAGGTACACTTACTTGCTCTTTAACTACTATTCCATCATCCTCTTTGATCCATTGAAGTTTGTAAGGTTTAGGATGAGGAGTAGTGGTTAAACCAAGCTTCTCTACCATTCTAGAACTACAACAGTTGCAACAAGAGCCACTATCCACTATCATTGAACATGTCTTTTCTAAAACTTTGCATCTTGTGTGGAATAGGTTCTCTCTTTGTGACTGTTCTAATTCTACATGTTTACTTTCTAGGAGTCTCCTTACCATAAGTAAGTCACCATCACAAGGTAAAGCTTCTTCTTCTTCAGAAGTGGATATTTCAGACTCACTATATGAAGAACCCTCACTTTCACTCTCATGTTCAAGGATGTAAGTTGACCTTCTATTGCGACACTCAGATGCATAGTGCCCTTTTTCCCCACATCTAAAGCACTTAGTCTCCTTACTCTTATGATCTTTTGAAGGTTCTTTGACTTTTTCTTTTCCTCTCTCTCTCTCTCTGTCTTCATATCTTGGCTTGGTTTGACTACCCTCCCTCTTATACTCTTTCTTATGGTAAGAACTATGAGGGTAATCTTTCTTGGTGGAGCTTTTCCTCTTTAGTTGTTGCTCAACCCTCACACAAAGTTGGACTAACTCATTGAGATCATTGTAGGGTATAAGTTCAACCCTATCTCTTATGTCATAGTTGAGTCCACTTTGAAACCTAGCAATTGTTATCCTAGGTTCTTCTCTTATCCCAGCTCTCAACATGAGTAACTCCATTTTTTGTCTATATTCCTCAACACTCATGTTCCTTTGTTGGAGTTTATGGAGTTTATCCATTATCTCTCTATCATAGTAGGCTGGTACATGCCTCCTCCTCAAGGCAGCTCTCATTTCATTCCAATACCTAATGGGAGGTAAGTGTCTTAGCCTATGGTCCTTGACTAAGGCTGTCCACCAAATTAAGGCATAACCTTGAAAGCTTAGAGAAGCCATGGTGACTCTCCTTTCATCATCTATTTGGTGGCACTCAAACAATTGTTCAACTTTCATTTCCCACTCTAGATATTCTTCCACATCATCCTTTCCATGAAAAGAAGGTAGATCAATTTTAGGCTCTCTTGGGTAATGTTCTCTAACTCTATGTTGTCTTCTAGGAGGCATTTGGTAGTGGTCATCATTGTGATGACTACTATTTTGCTCAATTTCACTTGGAGAAGATGATGATTCTTCTCTTCTCATATGGGAAGACCTCTCTTTCTTTTTATCTTGATTAATCAAAAGTTGACTAATCATATCTTTGAGCTCACTAATCTCTTTATCCCTTTGTTCAAATCTTTGCTCAAATTCTTCCCTTAAAGACATTTCACTATTGGGTTTCAAACTTCCTTGCACACTTGATTGACTCATTCTTGTCAAAGGAAAAGGTTTTCACAAGTTTTCAAAATATTTGACAAGTAATAAGTGAAAAGATTTTCACAAGCTTTCTTTGTTTTTTTTGGTGAAAAATTTCTAAAGAGATTCTAGAAGCAAAAGATGTTTCTAAGTAGCTCCCAGGAAGAAGAGGTGAGTCACAAATGGACAAGCTTAGAAACCAAGTTCTTCCTTAGCCAGAGTTTCCTTAGAATGTTCTTTTACTTTAGTTTCTAAGTAGAAATTCTTCAAATTCTTTTTAAATGTTATGAACCTACAAACCGAAGAAAGGTTTACTATATGCTATGCTATCCTAAATACCACGGAGACCTAAAAACAAAAGGATTACTCAAGACATTTAAGGAAAGCAATAAAGATGCAAGAATGTAAATGCTAGACGGCCCTAAGTGAAAGTGCAAGTGACACTTGGAGCCCCTTGACACACTTCCACACTCAGAAAACGAAATTGGACTATTACAATGTTCAATTGTGAACTTGGAATTGCTTCAAGAGCATTTTTCCAAGTCACTTGGCTCAAAAATAGCAAAGAAAAAAAATATACAATTTCTAACAGCAAATTCCGTGATATTTGATGTAAATAAACTTGAAATGAGGCCTAAAAATAATGTGAGCTTTGTCTTCTTGCTGCTGCAGAAAGCCACTCAAAATGAAGGTGTGAGTTGCTCTTTTTCCAGGGTTGAAATGCTGCTGTAACAGAAGTTTCCAGCTGTTGGACAGTGGTGTTTGGGCTGCTGTTGAGTCTTCCTTCTTGCTCCACTTTCAATGCTCAAACCACTTCCTAGGAGGCTACCAAAGTAGGAGAAGGATTCTGGTGCTGGATGCCCCAAACAGCTTGCACATACACTCCAAAACTCAGCAAAATCACACCAAACAGATTAAAAATCTGCACCAAATTTTTGCACACTGCACTAGTATAGGCTGCTGTATTGAACACTTTAGATGCCACAAAAATAGACACAAACAATTGGACAACACACAAATGAAAGTAGGTACACAAAATGAACTTATCAAAGGCACTAGAATGGATGAAGAAAGCAAGAAAAACACAAGCACAGCTCAGAAATTATTCCAAATGCAAACTGTTTGATAAATTTCAGAAGTGTTTGATAAAATGCCCCAATGAATTTCAGATTTTGTTTTTGATTTTTTTTTCAGAGCTTGTAATCTGGATTGGTTGGTTCTAACAGCTTTTTAACACTTGATACTTCTTCTTTTGATCATGTATTTTCATTTTTAAACATTGAACCAGCTTTTTCACAATCCAACAATGAATTTTACACTAAAATTACCAAACAGTGGCTGGAAAACAGAAACTGCACTAGAAAAATGAACTAAAATGGTGGTTTTGGAACCCAAAATCAGTAGCAGTGTTTCAACAGCTTGGATGAATGTTCAAACAACTTTTATTCATGATATTAAACATGTTTAAACTCTTAAACAGCTGAATTAATGCTTACTACTCAAATTCACTGGTCCACTTCCAATTTTAACTCAAAATTGATGGTTTAAGTATCCAATCTGCATATAACTTCAATTTTGACCAAATGAACAGTATTAGCAACTTTTAATCATCCATTTAGACTTGTTCAAACTGTCCAAACACACAGAAATAGCAGGATTCGAAAATCACCCTTGCTATGGCCAAATTATGCAGCAAAAACCATCAATGAACCAACCAAATTTAGCTTTTCATGGAATCAAAAACTGGACAGCAAAGGAAATGACTCTAAGAAGTGTAAAAACATAGATCTAAGCTAGAGTTAATGTGCTTAGCATGACCAAACTCAGATTATACAATTCAAGGAAACTTAGCACGGTGAAAAGCTTGGATTAAAACAGTAACAGTAATTTGAAACCAGATTTCAAGCAACTCAACCACTCATTTTTCAATTCTGTGATTATTAGAAGTTGCTATCACTTCAAACACATGTAAAAACAGTAAACAAACTTGTACAAAGCTTGAAAATAAAGAAATCTGGACTGCATCAGCTGATATCAAATTAATCCAGAAATGATGTTTTATGCAGATTTTTCTACTGGAATCAATATTTGCAATGCTAATTGGCTAAAATGATCAAAGCTGGACATGTTGCCATTGCTTTATATGATCAACATAGAGCTAGCAATTGCTCAGGACACACTTAAAACGAAAATGAAAGCTAGAACAGAATCAAATACTTGATGACAGAGTTGAAAAACTGCACAACAGGACATGACCATGACATTACTGGAAAATGAAAAAAATAAAGGTAGAAATGACTCAAACAAATAAAATTCACCGTTTAAAATGAAAGATGGACATAAGGCACTGTAAGAACACAGAATTAAAGGCTGGAACAGGATTACAGAAGCAAAATTAAAACTGAAACAGAAATAGAAAACAGAAACAGAAAACAGAAACAGAAAACAGAAACAGAAAACAAAAACAGAGATGGAATTCAGCAGAATTAAATTGCAGAATGAGAAGAAATGCTTAGCTCCTTGGTGCGTGGAGAACCTAAGCTCTGGATACCACTTGATGGAAGCTTATCCATGCTTGAATGACCTGGCCTTGCAGACAAAACAGATGCAGCGGATGAAAAACAGTATTGGTGCAGTGAGTGAAATACAGCAGAGTGGATGCAGTAGCAATTGGGTGAGATTTTGGTGTATTTGAGTGGAGTAAGTATGTGTGGGAACCTCACAGCTCAGAAGGCCTTCCTATAATGGAAGGAAGCTAGAGGAAAGGGAAGAGAAAGTAGAGAGAATTAGTGACTCAAGAGCAATAGGGCTGGCAATGAATTTCAGCAGCAATTTACTAAGCTCAAAAGTAACCCAAAACAAAGAAAAGGCCCTCTTATTTATAGGTGAAGAGGAGCCTAAATTCTGTTTGTAATTCCCTCCTAAAATTCAAATTATTCAGATTTTGATCAAGCAAAATCCATGCCTCATTCCAGCTCATCCAGCAAGGTGTGTGCTTCCTTCCAAATCAGCCAACATTCACGTGGAAAATGCTGGTGCATGCCGTAAGCACCTCCTTTGCTTTTTGGCTCCTTTTCTTGGTTCTTTCTTGGATGGCTCAATCATATTCTCCAAGATTTATTAATTCCTGCAAAACAAAATATAAGTGCTTTAGTTAAGAGAAGAAGGATTTTTATAAGTAACCTTCCATAGAAGTAAAATGTTAGATGATCCTTCTTCTTCTTGAATCTTCCTAGCCATTGCTCTAGTAAGAGGTCCAATGTGATTTCTTGATGGTTTTCCATCAACTTTTGCATATGGACTTGTTTGGTCCATCTAGAATTAAAAGTTTTGGTGGAAACTACTATGCTCTTGTAATTGTTGATGATTACTCTAGATTTACTTGGACCTTCTTTTTAACTCTGAAAAGTGAAGCTTTCAAAGCATTTAAAACTTTTGCTAAACGTATTCAAAATGAAAAAGATTTGAAAATCAAAACTTTGAGAAGTGATCATGGTGGTGAATTTGAAAATGAATCGTTTGGAAAATTTTGTGAAGAATTTGGCATTGCACATAATTTTTCTGCACCTAGAACTCCCCAACAGAATGGTGTTGTTGAAAGGAAAAATAGATCATTAGAAGAATTAGCTAGAACACTTATGAATGAATCTAATGTGCCAAAATACTTTTGGGCTGATGCAGTAAGTACTGCTTGTTATGTGTTAAATAGGATGCTTATTAGGCCAATTCTAAAATTAACTCCATATGAACTGTTGAATGGTAGAAAACCAAATATATCTCATTTGAAAATTTTTGGATGCAAATGCTTTGTCTTAAATAATGGAAAAGATAATCTTGGAAAATTTGATGCAAAATCTGATGAAGCAATTTTTCTAGGATATTCTTTGACTAGCAAAGCTTATAGAGTGTTCAATAGAAGAACACTGATAATTGAAGAATCAATGCATGTTGTCTTTGATGAGATTGTAGACCTTGAGGTAAATCCTCTTGAGTCAAATAGACCCATTGCAGGTGATGAGGATTACTTAAAAGAAGCCCTTGAGGAGATGTATCTAAATGAAAATTATCCTCCGGAGCTTCAAGAAACACCCCAAGTCGTTGATTCCAAAAGCTATCAACAACCAAGAGGACTATCTTTGGACAACATCATAGGAGATATATCAAAAGGGGTAACTACTAGACATAATTTAAATAACTTTTGTCTAACTGTTGCTTTTGTGTCTCAGGTAGAACCTAAAAATATAAAGGAAGCTCTTCAAGATGACAAGTGGTGCATTGCTATGCAAGAAGAGCTAAATCAATTTGAAAGGAATGAAGTTTGGGAACTTATTCCAAAACAAGAAGAATTCCAAGTCATAGGAACAAAATGGGTATTCAGGAACAAGCTTGATGAGGATGGAAACATCACAAAGAATAAAGCAAGGCTAGTTGCTAAGGGATACTGTCAAGAGGAAGGTATAGACTATGATGAAACGTATGCACCGGTAGCCAGGTTAGAAGCAATTAGATTATTACTTGCATATGCATCTTTGATGAAATTTAAACTATATCAAATGGATATAAAAAGTGCTTTCTTAAATGGTTTTATAAAAGAAGAAGTGTATGAGTCAACCTCCTGGCTTTGAAGATTTTAAATTTCCTGATCATGTTTACAAGTTGAAAAAGGCCCTTTATGGTCTTAAATAAGCACCTAGGTCTTGGTATGAAAGACTTAGTACCTTTTTAATTGAAAATGAATTTTCTAGAGGAAAGGTTGATTCAACCTTATTCATTAAGAAAGTAGGAAAACACATTTTAATCGTGCAAGTTTATGTAGATGATATCATTTTTGGGTCAACTGATGATTCTTTGTGTGAAGAGTTTGCAAAAATAATGCAAGGTGAATTTGAGATGTCTATGATGGGTGAGTTAAACTTTTTCTTAGGACTACAGATAAAACAAATGAATGGTGGAACATTCATCTCCCAAACTAAATACTGTAGAGAAATTCTTAGAAAATTTGGTATGGATAGCTGCAAGGAAGCTAGTACACCCATGGGTACTTCATGTTATTTAGATAAGGATGAAATTGGAAAAGGAGTGAATGAAACCATGTTTAGAGGCATGATAGGATCCTTGCTATACTTAACTACTAGTAGACCAGATATTATGCAGAGTGTTTGTGTTTGTGCTAGATACCAAGCCAATCCTAAAGAATCTCATTTGACTGCAGTTAAGAGAATTCTAAAATATCTTAAGGGAACTACTTCATTTGGACTTTGGTATCCCTCTGATGCCTCACCTAGTTTAATAGGATACTCTGATGCAGATTATGGTGGCTGTAAAATTGATAGAAAAAGTACTAGTGGAACCTGTCATTTCTTGGGATGTTCTTTAGTGTCATGGCACTCAAAGAAACAAGCATGTGTAGCTTTGTCTACCACCGAAGCTGAATATATTGCAGCTGGAAACTGTTGTGCTCAAATTTTGTGGATGAAACAACAATTGGAAGACTTTGATATCTTCCTTGACAAAATTCCTCTAAAATGTGACAATACTAGTGCGATAAATTTGACCAAGAACCCCATAATGCATTCAAGAACTAAGCATATAGAAATTAGGCACCATTTCTTAAGAGATCATATTCAAAAGGGGGATTGTCAAATTGAATATGTTGATACCTTACATCAATTAGCTGATATCTTTACCAAGGCTCTACCTAAAGATAGATTTTTTAAGCTTAGAAGAGAGTTAGGAGTGTTAGACATTTCTTAGAATCAAAATCTATGAAAATTTTTTCATGTTTCATAAACTTAACGCTTCATAATCGATTATCACTAAATTATAATCGATTATTCATGCACAAAATTCAATTCTGGAAAATTTTGAGCAGATAATCGATTATCATTATTCATAATCGATTATTATGCAATTCTGGGCAGTAATTATTGAACTGATAATCGATTATCACGAGCCATAATCGATTATCGCGCTGACAGTTTCAAAAATAGAGCCGTTGGAGCATCCCATAACGGCTATAAACGGCTATAAATGGCTAGTTTTTCCATTTTTCTTATAAATAGCCCCCCATAATCGATTATTAGACACTCCTTTGCACCCAAATACTGCTGAAATCAAATCTAGAGCTCAAATCTTCTTCATTTCTCTTCATCTTCTCAAAATCTCATTTTCCCATTCTTCCTCCATGGCTGACTCAAGAAGGCACCGTCGCAGAACAGCTGGAGCCTCCTCTTCTTCTCAACCACGTCTTGCAAACATAGATGGATGGATTTCAGATCAAGGGAAACATGCAGACTTTGTTAATTCTTGGCAAGAAAGGAAGATCATGGCGGTAAAGTTTATTCGTCTTGACTTTTTCCGCTTCTATGGTTTTCAATTTCCAAACACTTTTGCTGAGCAGGGGTTAACGCATTTGTTAGAACAAAAAGGATGCATTTATCCTGATCTTATAAGAGTTTTCTACTTCAACTTGCGCTATCGAGATGGGATAATATCTACTAAGGTCAAGGGAGTACGCATCATTTTAGATGATGACGTATGGACCAATGTTGCTCAACTTCCCATCTGGGATGATGCTGTCAAAGTCCATTTAGGACTTGAAGATTTCAACAGGATGATGACTTTTCAATCCTTCCTGCGTCATCCTGAACGGCAAACCCATAGAAGGCAATTACTGGTTGGAGGTTTTAAAGTTGAAGAAAGGATGATCCACTACTTGATTATCTGGATTTTATGTCCTAGAGCAACCAACCATGCTCAATGCTCTGAGCAGGATTTACTTTTGTTGTATGGGATTCTAAATCACATACACATCGACTGGCCTGCTCTCATTGCTGACACAATGGTAAAAGCCAAGAAATCCCATTCATATCAATTTCCCTATGCTCTTCTTATTTCTAGGATTTTAGAACTCAAAGGTGTCCCTGTTGAAGGAGAACTCGTTCAAACTATTGAAGCTGTGGGATCAGAAATTGGAGATACTACCTTTCGTCAAATGGGATTCATTACTAGAGGCAGAGTCCTTATTCACAAAGATGATGACCATCCTGATGTAGATGAAGATGATGACATGGACACTCATATGGCTGACCCAGTAAGTGCTGCTGCTCCGTCTGATGCTGGACCATCCAACATACCCTCCTCTTCCTCAACTTCTATGGAAGAACATTTTGCAAGGTTATCTAAACAGTTGGAGGATGAGTCTTGCACAAAAGACTCACTTTGAGGAGATTTATGAGTGGCAGCGATCTGTTGATGAGTACATGGTTGATCAATTTCTTGATCTTGATGTTCGCCTATCTAACATCGAGGGTCATCTTAATATTCCACCTCCTGAACGTTCTCCTAGTCCTGAATTCTAGGTTTTAGGCCTCTAAGTTTGATTGTTATGTTATTTTCTTTATGGTATTTAGTTTCTTAATCTTTATGAATTTCATGTAATTCCTTTCTGTTCTTAATATAAAGAGCTTTTATTTTGTGTATATATTCTATTTTTGAGGGGGAGCTCATATTAAGGGGGAGGTTATTACATTATTCTTTTTGCTTATGATAAAAAAGGGGGAGAAGAAGTATAAGGGAAGGATTAAAAAAATAATAGTTTTTAATTGTACAGGTACTGCTAACTCTGTGGATGTCCATTAGTTTATATATGTTGTAGGTATTAAAAAGAGAGTTTTTTGATCATCATCAAAAAGGGGGAGATTGTTACCAATAAGGAGTATTGGTAAAACCTGAAGATGTGTTTTGATGATGCTGCAACTTATAGATTTTGGATGTAGTAGGAAAATATTTAAAAAAGCAACTTGTAGATTTTGAATGTAGTAGGAAAATGTTAAACATTGTAATTTTTACTAGTATAATCGATTATGGTTAAGCAATAATCGATTATCACAAGTCATACTTGAATAATCGATTATCACTTCATATAATCGATTATCACTTTTTTGAAAAACTTTGTAATGGACTTGAATAATCGATTATCACTTACAATAATCGATTATTCATGGCAGTTGGGAGCTGACCTTTGGCATCCAGTGTACTTGGCTATATAATTTGATTTGGAGAAATCAGAAGGTAACGTTTTTGAACTGAGAAAGCTTAGAACACTGTGTGTCAGAGGAACGTTCTTAGAGAGCTTTTTGTTCATTGTTCCCTTGCTTGGTCTTGTGAAAGGAGAGGCTCGCGTATCGTGTGTCGATAGTCGGAGCAGACTCTCTTCAAGTTAGCAAGGTACTCTGCCTGGTCTTGTGTAAGGAGAAGCTTGCGAATCGTTGGTCGATTGCCGGAGCGGTTCTCTTCAAGTTGGTAGAGTAGTTCTTTTCGTTTTATTCCTGTTCATTTGATTGTAATCTGTTAAACCATTTTTAGTGGAACTGTTAATCACTATTTATAGTGATTAACGACTGGACGTAGATTCTGTTGAATCGAACCAGGATAAAAATATCTGTGTGATTTTTCTATTCCCTACACTCATATTATTTTACGTATATCAACTGTTTGATTAATTTTCTGAAAGAAAATTACTTTTAGTAAAAGGACCAAATTATTTTTAATTGTGATCGAACACGCTTTCCGCTCTCTGAGTTTTAATTCCGCTGCGCTATACTCTTCGAAAAATACCCCCTCAGATACCAACATAATTTGCTTGGGTAGCATCCAAAGTGCGTGAAGCATAGTAGATCACTCTCGGCAACTTGTCAATTTTTTGTGTCAAGACAGCCCCCAATGCATAATTAGACGCATCACACATGAGCTCAAATGGGGTTGTCCAATCCGGTGCTTGAATGATAGGGGTGGTGGTCAAAGCTTCCTTCAGGCAATCAAACGCCTGCTTGCATCTGTCATCAAAAGCAAAGTCAATATCCTTCTGTAGCAGTCAAGAAAGTCGCTAAAAATGCTAAGCATGCACCATTGGAAGGTACCAGGGGCGTTGTGTGACATCCCAATTATATATATAAAGCATATATAATAAAGACGTCATCATTTATTAATATAGGAAAGCAGTCAAGAGTAATTTAAGGATTACAATCATCCTTAGAATAGCATGGAATTGAAAACTTAGAGTATTAGGGTTTCTCCCTAGAAATTACATAGAATTTAAAGCTTTAAATGTACAAAAGTTCATCAAAGCTAACTAATAAAAGCTAGCAAATCTAAGCTGCAACATTGTCTTTCCTATCAAGTACTGTTTCCAACGTATCCTCCTTGCCATCTGCTCCCGTATAACGAATTATACGATCATCGCACATACCCAAACACAAACAAGTAGGGTGAGCTAACATGCAACCAATCATTTATGAAACATGCATGCAAACTGATAACAGTTGAAAAACTGTTATTTTCATGCTTAAAATTGATACTAAAAGCAACCTTTATACTTAGAAACTAGCTTAAAATCATGCTTTTCTTCATATTTTCAGAAATAAGAGAGCTGGACAGGTTTATGCTTGATTTCATTGTTTTTGTGCAGGTTTTAAGGTGAATTTGGTGAAAGAAGTGAAGAAGGAGAGATATGGAATCAGAAAAGACATCAAAAAGTGCAAAAGGAGAAGCCGAAGTCACCGCTCAGCGGCAGTTTACCGCTGAGCGGCAGTCAGGAGCTCACGGGAGAACCGCTGAGGGGCAAAATGGCCGCTGAGGGGAAGAAACGTGACACACACTTACCGCTGAGTGGTATTTTACCGCTGAGCGGCACTTTAATGGGCTTGGACCTAATTTTCTGTAATTTACGAATAATATATAAGCTTTAGGGTTTCCTAGGGTTTGTATCTTTGGCTGGAACGAAGCAAACACTCTCTCTTCCACCCCTTTGAAGGAGGATCTTGGATGCTGAGGCTTCCTCTTCACTTTTTTAGGGTTTTATCTTTCATTCTTTCATTGTAATTCATCTAGGTTCACCATAAATATGGTGAACTAAACTCTGTATGTTTGTTGGGGAATCAATGTAATCTTTTGAAGCTCTCATATATGGAATCTGTTTTTACATCTTTTAATTAAGACTTATGCTTTCTTTCATCATTAGTTAGGGTTTTTCCTCTTTGCTTAATGCTTGCATTGTTTAACTTATTCGATGCATGATTATTGGTTTTGTCAATACGGGCGCGTACGGGGAAGTCTAGATCCGGGGAATTTCTCCCAATATTATATTGGTTGTCGTTAAGCTCCTGCACTTATGAAGTGATCATTAGGAATGCTAGGAATTGTATGAACTCGTGATTAGGGAGAATCCTTCTTGAAAGGTACTTTAGAGAGTGGCATTAACAATGATGATTTAAATGTTGAATTCCTAAAATATATGAGAGTGGATAAGATGAAATTGACCCCCAACAACATATTCATACATATATTTCATTGAAAGTGTTTATCTTTTGCTTTTTGCCATTGATCAAAACTTCATGCATACATATTTAATTTTCGTCTTTTGCATATAAAAATCTAAATATTTCGTCTTTAAGTCTTAGCTAATCAAGAAACCATACAATTAAACTAGGCCGTGAGTCCTTTGTGAAGAACGATACTTGGTCTTACCAAGTTTATTACTTGAACGATTCGGTCATACTTGCCGATTGAAAACAAGTTTGTGACATCATAATTTGGTGTTCATAAATTTGTCCATCAAGTTTTTGGCGCCGTTGCCGGGGAACTCGTGGTTTAACTGGTTAATTTGTGTGATTATTGATTATCTTTGACTTTAATTTTGAATTTCTGTTTTTATTTTCTGTTTTAATTTTTCAGTTTTTATTTTATTTTATTTTATTTTCTGTTTTCTGTTTTTATCTTCTCCTATATCTTTTTGTGCTAACCAAATCTTTTCTAGGGTTTTGTGTTCTTGTGTATGCAGGAGGCAATTCGAACTAGGAGCCAGAAAACAACAGAACCTCTGCTTGAAGGATTAGAGGACAGTAGACGGAGGAGAAGAATCCGAACATCTAGAGAACTTTTTCCTCCTCCGGAAACTCTGTTGCAACCATCACCACAAGGTTCTGTTCATAGCACAGAAAATATGGAAAACAATAATATCAGAAGAACTCTTGCTGATTACACCAATATAGCTGGACCTCAGCACTTTAACAGCATAGCTAGACCAAGAGTCAATGCAGCTAACATGGAGGTCAAACCAGCACTGATCCAACTGGTGAAAAGTAACCAATTTAATGGGTTATCTCATGAAAGCCCATATGAGCACCTTACTACATCCAATGAAATTTGCAACACAGTCAAAATTAATGGGGTGCCAGATGAAGCGATCAAACTTAGTTTGTTTCCTTTCTCATTGGGAGGCAATGCTAAGCTTTGGTTGAATTCTTTCCCAGAAGGAAGTTTCACAGAGTGGGAAGCAGTGGTAACAAAGTTTTTGAACAAGTACTTTCCACAATCAAAGGAGACAAAAGGAAAGCAAGAGATATCTTCATTTAAGCAGGGCATGGAAGATTCACTGGGGCATGCATGGGATAGATACAAAAGTCTGCTAAGAAAAACACCCACGCATGGCTTTGAAGAACAGGAAGTAGTCTTAACTTTCCTTGGAGGTCTTGGTTCACAAACCAAGATGATGCTTGACGCCTCAGCAGGAGGAAATATCAAATGGAAAACTCAAGAGGAAGCTATAGAAATCATTGACAACATGGCTACTAGTGATAATGAGCTGTACAGTGAGAGAGGAGCTCCTATGCAACAAAAAGGGGTTCTTCAATTACAAACACATGATGCCTTGCTAGCTCAAAATAAAATTCTAACTCAACAGCTGGAGACTCTGACTAAAACTCTTGCACAATTACCTAAAGAGTTAAACACTGTTGCACAGGTACAAACCCAGTTGTGCGAATTATGTGGAGGTGACCATATCAATGGTCAATGTGCTTTTCCAGTGGAAGCCGTGGAGGATGTTAATTTCATGGCTAATCAATTTCCATACCGTCAAGGGAATTACAATCAAGGGTGGAAACCACATCCAAGCATTGGTCAAGGACAAACTGGGCAAGCTAATCAATATAATAAGCAGCAGCAGCAACCAACCTTTTGGCAACAATTATCTATGCTTAATGAAAGATCAACAAGGTTGGAAGAAACTCTTCAGCAATTCATACAGAAAACTAAATCTTCTCAAAAGAGCACTGAAGCTGCTATAAAGAATTTGGAGATTCAAATGGGTCAGATTACCAAGCAATTGGAAGAAAGACCAAATAGAAATTTTGGGGCTAATACTGAGGTTAACCCCAGAGAAGAGTGCAAGGTGGTAAAGAGTGTGAATGAAGAGATAATTGAGTTAGAAGAAGGAGAACCAGAAGAAAGAAGAGAAATAGAGAGCAAAAATATTTTTCCTTTTCCAATAAATCAAGAGAAACAATTGGATTTCACAGAACTATTCAAGATGTTGGATAATGATGCACCTTGGGAGCAGATTCTACAGAAAATCACAGTTTACACAAAATCTGATGAGAACATTTCTATAAAGAAAAGACGTAGAGGTGATGAAGCAAAAAAATGTATAACTGTTAAAAAAGAGCCATTCCCTCCTAAAGCATTAGATCCAGGTAGTTTTTCTATCCCTTGTACCATAGGGAAGAAAAAGGTAAAGAAAGCTCTCCCTTATTTAGGTTCAAGTGTTAACTTGATACCTTACTCTTTACTGGAGCAAATCGGCAATGTTAAAGTGAAACCTGCAAAGGTTAAAATAGTAATGGCCGATGGATCTTCAAAGGAGCCATGTGGGATTGTAGAGGACATTATAGTTTGTGTTGGCAAACTTCAGTTCTTGGCAGACTTTGTGGTGATGAAGATGGAGACAGAAAAAATACCTATCATACTTGGAAGACCGTTTATGAAAACAGCCAGGGCTATCATTGATGTAAATGAAGGTATAGTGGTGCTTCAGGACAGGGAGGAAAAAGTGGTTATAGACGTCTTCAAAGATGAGACGCAAGCAAAGGAGGAAGAGGCTAGTTATAAAGCTGCATTTCGAGATGCACCCATGACTAGCTATAAAGATGAAAATCTCAAGGTTGCAGGTAACCATTGTTTGTTGTTTCAGGTACCCAAGGAAGAAGAGACTGGAAGAGGAGAAAAAATTCTTAGTGACTGGGAGAAAAGAAGACTCCAACTTGGCACACCTGTAAGAATCAAGAACAAGTTGTGGGTTGTGAAGGGCTTTAAAGAGAAGGAGATGATAGAGATAGAGTCTCCATATTCTAGAAGGACCAAAACAGTTCAAAGGAAACAACTGAGGAGTTGGTGGAATGATAACATCAACTATAAAGAAGATGGAACTTGAACTTTATTGGGTCAAGCTAATGACGTTAAAAGAGCGCTTGCTGGGAGGCAACCCAGTGGATTTAAAGACTTTTGATTTGGTTTTGTAATTTTTAATTTGTGAACATTATTTTTTGTAAATATTTTGTTGGAGATAGCATCTACTGAAGGATGCTAGATGGTTAAGTATCTACTGAAGGATACTAGGGTTGTAACGCCTACTGATGGGTGTTGGTAAGAAAATTTTGCACCTACTGAAGGGTGTTGGTGGATTTTGGGTCAGGCTCGTGACGTTAAACAAGCGCTACCTGGGAGGCAACCCAGTTGATTGAATATTTCTGTTTGTTTATTTTAGTTAGGGTTTGCATAAGCATTTTAAATATTGAATTGCAGGGAACCAGTGAGGGGCATGTATGGGAGGCACATAGGTTAAGAAAAGAAGGAGAAGAGCACATCATGAAAGTGCCGCTGAGCGGTAACTTACCGTTGAGCGGTACTCTCGCAGATGGGCTTTAGTTTCCCCTTAGCGGGACCCGAGCCCATTAGGGTATTTTTATACCCCAAGCTGCGTTTTAGGTTTTCTATCCAGGCTCTTCTCTGTACAAACACTTCCACATACCTTTTACAAGGTTTTCCACATCTTTTCATTCTTGCCTCTTGAAAATTTCTCTTCCACTCACTTGCTCATTAGTGTTCCATTCAAGTTTGGGGTTGGAAGAGAGTATTTTAGCTTGGAAGCATTCTTATTGCATCTAGTATCTCCACCCAAGTAAGTAAAATGCATTTTGTTCATTCTAGGGTTCTTGAATTTGAATGTGATTGTCAAAGCATGAATATTTAGGCGTTTTTATTTCTATGCATGATTTGATGATATATTTGATGTTTGAACCGATTAAACTGCATGATTATGAACTGGAAAACTGAAAATTGCATTTGGGTGAAGTTAGGACAGCTTTAAAACAAGATTTTCAAAAATCTGCAGAGTTACCGCTGAGGGGTAAATTGCCGCTTAGCGGCACTCTGCCAGATTTAGCTTTTCTGATTTTTTGTGATCTGGAATGTGGCACTGGTGGCGCTGAGGGGAAATTCTGGCCCTCACCGGTGGTTTAGCTTCGAAAGGAGTTGTGTTCTGTGTTTTACTAATGATTAACATCATGTTCTGTGGTTTTGTATTTGTGTTTTGAAGGTAGGAATGACATCCTCTTCAGGAAAAAGATTGAAAACCATGGCAACCAAGAGAAAGGAAAAGGAACCAGAGCAACCCCACTCTAGCAGGTTCCTCTCTAGGAAACATGAGAAGCACTTTAAAGTCGTTCAGGACAGGAGACTTCTGATGGAGAGAAAGGTTGGAATGATACCTAACTTTGCTCCTCAATTTGGAGAGCAAGTTTTAGGGAATGACTGGGGAAAGCTAGCCACCTATCCTGCACCTGCCAACATAGTTGTGGTAAAGGAATTTTACACCAATGCAAAGAAGATTGGTGATTATCCAGCTGAGAACTATTTGGGCTATGTCAGAGGCCATGCTATCAGGTATGATCCTGATTCTATTAATAACTTCCTGGACACTGTATGGGCTGGTGAGCAGTGCCAGTTTGCTTTGCATGGAGGAAGGTGCTGATTATGAGGATGTGGAGAGAGTATTGTGTATACCTGGAGGACACTTCCAAAGGAATAGATCTGGCTCAGTGGTTAACATTAGGAGGACGAATTTGACTCCTCTTGCAAAGTATTGGATGGCGTTTTCTCATGCCAACATTCAGCCATGTTCACATGTGTCAGATATTACTCTCAGCAGGGCATTCTTCATCTACTGTGCTATCAGAAACTTGAATGTTAATATTGGGCAGGTGATAGCTGATGAGATTAGTGTGTGCGCCAATACTTCAAACAACAAAGCACCACTAGGACATCCTTCTTTGATCACACACCTTTGCAAGATAGCTGGGGTGGACACTTCTGCTCCACCATTTGAGAGGCCAAGAAAAGCTATTGATGAGGCCTATTACAGACAGTACTGTGGAGGTGAGGATGCAGCTCAGCCAGTTCCACCACGCCGGGCTCGTAGAGAGAGAGGGCCAGCACAGAGCCAGACATCTGCTGATACACATGAAGCAGAACCATTCCAGATGAGGGACATGTATATGTCTCTTATAGGTGCTCAGTTGAAGTCCATTCACAGAGGGCAGGTGGCTACTGCTGAGATGATTGTGGGGATGTATGATACACCTCCAGCTCACAGGTGGACTATGGATGAATTCCATAATGTGGTAGCTTGGCCAGAGGAACCAGTGCATGGAGGAGGAGCTGGAGCAGCTGAAGCTTCAGCTAGAGAGATGGAAGAAGATGAAGCTGATGATGATGCATTTGAAGATGCTGAAGATGAGGAAGAAGAAGAAGATACAGAGGACAACTCAGACTGATGAGGAGCTGAGATAGCATTTACTGATAAATGCTATCATATGATTATGCTTTTGTGGTTTAAGTTTTCTGAACTTATTTGTTTTTGTTTTTAGATTAGGGTTTGATGTACTCTATTGAAAACCTGGTTTGATGATGGTTTGCTATTAATTATGATTGTGTGATAAGTAATACTGAATGATGCTTATTGATTGATTGATGTTGAGATGATGTGCACATTAAAATGCTTATACAGGTGATTCACAAGCTTTGTGAACAAATGCATGATATTATGATTGTGATTGTGAAATTAAGCAGGATGTGTATGTCAAATGTGAATGAGCTTATATGTGAGGTTTTGAGCTTCAGAGTTGTTATTGTCAAATGCTATTACTTTGAAAGCATGAATGACTTTGCCCAGGTTTTCTATGATTGAATCAATTGCTTGTTTTGCATCATGTGATCAAGGCCGTTTGTTGGAACCCTTAGCCAAATTCATAAAGTTAGCCCACTAAAAGAGAACACTTTGTGTTCTATCTTTTGAACCTTTAGCCTTGAACATACACTGAAACCCTTGATTGAAAATCTTTACCTTGAGTTAAGTAGAAGATCTTGTGTGATATTGTTAAATGTTTAAGTTTGGGGTTGTTGGGAAAACATGAAAAAGGAAAAGCATTGAGCTAAGAGCTAAAAAGTAAGAATATGCAAAGAAAAAGAAAAGAAAAGAAAAAGAAGCAAAGCTCAATGCAAAGGCAAAAGAAAGTTGGGAATGAATAAGATGATTGTGTTGTTATGATTCTCTTAACTCAAGGATTTTGTGATCCAGAAAAACCAATTTTCTTGTTAGCCCAGCCACATTATAAGCCATTGAAAAGTCCTTGTGATGATGCATGCTTGTGAATGTTTTTGATTGTGGTAAAATGAAAGGCAAAGTTGATTCAGGTGACATTGTGATAGTAGAGTGAATGAGTGATTACCTTTTATACACTTGTGTGTTGAGTGAAATACTTTACCTAGTGAGGAAATATTCCATTAGCACATGAACATCCATGCTTAAATGATTGATCATTCATGAAAAATAGCATTTGTTGGAATTTAAATGACTTTGTGAACACTAAAGCATGTGCACATCTTGATTGAAATATTGGTCATAAGTTTGATTGAAGTTTTTACTTATCTTGAAAAGAAGATTTTTGAAGAAGTGAACCATCATATGAATTGGTTGAAGATGGAGTTACATCTTGTTTGCTTGAGGACGAGCAAAGTTCTAAGTTTGGGGTTGTGATAACAGTTGAAAAACTGTTATTTTCATGCTTAAAATTGATACTAAAAGCAACCTTTATACTTAGAAACTAGCTTAAAATCATGCTTTTCTTCATATTTTCAGAAATAAGAGAGCTGGACAGGTTTATGCTTGATTTCAGTGTTTTTGTGCAGGTTTTAAGGTGAATTTGGTGAAAGAAGTGAAGAAGGAGAGATATGGAATCAGAAAAGACATCAAAAAGTGCAAAAGGAGAAGCCGAAGTCACCGCTCAGCGGCAGTTTACCGCTGAGCGGCACTCAGGAGCTCACGGGAGAACCGCTGAGGGGCAAAATGGCAACTGAGGGGCAAAATGGCCACTGAGGGGAAGAAACGCGACACGCACTTACCGCTGAGCGGTATTTTACCGCTGAGCGGCACTTTAATGGGCTTGGACCTAATTTTCTGTAATTTACGAATAATATATAAGCTTTAGGGTTTCCTAGGGTTTGTATCTTTGGCTGGAACGAAGCAAACACTCTCTCTTCCACCCCTTTGAAGGAGGATCTTGGATGCTGAGGCTTCCTCTTCACCTTTTTAGGGTTTTATCTTTCATTCTTTCATTGTAATTCATCTAGGTTCACCATGAATATGGTGAACTAAACTCTGTATGTTTGTTGGGGAATCAATGTAATCTTTTGAAGCTCTCATATATGGAATCTGTTTTTACATCTTTTAATTAAGACTTATGCTTTCTTTCATCATTAGTTAGGGTTTTTCCTCTTTGCTTAATGCTTGCATTGTTTAACTCATTCGATGCATGATTATTGGTTTTGTCAATACGGGCGCGTACGGGGAAGTCTAGATCCGGGGAATTTCTCCCAATATTATATTGGTTGTCGTTAAGCTCCTGCACTTATGAACTGATCATTAGGAATGCTAGGAATTGTATGAACTCGTGATTAGGGAGAAGCCTTCTTGAAAGGTACTTTAGAGAGTGGCATTAACAATGATGATTTGAATGTTGAATTCCTAAAATATATGAGAGTGGATAAGATGAAATTGACCCCCAACAACATATTCATACATATATTTCATTGAAAGTGTTTATCTTTTGCTTTTTGCCATTGATCAAAACTTCATGCATACATATTTAATTTTCGTCTTTTGCATATAAAAATCTAAATATTTCGTCTTTAAGTCTTAGCTAATCAAGAAACCATACAATTAAACTAGGTCGTGAGTCCTTTGGGAAGAACGATACTTAGTCTTACCAAGTTTATTGCTTGAACGATTCGGTCATACTTGCCGATTGAAAACAAGTTTGTGACATCATAATTTGGTGTTCATAACTTTGTCCATCACAAACCTCATATAATAATTATGTCATACATACTCATACCATCATACAACAATAACATCATACATACTCATCCGTTACTTTGATACATATGGTAAATTGACATCACAAGACTTGTTACTTTATAACCCGACTCGTCCGGACTAGAATGATTACCGAGCTATGGCGGGTCTTGCACTCGTGGTGGTTTTATGAAACTTGGGCACTACCGCCCGGCACTACCGCCTTATGAAACTTAGGCACTACCGCCCTACCACAGTCACGAGGTTAATCCGTCATTACTCACCTTGGATCATATGGAAGCACCCAAGACTAGGACCTCCTGCTACTCCTCACCACATGGTTCAATCCTCTCTACATGAGAAGAAAGACCACTGGAGTTTCAGGATGACCCCCCAAAACTGAGCTATCATGTAATCATTCTATACACCCCCACATCACCACCATGTATCCTCTCGTTGAGGATCATGGAATTACATTCATGAATCATACTGTCACTTTGAAACTTAACCCAAGACATGAATAACCATATACCATCATATTATCACAGTGAATCTAACATATCTCATACATTCACATACTTTCCACATAAATCACATCATTATAATTCACAATCATGTTCAGATGCATAAATTCAAATATAATAAAATCCAATTATTTCAGAAATCATACAAACTGAATATATTCCAACAAGATATATTACACAATAATTTAACAGTACAAAATCTGTTCAATAGGATTTAAGTTAAAAACATATCGAGTAGACTTCTAGGAAAGAGAGGTGCGTCACAATGGACAACTTAAGTACCAAGTCTTTCCTTAGCCAAAGTGTTCCTCAACTAGTTTTTAACAAATTTCTTATTTACAAATTCAAAACAACAGCATATAATATTTACACCGAATTTCAACATAGATAGATATACAGTAAGCATTAATAATATTCACACAGAATTTCAAGACATGAATAGTAATAAAACAATACTAAATTAAAATATAAAAGCATAGAAAGGTTAGCTCCCCTACCTCTATTCCAGACTTAATCTCATGCTCCGAATTTGTTTCCCCGAAAACTCTTCAGAACCTCTACTCTTCTTGCAACTAAAAATTTCTCCCTAACTCTTTCTTCTCTATTTCTCAAGCTCTCACTTGATTCCTCTTCTCTTGGTGCAGAATACCCTTCCCTCCCATGGCTGTTTATAGGTAAAAAAATTTACTATTCATTAATTTTTTAATATTATTTATTATTTTAATATTATTTAAAAATCATATTTTAATCATCCACTTGACTAAATCTGATCCTAATTTCTTCCATGCTAAGGAATTCTTATTCTAATTCCTTCCATGCTAAGGAATTCTTATCCTTTCTTTTTTTTTTTTACTATTCACTATTCACTATTCACTATTCACTATTCACTATTCACTTTTTACTATTCACTATTCTATTCAATTTTCTTAAAAAATCCTAAATAAGTTATCAAAAATTTGAACCTCTCCTTCTATAATTACTATAATTTTATATCCAAAATTTACATTTTTCTATCCATTAAAATTATTATTACTAATAAAATGCTAAAATTTACTATTATAAATATTTTTCATGGGTCTTACATTCTCCCCAACAACAAAAGTTTTCGCCCCCGAAAATTCTACACTTCAAGAAAATAGTTAAGGGTATAATTGCTTCATTTCTTCTTCTAGTTCCCACGTATAGTCACCTGTTTTCCTATCCCAAACCACTCTGACTAAGTTGATATTTCTCCTAAACTATTTTTTCATATGGCCTTCTATACCGAATGGTTAAATTTCTACTAGGAGATCCTTTCTAATTTGAATATTTTATACTTCCAAAATGCGGGAAAGATCAGACACTACTACCATTTATTTATTTATTTATTTATTATTTTTTTTTACCGATACTATTGAAGCCTCCGATATGCATGACCGGAACTGTGGGCACAGTGAGATTTTGGCTATATAAGGAGGAGCGAACTACGTTGAGCGACACTTTGAGGCGTTGCGATTTTGGAGCGTGTGAGAGAGTGTGAGATCTTCTAAGTGAGAGCTTTCGAGCGATCCTCTGGGTGTGAGTGAGATCTGAGCGTTGAGAGTTTTGAGTGTGAGAGCTTGTGGGATCTGAACACGAGTGAGATCCTCCTTCGAGCGTGTCTAAGAGTTTCTCAATGAACCCTCTATCAAGTGAGACCCTGCCTCTACTTCCGCGTTCGTAAGTTTTTCTCTCTCTCAACCCTTCTTCTCTTTGTTCAAGCTTTTCTTCTATGTTTTTCTGCTTTACGCTTATTTAGTATTATGTTCATTACTTCTCTTTCCTTTTTCTCTTTTTCTATTCGTTATATATATATATATATATATATATATATATATATATATATATATATATATATATACACATTGTTATATTAATGAACACTTTGTCTTAAAACACGAGGTATATAGGCTGGAAAACCGTTGTTAATCTCCCTTCGTTTGAAGGTATGAAAGAGACATTCCGGTAGAACAACGCCACGTACCCCAATTAAAACAAACCAAAACAAACTTTTATTTCAACTTAAACAACAATAAAAAAATATGGACTCTGTGGACTTAGATCTAGTTAGGATCCGTTGCGAGGACCGTGAAACAGATCTATTTCTGGACATTGAGACTTCAAAGGCTGGACAATGAAAATTAAACTAAAAAGAGAAGAAGCAAAATGGAAAACTTGACTTAAAATGGAAACTTGACTTGAACGTAATAAATCTTTTTACTTTTACTTTACTTTGTGAACAGAAACTTAAAAAAATGGATATCGAAGCCAAGACAGTTTATAAACGATGGCGGTCCACCCCGGAACAAGTTAACATCTTGTTGAATATCTTCAACCATGGGATCATTAATCCTAGTCGAGATCAGATTCGCGAGATTACAGGACCACTCAAGGAGTACAGGGAAGTCGGAGAATACAACGTCTATTGTTGGTTTCAAAACCATGGAAATCGGGTGAAACATCGACGCTTGCCGCAAAACGTCCCTGGTACATCTGAACCTTCATATCCCCTGCTTCCGTCATTTATGTATGGTAAACTTTCTTTCTTTCTTTATTTATTTCTTCTAATTTTCTTTATTTATTTTATTTTATTTATCTCTGACTACTATTTTTTTTTTTGCACTACCGGAGATCCTTCATGGGTAATTCCACAGGCTCCAAGGCTCCTAGATCTCTTTCCCATCCCCCCTATACCTGAAGAAGAAGAGAAAGTTACTCCACCCATGCCGTTTCGCATCAAAGCTCCTTCCACGGAGCTTTCTTTGAGATTGTCGTTCACCGATCAATAGTCTCCTTAAGGAGACTATTTTTATTTATTTATTATATATATATATATATATATATATATATATATATATATATATATATTTTGGACTGTACTCTTAACGACAATTTGTGGCCGACACTTGAACATTTTATTTTTATTTATGTACTATGATCTTTATCTGCTTTGTTTTATATGCTAGTTAATGATTGTTTTTTTACAGCTCTATAAGATATGTTTGCCTAATTTTCACACAAAGATTAAGGCATCTGATTATACTTATGAGATTCGGACAATACAAAATTGCATCAATTGAAAAATTTGTGTAATCCCAATGACTTTATAGACCTGAGTTATTGAAATATATGATATTTGTCATATCATACACCATTATTTTATGCAATCGAAATTACTTTGAAAATAGCTCTCATTTGTATATTCTTCTACTACTAACACATATCTGTAATTCAAATTTGAACTATAGTAAAACAACTCACATAATAATATTATTAATTCTAGATGATCACACAAGCTATTAGACAAAAATCATCTTTTTTAACTCTAAAGGATCAAATATTATAGGATCATAATCATCGATTTAGCACATCACATACCACATATTAGTAATACCACAATCATGAATCAAGAGTAATTAAGAATATATCATTCAAAGTATTTACACAATCAAATACAATTTATACTATCAACCACGCCAAACAACATATCCATTTAACATTCCATATTACACTAAGCACAAAGAAGAGTACGAAAAAAAACACGTACATCATCACATTTTACTATTTAACACAAAAAGAGAACAAAAAAGATACTTTTTTTTCCAATAATACCTAAACATCATATTTATCATACTTAATTAAGAACAAAGCAACGAAATAAGATTACCTATGTAGAACATATGATCATATAATCTTAGTCATGTGACATAACTAGTCCCAACGCATGATCTAAAATCAATTGTAATCATTTACCTGGATATTTAGTGCTAACCAAAACTCATAGACCCACTGTTGTATGTAACCAAACATCTAATAATTATACCTCTCTTATCAGACTCAACAAATCCCTTAATATCACCATATAACTATATTTGATGAAATCCATTCTAACACAACTTCATCTATATTAACTAACTCAAACTCCCTCCTCCTCTTTCTAGGGTTTTATCTTTCGTTCTTTCATTATTGTTCATCTAGTTTCACCATGAATATGGTGAACTAAACCTTGTATTGTTGTTGGTGAATCAATGTAGTCTTGTGAAACTCTCATATATGGAATTTGATTTAATGTCTTATCTTAAGATATATGCTTTCTTTCATCTTTAGCTAGGGTGTTTCCTCTTTGCTTATTGCTTGCTTTGTTTAACTCATTCATTGCCATGATTATTGATTTTGTCGATACGGGGAAGTCTAGATCCGGGAAATTTCTCCCAATAGCATATTGGTTGCCTTTAAGCTCCTGCACTTTAAGAACTAATTACTAGGAATGCTAGGAATTGTATGAACTCGTAATTACGGATAGGCCTTCTTGCAAGGTGATTTAGAGAGTGGCATTAGCATTGATGATAAGAATGATGAATTCCTAAAAATAAGAGAGTGGATAAGATGAAATTGATAACCCCAACAACATACTCATCCATCTAATTCATTGAAGTGTTTGTATTCTGTTTTTCTCTATTGATCAAATTCATGCATACATATTTAATTACTGTCTCTTGCATTTAAACCTACAATCAATTTGTTCTTAAGTCTTAAATAATCAACAAATCACATAGCTAAACTAGGTCGTGAGTCCTTTGGGAAAACGATACTTGGTCTTACCTTGTTTTATTACTTGATACGATTCGGTCACACTTGCCGATTGTTGATGAGAAAGTCGCACCTCCCAACAGAAGTTGTGCATAAAAGAATGCAGTATAGTGCTAGGAATTGACTCCTAGGTCGTCTCTCAAGGACCAAATGTGGTTCGAGTCTTAGGTCAAACACGTAGTGGGGGGTTTTGAAAGTGTTTTTGTGATTAAAATTAAACTAAATTAAAACTGGAAATCAAATACAACCAAACATAATTGAAAACACTGAAATAAATGAACAAAGCTTGAAGACCGAATAGTCCTACAGATGACCGAACGGTTCTACATTGAGACCGAACAGTCTTTAAAGCAAATGTGTGAACTAACTAACATGTAGCAGATAATAAAAAAAAAAACTTAACTAAAAATGAAATACACATTTCAGCTTGGCACAAAAATTTGAATAGACAAGGCGTTAACCAATTGAACACAAAAGAACGGGAATAAAAAGAAAAATATCCAACGCTTAAGTTAAACATAGAAGTATACATTATAGTCATCCCACGCAAATCAATAAACTAAAACTAAAAATGCGCTAACAATAAAAATAAATCAGATTGCTGACTGTAATTCCAAATTCAATAATATTAAAATGAGTCTCGGTGCAAGTTGAAGCATTTTGGAGCAAACCCTTTACTACTCTAGAATTAAATCATTGTGAGTTTGTTCAGAAATTAGAAACAACGTGTCCTCCACCTACCTAAAAGCTAAAAAGTGAAATTGGAATTATAAAACAGCGTGCACCGTTTCTACATGAAAGATGAAATGATTAACTAAATCACCGTGAATAAAAAAAAAACAAAATGAATGCACACAATCCAATTCAATAAAGTTAAACTCCATCACCAGCCGAAAACTAATGCCTCCAAAGCTGCTACCGTTCTCTTCTCTAAAGAAAGAAAGTTTAAAGCATTCTACTACTGCTGGAATAAAAGAAACGTGTGCTTCCAAACACTCCTCCACTTCAGCCGTCGCCCTCCATCCTTGGTGGCCGTCCAATGAGAATATATCGAGAGCTCCGTCTTGTAGGTGGCGGCTGATGCCTTTTATGAAGAATGAATGCCCTCCTCCTTTTCTTTTCTAAAAGTGAAAGATCTGTGATGTAGGTCTTCATTTCCCTTCTGCACCCCCGCTGCTACCTCTCCATGCTAGGCGTGTATTTTCTTTCTTTTTCACTAAATGAAGCCCCTCGATCTAGCCAACAGCGTGCTCCAGCACTTCCAATTCTCCTTCTTTTCTCATTCTAGCACCGCTTCTGTTCAAGCCCAAAATGGGTCCAGCAATGCTTTCTTTCTCCAAAACCAATCACCTCTCTTTTCCAGCTTCCAGGACCTATTCCGTGTGAATCCAAGCCTTGCTGCTGCCCTTGGTGGACTCTTCCGTGTGCTTCTGGACCGTGTTTCCTCTCCTAGTTAAGGCCTGCTTTCTCCCAAGCCAGCTGGACGCTGCTGTTGTGTTGCTGGACGTAGCCTTTCATTTCCCCAAGTGCACCTTTTCAATTTGCTGGCAGCTGGACCGTGATGTGGAGTGCAGCATGGAGAGCGTGATGGACCTCTTATCTCCGTGTTCACCCCAGTTGGACGTGCTTGCCGTCTTTTTCCAAACCCACATCAAAATTGAATTGCCATGGGCCGTGTGGAAGCTGGCCGTGACACCTCTCCTTCCAGCTGTGAGCTTCCTGGATGCAAGACTTTCCAACGCACACTGCTGGACTGCTTGGACGTGAAGCTGCTGGATCAGCTGGACCGTGAGCTGTTGTGCATGCCAAGTGTGGGCCGCTTCACCTCTCCGTGGCTTCTTCGTGCACCTCCATCTTCACTGTTGCCTTACGTGTGCACCCCTTTGTTGTGCTGGAGCTGCTGGATAATGAAGAAACATTTTGCTGCCAGCACCTCCTTCACGTCCCATGTGCTTCCGCGTGTGTTGATGTGTGCTTTGGGCCATAACCGTGCATGCCATCTCTGGACTTCTTCCAGCACCACGTTTCTCAATCTGCTTCCGGAAATCCTCTGCTTGCTGGACTGTGCTGGACCGTGAAGCTCCTTCACGGTGATGCCTCCTAGACGCTACTGGATGCACCCCTTCTAGTTGCCACCGTGGCTGCTTTCTTGTGGGCCGTGTGTGTGTGCAGCCTGGAGCTAGCAGCTGGACCGTGAGTGCTGCAAACCGTGTGCACCCCTCCAATAACAAGCCAAAATCAATTCTTCATTTTCTCACTCCGTGACAGCTCACCATTTCTCTGGACCGTGTGCTTCAATGTGGGCCCCTCTTCCAAAATTAATTTTCCAATGGACCTTAGCTATTACAAATTCAAGAAAAATATTTATCAACACACAGAATAAATAAATGCAGTGCCAGTTCTTCTAAGCAAACTGTGTGAATGTTTTTCCAAATGTCCCAAATTATTATCCAATAATTTCCCTATAATTAATAATGCAAATAATTAGCTCAAATAATTCAAATTAATTAAAATTTGAATTTCCGATCAAATTAAGCACAATTGGTGAAAACGGGAAAATATCGGACATTTAAGCACAATTCCCTGATTAAATCCGGTACAATAAACTAAGTGAAATTGAGAAAATATTGACTCATCAATTGTTCAACAAGTTTGTGGCGCCGTTTTTCGGTGTTCATAAATTTCTCATCAAGTTTTTGGTGCCGTTGCCGGGGACTCGTGGTTTAACTAGTTCATTTGTGTGATTATTGATTATCTTTGACTTGAATTTTGAATTTTGAATTTTGAATTTCTGTTTTTTATTTTTTCTGTTTTTATTTTTTCAGTTTTCTGTTTTTATTTTATCTTCTTATCTCTGATCTTATATCTTCTTTTATATCTTTTTGTGCTAACCAATTTTTCTAGGGTTTTGTTTTCTTGTGTATGCAGGAAGCAATCCGAACTAGAAGCAAGAAAACTGCAAAACCTCTTCTTGAAGGTTTAGACGAGAGTAGACGGAGGAGAAGAATCCGTACATCTAGAGAACTTTTTCCTCCTCCGGAAACTCTGTTACAACCATCACCACAAGGTTCTAACCATAGCACTAAAAATATGGAGAATAATAATGCCAGAAGAACTCTTGCAGATTATACAAATATAGCTGGACCTCAACATTTTAACAGCATAGCAAGACCAAGGGTCAATGCAGTCAAAATGGAGGTTAAGCCAGCATTAATCCAACTGGTGAAGAGTAATCAATTTAATGGGTTGTCTCACGAAAGCCCATATGAGCACCTCACAACTTTTAATGAAATCTGCAACACGGTGAAAATAAATGGGGTGCCGGATGAAGCAATCAAACTTAGCTTGTTTCCATTTTCACTAGGAGGCAACGCTAAGCTTTGGTTAAATTCTTTTCCAGAAGAAAGCTTTACAGAGTGGGAAGTAGTGGTGACCAAGTTCCTAAAAAAATACTTTCCACAATCAAAAGTAAATAAAGGAAAGCAAGAGATTTCATCATTCAGGCAAGGCATGGAAGAATCACTGGGGCATGAATGGGACAGGTATAAAAGCTTATTAAGAAAAACACCCACGCATGGCTTTGATGATGTGCAAGTAGTCCTAACCTTCCTTGGAGGTCTTGGTCCACAAACCAAGATGATGCTTGACGCGTCAGGAGGAGGAAATATCAAATGGAAAACTCCAGAGGAAGCTACAGAAATCATTGATAATATGGCTACTAGTGACAATGACCTAAACAGTGAAGGAGGAGTTTCTAGTCAGAAGGAGTTGCTATAATCAAATGAGGCCCTACTTATTCAAAATAAAATTATTTCTCAGCAAGAAGTAATTATGAAAATTTCTCAATTACAACAAGAAATACAAAATGTTTCAATGGTTAAATGGTAGCAGCAAAAATGGCAAAGGCAATTTACTCCATCTGAGAGGACAACAAAACTTGACGAGACTTTCCAACAGTTTTTGAAGACGAATGCATCTTATTGTAAGAATGTGGAAGTTGCTTTTGAAAAAATGAAGATCCATATTGAGCGAATAGTTGACAAGATGAAAAATGGTAATTTCAGAAAGGAGTGTAAGACTATTGTAACCAGAAGTGGTAAGGTGTTAGAGGAGAGAAAAAAAGAAAGAGAGGAGAAAGAAAATGAGAGTGAAAAAGAAACATATGAGTGTAAAGAAGGAGTTGCGAGAGAGAAAAAAAAAGAAGAAGAAGATGAGAAGAAAGAAAAAAAGAGAGAGAAGAGAGAAATGAGAGACAAAAAGAAAAAGAGTTTGAAAAACCACTTCCTTATCCAAAGAATTATTCAAGGAAGGAGAAAGAAAAGCAGTTGGAAAGATTCATGGAGTTGTTTAAGAAGCTGGAGATTACTATACCATTCTCTGAAGCATTGCAACAGATGCCATCATATGCAAAGTTTTTGAAGGAACTTCTTACAAAGAAAAACAAGTACATTGAAAAAGAAACTATCAAGGTACAGGGTAATTGCAGTGCAATCATACAGAAATTACCTCCTAAGCTTAAAGATCCAGGAAGCTTCACTATTCCATGCACCATAGGAGACTTGGAAGTTGGAAGAGCATTGATTGATTTGGGAGCTAGCATTAATTTAATGACGTTATCCATGTGTAGAACAATTAAGGGTTTGGAAATCAAACCAACCAGAATGGCTCTTCAACTGGCGGACAAGTCTGTTAAATATCCATATGGAGTGGTTGAAGACGTTTTAGTGAAGGTTGACAAATTTGTATTCCCAGTAGATTTTATTGTAATGGAGATGGAAGGGAATAGTGATGTGCCTATCATTCTTGGGAGACCTCTTATGAAGACTACTAGAGTTTTAATTGATGTAGAGAATGGTAAGCTTAAATTGAGAGTTGATGATGAAGAAGTCACTTTTGATGTATCCAAGGCCATGACATATCCAAATGATGATAAAGCATGTTTTCAATTTGATGAACTTGATGAAGTTTGTATGGTTCAAGAAAGGATGGTACGGTATGTTTCTCCACTAGAGAAAACTCTTACTGATGATTGTGAAGATTTAGATGATGAAGAAGAGAAATTAATTGATGAATGTCTGATGGACTTGGAAACATTGAAAAAGAGTCCAGTGGAAGATCCAATATTTGAAATAATTGATAAGGAAGAAGTCAAAGCAAAGACGCTAGAATTAAAAAGATTACCAGCACATCTGAAATATGTTTTTCTAGAAGAAGATGGAACAAAGCCAATCATCATCAGCAACTCTTTATCTCTACAAGAAGAAGAACAGTTGATAGAAATTCTGAAAGCTAACAAAGAAGCAATTGGGTGGTCAATCTCAGATCTTAAAGGTATTAGCCCAACTTATTGCATGCATAAGATCTTTATGGAAGAGGATTATAAACCGAGTGCTCAACCACAGAGAAGGTTAAATCCTGTAATGAACGAGGTGGTTAGAAAAGAAGTGTTGAAACTGTTAGAAGCTGGTACCATCTATCCAATCTCTGACAGTGAATGGGTGAGTCCAGTACAGGTGGTTCCAAAGAAAGGTGGGATGACAGTAATTCATAATGATAAGAATGAAGTTATTCCTACTCGGACAGTTACTGGATGGCGTATGTGCATTGATTACAGGAAGCTAAATAAAGCCACTAGGAAGGATCATTTTCCTCTTCCTTTCATGGACCAGATGTTAGAATGATTATCAGGTCAAGCTTTTTATTGTTTTCTAGATGGATACTCTGGATACAATCAAATTGTGGTAGATCCAAAAGACCAAGAGAAGACGGCCTTTACTTGTCCTTTTGGTATCTTTGCTTATAGAAAGATGCCATTTGGATTATGTAATGCTCCAACTACATTTCAAAGGTGTATGCAGGAAATTTTTGCAGATCTCTTAGAAAAATGCATTGAAGTATTCATGGATGATTTTTCAGTTTTTGGAAATTCTTTCCAAAGGTGTTTGGCTAATTTGAATACTGTTTTTAAAAGATGTGTTCAGACAAATCTTGTTCTTAATTGGGAGAAATGTCATTTCATGCTAACTGAAGGAATTGTGCTGGAACATAAAATTTCTGCTAAAGGAATTGAGGTAGATAAAGCTAAAGTAGAGGTCATTGAGAAACTGCCTTCACCAACAAATGTAAGGGGGATTAGGAGTTTTCTCGGTCATGCTTGGTTTTATAGAAGATTCATTAAAGATTTCTCAAGAATTGCTAAACCATTGAGTAATCTTTTGATGAAGGATGCTCCTTTTGTGATGAATGAAGAATGTTTGAAAGCTTTTGACGTATTGAAGAGCAAATTAGTGTTAGCTCCAGTAATTGTAGCTCCAGATTGGAATAAAAATTATGAATTAATGTGTGATACAAGTGATTATGCAATAGGAGTTGTTCTTGGCCAGCGAAAAGAACAAATTTTTCATCCAATTTATTATGCCAGCAAAGTTTTGAATGATGCTCAGTTGAATTATGCTACCATAGAGAAATAATTTCTAGCTATAGTGTATGCTCTACAGAAATTTAGACCTTATCTTATTGGGTCTAAGGTGATTATCTATACAGATCATGCAGCTATCAAATATTTGTTGACAAAGCCAGATTCTAAGCCACGTCTGATTAGATGGGTACTACTATTGCAAGAATTTGATGTGGAAATTCGTGATAAGAAAGGAAGTGAGAACTTGATTGCTGATCATTTGTCACGGCTAGTCAACAAGGAGGTCACTAGCAAGGAATCAGAAATCTGGGAATCTTTTTCAGATGAAGCACTCATGTATATTCAGCAGAGGCCATGGTTTGCTGATATGGCTAATTTTAAAGCTGCAAGGGTCATGCCAGAAGATTTAACTTGGCAACAAAGAAAGAAATTTTTGCATGATGCCAAGCAGTTTGTCTGGGATGATCCTTATTTGTTCAAGATTGGAGTAGATAATCTTCTGAGGAGATGTGTGACAAATGAAGAAGCAGAAGGAATTCTCTGGCATTGTCATGCTTCACCTTATGGAGGACATTTTAATGCAGGAATTTCATAATGTGGTAGCTTGGCCAGAAGAGCAGATACAAGGAGGCAGAGCTGAAGCAGCTGAAGCTTCAGCTATGGAGATGGAGGAAGAAGATGATGAAGCGGATGATGATGACGAATTTAAGGATGCTGCAGATGAAGAAGAAGAAGAGGATCCAGATGACAGCTTAGATTGATGGGGAGCTGAGATAGCATTTACTGATGAATGCTATCATGACTACAGCAGGACTTATGCTTTTATTTGTTTTTGTGTTCTGAACTTAATTACTGTTGTTTTAGAATAGGGTTTGATGTACTCAATTGGAAACTTTGTTTGTCATGATGGTTTGCCTATAATTGTGATTGTTTGATAAGTAATGCTTGATGATACTGATAACGGTTGAAAAACCGTTATTTTTATGCTTAAATTTGATACCAAAAGCAACCTTTAAGACTTAGAAACTAGCTTGAACTCATATTTTTGCTTTAGTTTTGAGAATAAGAGAGTTGAAAGTGAATTTAATGGTTTTGTGCAAGATTCCCTTGATTTTGTAGGCTAATTGAATGATTTGAAAGAAGAATTGAAATACCGAATGATTGGAGTGCTGAAAAGTCAACCAGAAACCAGAAAAGTCAACCAGTCAACCAGAAAAGTCATCCCGTCAACCAAAAAAGTCAACCAGTCAACCAGAATGCTGAAAAACCAACCAAAACGCAGAAAAAGTCTGACCGAGTGGCGCTGAGCGGAAAAATACCGCTGAGCGGCACTTTTCGGGTGCCGAAATCACCGCTGAGGGGCAAAACAGCAGCTGGGGGGCAAAATGGATCATGCCCTAGTACCGCTCAGCGGTAAAATACCGCTAGCGGTAAAATACCGCTAGCGGTAAAATACCGCTAGCGGTAAAATATCGCTCAGCGGTAAAATATCGCTCAGCGGTAAAATACCGTTGAGCGCCATTCTAAGTGGGTTTGGACCGGTTTTCTTTTGTTTTTATGGGCTTGGACTTGTTTTATGTTATTTTTATGCCCTATTTAAGGACTTGCACGTCCTAGGGTTTGTATCTTTGGCTGGGAGGAAGCAGAAACACACTTTTCACCCCTTGGGGGTAGATTGGGAGATGGTGACAGCTCTCCTCTTCTCTTTCTCGGGTTTTTCTATCTCTTTCATTCTTTCATTATTGTTCATCTAGGTTCACCATGAATATGGTGAACTAAACCTTGTATGCTTGTTGGGGAATCAATGTAATCTTTTGAAGCTCTCATATATGGAATTTGTTTTTACATCTTATATTTAAGACCTGTGCTTTCTTTCATCATTAGTTAGGGTTTTTCCTCTTTGCTTAATGCTTGCGTTGTTTAACTCATTCGATGCATGATTATTGGTTTTGTCGATACGGGCACGTACGGGGAAGTCTAGATCTAGGGAATCTCTCCCAATATTATATTGGTTGTCGTTAAGCTCCTGCACTTGATGAACTAATTATTAGGAATGCTAGGAATTGTATGAACTCGTAATTAGGGAGAAGCCTTCTTGAAAGGTACTTTAGAGAGTGGCATTAACAATGATGATTTGAATGTTGAATTCCTAAAATATATGAGAGTGGATAAGATGAAATTGACCCCCAACAACATATTCATACATATATTTCATTGAAAGTGTTTATCTTTTGCTTTTGCCATTGATCAAAACTTCATGCATACATGTTTATTTTCGTCTTTTGCATATAAAAATCCAAATATTTCGTCCTTAAGTCTTAGCTAATCAACAAACCACACAACTAAACTAGGCCGTGAGTCCTTTGGGAAGCACGATACTTGGTCTTACCAAGTTTATTACTTGAACGATTCGGTCATACTTGCCGATTGTAAAACAAGTTTGTGACATCATATTTTGGTGATCATAAATTTGTGCATCAAGTTTTTGGCGCCGTTGCCGGGGACTCGTGGTTTAACTGGTTAATTTGTGTGATTATTGATTATCTTTGACTTTAATTTTATTTTTTTGTTTTTATTTTTTGTTTTTATTTTATTTTATTTTATTTTATTTTATTTTATTTTGTTTTATTTTATTTTATTTTATTTTATTTTATTTTAGTTTATTTTATTTTGTTTTCTGTTTTTATTTTTTTTTTCGTTTTCTGTTTTTATTTAATTTTATTTTTTTTTCTGTTTTCTGTTTTCATTTTTCTATTTTATGTTTTTATCTTCTATCTTGCTATCTTTTATCTTCTTATCATTTATTCTTTGTATCTTCTCTATCTTTTTGTGCTAACAAATATTTTCTAGAGTTTTGTGCCTAATGCTTGCAGGATGCAATTCGGTCAAGAATTTGACTATATGGGCACTCAATTCTTCCAAGGTCAACAAAGAAAGCAAGAGATCTCATCTTTCAGGCAAGGCATGGAGGAATCACTAGGTCATGCATGGGACAGATATAAAAGCCTATTAAGAAAGACTCTCACGCATGGATTTGACGAAGTGGAAGTAGTCCTAATCTTCCTTGGAGGTCTTGGTTCACAAACCAAGATGATGCTTGACGCCTCAGCTGGAGGAAATATCAAATGGAAAACTCCAGAGGAAGCTACAGAAATCATTGAAAATATGGCTACAAGTGATAATGAATTAAACAGTGAAAGAGGAGCTCCTATTCAACAAAAAGGAGTTCTACAGTTACAAACCAATGATGCCTTGCTTGCACAGAACAAGATACTAACTCAACAATTGGAGAATCTCACAAAGATACTTGCACAACAGCCAAAAGAGTTAAAGACTGTTGCACAGGTTCAATCTCAATTGTGTGAATTATGTGGAGGCGACCATATCAATGGTCAATGTGCCTTTCCAGCAGAAGCCGTGGAGGATGTGAATTACATGACCAATCAATACCGTCAAGGGAACTACAATCAAGGGTGGAAACCACACCCAAGCATTGGTCAAGGGCAAACTAGGCAAGCTGGTCAATTTAATAAGCAGCAACAACAACCCACCTTATGGCAGCAGATTTCTATGCTTAATGAAAGGTCCATGAGGATGGAAGACACTCTTAATAATTTCATACAGAAAACTGAGTCTACCCAAAAGAGCACTGAAGCTGCTATCAAGAATTTGGAGATTCAGATGGGTCAGATTACCAAGCAATTGGAAGAAAGGCATGACAAAAATTTTTGGGCTAATACTGAGGTTAACCCCAGGGAAGAGTGTGAAGTGCTAGTGAGTGTAAATGTTGAAAAAGTTGAGTTGGAAAAAGAAGAGAGAGAAGAGAGAAAAGAGAGAGAAGAGAAAGAAGAAGAGAAAATTTGTGTGAAGATTGAGAAAGTGAGTAGAAAAAGAAAAGAAAAAAAGAAAGTGAGAGAAAAGAAAAAGAGGACGAGAGAAAAAAAGAAAGAATCATATGAAAAACCTCATCCTCATCCAAAGAAGTATCATAGGAAGGAAAAGAAATTTAAGTGCCTCATGGAAATCTTCAAGAAATTGGAGATTAAAGTTCCTATGGTTAAGACATTGCAACAGGTTCCTGGTTTGATCAAATTTCTGAAGAAATTCAGTAGAAAGAAGAAAAAGAAGATGGAACATCAGCTTTATTGGGTCAAGCTAGTGACGTTAAAAGAGCGCTTGCTGGGAGGCAACCCAGTGATTTAAGAACTTTTAATTTTTTGTTTGGTGATGTAATTTTGAACTTTTGGGTATTTTTGTTTTTGTTATAAGTTTGTTACAGGGTTTACATATACTGATGGATGTTAGGCGGAAGAGTATCTACTGAAGGATACTATCTTTGTATACACCTACTGATGGGTGTTGGTAAGAAAGATTTGCATCTACTGAAGGGTGCTGGAGGATTTTGGGTCAGGCTCGTGACGTTAAACAAGCGCTACCTGGGAGGCAACCTAGTTGATTGATTTTATTTGTATTGTTTGTTTTGATTCTACTTTAGTTGCATGATAGGGATTGAATGTTTGAGTGATTTGAGAAATTAATTGCAGGGAGCAAGTGAGGGGCATGAGTAGAAGGCACCTAGGGTAAGCTAGGAAGAAGAAAAGCACAACACGAAAGTGCTGCTGAGCGGCAAATTGCCGCTGAGCGGTGGTATCGTAAAAGGGGCTTAGGTTGCCCCTTAGCGGAACCCGAGCCCATTAGGGTATTTTTATACCCTAAGTCACGCTTTGGCCTCTATTTTTAGATTCTTCTCTGCACACACACTCCTAAACATTTTTCCAAAGGTTCTCTACATTTTTCCTTTCATTCCTCTTTAGAAAATCTCCCTTCCACTCACTTTCTCACTAGTTTTCCATCTAAGTTTGGGGTTGGGAGAGAGCATCATTGATGGGGCTGAGTTTTTCAAAGCACTAGAGTAGGATTTGTTTTATCAATCACTTATGTTTTTAGAATAGGATTTGATGTACTCAATTGGAAATTTTGTTTGTTATGATGGTTTGCTTATGATTGTTGTTTGATAAGTAATGCCTGATGATGCTTTGATATTGATTGATGTTGAGAATGTGCACATTATATGCTTATACAGGTGGTTCACAAGCATTGTGAACAAATGCAAGATGTTGTGATTGTGATTATGATTCTAAGTAGGATGTTATATGTGGAATGTGAATGAGCTTATATGTGAGGTTTTGAGCTCCAGAGTTGTTATTGTTGAATACTATTACTGTGAAAGCATGAAACATTTTGCCCAGGTTTTCTATGATTGAATTACTTGCTGGTTTGCATCATATGATCAAGGCCATTTGTTGATAACCCTTCTATTAGCCAAATTCATAAATTGAGCCCAGTAAAAGAGAACACTATGTGTTATATCCTTTGAACCTCTAGCCTTGAACATGATTTGAAAACCCTTGTTGAAAAGCGTTACCTTGAGTTAAGTAGAAAATATTTTGTGGTATTGACAAATGTTCAAGTTTGGGGTTGTTGGAAAATAGAAAGGGAAATTGAAAGCATTGAGCTAAGAACTAATAATTAAGTATGTGAAAAGAAAAAGAAAAAGAGAAAGAAAAGAAAAGAAAAAGCAAAGCTCAATGCAAAAGAAAGTTGGGAATAAATAAGAATGATTGTGTTTATATGTTTCTCTTAACTCAAGGGTTTTGTGATCTAGAAAAACCAAGTTTCTTGTTAGCCCAGCCACGTTATAAGCCATAGAAAAGTCCTTGTGATGATGCTTGCTAGTAAGTGTTTTTGATTGTGGTTAAATGAAAGGCAAAGTTGATTCATGTGACATTGTAATAGTAGAGTGAATGAGTGAATATCTCCTATACACTTATGTGTTTGAGTGAAACCCTTTATCTAGTGAGGATAGATTTCATGAACACATAAAAACATCTTTGCTTAGTTAATTGATCATTCATGAAAATAGCATTTGTTGGATAGTATGTGTTTGAGTGATCACTAAAAGCATGTGCACATCTTGATTGAAGTCTTGATGATGAGCTAAATTGAGGATTTACTTGTCTTGAAAGAAGGATTTTTGAATGTGGTGAACCATTATATGGATTGATGGAAGATTGAGTTACATCTTGTTTGCTTGAGGACAAGCAAAGTTTTAAGTTTGGGGTTGTGATAACGGTTGAAAAACCGTTATTTTTATGCTTAAATTTGATACCAAAAGCAACCTTTAAGACTTAGAAACTAGCTTGAACTCATATTTTTGCTTTAGTTTTGAGAATAAGAGAGTTGAAAGTGAATTTAATGGTTTTGTGCAAGATTCCCTTGATTTTGTAGGCTAATTGAATGATTTGAAAGAAGAATTGAAATACCGAATGATTGGAGTGCTGAAAAGTCAACCAGAAACCAGAAAAGTCAACCAGTCAACCAGAAAAGTCAACCAGTCAACCAGAATACTGAAAAACCAACCAGAACGCAGAAAAAGTCTGACCGAGTGGCGCTGAGCGGAAAAATACCGCTGAGCGGCACTTTTCGGGTGCCGAAATCCCGTTGAGGGGCAAAACAGCAGCTGGGGGCAAAATGGATCATGCGCTAGTACCGCTCAGCAGTAAAATACCGCTGAGCGCCATTCTAAGTGGGCTTGGACCGGTTTTCTTTTGTTTTTATGGGCTTGGACTTGTTTTATGTTATTTTTATGCCCTATTTAAGGACTTGCACGTCCTAGGGTTTGTATCTTTGGTTGGGAGGAAGCAGAAACACACTTTTCACCCCTTGGGGGTAGATTGGGAGATGGTGACAGCTCTCCTCTTCTCTTTCTCGGGTTTTTCTATCTCTTTCATTCTTTCATTATTGTTCATCTAGGTTCACCATGAATATGGTGAACTAAACCTTGTATGCTTGTTGGGGAATCAATGTAATCTTTTGAAGCTCTCATATATGGAATTTGTTTTTGCATCTTATATTTAAGACCTATGCTTTCTTTCATCATTAGTTAGGGTTTTTCCTCTTTGCTTAATGCTTGCGTTGTTTAACTCATTCGATGCATGATTATTGGTTTTGTCGATACGGGCACGTACGGGGAAGTCTAGATCTGGGGAATCTCTCCCAATATTATATTGGTTGTCGTTAAGCTCCTGCACTTGATGAACTAATTATTAGAAATGCTAGGAATTGTATGAACTCGTAATTAGGGAGAAGCCTTCTTGAAAGGTACTTTAGAGAGCGGCATTAACAATGATGATTTGAATGTTGAATTCCTAAAATATATGAGAGTGGATAAGATGAAATTGACCCCCAACAACATATTCATACATATATTTCATTGAAAGTGTTTATCTTTTGCTTTTGCCATTGATCAAAACTTCATGCATACATGTTTATTTTCGTCTTTTGCATATAAAAATCCAAATATTTCGTCCTTAAGTCTTAGCTAATCAACAAACCACACAACTAAACTAGGCCGTGAGTCCTTTGGGAAGAACGATACTTGGTCTTACCAAGTTTATTACTTGAACGATTCGGTCATACTTGCCGATTGTAAAACAAGTTTGTGACATCATATTTTGGTGATCATAAATTTGTGCATCAAATACTTTGATATGGATTGATGTTGAGATGTACATTATACAGGTGATTCACAAGCGTTGTGAACAAATGCATGATATTATGATGGTGAAAGCAGGATGTTTATGTTAAATGTGAATGAGCTTATGTGTGAGGTTTTGAGCTTCAGAGTTTTTTGTGATTGAATGCTATTCCATTGGAAAGATGAATGACTTTGCCCAGGTTTTCTATGATTGAATTACTTACTTGTTTGCATCATATGATCAAGGCCATTTGTTGGTAACCCTTATATTAGCCAATTTCATGATTAGCCACTAAAAGAGAACACTATGTGTTCTATCCTTTGAACCCTTAGCCTTGAACATGATTTGGAAACCCTTGTTGAAAAGCTTTACCTTGAGTTAAGTAGAAAATATTTTGTGGTATTGATAAATGTTCAAGTTTAGGGTTGTTGGAAAATAGAAAGGGAAATTGAAAGCATTGAGCTAAGAGCTAAGAATAAGAATGTGAAAGAGAAAGAAAAGAAAAGAAAAGAAAAGAAAAAGCAAAGCTCAATGCAAAGGAAAGTTGGGAAAAATAAGAATGATTGTGTTGATATGATTCTTTTAACTCAAGGGTTTTGTGATCCAGAAAAACCAATTTTCTTGTTAGCCCAGCCACATTATAAGCCATTGAAAAAGTCCTTGTGATGATGCATGCTTGTGAATTTATTTGATTGTGGTTAAATGAAAGGAAAAGACAATTCATGTGACATTGTGATAGTAGAGTGAATGAGTGATTACCTCTTATACACTTGTGTTTGAGTGGAACAACTTACCTAGTGAGGAAATATTCATTGAGCACATGAACATCCATGTTTAGTTGATTGATCATTCATGAAAAATAGCATTTGTTGGATATTAAGTGACTTTGTGAACACCAAAGCATGTGTACATCTTGATTGAAATCTTTGTCATGAGTTTGATTGAAGTTTACTTACCTTGAAAAGAAGATTTTTGAATGAGTGAACCATTATAAGGTTTGGTAGAAGATTGAGTTACATCTTGTTTGGTTGAGGACAAGCAAAGTTCTAAGTTTGGGGTTGGATAACAGTTGAAAAACTGTTATTTTCATGCTTAAAATTGATACTAAAAGCAACCTTTAACACTTAGAAACTAGCTTGAAATCATGCTTTTGGTCATATTTTTAGAAATAAGAGAGCTGAACAGGTTTGTGCTTGATTTCAGTATTTTTGTGCAGGTTTTAAGGTGAATTTGGTGAAAGAAGTGAAGAAGGACAGAGATGGAATCAGAAAAGACATCAAAAAGTGCAAAAGGAGAAGCCGCAACTGCCGCTCAGCAGCAGTTTACCGCTGAGCGGCACTCAGGCAGTCACGTTGGATCCGCTGAGGGGTGAAAAGGCCGCTGAGGGGAGAAAAACAACTCACGCACTTACCGCTGAGCGGTAGTTTACCACTGAGCGGCACTATTTTTGGGCCTGGGCCTAATTTTCTGTAATTTTAAAATAGTATATAAGCTTTAGGACGTCCTAGGGTTTGTTGTATCTTTGGCAAAGACGAAGCAAACACTCTCTTTTCCATCCCTTGAAGGAAGATCCTGGATGCTCAGCCTACCTCCTCCTCTTTCTAGGGTTTTATCTTTCATTCTTTCGTTATTGTTCATCTAGTTTCACCATGAATATGGTGAACTAAACCTTGTATTGTTGTTGGGGAATCAATGTAGTCTTGTGAAACTCTCATATATGGAATTTGATTTAATGTCTTATCTTAAGATATATGCTTTCTTTCATCTTTAGCTAGGGTTTTTCCTCTTTGCTTATTGCTTGCTTTGTTTAACTCATTCATGGCCATGATTATTGATTTTGTCGATACGGGAACGTACGGGGAAGTCTAGATCCGGGGAATTTCTCCCAATACCATATTGGTTGCCTTTAAGCTCCTGCACTTTAAGAACTAATTACTAGGAATGCTTGGAATTGTATGAACTCGTAATTACGGATAGGCCTTCTTGCAAGGTGATTTAGAGAGTGGCATTAGCATTGATGATAAGAATGATGAATTCCTAAAAATATATGAGAGTGGATAAGATGAAATTGATAACCCCAACAACATACTCATCCATCTAATTCATTGAAGTGTTTGTATTCTGTTTTTCTCCATTGATCAAATTCATGCATACATATTTAATTACTGTCTCTTGCATTTAAACCTACAATCAATTTGTTCTTAAGTCTTAAATAATCAACAAATCACATAGCTAAACTAGGCCGTGAGTCCTTTGGGAAAACGATACTTGGTCTTACCTTGTTTTATTACTTGATACGATTCGGTCACACTTGCCGATTGTTCAACAAGTTTGTGGCGCCGTTTTTCGGTGTTCATAAATTTGTCATCATATACTGCTGATTTTTATGCTGAGAACAATATGGCTCATCCTCCGACTTTTGAGAGTTCTCTTTGGGAACCGGTTCCACCTACTAAGGATGATATTCATTGCGTTCTCACCTCTGGACTGATAAATTTGCTGCCTAAGTTTCATGGTTTTATAGGTGAATGCCCACATAGACATTTGGAGGAATTCCATATCATCTGCTCTTCAATGAAGCCTCCACATGTACCGGTTGATCACATGTTATTAAAGGAATTTCCACAATCATTACAAGGAGCAGCAAGGGATTGGCTTTATTGTCTTCCTTCAGGGTGTATCACTTCTTGGGAAGATCTTAAGCGATTGTTCTTGGATGAATTATTCCCTGCTCGGTATGGTTACAACAATAATCTTGGAACGAATGACACTAACTTGGGATGGCAGGATACCCCACAACAACATCATTATCAAGAACCACCAGTCCAGCGATACCAGAGTCAGCATTATGATGCTCCTGCCCAAATAGCTCCTCAGCCTTCTACTTCCGAGCCTACATTGAAGGAGTTATTGAGGCAGATGACCATGCAGAACATTCAGTTTCAGCAAGAAACCAGAGCGACCATTCAGAGCTTGAATGACCAAATAGGGCCAATGGCCACACAACTTAATCAGGAACAGTTTCAAGATGTCAGTGCCATCGACATAGGAGATGAGGAACAGAGTCATGAGTTTACTACTACGCCACCTACTTTCCTACCGCCCTATGTCCCTACTCTTGCATCTGAGGAGACTGATGAAGATTTTAAGGAACAGGCAGATATGAGCAAATTTTTTGAGATAGGTAGACCATCATCATCTTCCACCACTCTTCCAATCTTTAGGGAAGTGGAGGTAAACATACCTCAATTTGATTATGTTGATGATTATGTTGTTGAGGGGTATGTTGATGATTATATTGTTGATGAGCATGCTTTTCATTTCCACTCTTTGCATGATGAGAAACAACTTTTGCCATCCTATTTGAATACTTCTTATCCATGCATTGAACATGAATCTGAGCATGTTGTTGATATTGTTTCTAAAATTGAAAGTGATTCATGTTTTGAGAGTACAATTGAGGTTCAGTCTGATAAATTGGGATTGGGTGTTATACCTCTGCTTGTCATTTCTTTGGAGCCACATTGCAATAACCCTATTGCAGGAGGTACACAAGAATTTGACCAACATGCACCCACAGTGGAAAACAAAGGTGCTAACACTCACAAAAGCTTCAACATCAGTAGGCACCTGCTGAACCCACTCATCAACAATCACTTCTTCTTAGATCCAACTGTGGAAGACATTTCCCTGCTTGATCAAATATGGAGGATGAAGCAATTCTTCCTCAAAACTTCCTTGCTGGATCCAGAGGTGGAAAATATCTCCCTGCAAGTCCAAAATTGGCAACTGCCACCATGACCAGGGGAGTTTTCTTTCTCTCTTCTCCCCCTTTCCCTACTTTTATTGCACTTGTCCATGATCTATTGACTGTTATGATTTCTGATCTTATGCTTATGACACATTGAGGACACTGTGTAGTTTAAGTGTGGTCTATTGGGGGAGATTTTTATTTTTCTTCGTTTGTTTTTGTTTTCTTGATTAAATTTTTTCTTTTCTAGGTTGTTTTTGTTGTGTCTTGTGTACAGTTTTGCATGTTTCTCATAATTTCTGGACTTTGTTTAGTTTGTAGACTTGACCTTCACTTCATTGATACTTGGCTTGAAATCTTTGCTTTTCTTTGCTTGGGAAGATGATTATGATGTTTGAGAGGTTGAATTGATTGTGACACAAATGCCCTGTGTGAGATTTGAGCCACTTGATGTTCTTTCTTGTGTGTGATACGTCTCTTGATTGCTTGTGCATATGCCTTGGCTTGACTCTTGTTGATAATTCTTGATTGATATGCATGTTTGGAAGTGAAAAAGGCATTTTTGTTCTTGAGCCTCACTAGCCAAATAAGCTTACCTTGTTCTAATCTTTTGATAACCCCTTTTGAGCCTATACTTTCCTCATTTCTTTGTTTTGAAGCTCATACACTAGCCCTAAGTGAAAAACCATGATCACCTTAACCTTAGGGAATTTTGGAGCTTTGGAAATGTTTTGGGAACAAGTGTGGTCTTCCTAGGGATTCATATGAATTGGCTAGTTGGTTCCTCTTCTTGTTTTGTGTTCAGAAATATGATTTATATCTTGTCTCTTACAATTGTGTGCTAAAGAGAGAAAAGAAAGAGACAGGATGAGAAAAAAAAAGTGAGAAAAATGAGAAAAATAAAAAAATTTGTGAATAATGGAGTCAAGAAGAGGATTGAATTAGAGGGTTGGGTGTAATTTGATTGTATTTTTACTTGTTCCCTATTGCTCCTCTATTTCTTTTGGTTTATAGCTTTTTATCCATATTTTATCCTCCCTTGTCCTTGGCCCCATTACATCCATAAAAGACCTTTTGATTTGAACATGCATATGTTTTGAGTGTTGATATTAGAGGTTTGCCAAGTTTGTTGTTGCCTGCTTTCTTGAGTGCATTGAGTTGACATTTCTTACCTGAGACACTTGAGAGAAACACTGATAGTGCATCTGTGAGGTTTTATTACTTTTGATTCACCTCTTGAGCTGATTGATCATTTTGTCATGATTTGAATTGGTTGGATAATTTCTTGAGTATCTGCTTTCTTTGATTCTGAGTTGGATATTGTCTACCTCTTTTCTTTGTCCAGATTTCTTGAGGAATGTGTAATTTTGTTTGTTTCCTTGTGAGTCTTTGTTTTCATTGTGCTGAGTTTGTGTCACTTCCCTGATGTCCTTTGAACTATTCCTTGATTTGCGTCTTGATTTTGTCCAGGAGTGCAAAAGACTAAGTGTGGTCTATTTTGATGAGTCAATATTTTCTTGATTTCACTCAGCTTATTGTGCTAGATTTAATCAGAGAATTGAGCGAGTATGTCCAGTATTTTCCCATTTTTCCTAATTGTGCTTAATTTGATCAGAAATTCTTATTTTAATTAATTTGAATTATCTGAGACTAATTATTTGCATTATTAATTATAGGGAAATTGTTGGATAATATTTGGGACATTTGGAGGTGAAAAGAAAATGCCACATCAATTATAATTTAAGTTAAAATGATTGAGGAGGTGTATGTTTGGAGAGATCAAGAGCTGCACACAGAGATTTTGAGCCCAGCAGAGAAAGCCTTCACACTTCCAACTAACATTAAAGTGGTGTGACGGTGGGAAAAAGAGGGTTGCACGTCCACAAAAGCAAAAGCAGAAGCACGTGAAGGGGTGCTTGGAGAATTAAAGCACGTCTAGCAGCAGCTTTAAAGGAAGCTCACGGCCCAACATGTTTCTTCATTTTCCAGCAGCGTCCAGTAAAGAAGTGTTCCAGCAGAAGCAGAAGGTGGTGACGGATAGTATCTTGGGAGGTGCACACGGAAGCAGCCCAGTAGCACACATCCGAGGGCTTCACGGTTAGGGGAAGCAGGAAGTAAGTTGCCGCCACCTATGAGGAATGTTTTTTTTTTTCTAAGAGAAATGTAGTGTACTAGAAGCTCACGGTCCAGTAGCTTGAATGAAATAGTGAGATGGAGGCAGCAACTGAGAGTTGAATTTGGAGGAAAGATGGACGATGATGTCCAGTAGGATTTAATCTTCTTTCATTTTAAAGGAAGCACATTTATCTTTGCTGGAAGGGCACGCTGCAGCCGCTATTTTTGGCTTGAAGAAGAGAGCCACCGAAAGAGAGGAGAGTATTTCATTCACTTTTTGTAGGAGTAGCATGTTGTTACGGTGATTGGAGAGCGGGGATGGATTGAGTAGAAGTGAAGCAAGCTGGATTAGAATGGAAGGGCAGCAGCACATTGCGTCCGAGAAGAAGAGGGAAGCTGGATGGAAGCACAATGTTGCCACGGTAGGAGAACGCTGTTACGGGAATTTCATGAGGAGAACGTTTTTTTTATTTTGCCTTTTCATTCAATGAAAAGTGCACATGAAGAAGTGCATTCAATTTCTTAGAAGATGGAAGCACGGTGATTTTGATATTTTTTCTTCAAGCTTAAACTAAGAATCTTGAATGCATTAATGGAAGCAGCTTGGTCATTTATTCTATTATGCTTTCTTGTTTGTTGATAAAATTGCATTTTATTTACTAGATAAAGCATAACTTCTTTTATCCAGCATTGATGCGTTTTTTTTATTTATTTTTTTTGCATTTCAATTTGTCACGGAATTTGAGCATTTAATTTTTAAATTCCAAGTTGTATTGAGCATTTAATGTTTTAGCTTAAGTATTGCATTTGAATAGCACACCACATGTTTCTTTATTATCTGTTGCATTTTAATTAGTTCACACATCTTGCTTTAGGAATGTTCGGTTCACTGCTTTCATTCACTTTAATTAGTTTAATATTTTTGTTCACTATGCTGTCTATTCTGTTCGGCTTCTTTATCTTCGTGCATTTCCAATTTCCTCACTTGCTTTAGAGACCGTTCGGTCTTAATGTAGAACCGTTCGGTCTTCGTGTTTTATTAATTTATTTCAGCGTTTTTAATTATGTTTGGTTGTCTTTAATTTCCAGTTTTAATTTTAGTTCATCTGCATTCACAAAACTCTTCACCAACCCCCCACTACGTGTTCGACCTATTGACTTGATTCTCGAACCACTTTTGGTCCTGGAGAGACGACCAAGGAGTCACTTCCTAGCACTATACTGCATTATTTAATGCACATCAAATTTGATGGGCCGCGACAGCCCACATCACTCTCTCTTCCTACCCCAAACTTAGATGGAAAGCTAGTGATAAAATGAGTGAAAGAGAGATTTTCTCAAGAGGGATGAGGGAAAAGTTGTAAAGAACCTTTTGAAAAAGTTTGTAGGAGTGTGTGTAGAGAAAAATCTGAAAAGATAAACTAAAGCGCAACTTAGGGTATAAAAATACCCTAATGGGCTCGGGTTCCGCTCAGGGGCAACCTAAGCCCAATCTGCGACACCACCGCTCAGCGGTAGTTTGCCGCTGATGAGTCAATATTTTCTTGACTTCACTTAGTTTAGTGTGCTAGAATTAATCAGGGAATTGTGCTTAAATGTCCGATATTTTTCCGTTTTTGCTAATTGTGCTTAATTTGACTAAAAATTCTTATTTTAATTAATTTGAATTATTTGAGCTAATTATTTTCATCATTGATTGCAGGAAAAATTTTGGAAATATTTTAGGACATTTGGAAGAAAAATTTATTTGCACACTGTGTTATTTTTGGAAGAAGCTACGCTCCATTCATTTATTTTTAGAGAAAGATGTGCTGATCTGTTTTGGAGGAAGGAGTTTAATTTTTCTGTTGGGCTTCTTGGCTGTGATTTCATATACTGAATAGCAAAGGCAGCAACAACTCCACTCATTCAATTATTCATTCATGGGCCCATGGACAATTCATTTTGATAAGCCAACCAAGGATACGTTGGAAATGTGGTATTCACGGCTGGAAGTTGATCCAATAAGTGGCATCCAACAAAGCACACGTTCACATGGGATTGCAAAATGCTAAGGTGAATTTTATTGAGTTAGTGAAAGTGGTTGGTTCGCATCAGCAGCACATGGTCCAGCAGCTTGGCTTTGGAGGGAGGTGCACACGAAAATTAGAAGTCCAGCACAGCAACACGCGTCAAAGAGGTCCGGACCTGGATTCAGCAGCAAGCGGTGCATCCAGCAGCAGCCACGGCCCAATAGAAGCGGTCCAGCAGTGAGCAGTAAGCGTTGCACACAGCAAAAAGAGAAGCCATCCGGCAATTAGAAGTACAGTTGGCAGGAGAAGAAAGGAGATCATGCGTCCAAGTTCAACTCGCTCCAGCATTTTCCAGCAGCACCCACGGTCCCATTTGTTTGGCACGGTCCAACAACTTTTGGAGATCCAGCTGCCACTTGGGAAAAAGCACACGATGCTTTCATGAGTGGAAGAAGTCCAGCAGCTGATGCGTCTAGAAACTTGGAGGGAGATGTTCGTCCAGACAGCTTCACCGCAGCCCATAACAGCAGCAGCAACACGGAGAAGTCCAGCTGCCATCACAGGGGGTGTGTCCAGCAAGCAGTCCAGCTTTCATCCGCAAGCTTGCAGGGGCGTTCCAGCAGAAGCTTGAGGAGCTCACGTCCAGCCGCCACGGAAGAAGAGCTGGAGAAAGAAAAACACATATGGAGGGTTACGGTTGAGGAAGAGAGCGTGATTGACTTTGGAGGAGAAAGCAGGAGTAGAAGTGGTGCCACGGTAGATTAGAATGGAATAAAAAGAAGTGGAATATGTAGGTATCCGTGCACGGTAATGTAATGCTGGAATGGTTTAATTTCTTTTCTTTATTTTGCTGGAAGAAGTGCTTCGTTATTGGAGAGCTGCCACCAGGGATGAGAGTGAAATGTTGATTCATTGGGAGAAGAGCACATGCGGTGCTTGATTTTGGGAGAGTAACACGCTGATTTTTAAATTGTTTTTAGGTAGGAATAGCTCATTAGTTTTGCTAGAAAGAATAGTATTACGGTGACAGGGAGTAGTCACATCACAATTTGCAATGAAGAACATATTTCATTTTATTACATCTTGGGATAGGGGATACATTAGGTTGATTGATAGGAGAACACAGTACCTTTTATTCACTTTGGAATTATTCACTTTGGAGCTACACACGCTTACTTCTTGTATTTTAATTTATCATGCAACTTGAGCATTTAATTTTACTTCCAAGCTACATTGCGCATTTAATGTTTTAGCTTAATGATACCTTTGAATAGCATTAGAAGTGTTTCTTTATTTTCTGTTGCATTTTACTGTTCAATCTCAGTTTGCTTTTACTGATGCTTCTATTGTTGCATTTAGACTTTAAGTTCATTTGGTGCATTTCAATTAGGTTGCTGTTACGTTTTCTGCGCGTTTACTTTTCCAGAGTTTTATTTTCAAATCCTAATGAATTCTGCATTCTTTTATTTTGGTGTCTTTTACCGTTCGGTTTTTACTGTTTTGAAATTTATTTCAACGCTTTTAATTCTGGTTACATCTTTATTTAATTTCTAGTTTTAATTTATTTCAATTGCATTCACAAAACATTTAAAAATCCCCCCACTACGTGTTCAGACAAATCTTGTTCTTAATTGGGAGAAATGTCATTTTATGGTAAAGGAAGGAATTGTGCTGGGACATAAAATTTCTGCTAAAGGGATTGAGGTAGATAAAGCCAAAGTGGAAGTCATTGATAAATTACCTCCACCAACAAATGTAAGGGGGATCAGGAGTTTTCTAGGTCATGCTGGATTTTATAGAAGATTCATTAAAGATTTCTCCAAAATTGCTAAACCATTGAGTAATCTTCTTATGAAGGATGCTTCTTTTGTGATGAATGAAGAATATTTGAAAGCTTTCGACATATTGAAGAGCAAATTAGTGTCAGCTCCAGTAATTATAGCTCCAGATTGGAATAAAAATTTTGAGCAAATGTGTGATGCAAGTGATTATGCAATAGGAGTTGTTCTTGGCCAGCGAACCGAGCGGATTTTTCATCGAATTTATTATGCCAGCAAAGTTCTGAATGATGCTCAGTTGAATTATGCTACCACAGAGAAAGAATTTCTAGCCATAGTGTATGCTCTAGAGAAATTTAGACCTTATCTTATTGGGTCTAAGGTGATTATCTATACAAATCATGCAGCTATCAAATACTTGTTGACAAAGCTAGATTCTAAGCCACGTCTGATTAGATGGGTACTACTCTTACAAGCATTTGATGTGGAGATCCGTGATAAGAAAGGGAGTGAGAACTTGATTGCTGATCATTTGTCACGGTTAGTCAACAAGGAGGTTACTAGCAAGGAATCAGAGATCTGGGAATCTTTTTCAGATGAAGCACTCATGTATATTCAGCAGAGGCCATGGTTTGCTGATATGGCTAATTTCAAAGCTGCAAGGGTCATGCTAGAAGATTTAACTTGGCAACAAAGAAAGAAATTTTTGCATGATGCCAAGCAGTTTGTCTGGGATGATCCTTATTTGTTCAACATTGAAGCAGATAATCTTCTGAGGAGATCTGTGACAAATGAAGAAGCAGAAGGAATTCTCTGGCATTGTCATGATTCACCTTATGGAGGACATTTTAATGGAAAAAGAACAGCAGCAAAAGTTCTTCAATCAGGTTTTTATTGGCCAACTTTATTTAAAGATGCTCATAATCATGCTAGAAATTGTGATAAGTGTCAAAGATCAGGGACGATCACTAAACGTCATGAGATGCCATTACAAGGCATTTTAGAGGTTGAAGTTTTTGATTGTTGGGGTATTGACTTTGTGGGACCCTTTCCTCCATTTTTCAACAATGAATATATTTTGGTAGCAGTGGATTATGTGAGTAAATGGGTGGAAGCATTAGCTTGTCCTAAAAATGATGCTAGCACGGTAATTAAATTTTTGAAGAAGCAGATATTTTCACGTTTTGGAACTCCAAGAGTGTTGATTAGTGATGGGGGATCTCATTTTTGCAATTATCAGCTAGAAAAAGTACTCAAACATTATGGAGTGAAACATAAAGTAGTTGCACCTTATCATCCACAAACCAATGGACAAGCTGAGGTATCTAACAGAGAAATAAAAAGGATCCTGAAAAAAACAGTGACTTCATCAAGAAAGGATTGGTCACTAAAGTTGGATGATGCTCTTTGGGCTTATAGGACGGCAATGAAGACGTCTATCGGACTATCACCGTTTCAATTAGTCTATGGGAAAGCATGTCATTTGCCAGTAGAGTTGGAGCATAAAGCGTTGTGGGCTTTGAAATTCTTGAATTTTGATCCTTATGAAACTCAAGGCACACGCAGAAGGCAGATTCTGGAGCTTGAAGAAATGCGATTACATGCATATGATTCATCCAAGGCTTATAAAGATAAGATCAAATTCTATCCTGACAGGAAGTTGGTAAATAAAGTTTTTAATCCAGGACAACAGGTACTATTATTCAATTCAAGATTGAAGATATTCCCTGGGAAATTGAAGACAAAATGGTCAGGACCATTTGTAGTAAAAGGAGTGCATCCACATGGAGCAATTGAAATATTTAATCCAGCTGATGATCCACAGAAAAGCTGGGTGGTGAATGGTCAACGTCTCAAGCCTTATTTAGGGGGAGAAGTGCAACATTTGTCCACAATGATGCAGTTGGTTGATCCTTGAAATTTTGGGTCAGGCTCGTGACGTTAAACAAGCGCTTACTGGGAGGCAACCCAGTGTTCTGAATTTATTTACTTTTGTTTTAGAATAGGTTGTGATGTACTCAATTGGAAACTTTGTTTGTTATGATGGTTTGCTTATGATTGTGATTGTTTTGATAAGTAATGCTTGATGATGCTTTGATATGGATTGATGTTGAGATGTGCACATTACATGCTTATACAGGTGGTTTACAAGCATTGTAAACAAATGCAAGATGTTGTGATTGTGATTATGATTCTAAGCAGGATGTTATATGTGGAATGTGAATGAGCTTATATGTGAGGTTTTGAGCTCCAGAGTTGTTATTGTTGAATATTATTACTGTGAAAACATGAATGACTTTGCCCAGGTTTTCTATGATTGAATTACTTGCTTGTTTGCATCATATGATCAGGGCCATTTGTTGGTAACCCTTTTATTAGCCAAAATCATGAATTTAGCCCACTAAAAGAGAGCACTTTGTGTTCTATCATTTGAACCCTTAGCCTTGAACATGAATTGAAAACCCTTGTTGAAAAGCTTTACCTTGAGTTAAGATGAGAATATTTTGTGGTATTGACAAATACTCAAGTTTGGGGTTGCTGGGAAGTTATGAAAGGGAAATTGAAAGCATTGGGCTAAGAGCTAAGAATTAAGTATGTAAAAAGAAAAAGAAAAAGAGAAAGAAAAGAAAAGAAAAAGCAAAGCTCAATGCAAAAGAAAGTTGGGGAAAAGTAAGAGTGATTGTGTTTATATGATTCTCTTAACTTAAGGGTTTTGTGATCTAGAAAAACCAATTTTCTTGTTAGCCCAGCCACATTATAAGCCATAGAAAAGTCCTTGTGATGATGTTTGCTTGTAAGTGTTTTTGATTGTGGTTAAATGAAAGGCAAAGTTGATTCATGTGACATTGTGATAGTAGAGTGAATGAGTGAATACCTCTTATACACTTGTGTGTTTGAGTGAAACACTTTATCTAGTGAGGAAAGATTACATGAACACATAAGAACATCCATGCTTAGTTGATTGATCATTCATGAAAAGTAGCATTTGTTGGATAATATGTGATTGTGTGAACACTAAAGCATGTGCATGTCTTGATTGAAATCGTTGCAATAAGCTTAATTGAGTACTTACTTATCTTGAAAAGGAAGTTTTGAATGTGGTGAACCATTATATGGATTGGTAGAAGATTGAGTTACATCTTGTTTGCTTGAGGACAAGCAAAGTTCTAAGTTTAGGGTTGTGATAACAGTTGAAAAACTGTTATTTTCATGCTTAAAATTGATACTAAAAGCAACCTTTAACACTTAGAAACTAGCTTGAAATCATGCTTTTGGTTATACTTTTAGAAATAAGAGAGCTGGATAGGTTTATGCTTGATTTCAGTGTTTTATGCAGGTTTTAAGGTGAATTTGGTGAAAGAAGTGAAGAAGGATAGAGATGGAATCAGAAAAGATATCAAAAAGTGCAAAAGGAGAAGTCGCAAATACCGCTCAGCGGCAGTTTACCGTTGAGCCGCACTCTGAAACCCACGTTGGCTCCGTTGAGGGGTGAAAAGGTCGCTAAGGGGAAGAAACGACTCACGCACTTACCGCTGAGCAGCAGTTTACCGCTGAGCGGCACTATTTTGGGCTTGGGCCTAATTTTCTGTATATTTTAGAATAGTTGATGGCAACCCCTTTAGGGACTTCCCATCCAAAGAAGTATCAACTTTACTCTAAGACCAAGAAAGGGAAGTTGAATAAAGGACTTAATCTTTTCTTTCTAAGTCTTAGGTAGTTCTTCTTTAACTAAATATCTTTACCTTGTTTTGTAGGCCAAATAATAAAGACTTGGAAACCTATGCTGCCAAGAAGCTTTGCTACTGCTCATCATCAATTAGCCAAGAAGAAACACATTTAACATGTGCAAAATGTGGAACACAAGCAACCGGGTGGCTTCCTTAAGTCAACACCTTTTTCATGAGGAACATGTGGAGCACATGGATGGGAAACAACTACTGCACATTGGAAGTCTGCACGTTTATCATTTGTTGGCTGATGTAGCTTTCATAGCACACTTCCAAGCTCATCTTTGCCTATAAAAAGAGAGCTTATCACTTGTAAATGGAACTTGAATTGAAGTAAAGAAATGCTGCCAATTTCCAGCTTTTACTCTCAAGTTCAACCTTGTGCATTGTTATCTTGCACCTCCTCTAGCTTCTTTCCCCTTTGGAAAGCCTACTGAGCTAGAACTCTACCAAACACAGCCACTCAACACCTCCAGCATATTCACAAACACCTTACGTGCACTCCGTAACTCCACTAATTCATTCAATCCGCTGCCAGTTCTCTGCATTGTGGAGCTTCTTCTGCGCATCCTAGAGTAGCTTCCATCAATTGGTAGTCAGAGCCAGCACGTCCACGCTTGTCTTCAAGAGATAAGCTTCTCTAGTTTGCAAATTTCCAATTCTGTCATGTGCTATTCTGCTGTCATGCTATTTTTGATTTTTTTTTTTCAATTCTGTTTGTCTTAATTCGTGTATGTGATTGCTGTAATTGTGTTTTCACTTTTCCTTAGTGTTTGTTGATCATTTTAAATGGTGAAAATTGTTTGTGTCAGTTCATTCCAGCTTTCAAATTCATTCTCCAATTTTTTCCAGTATTGTGCACAAGTGTTGCCGTGTTTTACTGTTACATTGGTTTAAATCTGTTCCAGCTTTCATTTGGCATTTTAATCTGAGGTTTGATGAATATGTAGTCATCTATTGATCATATAAGGCAGTGAGACAATGTCTAGCCTAATCATATGAGCTATAGCATTGCAAAAAGAAAATTGTTTCTGATTTTCAAAGTCTGCACAGAATTTTCAAAACTGGTGCAATATCCAAAAACTGTTCCAGTGCACATTTTGTTGTTCTTAAGCTTTGAACAAGTTTATTTGATGATGTGAAACATGTTCTAAGCAGTGCCAACCAGTATTAATCACTACAATGCAATAAGCATAGTTGAGTTCCTTAGAAATCTGGTTTCAAGTGCTGTCACAGTTTTCTTTCAATCTTTTTCACCGTGATTGATGTCTTTGATGTGTCTTAGGTGTTTAAAATTCTTCTAGCTAATATTCTGCAGTTAGATCTAGTGTTAGGACTTTCCTAGAGTCATTGTATGTGCTTTCAAATTTTCATTTCCATGCTTTCAAAATCTGGTGCAGTTTAGTAAAAAAAAAAACAAAACGCTGCATAATTAGCAACTCAATCTGTGATTTGGAGCATTTGGCTGTTTCAGTGCAGTTTAACCATTTGCGCAAGTATACTTGACCATTTCAAACTTGTAGTTACTGTTCATGTGGTCATTTTTCAGTCCATATGCAAAATTACCATTCCAAGCATCAAATTTTGTTAAAATTGGAACTCAATCACTTGAAATCTGCTATGGACCTTGTTTAGGCTGTCTAAGTGTTTGCACATATTCCATTTGATGATACAAACTTCTTTGAAGTGTTACTTGCTCATTAGCATCACTGAAATTCATTTTGGATACTGCTGTTCCATTTTTCCAGCCACATTTTTGGTGTAGTTTGCCTTTCTTGGCTGATTTCCACATTTCACAATTCTCAATTTGCAATTTGGATTGGAAAAAGCTGGGAATTTTGTTTTCCAATTAATTTCCAATGCTTAAACAAGTGAAACACAATCAGAAAAAGCAATTAATCCCTGCAATCCAATTTTCATGAATCCAAAACCAAAAAACACCAAAATTTGCTGTTCTTTGTGGCATTTCATGAAACAGTTTGGCATTTTCATCAAACACTTTCACTGCACTTGAATTTGCTCTTTGTTTTTGGGTTTTTCTTGCTTTTATAATTTGTTCTAGACCCTATCTTAAGTTCCTTTTGTGTGCTAGTCTTTATTCCAGCCCCAAAGTGTTTAGAAATCACCTTTTCTTGACTTCCATATTCTGCTGTCATATTACTTCTGCATTCAACTTGGATGCACCATTCTTTTGATCACTCACGGGTTTTTGTGATTCTTGTTTGCTGGAAAATCATATTTTGGTGGAGTTTTAACATCCAGCTAGGCCTTCTCAAAGGGGTAGCATCTTAAGGAGTGGAGATCTTGCTAACATTGCTTCAAGTGGACTTCAAGAGCAATTTCCATTGGCTGTCCAGCACTTCCTTGCAGCAGGAAAACACCACTTTAAAGTTACATTTCATCTCATTTATTTAGTTGTTGCTGCCACACTTGGCTTTGTATACATTCTTTTACACTTCATTGTATAAGTGGCATTCTATCACAGAACCTTTGTGGTTATTTTTTCTTGGTTTTTGAAACTTAAAGTGACTTGGAAAAATGCTTTTCAAGCAATTCCAAGTGCACCTTACAACATTGTAATAGTTTAGTTTCCACTTCTTAGTGTGAAAGTGTGTCAAGTGGCTCCAAGTGTCATTTGCACTTTCACTTAGGGTCGTGTCTCACTCTTTCATTTCTTTATCATCTTTCTTTACTTTTTCCTTGTTGATATTTGTGTTCTAAGTCTCCGTGATAGCTAGGTGCGCTACCATATAGATAAACCTTCATTTGGTTTCTAGGTGCATCGCATTCTTGCATTTAAAAAGTTTTGAAAGATTTTTACCTAGACACTAAGGTAAGAAACAACCAAAGACACTCTGGCTAGGAAGGACAAGGTTCTTAAGCTTGTCCATTTATGACTCACCTCTCCTTCCTGGGAGCTATTTGGTTCATTTTACCTCTAGAATCTTTCTAGAAATCCTTCACAAAAATCAAAAAAAGTTTTTGATGTCTTGTTATAATTCTTATTCGTCTTCTTGTTCATATAAGTCCTCTTGGTCTTCTAGTTTTGATCAATCCATTAGTTTCAAAGAAATTAAAAGAAAACTTGATGAAGCTAGAAGAAGGACTTGTTCCTTTCATGAATTTGATCGGATTGAGGGTGAATTGTATAAACAAGCTAGGGCAAATATTCCATACTTTGATGCGGATATTGGTGCATTAACATACCTAGCTTGGGAAAAGGACATTAATGACATTCATCCCTTTATTGCTAGAAAAAGTAAACTTGAATCCTATTTTCATTCTAGCAATAGTGAATCTTATGTCCTTAGTCTCTACACATCTAGATTTGAAATGCAAGTAAGAGAGTGGTGGGATGAGAGACAATATCATGTTAGGATAGGTAGAAAATCTCCCATTCATAATTGGTCTGAATTAAAATCTTGCATGAGAAAAGAGTTTGTACCTTCAACTATTAAGAGAAACCTCCAATTCTTGAGAGATTACATTGAAGAAGGAAAAATATTTCTTGAAATCTTAAATGATAATGGTTTCCTTATTAGAGAACTAGAATTCAAGATTAACCTTAAGGAGCTGCAAGCTAAGCAAATAGAATTAAAACTAAAAAGAGATGTTGAGAGACAAAGAGGGGAACAAAGGCAAGAAGAAAGAGAGAAAGAAGAGAAAAGAGAGAGAGAAGAAAGAGAGAGAAAAGAAAAAGAGATAAGAGAAGAAAAAGAGAAAAGAGAGAGAAGAGAAGGAGAAAAGAAAAGAGAGGAAGAAAAGAAGAAAGAAGAAGAAAGTAAAAAGAAGGAGCTCTTGCTAATGCTGGCAACTCCTACTCTTACCATTACCATGGAACCTAAAAGGGAAGGGTTCTCATTCTTTACTTCTTTTCCCATTATTGTGCACTCTTCCATTATTAATTTTTCTTTTAAATCAATTGTCATCCCATATTCTGTGCAATCATTTTCCAAATATGGCAATTCAAAACTTGAGTTAATATTACCCTTGTGTAAACAAGTAACTCAAGACAAAAATCAAATAACTTGGGATTGTGGAATTCTCCATTTTTCCACGACTTATTTTCAGAAAAAAATTTTCAAAAATACAAAACTTTTCTTTTGCCTTCTTATCTTTGTTGACATCTTCTTCATACTCATTTTTGCTATATTTTGTAGATATATTTTTGATCCAGGAGGAAAACAAAAACCAAAGTTGTGCTTCTTTCTTTCTTCCCAATTTGAGGACAAATCGTTTTTAAAGAGGGAGGGAATGATGGCAACGTCTTTAGGGACTTCCCATCCAAAGAAGTATCAACTTTACTCTAAGACCAAGAAAGGGAAGTTGAATAAAGGACTTAATCTTTTCTTTCTAAGTCTTAGCTAGTTCTTCGTTAACTAAATATCTTTACCTTGTTTTGTAGGCCAAATAATAAAGACTTGGAAACCTATGCTGCCAAGAAGCTTTGCTACTGCTCATCATCAATTAGCCAAGAAGAAACACATTTAACATGTGCAAAATGTGGAACACAAGCAACCGGGTGGCTTCCTTAAGTCAACACCTTTTTCATGAGGAACATGTGAAGCACATGGATGGGAAACAACTACTGCACATTGGAAGTCTGCACGTTTATCATTTGTTGGCTGATGTAGCTTTCATAGCACACTTCCAAGCTCATCTTTGCCTATAAAAAGAGAGCTTATCACTTGTAAACGGAACTTGAATTGAAGTAAAGAAATGCTGCCAATTTCCAGCTTTTACTCTCAAGTTCAACCTTGTGCATTGTTATCTTGCACCTCCTCTAGCTTCTTTCCCCTTTGGAAAGCCTACTGAGCTAGAACTCTACCAAACACAGCCACTCAACACCTCCAGCATATTCACAAACACCTTACGTGCACTCCGTAACTCCACTGATTCATTCAATCCGCTGCCAGTTCTCTGCATTGTGGAGCTTCTTTTGCGCATCCTAGAGTAGCTTCCATCAATAGTATATAAGCTTTAGGACGTCCTAGGGTTTGTATCTTTGGCTGAGACGAAGCAAACACTCACTTTTCCACCCGTTGAAGGAAGATCTTGGATGCTCAGGCTACATCCTCATCTTTATAGGGTTCTATCTTTCACTCTTTCATTATTGTTCATCTAGCTACACCATGAATATGGTGAACTAAACCTTGTATTGTTGTTGGGGAATCAATGTAGTCTTGTGAAACTCTCATATATGGAATTTGTGTTTTAACATCTTATTTTAAGATATATGCTTTCTTTCATCATTAGTTAGGGTTTTTCCTCTTTGCTTAAAGCTTGCTTTGTTTAACTCATTCAATGCCATGATTATTATTTTGTCGATATGGGAACATACGGGGAGATCTAGATCCGGGGAAATTCTCCCAATAGCATATTGCCTAGACATAGGAATATGAGGGTTGGTTGCCGTTAAGCTTCTGCACTTCAGAATTAATTATTAGGAGTGCTAGGAATTGTATGAACTCGTAATTAAGGATATGCCTTCTTGCAAGGTGATTTAGAGAGTGGTATTAGCATTCATGAAAAGAATGATGAATTCCTAAAAGTATATGAGAGTGGATAAGATGAAATTGATAACCCCAACAACATACTCATCCATCTAATTCATTAAAGTGTTTGTATTCCTCTTTTCCATTGATCAAATTCATGCATACATGTTTAATTATTGTCTTTTGCATTTAAACCCTATAATCAATTGTTAACAAGTCTTAAATAATCAACAAATCATATAGCTAACTAGGCCGTGAGTCCTTTGGGAAAACGATACTTGGTCTTACCTAGTTTTATTACTTGATACGATTTGGTCACTGATAACAGTTGAAAAACTGTTATTTTCATGCTTAAAATTGATACTAAAAGCAACCTTTATACTTAGAAACTAGCTTGAAATCATGCTTTTATTCATATTTTCAGAAATAAGAGAGCTGGACAGGTTTATGCTTGATTTCAGTGTTTTTGTGCAGGTTTTAAGGTGAATTTGGTGAAAGAAGTGAAGAAGGAGAGAGATGAAATCAGAAAAGACATCAAAAAGTGCAAAAGGAGAAGCCGAAGTCACCGCTCAGCGGCACCGCTCAGCGGCACTCAGAAGCTCACGGGGGATTCGCTGAGGGGCAAAATGGTCGCTGAGGGGAAGAAACCAACTCACGCACTTACCGCTGAGCGGTACTTTACCGCTGAGCGGCACTTTTATGGGCTTGGACCTAATTTTCTGTAATTTACGAATAATATATAAGCTTTAGGGTTTCCTAGGGTTAGGCATCTTTGGCAGAAACGAAGCAAACACTCTCTCTTCCACCCCTTTGAAGGAGGATCTTGGATGCTTAGGCTTCCTCTTCACCTTTCTAGGGTTTTATCTTTCATTCTTTCATTGTTATTCATCTAGGTTCACCATGAATATCGTGAACTAAACTTTGTATGCTTGTTGGGGAATCAATGTAATCTTTTGAAGCTCTCATATATGGAAATTGTTTTTACATCTTATATTTAAGACTTATGCTTTCTTTCATCATTAGTTAGGGTTTTTCCTCTTTGCTTAATGCTTGCATTGTTTAACTCATTCGATGCATGATTATTGGTTTTGTCGATACGGACACGTACAGGGAAGTCTAGATCCGGGGAATTTCTCCCAATAAGTATATTGGTTGCCTTAAGCTCCTGTGCTAAATAAACTAATTATTAGGAATGCTAGGAATTGTATGAACTCGTAATTAGGGAGAAGCCTTCTTGAAAGGTACTTTAGAGAGTGGCATTAACAATGATGATTTGAATGTTGAATTCCTAAAATATATGAGAGTGGATAAGATGAAATTGAACCCCAACAACATATTCATACATATATTTCATTGAAAGTGTTTATCTTTTGCTTTTGCCATTGATCTAAACCTCATGCATACATGTTTATTTTCGTCTTTTGCATATAAAAATCCAAATATTTCGTCCTTAAGTCTTAGCTAATCAACAAACCACACAACTAAACTAGGCCGTGAGTCCTTTGGGAAGAACGATACTTGGTCTTACCAAGTTTATTACTTGAACGATTTGGTCATACTTGCCGATTGAAAAACAGGTTTGTGACATCATATTTTGGTGATCATAAATTTGTCCATCATAAATTTATATTTCGGTTTTTATTTGATTTTATTTGATTTTATTTTCTGTTTTTATTTGTATTTTTCTGTTTTCTGTTTTTATCTTCTCCTATATCTTTTTGTGCTAACCAAATATTCTAGGGTTTTGTGTTCTTGTGTATGCAGGAGGCAATTCGAACTAGGAGCAAGAAAACAACAGAACCTCTGCTTGAAGGTTTAGACGAGAGTAGACGGAGGAGAAGAATCCGAACATCTAGAGAACTTTTCCCTCCTCCGGAAACTCTGTTGCAACCATCACCACAAGGTTCTGACAATAGCACAGAAAATATGGAGAACAAAAGAACTCTTACTGATTACACCAATATAGCTGGACCTCAGCACTTTAACAGTATAGCTAGACCTAGAGTCAATGCAGCTAATATGGAGGTCAAACCAGCACTGATCCAACTGGTGAAAAGCAACCAATTTAATGGGTTATCTCATGAAAGCCCATATGAGCACCTCACTACCTTCAATGAGATTTGCAACACAGTCAAAATTAATGGGGTGCCAGATGAAGCGATCAAACTTAGTTTGTTTCCTTTCTCATTGTGAGGCAATGCTAAACTTTGGTTGAATTCTTTCCCAGAAGGAAGTTTCACAGAGTGGGAAGTAGTGGTAACAAAGTTTTTAAACAAATACTTTCCACAATCAAAGGTGACAAAAGGAAAGCAAGAGATTTCTTCATTTAGGCAAGGCATGGAAGAATCACTGGGGCATGCATGGGACAGATACAAAAGCTTGCTATGAAAAACACCCACGCATGGCTGATGGACAAATTTATGAACACCAAAATATGATGTCACAAACTTGTTTTTCAATCGGCAAGTATGATCGAATCGTTCAAGTAATAAACTTGGTAAGACCAAGTATCGTTCTTCCCAAAGGACTCACGGCCTAGTCTAGTTATGTGGTTTCTTGATTAGCTAAGACTTAAAGACGAAATATTTGGATTTTTTATGCAAAAGACGAAAATTAAATATGTATGCATGAAGTTTTGATCAATGGCAAAAACAAAAGATAAACACTTTCAATGAAATAAATGTATGAATATGTTGTTGGGGGTCAATTTCATCTTATCCACTATCATATATTTTAGGAATTCAACATTCAAATCATCATTGTTAATGCCACTCTCTAAAGTACCTTTCAAGAAGGCTTCTCCCTAATCACGAGTTCATACAATTCCTAGCATTCCTAATGATCAGTTCATAAGTGCAGGAGCTTAACGACAACCAATATCATATTGGGAGAAATTCCCCGGATCTAGACTTCCCCGTACGTGCCCGTATCGACAAAACCAATAATCATGCATCGAATGAGTTAAACAATGCAAGCATTAAGCAAAGAGGAAAAACCCTAACTAATGATGAAAGAAAGCATAAGTCTTAATTAAAAGACGTAAAAACAGATTCCATATATGAGAGCTTCAAAAGATTACATTGATTCCCCAACAAACATACAGAGTTTAGTTCACCATATTCATGGTGAACCTAGATGAATTACAATGAAAGAATGGAAGAATAAACCCTAAAAAGGTGAAGAGGAAGCCTCAGCATCCAAGATCCTCCTTCAAAGGGGTGGAAGAGAGAGTGTTTGCTTCGTTCCAGCCAAAGATACCTAACCCTAGGAAACCCTAAAGCTTAAATACCATTCGTAAATTACAAAAAATTAGGTCCAAGCCCATTAAAGTGCCGCTCAGCGGTAAAATACCGCTCAGCGGTAAGTCCGTGTCTTGTTTTCTCCCTCAGCGGCCATTTTGCCCCTCAGCGGATCTCTCGTGAGTGCCTGAGTGCCGCTCAGCGGTAAACTGCCGCTGAGCGGTGACTTCGGCTTCTCCTTTTGCACTTTTTGATGTCTTTTCTGATTTCATCTCTCTCCTTCTTCACTTCTTTTACCAAATTCACCTTAAAACCTGCACAAAAACACTTAAATCAAGCATAAACCTGTCCAGCTCTCTTATTTCTAAAAATATGAAGAAAAGCATGATTCAAGCTAGTTTCTATGTGTAAAGGTTGCTTTTAGTGTCAATTTTAATCATAAAAATAACAGTTTTTCAACTGTTATCACAACCCCAAACTTAAAACTTTGCTTGTCCTCAAGCAAATAAGATGTAACTCAATCTTCAACCAATTCATATGATGGTTCACTCATTCAAAAATCCTCTTTTTCAAGATAAGTAACAACTTCACTCAAACTTATGACCAAGAGTTCAATCAAGATGTGCACATGCTTTAGTGTTCACAAAGTCATTTAAATTCCAACAAATGCTATTTTTCATGAATGATCAATCAATTAAGCATGGATGTTCATGTGTTCATGGAATATTTCCTCACTAAGTCAAGTGTTTTAGTCACACTCAAGTGTATAAGAGGTAATTGATAACAGTTGAAAAACTGTTATTTTCATGCTTAAAGTTGATACTAAAAGCAACCTTTAGACTTAGAAACTAGCTTGAAATCATGCCTTTTGTTTATATTTTCAGAAATAAGAGAGCTGGACAGGTTTATGCTTGATTTAAGTGTTTTTGTGCAGGTTTTGAGGTGAATTTGGTGAAAGAAGTGAAGAATAAGAGAGAGGACATTAGAAAAGACAAGAAAGAGTGCAAAAAGGAGAAGTCGAAGGCACCGCTCAGCGGCAAACTACCGCTGAGCGGCACTCAAGAGGTGACGTTGGAACCGCTGAGGGGCAAAATGGCCGCTGAGGGGAAGAAAGAAGACGCGCAATCACCGCTGAGCGGTAAATACCGCTGAGCGGCACTTTTTGGGCTTGGACTTTTGTAATCTTTTGTAACTCTAGATTAGTATATAAGGGCTTGCACGTCCTATAGTTAGCATCTTTGGCAGAAACGAGGCAAACACTCTCTCTTTCACCCCTTTGAAGGAGGATCTTGGATGCTCAGGCTACCTCTTCACCTTTATTGGGTTTATTCTTTCATACTTTCATTGTAATTCATCTAGGTTCACCATGAATATGGTGAACTAAACCTTGTATGTTTGTTGGGGAATCAAAGTAATCTCTTGAAGCTCTCATATATGGATTTGTTGAGTACATCTTTGAATTAAGACATATGCTTTCTTTCATCATTAGTTAGGGTTTTTCCTCTTTGCTCAATGCTTGCATTGTTTAACTCATTCTAATGCATGATTATTGGTTTTGTTGATACGGACACGTACGGGGAAATCTAGATCCGGGGAATTTCTCCCAATATTATACTGACAATATTATATTGGTTGCCTTTAAGCTCCTGCACTCATGAACTAATCATTAGGAATGCTAGGAATTGTATGAACTATTTGATTAGGGAGAAGCCATCTAGAATGGTACATTAGAGAGTGGCATTAACAATGATGATTTGAATGTTGAATTCCTAAAATATATGAGAGTGGATGAGATGAAATTGACCCCCAACAACATATTCATTCATATATTTCCTTGAAAGTGTTTATCTTTTGTCTTTGTCATTGATCAATTCATGCATACATATTTAATTTTCGTCTTTGCATATTAAACTTCAATTATTGTGTTCTTAAGTCTTAGCTAATCAACAAATCACATAACTAAACTAGGCCGTGAGTCCTTTGGGAGAACGATACTTGGTCTTACCAAGTTTATTACTTGAAACGATTCGGTCATACTTGCCGATTGTGAAACAAGTTTGTGACATCATATTTTGGTGCTTACAAATTTGTCCATCAAGTTTTTGGCGCCGTTGCCGGGGATTCGTGGTTTAACTGGTTAATTTGTGTGATTATTGATTATCTTTGACTTTAATTTTGAATTTCTGTTTTTATTTTTTCTGTTTTTATTATTTTATCTTTTTAGATTTTATTTTTATCCTTTAGGTTAGATTTTATTTTTATCTTTTTAGATTAGATTTTATTTTAATTTCGAATTTTTATTTTATTTTATTTTTCTGTTTATATTTTTCAGTTTGTATTTTATTTGATTTTATTTTATTTTTTCTGTTTGCTGTTTTTCTGTTTTCTGTTTTTATTTTCTGTTTTTTATTTTTCGGTTTTTATTTGATTTTATTTTATTTGATTAGATTATATTTTATTTTATTTTATTTTATTTTATTTTCTGTTTGTATTTTATTTTATTTTATGTTTTTATTTTTCTGTTTTTATTTCCTATCTTCTTATCTTTTCAATTATATCCTTTGATTTTTTTTCTTTTCTCTATCTTTTTGTGCTAACAATTGTTTTAGGGTTTTGTGCCTAATGTCTGCAGAATGCAATTTGGTCAAGAGTTTAACTATAGGGGCACTCAATTCTACCAAAGTAATCTCAACCAATGGTGGGAACCTCACTCAAGCATGGATCAAAGCCAATTTTGGCAAGCTGCTGGACAATTTGAGAACCAACCACAACAACAATGGCAGCAACAACCCTTTCTATCAGGAAGTTTGGATAGGTTGGAGGACACCCTTCAACGATTTTTGAAAAATTCCGACTCTACTCAGAAAAGCATTGAAGAATCATGTAAAAGAATGGAGATGCAACTTCGTCACATTAGTCAGATATTAAATGATGATGTTAATACTGATGTTAACCTTAAGGAGGAAGGGCAAGTCATTATCACTGAAAGTGACAAGATTCTTGATGAGGAAAAATTAGAGGGAGATGAGGAAAGGGTAGAGAGAAAAGAGAAAGAAGAGTTGAGTGAGAAAGATAAAGATGAAGAAAAAGAAAAAGAATTGGTTGAGAGAAAAGAGAGAAAGAAAATTTGTGTGAAGATAAAGAAGTTGAGGAGAAAAAGAGAAAGGAAGAAAAAAATAAAAGAAGAGAAAAAGAGAAAATTTAGGGAGAGAAAAAGGAAGAAAAAGAAGATGAGAGGAAAGAAGAAGAAATCACATGAAAAATCACATCCTCATCTAAAGAAGAATCATAGGAAGGAAAAGAAATTTAAGTGCTTTATGGAAATCTTCAAGAAATTGGAGATTAAAGTTCCTATGATTGAGACATTGCAACAGGTTCCTGGTTTGATCAAATTTCTGAAGAAGTTCAGTAGAAAGAAGAAAAAGAAGAAGGAACATGAGCTTTACTGGGTCAAGCTAATGACGTTAAAAGAGCGCTTGCTGGGAGGCAACCCAGTGGATTTAAAAACTTTTGATTTGGTTTTGTAACTTTTAAATTGTGGACATTATTCTGTAAATATTTTTGTTGGATCCAGCATCTACTGAAGGATGCTAGGTGGTTAAGCATCTATTGAAGGATGCTAGGTTTGTAACACCTACTGATGGGTGTTGGTGAGAAAATTTTGCACCTACTGATGGGTGCTGGTAAGTTGGAAACACCTACTGATGGGTGCTGGTGGAATTTGGGTCAGGCTCGTGACGTTAAACAAGCGCTACCTGGGAGGCAACCCAGTTGATTGATTGTTTTTGTTTGTTTATTTTTAGGATTTGCATAAGCATTTTTAACATTGAATTGCAGGGAACCTATGAGGGGTATGCTAGGAAGGCACGTAGGTCAAGAAAAGAAGGAGAAGGGCACATCAAGAAAGTGCCGCTGAGCGGCAATTACCGCTGAGCGGTACTATCGCAGATGGGCTTAAGTTCCCCTTAGCGGAACCCGAGCCCATTGGGGTATTTTTAAACCCTAAGCTGCGCGTTTTTACATTCTTTCAAGCTCTTCTCTGCACTAAGACTCCCACATATCTCCTCTTAGGTTTCCCACATCTTTTTACTCTTCCCTCTTTAGAAAATTTCTCTTCCACTCACTTTTACACTAGTGTGCTATCAAAGTTTGGGGTTGGAAGAGAGCATTCTAGTTTGGAAGCATTCTCATATCATCTAGCATCTCCACCCAAGTAAGTAAAATGCATTTTGTTCATTCTAGGGTTTTTGAAATTGACTGTGATTGTCAAAGCATGAATATTTAGGGGTTTTGATTTCTATGCATGATTTGATGATATATTTGATGTTTGAACCGATTAAACTGCTTGATTATGAACTGGAAAACTGAAAATTGCATTTGGGTGGAGTTAGGACAGTTTAAAACGAGATTTGCAAAAATCTGCAGATCACCGCTGAGCGGCATTTACCGCTGAGCGGCACTCTGCCAGATTTGCTTTTTCTGGTTTGTTGCGTTTTTGAATGTGGCACTGGTGGCGCTGAGGGGAAATTCTGGCCCTCAGCGGTGGTTTAGCTTCAAAAGGAGTTTTGTTTTGTGTTTACTAATGATTAACATCGTGTTCTGTGGTTTTGGATTTATGTTTGAATGCAGGAATGGCATCCTCTTCAGGAAAGAGATTGAAAACCATGGCAACCAAGAGAAAGGAAAAGGAACCAGAGCAGCCCCATAATGGCAGGTTCCTCTCTAGGAAACATGAGAAGCACTTTAGGGTGGTTCAGGACAGGAGACTTCTAATGGAGAGAAAGGTTGGAATGATACCTAACTTTGCTCCTCAATTTGGAGAGCAAGTGTTAGGGAATGATTGGGGGAAGCTAGCCACTTATCCATCACCTGCCAACATAGCTGTGGTGAAGGAATTCTACACCAATGCAAAGAAGATTGGTGATTATCCAGCTGAGAATTATTTGGGCTATGTTAGAGGCCATGCTATCAGGTATGATCCTGACTCCATCAATAACTTTCTGGATACTATGTGGGCTGGTGAGCAATGCCAGTTTGCTCTTAGCATGGAGGAAGGTGCTGACTTTGAGGATGTTGAGAGAGTATTGTGCATACCTGGAGGACACTTCCAAAGGAATAGATCTGGCTCAGTGGTTAATATTAGGAGGACAGATTTGACTCCTCTTGCAAAGTATTGGATGGCATTTTCTCATGCCAACATTCAGCCATGTTCACATGTGTCAGATATTACTCTCAGCAGGGCACTCTTCATCTACTGTGCTATCAGAAACTTGAATGTTAATATTGGGCAGGTGATAGCTGATGAGATTAGTGTGTGTGCTAACACCTCAAACAACAAAGCACCACTGGGACATCCTTCTTTGATCACTCACCTTTGCAAGCTAGCTGGGGTGGACACTTCTGTTCCACCATTTGAGAGGCCAAGAAAAGCTATAGATGAGGCCTATTACAGACAGTACTGTGGAGGTGAGGAGGCAGCCCAGCCAGTGCCACCACGCCAGGCTCGTAGAGAGAGAAGGCCAGCACAGAGCAGGACTTCTGCTGATACTCATGAGGCAGAACCATTCCAGATGAGGGACATGTATATGTCTCTTATAGGTGCTCAGTTGCAGTCCATCCACAGAGGGCAGGTGGCCACGGCTGAGATGATAGTGGGGATGTATGATACCCCTCCAGCACACAGGTGGACTATGGATGAATTCCATAATGTGGTAGCTTGGCCAGAAGAACCATGGCATGGAGGAGCTGAAGCAGCTGAAGCTTCAGCCCGAGACATGGATGAAGATGAAGCTGAGGAGGAGGATGCGTTTGATGATGATGATGATGAGGAAGAAGAGGAAGATACAGAGGACAGCTCAGACTGATGAGGAGCTGAGATAGCATTTACTGATGAATGCTATCATATGATTATGCTTTTGTGGTTTAAGTTTTCTGAACTTATTTGTTTTTGTTTTTAGATTAGGGTTTGATGTACTCTATTTGAAACCTGGTTTCTTGTGATGGTTTGCTATTAACTGTGATTGTGTGATAAGTAATGCTGAATGATGCTTATGATTAATTGATGTTGAGATGATGTGCACATTAAAATGCTTATATAGGTGATTCACAAGCTTTGTGAACAAATGTGTAGTATCATGATTGTGATTGTGAAATTAAGCAGGATGTGCATGTCAAATGTGAATGAGCTTATATGTGAGGTTTTGAGCTCCAGAGTTGTTATTGTTGAATGCTATTACTTTGAAAGCATGAATGACTTTGCCCAGGTTTTCTATGATTGAATCAATTGCTTGTTTTGCATCATACGATCAAAGGCCGTGTTTTTGAAACCCTTTTTATTGGCCAAATTCATAAAGTTAGCCTTTTAAAAGAGAACACGTTGTGTTCTATCCTTTGAACCCTTAGCCTTAAATATACACTGAACACCCTTGATTGAAAATCTTTACCTTGAGTTAAGTAGAAGATCTTGTGTGGTATTGTTAAATGTTCAAGTTTGGGGTTATTGGGGAAACATGAAAAAAAAAGGAAAAAGCATTGAGCTAAGAGCTAAAAAGTATGAATATGCAAAGAAAAGAAAAGAAAAAGAAGCAAAGCTCAATGCAAATGCAAAAGCAAAGGCAAAAGAAAGTTGGGAATGAATAAGAAGATTGTGTTGTTATGATTCTCTTAACTCAAGGATTTTGTGATCCAGAAAAACCAATTTTCTTGTTAGCCCAGCCACATTATAAGCCATTGAAAAGTCCTTGTGATGATGCATGCTTGTGAGTGTATTTGATTGTGGTTAAATGAAAGGCAAAGTTGATTCATGTGACATTGTGAGAGTGGAGTGAATGAGTGAAACACTTTACTTTTTATACACTTGTGTGTTGAGTGAAACACTTTACCTAGTGAGGAAATATTCCATAAGCACATGAACATCCATGCTTAATTGATTGATCATTCATGAAAAATAGCATTTGTTGGAATTTAAATGACTTTGTGAACACTAAAGCATGTGCACATCTTGATTGAACTCTTGGTCTTAAGTTTGAGTGAAGTTATTACTTATCTTGAAAAGAGGATTTTGAATGAGTAAACCATCATATGAATTGGTTGGAGATGGAGTTACATTTTATTTGCTTGAGGACAAGCAAAGTTCTAAGTTTGGGGTTGTGATAACAGTTGAAAAACTGTTATTTTCATGCTTAAAGTTGATACTAAAAGCAACCTTTAGACTTAGAAACTAGCTTGAAATCATGCCTTTTGTTTATATTTTCAGAAATAAGAGAGCTGGACAGGTTTATGCTTGATTTAAGTGTTTTTGTGCAGGTTTTGAGGTGAATTTGGTGAAAGAAGTGAAGAATAAGAGAGAGGACATTAGAAAAGACAAGAAAGAGTGCAAAAAGGAGAAGTCGAAGGCACCGCTCAGCGGCAAACTACCGCTGAGCGGCACTCAAGAGGTGACGTTGGAACCGCTGAGGGGCAAAATGGCCGCTGAGGGGAAGAAAGAAGACGCGCAATCACCGCTGAGCGGTAAATACCGCTGAGCGGCACTTTTTGGGCTTGGACTTTTGTAATCTTTTGTAACTCTAGATTAGTATATAAGGGCTTGCACGTCCTATAGTTAGCATCTTTGGCAGAAACAAGGCAAACACTCTCTCTTTCACCCCTTTGAAGGAGGATCTTGGATGCTCAGGCTACCTCTTCACCTTTATTGGGTTTATTCTTTCATACTTTCATTGTAATTCATCTAGGTTCACCATGAATATGGTGAACTAAACCTTGTATGTTTGTTGGGGAATCAAAGTAATCTCTTGAAGCTCTCATATATGGATTTGTTGAGTACATCTTTGAATTAAGACATATGCTTTCTTTCATCATTAGTTAGGGTTTTTCCTCTTTGCTCAATGCTTGCATTGTTTAACTCATTCTAATGCATGATTATTGGTTTTGTTGATACGGACACGTACGGGGAAATCTAGATCCGGGGAATTTCTCCCAATATTATACTGACAATATTATATTGGTTGCCTTTAAGCTCCTGCACTCATGAACTAATCATTAGGAATGCTAGGAATTGTATGAACTATTTGATTAGGGAGAAGCCATCTAGAATGGTACATTAGAGAGTGGCATTAACAATGATGATTTGAATGTTGAATTCCTAAAATATATGAGAGTGGATGAGATGAAATTGACCCCCAACAACATATTCATTCATATATTTCCTTGAAAGTGTTTATCTTTTGTCTTTGTCATTGATCAATTCATGCATACATATTTAATTTTCGTCTTTGCATATTAAACTTCAATTATTGTGTTCTTAAGTCTTAGCTAATCAACAAATCACATAACTAAACTAGGCCGTGAGTCCTTTGGGAGAACGATACTTGGTCTTACCAAGTTTATTACTTGAAACGATTCGGTCATACTTGCCGATTGTGAAACAAGTTTGTGACATCATATTTTGGTGCTTACAAATTTGTCCATCAGTAATCACTCATTCACTCTACTATCACAATGTCACATGAATCAATTTTGCCTTTCATTTTACCACAATCAAAAACATTCACAAGCATGCATCCTCACAAGGACTTTTCTATGGCTTATAACGTGGCTGGGCTAACAAGAAAATTGGTTTTTCTAGATCACAAAACCCTTGAGTTAAGAGAATCATACAACACAATCATCTTATTCTTTCCCAACTTTCTTTTGCCTTTGCATTGAGCTTTGCTTCTTTTTCTTTTCTTTTCTTTTTCTTTGCATATTCTTACTTTTTAGCTCTTAGCTCAATGCTTTTCATGTTTTCCCAACAACCCCAAACTTGAACATTTAACAATACCACACAAGATCTTCTACTTAACTCAAGGTAAAGATTTTTCAATCAAAGGTTTCAGTGTATGTTCAAGGCTAAGGGTTCAAAAGGATTGAACACAAAGTGTTCTCTTTTAGTGGGCTCATTTTACGAATTTGGCCAATAAAAAGGGTTCCAACAAATGGCCTTGATCATATGATGCAAAACAAGCAATTGATTCAATCATAGAAAACCTGGGCAAAATCATTCATGCTTTCAAAGTAATAGCATTCAACAATAACAACTCTGGAGCTCAAAATCTCACATATAAGCTCATTCACATTTGACATACACATCCTGCTTAATTTCACAATCACAATCATGATATCCTGCATTTGTTCACAAAGCTTGTGAATCACCTATATAAGCATTTTAATGTGCACATCATCTCACCATCAATCAATCATAAGCATCATTCAGCATTACTTATCACACAATCACAGTTAATAGCAAACCATCATAACAAACCAGGTGTTCAATAGAGTACATCAAACCCTAATCTAAAAACAAAAACAAATAAGTTCAGAAAACTTAAACCACAAAAGCATAATCATATGATAGCATTTATCAGTAAATGCTATCTCAGCTCCTCATCAGTCTGAGCTGTCCTCTGTATCTTCCTCTTCCTCTTCATCTTCATCATCTTCAAATGCATCATCATCATCAGCTTCATCTTCTTCCATCTCTCTAGCTGAAGCTTCAGCTGCTCCAGCTCCTCCTCCATGCACTGGCTCCTCTGGCCAAGCTACCACATTATGGAATTCATCCATAGTCCACCTGTGGGCTGGAGGTATATCATACATCCCCACAATCATCTCAGCAGTGGCCACCTGCCCTCTGTGAATGGACTGCAACTGAGCTCCTATAAGAGACATATACATGTCCCTCATCTGGAATGGTTCTGCTTCATGTGTATCAGCAGATGTCTGGCTCTGTGCTGGCCCTCTCTCTCTACGAGCCCGGCGTGGTGGAACTGGCTGAGCTGCATCCTCACCTCCACAGTACTGTCTGTAGTAGGCCTCATCAATAGCTTTTCTTGGCCTCACAAAAGGTGGAGCAGAAGTGTCCACCCCAGCTATCTTGCAAAGGTGCGTGATCAAAGAAGGATGTCCTAGTGGTGCTTTGTTGTTTGAAGTATTGGCGCACACACTAATCTCATCAGCTATCACCTGCCCAATATTAACATTCAAGTTTCTGATAGCACAGTAGATGAAGAATGCCCTGCTGAGAGTAATATCTGACACATGTGAATATGGCTGAATGTTGGCATGAGAAAACGCCATCCAATACTTTGCAAGAGGAGTCAAATCTGTCCTCCTAATGTTAACCACTGAGCCAGATCGATTGCTTTGGAAGTGTCCTTCAGGTATACACAGTACTCTCTCCACATCCTCATAATCAGCACCTTCCTCCATGCAAAGAGCAAACTGGCACTGCTCACCAGCCCATACAGTGTCCAGAAAGTTATTAATAGAATCAGGATCATACCTGATAGCATGGCCTCTGACATAACCCAAATAATTCTCAGCTGGATAATCACCAATCTTCTTTGCATTGGTGTAAAATTCCTTAACCACAGCTATGTTAGCAGGTGCAGGATAAGTGGCTAGCTTTCCCCAGTCATTCCCTAAAACTTGCTCTCCAAATTGAGGAGCAAGGTTAGGTATCATTCCAACCTTTCTCTCCATCAGAAGTCTCCTGTCCTGAACCACTTTAAAGTGCTTCTCATGTTTCCTAGAGAGGAACCTGCTAGAGTGGGGTTGCTCTGGTTCCTTTTCCTTTCTCTTGGTTGCCATGGTTTTCAATCTTTTTCCTAAAGAGGATGCCATTCCTACATTCAAAACACAAATACAAAACTAGAGAACATGATGTTAATCATTAGTAAAATACAGAACACAACTCCTTTCGAAGCTAAACCACCGCTGAGGGCCAAAATTCCCCCGCAGTGCCGCCAGTACCACATTCCATAACACAAAAAACCAAAAAAACCAAATCTGGCAGAGTGCCGCTCAGCGGCAGTTTACCCCTCAGCGGTAACTCTGTAGATTTTTGAAAAACCTGTTTTAAAGCTTTCCTAACTCCACCCAAATGCATTTTTCAGTTTTCCAGTTCATAATCATGCAGTTTAATCGGTTCAAACATCAAATATATCATCAAATCATGCAAAGAAATCAAAACCCCTAAATCTTCATGCTTTGTCAATAATATTCAAAATCAAAAACCCTAGAATGAACAAAATGCATTTTACTTACTTGGGTGGAGATACTAGATGCAATGAGAATGCTTCCAAGCTAGAATGCTCTCTTCCAACCCCAAACTTTGATGGCACACTAGTGAAAAAGTGAGTGGAAGAGAAATTTTCTTAAGAGGGAAGAGTGAAAAGATGTGGAAAACCTTGGAGAAGGTATGTGGGAGTGTTTGTGCAGAGAAAAGTCTGAAAGTGTGAAAGAATACTCAGCTTAGGGTTTAAAAATACCCTAATGGGCTCGGGTCCTGCTAAGGGGAACTAAAACCCAATCTGCGAGAGTACCGCTCAGCGGTAAAGTACCGCTCAGCGGCACTTTCGTGATGTGTTCTTCTCCTTCTTTTCTTAACCTACGTGCCTCCTAGACATGCCCCTCACTGGCTCCCTGCAATTCAATGTTCAAAATGCTTATGCAAACCCTAACTAAAACAAATCAACAAAAATATTCAATCAACTGGGTTGCCTCCCAGGTAGCGCTTGTTTAACGTCACGAGCGTGACCCACACCCTTCAGTAGATGCAAAATTTTCTTACCAACACCCATCAGTAGGTGTTACAGCCATTGTATCCTTCAGTAAATACTTAACCACCTAGCATCCTTCAGTAGATGCTATATCCAACAAAATAAATACAAAAATAATGTTCACTAATTAAAAATTACAAAACCAAATCAAAAGTTTTTAAATTCACTGGGTTGCCTCCCAGCAAGCGCTCTTTTAATGTCATTAGCTTGACCCAATAAAGTTCAAGTTCCATCTTCTTTATAGTTGATGTTGTCATTCCACCAACTCCTTAGCTGTTTCCTTTGAACTGTTTTGGTTCTTCTAGAATATGGAGACTCTATCTCTATCATCTCCTTCTCTTTAAAGCCCTTCACAACCCACAACTTGTTCTTAATTCTAACAGGTGTGCCAAGTTGGAGTCTTCTTTTCTACCAGTCTCTAGGAATTTCTTCTCCTCTTCCAATCTCTTCTTCCTGGGGTACCTGAAACAACAAACAATGGTTACCTGAAACCTCAAGATTTTCATCTTTACGGCTACTCATGGGTGCATCTCGAAATGCAGCTTTATAACTAGCTTCTTCCTCCTTTGCTTGCGTCTCATCTTTGAAGACATCTACCACCACTCTCTCCTCTCTGTCCTGGAGCACCACTATACCTTCATTTACATCTATGATAGCCCTGGCCGTTTTCATAAACGGTCTTCCAAGTATGATAGGTATCTTCTCGGTCTCCATCTTCATCACCACAAAGTCTGCCAAGAACTGAAGTTTGCCAACACAAACTATAATGTCCTCTACAATCCCACATGGCTCCTTTGAAGATCCATCGGCCATTACTATTTTAACCTTTGCAGGTTTCACTTTAACATTGCCGATTTCCTCCAGTAAAGAATAAGGCATCAAGTTAACACTTGATCCTAAATCAAGGAGAGCTTTCTTTACCTTTTTCTTCCCTATAGAACAAGGGATAGAAAAACTGCCTGGATCTGATGCTTTAGGAGGGAATGACTCTTTCTTAACAATTATACACTCTTTTGCCTCATCATCTCTACGTCTCTTCTTTGTAGAGATTTCTTCATCAGATTTTGTGTAAACTGCAATTTTCTGTGGAATCTGTTCCCAAGGTGCTTCATTATCCACCATTCTGAATAATTCTGTGAAGTCCATTTGTTTCTCTTGATTTATTGGAAAAGGAAAAGTATTTTTGCTCTCTATTTCTCTTCTTTCTTCTGTTTCTCCTTCTTCTAACTCAATTATCTCTTCATTCACACTCTTTACCACTTTGCACTCTTCTCTAGGGTTCACCTCAGTATTAGCCCCAAAATTTCTATTTGGCCTTTCTTCCAATTGCTTGGTAATCTGACCCATTTGAATCTCCAAATTCTTTATAGCAGCTTCAGTGCTCTTTTGAGAAGATTCAGTTTTCTGTATGAATTGCTGAAGAGTTTCTTCCAACCTTGTTGATCTTTCATTAAGCATAGATAACTGTTGCCAAAAGGTTGGTTGCTGCTGCTGCTTATTATATTGATTAGCTTGCCCAGTTTGTCCTTGACCAATGCTTGGATGTGGTTTCCACCCTTGATTGTAATTCCCTTGACGGTATGGAAATTGATTAGCCATGAAATTAACATCCTCCACGGCTTCCACTGGAAAAACACATTGACCATTGATATGATCACCTCCACATAATTCGCACAACTGGGTTTGTACCTGTGCAACAGTTTTCAACTCTTTAGGTAATTGTGCAAGAGTTTTAGTCAGAGTCTCCAACTGTTGAGTTAGAATTTTATTTTGAGCTAGCAAGGCATCATGTGTCTGTAATTGGAGAACCCCTTTTTGTTGCATAGGAGCTCCTCTGTCACTGTGCAACTCATTATCACTGGTAGCCATGTTTTCTATAATTTCTGTGGCTTCCTCTGGAGTTTTCCATTTAATATTGCCTCCTGCTGAGGCGTCCAGCATCATCTTGGTTTGTGAACCAAGCCCTCCAAGGAAAGTTAAGACTACTTCCTGTTCTTCAAAACCATGCGTGGGTGTTTTTCTTAGCAGACTTTTGTATCTATCCCATGCATGCCCCAGTGATTCTTCCATGCCCTGCTTAAATGAAGATATCTCTTGCTTGCCTTTTGTCACCTTTGATTGTGGAAAGTACTTGTTCAAAAACTTTGTTACCACTGCTTCCCACTCTGTGAAAGTTCCTTCTGGAAAAGAATTCAACCAAAGCTTAGCATTGCCTCCCAATGAGAAAGGAAACAAACTAAGTTTGATTGCTTCATCTGGCACCCCATTGATTTTCACTGTGTTGCAAATTTCATTGAATGTAGTAAGGTGCTCATATGGGCTTTCATGAGATAACCCATTAAATTGATTGCTCTTCACCAGTTGGATCAGTGCTGGTTTGACCTCCATATTGGCTGCATTGACTCTAGGTCTAGCTATGCTGTTAAAGTGCTGAGGTCCAGCTATATTGGTGTAATCAGCAAGAGTTCTTCTGATATTATTGTTCTCCATATTTTTTGTGCTATGAATAGAACCTTGTGGTGATGGTTGTAACAGAGTTTTCGGAGGAGGGAAAAGTTCTCTAGATGTTCTGATTCTTCTCCTCCGTCTACTGTCTTCTAATCCTTCAAGCAGAGGTTCTGTTGTTTTCTTGCTCCTAGTTCGAATTGCCTCCTGCATACACAAGAACACAAAACCCTAGAAAAGATTTGGTTAGCACAAAAAGATATAAGATTCAGAAAATAAAAACAGAAAACAGAAAAAAAACAGAAAACAGAAAAATAAAATAAAATAAAATCAAATAAAATACAAACTGAAAAATATAAACAGAAAAATAAAATAAAAAAATTCGAAATTTAAATTAAAAATAAAAAAATAAGTCAAAGATAATCAATAATCACACAAATTAACCAGTTAAACCACGAGTCCCCGGCAGCGGCGCCAAAAACTTGATGGACAAATTTATGAACACCAAAATATGATGTCACAAACTTGTTTTTCAATCGGCAAGTATGACCGAATCGTTCAAGTAATAAACTTGGTAAGACCAAGTATCGTTCTTCCCAAAGGACTCACGACCTAGTTTAGTTATGTGGTTTCTTGATTAGCTAAGACTTAAAGACGAAATATTTGGATTTTTTATGCAAAAGACGAAAATTAAATATGTATGCATGAAGTTTTGATCAATGGCAAAAACAAAAGATAAACACTTTCAATGAAATAAATGTATGAATATGTTGTTGGGGGTCAATTTCATCTTATCCACTCTCATATATTTTAGGAATTCAACATTCAAATCATCATTGTTAATGCCACTCTCTAAAGTACCTTTCAAGAAGGCTTCTACCTAATCACGAGTTCATACAATTCCTAGCATTCCTAATGATCAGTTCATAAGTGCAGGAGCTTAACGACAACCAATATCATATTGGGAGAAATTCCCCGGATCTAGACTTCCCCGTACGTGCCCGTATCGACAAAACCAATAATCATGCATCGAATGAGTTAAACAATGCAAGCATTAAGCAAAGAGGAAAAACCCTAACTAATGATGAAAGAAAGCATAAGTCTTAATTAAAAGATGTAAAAACATATTCCATATATGAGAGCTTCACAAGATTACATTGATTCCCCAACAAACATACAGAGTTTAGTTCACCATATTCATGGTGAACCTAGATGAATTACAATGAAAGAATGGAAGAATAAACCCTAAAAAGGTGAAGAGGAAGCCTCAGCATCCAAGATCCTCCTTCAAAGGGGTGGAAGAGAGAGTGTTTGCTTCGTTCCAGCCAAAGATACCTAACCCTAGGAAACCCTAAAGCTTAAATACCATTCGTAAATTACAAAAAATTAGGTCCAAGCCCATTAAAGTGCCGCTCAGCGGTAAAATACCGCTCAGCGGTAAAATACCGCTCAGCGGTAAGTGCGTGTCTTGTTTTCTCCCCTCAGCGGCCATTTTGCCCCTCAGCGGATCTCCCGTGAGTGCCTGAGTGCCCCTCAGCGGATCTCCCGTGAGTGCCTGAGTGCCGCTCAGCGGTAAACTGCCGCTGAGCGGTGACTTCGGCTTCTCCTTTTGCACTTTTTGATGTCTTTTCTGATTTCATCTCTCTCCTTCTTCATTTCTTTTACCAAATTCACCTTAAAACCTGCACAAAAACACTGAAATCAAGCATAAACCTGTCCAGCTCTCTTATTTCTAAAAATATGAAGAAAAGCATGATTTCAAGCTAGTTTCTAAGTGTAAAGGTTGCTTTTAGTGTCAATTTTAATCATAAAAATAACAGTTTTTCAACTGTTATCAATGGCTTTGAAGATCAGGAAGTAGTCTTAACTTTCCTTGGAGGGCTTGGTTCACAAACCAAGATGATGCTGGACGCCTCAGTAGGAGGCAATATTAAATGGAAAACTCCAAAGGAAGCAACAGAGATTATAGAAAACATGGCTACTAGTGATAATGAGCTGCACAGTGAGAGAGGAGCTCCTATGCAACAAAAAGGGGTTCTCCAATTACAGACACATGATGCCTTGCTAGCTCAAAATAAAATTCTAGCTCAACAGCTGGAGACTCTGACTAAAACTCTTGCACAATTACCCAAAGAGTTGAAAACTGTTGCACAGGTACAAACCCAGTTGTGCGAATTGTGTGGAGGCGACCATATCAATGGTCAATGTGCTTTTCCAGTTGAAGCCGTAGAGGATGTTAATTTCATGGCCAATCAATTTCATGGCCAATCAATTTCCATACCTAACCCTAGTCAATATAATAAGCAGCAGCAGCAACCAACCTTATGGCAACAGTTATCTATGCTTAATGAAAGATCAACAAGGTTGGAAGAAACTCTTCAGCAATTCATACAGAAAACTGAATCTTCTCAAAAGAGCACTGTGGCCGCTATAAAGAACTTGGAGATTCAAATGGGTCAGATTACCAAGCAATTGGAAGAAAGGCCAAATAGAAATTTTGGGGCTAATACTGAGGTTAACCCCAGAGAAGAGTGCAAGGTGGTAAAGAGTGTTAATGATGAGAAGGTTGAGTTAGATACATAAGAGAGCAAAAGTACTTTTCCTTTTCCAATCCATCAAGGGAAACAACTGGACTTCACAGAATTATTCAGAATGGTGGATAATGAAGCACCTTGGGAACAAACTCTACAACAAATCACAGTTTACACAAAATCTGATGAAGAAATCTCTACAAAGAAGAGACGTAGAGATGATGAGGCAAAAGAGTGTATAACTGTTAAAAAAGAGTCATTCCCTCCTAAAGCAACAGATCCAGGCAGTTTTTCTATCCCTTGTACCATAGGGAAGAAAAAGGTGAAGAAAGCTCTCCTTGATTTAGGTTCAAGTGTTAACTTGATACCTTATTCTTTACTGGAGCAAATCGGCAATGTTAAAGTGAAACCTGTAAAGGTTAATCTAGTAATGGTCGATGGATCTTCAAAGGAGCCATGTGGGATTGCAGAGGACATTATAGTTTGTGTTGGCAAACTCCAATTCTTGGCAGACTTTGTGGTGATAAAGATGGAAACAGAGAAGATACCTATCATACTTGGAAGACCGTTGATGAGTCAATATTTTATTCACTTCACTTAGTTTATTGTACCGAATTTAATCGGGGAATTGTGCTTAATTATCCGGTATTTTCCCGTTTTTGATAATTATGCTTAATTTGACCAAAAATTCTTATTTTAATTAATTTGAATTATTTGAGCTAATTATTTGCATTATTAATTGTAGGGAAATTGTTGGATAATATTTGGGACATTTGGAGGTGAAAAGAAATACCACATCAATTATGTTTTAAAATAAATGAGAGGAGGTGTGGATTTCATTTTTTGGGGGTGCACATAGGATGAGACGTGAAGAGAGAATGTTGGCTTGCTTTAGGAGGTGCATCCAGCGAAATAGGGGCCCACAGGACAACTTAATCTCCAGCAATTGGTAGGACACGGTCCTGCAGCAGCTTTAAAAGAAGCCACGGCCCAACACGTTTCTTCATTTTTTCCAGCAGCGTCCAGCAAAGAAGTGTTCCAGCAAAAGCAGCACGTGACGGGTGGCATCCAATAATCAACACTTGGATCCACGGTCCAGCAGAGGGCAGTCCAACATCTTCATTCACACGCTGGCAGCAAAGGAGGTGCACGGAGAGGCCTTCACCACGTTCCAGCAACTTTTGAACGTCCAAGCAGCTCACGGTCTTGAGCTTGGAGGGGTGCACGAAGAAGGAGCAGCAGGCCAGCTATCCAGATTCACGCTTCCAGCAGCACGTCTACGGCCCGAGACATCCAGCACATGTCTACGTCTTGGCTTGGTTACAGAGAGAGGTTTTAGAGGGAGGTAAGTTGGAGAAAAGAAAAAAAAAAGGGGAGGTTGTTACGGGATAGCAGTGAGAGCCGCCACCGAGAGGAGAGTGGATCTGGAGAAAGAAAGCAAGCATGGAGGGATATGGGTAGCAGCAGAAAAGTGATACATTTATTCTTTGCAAGTTGGAAGCACACTTCAATTAGGAAAAAGGGGAGCTGTCGTGGGCTGTTGGAAGAGAAGAGTTCTGGTTGAGTTTTGATGAGCACGGCACGCAGCAGAGAATGGAGTTTAGCTTCAATAGCTTCTGTTTGTCTTACTCTTAATGCTTGAACAAAGAGTGAATTTATTGTTCTAAATATGTGAAAGTAAACGTACCCTCCCCTCTTTACTGTTAACGTGTTTATGTAGTGTCATTTCCAAATTGAATTGCATTTGATTGCTTATTTTACTTGTTGCATCTTATTTTATTCCATAAGCTTTGTTACTTTTACACGGCTGTACTCGATGTTTGTTGTGATGGAAAGAGTAGTATATTTATTTAATTGCTTTTAGGAGGGATAAGTTTGTTCGGTTTTGCTAAAATGATGAAGTGTTGAACGGTGGCAGTGAGTGGTCATTGAAGAGTAAATCATTGTATTGAAAATTCAGAAAAAGTTTCTCTAGAAGTGTGACACATGCCGTGATGGATTTAAAAAGTGATGAAGGTGGAAACCAAATTAGAGTAGGTGTCACGGTTTTGGTTTTGGGGTAGAGATTAAATTGTTTTTTTTTTATTCTTTCTTAGTGGAAGACCAGCTGCAACTTGATGGGTAATTGAAGGAAGACTAGTTTCTTCTTTTCGGTTTTCTTACAGGGATTAGGATTGGTTTTCACGTTTTTATTGAATGTAATGCTTCAAGTTTTATTATTTTCGGTTGAGAATGAGAAGTATGAAGAAAGCACGACTCCCATGAGTGTTAAGCTACGTTGATGGTTTAGGTGGATAGAAATTTCTATTTGCTTTCCATAACAAAATAAACAAAAACAAGAGGTGATGGGAGGATGGTGGCTGAAAGAAGAAAAAGCCGTGTAGATGTGACATCAACTTTTTGCATTAGGATAGAATATTCATTTTGGTTTGATTGGGAAGAATACCTTGGAGGTAATTGGTTGGATGTATGTAGGTGAAGTAGTATGTAGGGTTACCTGTGGGAAGCTTGAAGAGCCACGGCAGAGGACTTTCAGAAGTAATTCTTTTTTTTTTTATGTATTGAAATTCTTCTTTTTGCTGGTAATTTACGTTTGGATAGTTATATGTTACAGTGTTCAAATTAATGTTTTCATGTTTAGTCGATTATGCTTGAATTCCAATTTTTAATTTATCCGCAACCAAAAACATTTTTCAAACCCCCCCCCCCCCACTACGTGTTGATCCGAGACTGAACCAAATTTGGTCCTTGAGAGACGACCTAGGAGTCACTTCCTAGTACTATACTGCATTCTTTTATGCACAACTTTTGTGGGAGGCGCGACCCTCTCATCAAAATGGCGCCGTTGTCAGGGACCAATGGTTTGGTCTTAGGTTTTTGTTGTGTTTGTGTGTGTTGTGTTTTGTCTTGTGTTGTGATGTGATGTGATGTTCTGTTTTGTGTGTGCGTGTTGCATGTATAAATGTGTTGTGTTTTATTTGTTTCGTAATTTGTAGTATTTTTCTTTTTCCATGTCTACCTATTCTGATTTCGTGAATACTGCTTGTTTTGCTAGTGCCTCTGATTATGATTCTCCTTCTGCATGTTACTCTGATTGTAATTCATATTCTGCTGATTTCTATGTTGAGAACAATATGACTCATCCTCTAATTTCTGAGAGTGCTCTTTGTGAGCCGGTTTCACTTAAGGAGGATGATCTTCATTGCGATCTCACCCCTGGACTGATACATTTGCTGCCTAAGTTTCATGGTTTTGTAGGAGAATGCCCACACAGACATTTGGAGGAGCTCCACATCATGTGCTCTTCCATGAAGCCTCCAGATGTCCCTCTTGATTACATTTTCTTGAGCGCATTTCCGCATTCATTACAAGGAGCAGCTAAGGATTGGAAAGACTCTCTTCCTCTGAGATCCGTTACCGATTGGGGATATCTTGAGCATAAGTTTCTGAGCAAATTTTCCCTTGTGCAATATGTTTACAGCAACGGTCTTGGATGGAATTACCCTACTGATGAACCAATATTTTCCTCACTTCACTTAGTTTAATGTGCTAGAATTAGTCGGGGAATTATGCTTAAACGTCCGGTATTTTCCTGTTTTTCCTAATTGTGCTTAATTTGATCGGAAATTCTTATTTTAACTAATTTGAATTATCTGAGCTTATTGTTTTGCATTATTAATTATGGGAAAATTTTGGATAACTTTCTGGGACATTAGAAAGCTAAATGAGAAATGGAAATTGAGCCAATGCATCTTAGCCATTTTTATTTTCGCTGGCTGCCGCGTGAATGTTGTGTCAACTTGTGTGTCTTCGTTTGAGTTCAATTCTTATCCGTTTTCCATGCAATTTTTTTTCATAGTTTCGTCTGGATGTCTATTTTAACATATAGTTTTTACTTTGTTCAAATTCATTCTGTGCTGTTCCCAGTATTTATTTTACTCTCATATGTCAGTCCAGTGATTACTGCTGTTTGTGTCAACTTGTGTGTCTTCGTTTGAGTTCAATTCTTATCCGTTTTCCATGCAATTTTTTTTCATAGTTTCGTATGGATGTCTATTTTCACGTATAGTTTTTATTTTGTTCAAATTCGTTCTGTGTTGTTCCCAGTATTTTTTTTACTCCCCTATGTCATTCCAATGCTTGCTGTTTGAGTGATTTCTAATCTGTTTGCATTGGTTGCTTGCTGTTTAGTAATTGTGGTGGCTGGAATTGATCATTGGACGATGCTAAGACCTCCCAACACTCTTAAGAAAGTCCTTCAATTCTTGAATTTTAAGAAGCAAAATGGAGGGGACCACATTGAAATGAAGCTCACGGTTTTATAGCTGGAAGATAACAAGTGTGCTGCCACATTTTCTAAGTAAATGTCACGGTCATTGCTTGGATTCTTTTAAGAAGTAAATCAATTGGAATGATGGAGGGGGCCACCATTTGTAAACACCTCACGGTTTTGCTTGTTGGAAGAGGCATGGTAGCAAGTTTAAGTCAACAAGAGTGTTGTCACGTTTGGAGCTGGACACGGTGAAATTCATTTTGGCAAGAAGCATATGTAACAAAAGAGGGGGGCCACATGTTGGAAGCTATTGTCCAAGGGACAACACCATACGACACTTACCAATAAGGAATCAACTTTCTTTGTGAATTTTATAATGGGGGCCACCACTTGAAAAAGCTCACGGGCACTTTGGCTTGAAAAGAGATGTGCAGATTTGGTGATGTGCTCTTCTACTCCACACAAGCTTTTGGTTTTGGACATTCATTTAGAGAAGAAGCTTTTGGATTTTGATCTCCATTTGGAGAAACTCACGGCCATGGCAGCAGAGGAGGTGCTCACGGTGCAACACCTTGAAGAAGAAGAAGTCCAGCAATTTGGAGCTGCCACCATTCACGTTTTCTTTGAGAAACATCCAGCTGCACACGGCCCATTCATTCTGCATTCACATGTCCAAGAAGAATCCAGCAGCTGGTCAAAGAAAAGAAGAAGGAGAAGCTAACGTTGAAAGAAGGAAGAGGGGTGGTGTGCACGGTCTGATTTCAGCTGGAAGAAGCAGTCGCACGCCTTGTAGAAGCAAGCATCCTGGAGCAGGTGCTGTCACGTGATGGGCTGGAATTGGAGAAGCATCTTGGCTTTTCTTTGTGCACAAAAAGGCCTTCCAGCAGAAGCACCAAATAGGGGTGACATCCAGCAAAGCAAAGATGGGTGTGACGTTGGGCTTAGTAGCTGCCACGAAAGAGAAAGAAAAATAAGCTTTCACATGTGAAGGGGTGTCAAAAGCAGAATGGTCCAGCAGAGAAATGTGTGTGGTTGGAAGCATGAGGTGGGCGTCCATCCAGGAAAAGGGAAGCACATGTTCCAGCCGCAACCTAAAAAAAAAAGGAGGAGGGCTTTTATTTTTTAAAAAGAAAGAGAAGAATTGAGGAGAATGGAGGGTGATGTAGCTTGAAGTTCTTGGTGCCTTTCTCCTTCGATTTTGTACACTTTTCCATTTAAGCTTTTATTCATCTGCTGTTATCATCTTTGTATTCTATAAACTACACTCTGCTGTTTGTGCAAGTTGTTATTGTAATTTGAAGCTTTGTAATTTCATTTTTGAAGTGTTTCATTTCTTTTCATTTGTGCTGAATAGTCACGGCTGTGTTAGTGTTATTCTCCTTTCTTCATTTAGTTTTCTTTGATGCATTTGGGTGAATGTTTTTATTGTTCAAAGCTTGAAAGTTTCACGGCTGTCCAAAACAGAGAAAGAAGAATCACAGTACAGAAAATGGAGGTTTACGGTTGATGCACTCATCTTCTTTGCTGTAATGTTTAATTTTCAATTTAGCTTTCTTGTTCTTTGTTGTAATAATTTCATGCACAATTTAATTTCTAAGCAAAGTTTGGTTTCAAATTCTGTTTCTAAATTTCCAGATTTTACTGTCTCTTTTTACTGCTGCAATTTAATTTCTGTTGTAATTTAATTTCAGTTGTTGTTTTCTGCAATTTAATTTCTGCTCTTCTTTATTTTTGCATGTTGATCATTTACTATAATTTTATTTTCTGTATTTTACTGCAGTGATTTTGATTCTGTTTTTACTGTTTTCTAAATTTACTGTTTTCTGTATTTACTATTTTCTGTATTTTATGTTTTTCTGTATTTTCGTTTTTTTTTACTGTTCCAGATTTATTTTCACTGTTTCATGTTACTGTATTTTCGTTTTTACTGTTTTAATTTCATTTACTGTACCAATTTCATTTTACTGTTTTAAATTTCGTTTTACTGTTTTGAATTTTATTTCAACGCTTTTAATTTTTTACCGCAACCAAAAAAAATCACAAACCCCCCCCACTACGCGTTTGATCTGAGACTGAACCCAAATTGGTCCTTGAGAGACGACCTAGGAGTCACTTCCTAGTAACTGTACTGCATTCTTATATGCTCAACTTTTGTGGGAGGTGCGACCCTCTCATCACCTACCTTGGAATGGTATAATGCTCTACAACATCATTATCAAGAACCACCATTCCAGAGTACTTGTATGCCTCCACCAGTCCAGCAATACCAAAGTCAGCAATATGATGCTCCTGCCCAAATAGCTCCTCAGCCTTCTACTTCTGAGCCTACATTGCAGGAGTTGTTGGAGCAGATGACCATGCAGAACCTTCAGTTTCAGCAAGAGAACATGCAGTTCCAGCAAGAAATAGGAGCTGCCATTCAGAGTATGACTGATCAGATAGGGCAGATGGCCACTCAACTCACTGAGGAACAGTCTCAAGATTCAGAGTTACCATTTCAGACTGTTCAGATTCCAGATGATGATGATAGTGGCATCAACATAGAAGATGGGGAGAAGAGTCATGAGCTTACTACTGCGCCACATACTTTCCCACCTTCAGATGGTCCCACTCTTGCACCTGAGGAGACCGAGAAAGATTTTGAGGACCAAGCATATATGAGCAACATTTTTGAGAAAGGTAGACCATCATCAGCTTCCACCACTCTTCCAATCTTCAGGGAAGTGGAGGTAAGCATACCTCAGTATGATTATGTCAGTGATGATTATGTTGTTCATGATTATGCTGTTGAGAGGTATGTTGATGATGATATTGTTGATGAGTCTGTTTTTAATTCTCCCTCTCTGCATGATGAGAACCAATTTTTGATATCAAATTCGTATGTTTATTCTCCATGCACTGAACATGAATCTGAGTCTGTGGTTGATATTGTTTCTGAATTTGAAAGTGATCCTTGTTCTGAGAGTATATTTGAGGTTCAGCCTGTTACACTGGGATTGAGTGTTATACCCCTGCATGTAATTTCTGTAGAGCCATATTGCACTAACCATGTTGCAGGAGGTACACATGAATTTGACCAACATGCACCCACAGTAGAAGAAAAAGGTGCTTACATACACAACAGTTTCAACATCAATAGGCACCAGCTGAACCCGCTCATCAACAATCACTTCTTAGATCCAGCTATGGAAGACATTTCCTTGCTAGATCAAATCTGGAGGATGAAGCAATTCTTCCTCAAAACTTCCTGGCTGAACCCTAAGACGGAAGACATCTCCCTACAAGTCCAAAATTGGCAACTGCCACCATGATCAGGGGAGTTTTCCTTTTCTCTTCTCCCCCTTTCCCTACTTTTATTGCACTTGTCCATGATCTGTTGACTGTTTTGATTTCTAATCTTATGCTTATGACACATTGAGGACACTGTGTAGTTTAAGTGTGGTCTATTGGGGGAGATTCTGATTTTTCTTTGATAGTTTTTGTTTTCCGTGTTAAATTTTTTCTTTTCTAGGTAGTTATTGTTTTGTTTTGTGTACAGTTTTACATGTTTCTCTTGATTTCTGGACTTTGTTTGGGTTGTAAATATGTCTTCCACTTCATTGATACTCTGATTGGTTGGAAATCCTTGCTTTTCTCTGCTTGGAAGATGATTATGATTTTTGAGAGTTGAATTGATTGTGACAGAATTACCCTGTGTGAGATTTGAGCCACTTTATGTTCTTTCTTGTGTGTGATATATCTCTTGATTGCTTGTGCATATGCCTTGGCTTGACTCTTGTTGATAACTCTTGATTGATATGCATGTTTGGAAGTGATAAAGGCAGTTTTGTTTTTTAGCCTCTCTAGCCAAATAAGCTTACCCTGCTCTGATTCTTCGAAAACCCTTTTTGAGCCTATGCTTTCCTCATTTCTTTGTTTTGAAGCTCATACACTGGCCCTAAGTGAAAAACCATGATTACCTTAACCTTAGGGAATTTTGGAGCTTTGGAAGTGTTTTGGGAACAAGTGTGGTCTCCTTAGGGATTCTTATGAGTTGGCTAGTTGGTCCCTCTTCTTGTTTTGTTGTTGTAAATATATGTGTATCTTGTCTCTTGAAATTGTGTGCTGAATAGAGAAAAGAAAAGAGACAGGATGAAAAAAAAAGGAAGCAGCAAAATAGTGAAAAAAAAATGTGAATAATTGTGAATAATGGAGTCAAGAAGAGGATGTAGTTAGAGGTTTTGGGTGTGAGTTGACTGTGTTTACACTTGTTCCCCATTGCTCCTCTATTTCTTTTGGTTTGTAGCTTCTCATCCATATTTATCCTCCCTTGTCCTTGGCCCCATTTCACCCATAAAAGACCTTTTGATTTGAACATGCATATGTTTTGAGTGTTGATATTAGAGGTTTGCCAAGTCTGTTGTTGTTTGCTTTCTTGAGTGCATTGAGTGACATTGATTTACCCTAAACACTTGAGAGAAACACTGATAGTGCATCTGTGAGGTTCTGTTGCTTTTGATTCACCTCTTGAGCTGATTGATCATTTTGCCATGTCTTGAATTGCTTGGATGATTTCATGAGTATCTGCTTTCTCTGATTGATTCTGTGTTGGATATTGTCTACTTCCTTTCTTGGTCCAGATTCCTGGAGAACTGTATAATTCTGTTTCTGTCCTTGTTAATCTTTGTTTTCTGTGTGCTTAGTTTGTGTCACTTCCTGATGTCCTTTGAACTATTCCTTGAGCTGCGTCTTGATTTTGCCCAGGAGTGCAAAAGACTAAGTGTGGTCTATTTTGATGAGTCAATATTTTATTCACTTCACTTAGTTTATTGTACCGAATTTAATCAGGGAATTGTGCTTAATTATCTGGTATTTTCCCGTTTTTGATAATTATGCTTAATTTGACCAAAAATTCTTATTTTAATTAATTTGAATTATTTGAGCTAATTATTTGCATTATTAATTGTAGGGAAATTGTTGGATAATATTTGGGACATTTGGAGGTGAAAAGAAATACCACATCAATTATGTTTTAAAATAAATGAGAGGAGGTGTGGATTTCATTTTTTGGGGTGCACATAGGATGAGACGTGAAGAGAGAATGTTGGCTTGCTTTAGGAGGTGCATCCAGCGAAATAGGGGCCCACGGACAACTTAATCTCCAGCAATTGGTAGCACACGGTCCTGCAGCAGCTTTAAAAGAAGCCACGACCCAACACGTTTCTTCATTTTTTCCAGCAGCGTCCAGCAAAGAAGTGTTCCAGCAAAAGCAGCACGTGACGGGTGGCATCCAACAATCAACACTTGGATCCACGGTCCAACAGAGGGCAGTCCAACATCTTCATTCACACGCTGGCAGCAAAGGAGGTGCACAAAGAGGCCTGACCATGTTCCAGCAACTTTTGAACGTCCAAGCAGCTCACGGTCTTGAGCTTGGAGGGGTGCACGAAGAAGGAGCAGCAGGCCAGCTATCCAGATTCACGCTTCCAGCAGCACGTCTACGGCCCGAGACATCCAGCACATGTCTACGTCTTGGCTTGGTTATAGAGAGAGGTTTTAGAGGGAGGTAAGTTGGAGAAAAGAAAAAAAAAAGGGAGGTTGTTACGGGATAGCAGTGAGAGCCGCCACCGAGAGGAGAGTGGATCTGGAGAAAGAAAGCAAGCATGGAGGGATATGGGTAGCAGCAGAAAAGTGATACATTTATTCTTTGCAAGCTGGAAGCACACTTCAATTAGGAAAAAGGGGAGCTGTCATGGGCTGTTGGAAGAGAAGAGTTCTGGTTGAGTTTTGATGAGCACGGCACGCAGCAGAGAATGGAGTTTAGCTTCAATAGCTTCTGTTTGTCTTACTCTTAATGCTTGAACAAAGAGTGAATTTATTGTTCTAAATATGTGAAAGTAAACGTACCCTCCCCTCTTTACTGTTAACGTGTTTATGTAGTGTCATTTCCAAATTGAATTGCATTTGATTGCTTATTTTACTTGTTGCATCTTATTTTATTCCATAAGCTTTGTTACTTTTACACGGCTGTACTCGATGTTTGTTGTGATGGAAAGAGTAGTATATTTATTTAATTGCTTTTAGGAGGGATAAGTTTGTTCGGTTTTGCTAAAATGATGAAGTGTTGAACGGTGGCAGTGAGTGGTCATTGAAGAGTAAATCATTGTATTGAAAATTCAGAAAAAGTTTCTCTAGAAGTGTGACACATGCCGTGATGGATTTAAAAAGTGATGAAGGTGGAAACCAAATTAGAGTAGGTGTCACGGTTTTGGTTTTGGGGTAGAGATTAAATTGTTTTTTTTTATTCTTTCTTAGTGGAAGACCAGCTGCAACTTGATGGGTAATTGAAGGAAGACTAGTTTCTTCTTTTCGGTTTTCTTACAGGGATTAGGATTGGTTTTCACGTTTTTATTGAATGTAATGCTTCAAGTTTTATTATTTTCGGTTGAGAATGAGAAGTATGAAGAAAGCACGGCTCCCATGAGTGTTAAGCTACGTTGATGGTTTAGGTGGATAGAAATTTCTATTTGCTTTCCATAACAAAATAAACAAAAACAAGAGGTGATGGGAGGATGGTGGCTGAAAGAAGAAAAAGCCGTGTAGATGTGACATCAACTTTTTGCATTAGGATAGAATATTCATTTTGGTTTGATTGGGAAGAATACCTTGGAGGTAATTGGTGTGATGTATGTAGGTGAAGTAGTATGTAGGGTTACCTGTGGGAAGCTTGAAGAGCCACGACAGAGGACTTTCAGAAGTAATTCTTTTTTTTTTTATGTATTGAAATTCTTCTTTTTGCTGGTAATTTACGTTTGGATAGTTATATGTTACAGTGTTCAAATTAATGTTTTCATGTTTAGTCGATTATGCTTGAATTCCAATTTTTAATTTATCCGCAACCAAAAACATTTTTCAAACCCCCCCACTACGTGTTGATCCGAGACTGAACCAAATTTGGTCCTTGAGAGACGACCTAGGAGTCACTTCCTAGTACTATACTGCATTCTTTTATGCACAACTTTTGTGGGAGGCGCGACCCTCTCATAAACCGTTTATGAAAACGGCCACAGCTATCATTGATGTAAATGAAGGTATAGTAGTGCTCCAGGACAGAGAGGAGAGAGTGGTGGTAGACGTCTTCAAAGATGAGACTGATGGACAAATTTATGAACACCAATTTATGATGTCACAAACTTGTTTTTCAATCGGCAAGTATGACCGAATCGTTCAAGTAATAAACTTGGTAAGACCAAGTATCGTTCTTCCCAAAGGACTCACGACCTAGTTTAGTTATGTGATTTCTTAATTAGCTAAGACTTACAGATAAAATATTTGGAGTTTAATATGCAAGACAAAAAAATAAACATGTATGCATGAAGTTTTGATCAATGGCAAAAGGCAAAAGATAAACACTTTCAATGATATTAATGTATGAATATGTTGTTGGGGGTCAATTTCATCTTATCCACTCTCATATATTTTAGGAATTCAACATTCAAATCATCATTGTTAATGCCACTCTCTAAAGTACCTTTCTAGAAGGCTTCTCCCTAATCACGAGTTCATACAATTCCTAGCATTCCTAATGATCAGTTCATAAGTGCAGGAGCTTAACGACAACCAATATCATATTGGGAGAAATTCCCCGGATCTAGACTTCCCCGTACGTGCCCGTATCGAGAAAACCAATAATCATGCATCGAATGAGTTAAACAATGCAAGCATTAAGCAAAGAGGAAAAACCCTAACTAATGATGAAAAGAAAGCATAAGTCTTAATTAAAAGATGTAAAAACAGATTCCATATATGAGAGTTTCACAAGATTACATTGATTCCCCAACAAACATACAGAGTTTAGTTCACCATATTTATGGTGAACCTAGATGAATTACAATGAAAGAATGAAAGAATAAACCCTAAAAAGGTGAAGAGGAAGCCTCAGCATCCAAGATCCTCCTTCAAAGGGGTGGAAGAGAGAGTGTTTGCTTCGTTCCAGCCAAAGATACCTAACCCTAGGAAACCCTAAAGCTTAAATACCATTCGTAAATTACAAAAAATTAGGTCCAAGCCCATTAAAGTGCCGCTCAGCGGTAAATTACCGCTCAGCGGTAAGTGCGTGTCTTGTTTTCTCCCCTCAGCGGCCATTTTGCCCCTCAGCGGATCTCCCGTGAGTGCCTGAGTGCCGCTCAGCAGTAAACTGCCGCTGAGCGGTGACTTCGGCTTCTCCTTTTGCACTTTTTGATGTCTTTTCTGATTTCATCTCTCTCCTTCTTCACTTCTTTCACCAAATTCACCTTAAAACCTGCACAAAAACACTGAAATCAAGCATAAACCTGTCCAGCTCTCTTATTTATAAAAATATGAAGAAAAGCATGATTTCAAGCTAGTTTCTAAGTATAAAGGTTGCTTTTAGTATCAATTTTAAGCATGAAAATAACAGTTTTTCAACTGTTATCACAACCCCAAACTTAGAACTTTGCTTGTCCTCAAGCAAACAAGATGTAACTCAATCTCCAACCAATTCATATGATGATTCACTTCATTCAAAATCTTTTTTTTTTTTTTCAATGATAAGTAAAAACTTCAATCAAACTTATGACCAATAATTCAATCAAGATGTGCACATGCTTTAGTGTTCACAAAGTCATTTAAATTCCAACAAATGCTATTTTCATGAATGATCAATCAATTAAGCATGGATGTTCATGTGTTCATGGAATATTTCCTCACTAAGTCAAGTGTTTCACTCACACTCAAGTGTATAAGAGATATTCACTCATTCACTCTAATATTACAATGTCACATGAATCAACTTTGCCTTTCATTTTACCACAATCAAAAACATTCACAAGCATGCATCATCACAAGGACTTTTCTATGGCTTATAATGTGGCTGGGCTAACAAGAAAATTGGTTTTTCTGGATCACAAAATCCTTGAGTTAAGAGAATCATACAACACAATCATCTTATTCTTTCCCAACTTTCTTTTGCCTTTGCATTGAGCTTTGCTTCTTTTTCTTTTCTTTTCTTTTTTTATGCATATTCTTACTTTTTAGCTCTTAGCTCAATGCTTTTCATGTTTTCCCAACAACCCCAAACTTGAACATTTAACAATACCACACAAGATCTTAACTCAAGGTAAAGATTTTTCAATCAAAGGTTTCAGTGTATGTTCAAGGCTAAGGGTTCAAAAGGATTGAACACAAAGTGTTCTCTTTTAGTGGGCTAACTTTTACAAATTTGGCCAATAAAAAGGTTTCCAACAAACGGCCTTGATCATATGATGCAAAACAAGCAATTGATTTAATCATAGAAAACCTGGGCAAAATCATTCATGCTTTCAAAGTAATAGCATTCAACAATAACAACTCTGGAGCTCAAAATCTCACATATAAGCTCATTCACATTTGACATACACATCCTGCTTAATTTCACAATCACAATCATGATATCATGCATTTGTTCACAAAGCTTGTGAATCACCTGTATAACCATTTTAATCTGCACATCATCTCAACATCAATTAATCATAAGCATCATTCAGTATTACTTATCACACAATCACAGTTAATAGCAAACCATCACAAGAAACCAGGTTTCAAATAGAGTACATCAAACCCTAATCTAAAAACAAAAACAAATAAGTTCAGAAAACTTAAACCACAAAAGCATAATCATATGATAACATTTATCAGTAAATGCTATCTCAGCTCCTCATCAGTCTGAGCTGTCCTCTGTATCTTCCTCTTCCTCTTCATCTTCATCATCTTCAAATGCATCATCATCATCAGCTTCATCTTCTTCCATCTCTCTAGCTGAAGCTTCAGCTGCTCCAGCTCCTCCTCCATGCACTGGCTCCTCTGGCCAAGCTACCACATTATGGAATTCATCCATAGTCCACCTGTGGGCTGGAGGTATATCATACATCCCCACAATCATCTCAGCAGTGGCCACCTGCCCTCTGTGAATGGACTGCAACTGAGCTCCTATAAGAGACATATACATGTCCCTCATCTGGAATGGTTCTGCTTCATGTGTATCAGCAGATGTCTGGCTCTGTGCTGGCCCTCTCTCTCTACGAGCCCGGCGTGGTGGAACTGGCTGAGCTGCATCCTCACCTCCACAGTACTGTCTGTAGTAGGCCTCATCAATAGCTTTTCTTGGCTTCTCAAAAGGTGGAGCAGAAGTGTCCACCCCAGCTATCTTGCAAAGGTGCGTGATCAAAGAAGGATGTCGTAGTGGTGCTTTGTTGTTTGAAGTATTGGCGCACACACTAATCTCATCAGCTATCACCTGCCCAATATTAACATTCAAGTTTCTGATAGCACAGTAGATGAAGAATGCCCTGCTGAGAGTAATATCTGACACATGTGAACATGGCTGAATGTTGGCATGAGAAAACGTCATCCAAGACTTTGCAAGAGGAGTCAAATCTGTCCTCCTAATGTTAACCACTGAGCCAGATCGATTCCTTTGGAAGTGTCCTCCAGGTATACACAGTACTCTCTCCACATCCTCATAATCAGCACCTTCCTCCATGCAAAGAGCAAACTGGCACTGCTCAGCAGCCCATACAGTGTCCAGAAAGTTATTAATAGAATCAGGATCATACCTGATAGCATGGCCTCTGACATAACCCAAATAATTCTCAACTGGATAATCACCAATCTTCTTTGCATTGGTGTAAAATTCCTTAACCACAGCTATGTTAGCAGGTGCAGGATAAGTGGCTAGCTTTCCCCAGTCATTCCCTAAAACTTGCTCTCCAAATTGAGGAGCAAGGTTAGGTATCATTCCAACCTTTCTCTCCATCAGAAGTCTCCTGTCCTGAACCACTTTAAAGTGCTTCTCATGTTTCCTAGAGAGGAACCTGCTAGAGTGGGGTTGCTCTGGTTCCTTTTCCTTTCTCTTGGTTGCCATGGTTTTCAATCTTTTTCCTGAAGAGGATGTCATTCCTACATTCAAAACACAAATACAAAACCACAGAACATGATGTTAATCATTAGTAAAACACAGAACACAACTCCTTTCGAAGCTAAACCACCGTTGAGGGCCAGAATTCCCCCTCAGCGCCACCAGTACCACATTCCATAACACAAAAAACCAGAAAAACCAAATCTGGCAGAGTGCCGCTCAGCGGCAGTTTACCCCTCAGCGGTAACTCTGCAGATTTTTGAAAAACCTGTTTTAAAGCTTTCCTAACTCCACCCAAATGCATTTTTCAGTTTTCCAGTTCATAATCATGCAGTTTAATCGGTTCAAACATCAAATATATCATCAAATCATGCAAAGAAATCAAAACCCCTAAATCTTCATGCTTTGTCAATAATATTCAAAATCAAAAACCCTAGAATGAACAAAATGCATTTTACTTACTTGGGTGGAGATACTAGATGCAATGAGAATGCTTCCAAGCTAGAATGCTCTCTTCCAACCCCAAACTTTGATGGCACACTAGTGAAAAAGTGAGTGGAAGAGAAATTTTCTTAAGAGGGAAGAGTGAAAAGATGTGGAAAACCTTGGAGAAGGTACGTGGGAGTGTTTGTGCAGAGAAAAGTCTGAAAGTGTGAAAGAATACTCAGCTTAGGGTTTAAAAATACCCTAATGGGCTCGGGTCCCGCTAAGGGGAACTAAAACCCAATCTGTGAGAGTACCGCTCAGCGGTAAAGTACCGCTCAGTGGCACTTTTGTGATGTGTTCTTCTCCTTCTTTTCTTAACCTACGTGCCTCCTAGACATGCCCCTCACTGGCTCCCTGCAATTCAATGTTCAAAATGCTTATGCAAACCCTAACTAAAACAAATCAAAAAAATATTCAATCAACTGGGTTGCCTCCCAGGTAGCGCTTGTTTAACGTCACGAGCCTGACCCAAAATCCACCAACACCCTTCAGTAGGTGCAAACTTTTCTTACCAACACCCATCAGTAGGTGTTACAGCCATTGTATCCTTCAGTAAATACTTAACCACCTAGCATCCTTCAGTAGATGCTATATCCAACAAAATAAATACAAAAATAATGTTCACTAATTAAAAATTACAAAACCAAATCAAAAGTTTTTAAATTCACTGGGTTGCCTCCCAGCAAGCGCTCTTTTAATGTCATTAGCTTGACCCAATAAAGTTCAAGTTCCATCTTCTTTATAGTTGATGTTGTCATTCCACCAACTCCTCAGCTGTTTCCTTTGAACTGTTTTGGTTCTTCTAGAATATGGAGACTCTATCTCTATCATCTCCTTCTCTTTAAAGCCCTTCACAACCCACAACTTGTTCTTAATTCTAACAGGTGTGCCAAGTTGGAGTCTTCTTTTCTTCCAGTCTCTAGGAATTTCTTCTCCTCTTCCAATCTCTTCTTCCTGGGGTACCTGAAACAACAAACAATGGTTACCTGAAACCTCAAGATTTTCATCTTTACGGCTAGTCATGGGTGCATCTCGAAATGCAGCTTTATAACTAGCTTCTTCCTCCTTTACTTGCGTCTCATCTTTGAAGACATCTACCACCACTCTCTCCTCTCTGTCCTGGAGCATCACTATACCTTCATTTACATCTATGATAGCCCTGGCCGTTTTCATAAACGGTCTTCCAAGTATGATAGGTATCTTCTCGGTCTCCATCTTCATCACCACAAAGTCTGCCAAGAACTGAAGTTTGCCAACACAAACTATAATGTCCTCTACAATCCCACATGGCTCCTTTGAAGATCCATCGACCATTACTATTTTAACCTTTGCAGGTTTCACTTTAACATTGCCGATTTGCTCCAGTAAAGAATAAGGCATCAAGTTAACACTTGATCCTAAATCAAGGGGAGCTTTCTTTACCTTTTTCTTCCCTATAGAACAAGGGATAGAAAAACTGCCTGGATCTGATGCTTTAGGAGGGAATGACTCTTTCTTAACAATTATACACTCTTTTGCCTCATCATCTCTACGTCTCTTCTTTGTAGAGATTTCTTCATCAGATTTTGTGTAAACTGCAATTTTCTGTAGAATCTGTTCCCAAGGTGCTTCATTATCCACCATTCTGAATAATTCTGTGAAGTCCATTTGTTTCTCTTGATTTATTGGAAAAGGAAAAGTATTTTTGCTCTCTATTTCTCTTCTTTCCTCTGTTTCTCCTTCTTCTAACTCAATTATCTCTTCATTCACACTCTTTACCACTTTGCACTCTTCTCTGGGGTTAACCTCAGTATTAGCCCCAAAATTTCTATTTGGCCTTTCTTCCAATTGCTTGGTAATCTGACCCATTTGAATCTCCAAGTTCTTTATAGCGGCTTCAGTGCTCTTTTGAGAAGATTCAGTTTTCTGTATGAATTGCTGAAGAGTTTCTTCCAGCCTTGTTGATCTTTCATTAAGCATAGATAACTGTTGCCATAAGGTTGGTTGCTGCTGCTGCTTATTATATTGATTAGCTTGCCCAGTTTGTCCTTGACCAATGCTTGGATGTGGTTTCCACCCTTGATTGTAATTCCCTTGACGGTATGGAAATTGATTAGCCATGAAATTAACATCCTCCACGGCTTCCACTGGAAAAGCACATTGACCATTGATATGATCACCTCCACATAATTCGCACAACTGGGTTTGTACCTGTGCAGCAGTTTTCAACTCTTTAGGTAATTGTGCAAGAGTTTTAGTCAGAGTCTCCAGCTGTTGAGTCAGAATTTTATTTTGAGCTAGCAAGGCATCATGTGTCTGTAATTGGAGAACTCCTTTTTGTTGCATAGGAGCTCCTCTCTCACTGTGCAACTCATTATCACTAGTAGCCATGTTTTCTATAATTTCTGTGGCTTCCTCTGGAGTTTTCCATTTAATATTGCCTCCTGCTGAAGCATCAAGCATCATCTTGGTTTGTGAACCAAGCCCTCCAAGGAAAGTTAAGACTACTTCCTGTTCTTCAAAACCATGCGTGGGTGTTTTTCTTAGCAGACTTTTGTATCTATCCCATGCATGCCCCAGTGATTCTTCCATGCCCTGCTTAAATGAAGATATCTCTTGCTTACCTTTTGTCACCTTTGATTGTGGAAAGTACTTGTTCAAAAACTTTGTTACCACTGCTTCCCACTCTGTGAAACTTCCTTCTGGAAAAGAATTCAACCAAAGCTTAGCATTGCCTCCCAATGAGAAAGGAAACAAACTAAGTTTGATCGCTTCGTCTGGCACCCCATTGATTTTGACTGTGTTGCAAATTTCATTAAATGTAGTAAGGTGCTCATATGGGCTTTCATGAGATAACCCATTAAATTGATTGCTCTTTACCAGTTGGATCAGTGCTGGTTTGACCTCCATGTTAGCTGCATTGACTCTAGGTCTAGCTATGTTGTTAAAGTGCTGAGGTCCAGCTATATTGGTGTAATCAGCAAGAGTTCTTCTGATATTATTGTTCTCCATATTTTCTGTGCTATTGTCAGAACCTTGTGGTGATGGTTGCAACAGAGTTTTCCGGAGGAGGGAAAAGTTCTCTAGATGTTCTGATTCTTCTCCTCCATCTACTGTCTTCTAATCCTTCAAGCAGAGGTTCTGTCGTTTTCTTGCTCCTAGTTCGAATTGCCTCCTCCATACACAAGAACACAAAACCCTAGAAAAGATTTTGTTAGCACAAAAAGATATAAGAGAAGATATAAGATTCAGAAAATAAAAAACAGAAAACAGAAAAAATAAAATAAAATCAAATAAAATACAAACAGAAAAACAGAAAAACAGAAAACAGAAAAATAAAATAAAATAAAAAAATTCGAAATTTAAATTACAAATAAAAAAATTAAGTCAAAGATAATCAATAATCACACAAATTAACCAGTTAAACCACGAGCCCCCGGCAACGGCGCCAAAAACTTGATGGACAAATTTATGAACACCAATTTATGATGTCACAAACTTGTTTTTCAATCGGCAAGTATGACCGAATCGTTCAAGTAATAAACTTGATAAGACCAAGTATCGTTCTTCCCAAAGGACTCACGGCCTAGTTTAGTTATGTGATTTCTTAATTAGCTAAGACTTACAGATAAAATATTTGGATTTTTATATGCAAAAGACGAAAATAAACATGTATGCATGAGGTTTAGATCAATGGCAAAAGCAAAAGATAAACACTTTCAATGAAATATATGTATGAATATGTTGTTGGGGTTCAATTTCATCTTATCCACTCTCATATTTTAGGAATTCAACATTCAAATCATCATTGTTAATGCCACTCTCTAAAGTACCTTTCTAGAAGGCTTCTCCCTAATCACGAGTTCATACAATTCCTAGCATTCCTAATGATCAGTTCATAAGTGCAGGAGCTTAACGACAACCAATATCATATTGGGAGAAATTCCCCGGATCTAGACTTCCCCGTACGTGCCCGTATCGACAAAACCAATAATCATGCATCGAATGAGTTAAACAATGCAAGCATTAAGCAAAGAGGAAAAACCCTAACTAATGATGAAAAGAAAGCATAAGTCTTAATTAAAAGATGTAAAAACAGATTCCATATATGAGAGTTTCACAAGATTACATTGATTCCCCAACAAACATACAGAGTTTAGTTCACCATATTCATGGTGAACCTAGATGAATTACAATGAAAGAATGAAAGAATAAACCCTAAAAAGGTGAAGAGGAAGCCTCAACATCCAAGATCCTCCTTCAAAGGGGTGGAAGAGAGAGTGTTTGCTTCGTTCCAGCCAAAGATACCTAACCCTAGGAAACCCTAAAGCTTAAATACCATTCGTAAATTACAAAAACTTAGGTCCAAGCCCATTAAAGTGCCGCTCAGCGGTAAATTACCGCTCAGCGGTAAGTGCGTGTCTTGTTTTCTCCCCTCAGCGGCCATTTTGCCCCTCAGCGGATCTCCCGTGAGTGCCTGAGTGCCGCTCAGCGGTAAACTGCCGCTGAGCGGTGACTTCGGCTTCTCCTTTTGCACTTTTTGATGTCTTTTCTGATTTCATCTCTCTCCTTCTTCACTTCTTTCACCAAATTCACCTTAAAACCTGCACAAAAACACGGAAATCAAGCGTAAACCTGTCCAGCTCTCTTATTTATAAAAATATGAAGAAAAGCATGATTTCAAGCTAGTTTCTAAGTATAATGGTTGCTTTTAGTATCAATTTTAAGCATGAAAATAACAGTTTTTCAACTATTATCAGAGACGCAAGCACAGGAGGAAGAAGCTAGTTATAAAGCTGCATTTCAAGATGCACCCATGACTAGCTATAAAGATGAAAATTTCAAGGTTGCAGGTAACCATTGTTTGTTGTTTCAGGTACCCAAGGAAGAAAAGATTGGAAGAGGAGGAGAAATTCCTAGTGACTGGGAGAAAAGAAGACTCCAACTTGGCACACCTGTAAGAATCAAGAACAAGTTGTGGGTTGTGAAGGGCTTTAAAGAGAAGGAGATGATAGAGATAGAGTCTCCATATTCTAGAAGGACCAAAACAGTTCACAGGAAACAGCTGAGGAGTTGGTGGAATGACAACATCAACTATAAAGAAGATGGAACTTGAACTTTATTGGGTCAAGTTAATGACGTTAAAAGAGCGCTTGCTGGGAGGCAACCCAGTGGATTTAAAAACTTTTGATTTGGCTTTGTAATTTTTAATTTGTGGACTCTATTTTTGTAACTATTTTGTTTGAGATAGCATCTACTGAAGGATGCTAGGTGGTTAAGTATCTACTGAAGGATACTATGTTGGTAATACCTACTGATGGGTGTTGGTGGATTTTGGGTCAGGCTCGTGACGTTAAACAAGCGCTACCTGGGAGGCAACCCAGTTGATTGAATATTTCTGTTTGATTATTTTAGTTAGGGTTTGCATAAGCATTTTCAACATTGAATTGCAAGGAACCAGTGAGGGGCACGTATGGGAGGCACGTAGGTTAAGAAAAGAAGGAGAAGAGCACATCACGAAAGTGCCGCTGAGCGGTAACTTACCACTGAGCGGTACTCTCGTAGATGGGCTTTAGTTCCCCTTAGCGGGACCCGAGCCCATTAGGGTATTTCTAAACCCTAAGCTGCGCAATTTCTCATTCTTTCAGGCTCTTCTCTGCACAAACACTCCCACATACCTTCTCCAAGATTTTCCACATTTTTTCACTCTTCCCTCTTAAGAAAATTTCTCTTCCACTCACTTTTTCACTAGTGTGCCATCGAAGTTTGGGGTTGGAAGAGAGCATTCTAGCTTGGAAGCATTCTCATTGCATCTAGTATCTCCACCCAAGTAAGTAAAATGCATTTTGTTCATTCTAGGGTTCTTGAATTTGAATGTGATTGTCAAAGCATGAATATTTAGGGGTTTTGATTTCTATGCGTGATTTGATGATATATTTGATGTTTGAACCGATTAAACTACATGATTATGATCTGGAAAACTGAAAACTGCATTTGGGTGGAGTTAGGACAGCTTTAAAACAAGATTTTCAAAAATCTGCAGAGTTACCGCTGAGGGGTAAACTGTCGCTGAGCGGCACTCTGCCAGATTTGGTTTTTCTGATTTTTTGTGATTTGCAACGTGGCACTGGTGGCGCTGAGGGGAAATTCTGGCCCTCAGCGGTGGTTTAGCTTCGAAAGGAGTTGTGTTCTGTGTTTTACTAATGATTAACATCATGTTCTGTGGTTTTGTATTTATGTTTGAATGCAGGAATGGCATCCTCTTCAGGAAAGAGATTGAAAACCATGGCAACCAAGAGAAAGGAAAAGGAACCAGAGCAACCTCACTCTAGCAGGTTCCTCTCTAGGAAACATGAGAAGCACTTTAGGGTGGTTCAGGACAGGAGACTTCTGATGGAGAGAAAGGTTGGAATGATACCTAACTTTGCTCCTCAATTTGGAGAGCAAGTGTTAGGGAATGACTGGGGAAAGCTAGCCACCTATCCTGCACCTGCCAACGTAGTTGTGGTAAAGGAATTTTACACCAATGCAAAGAAGATTGGTGATTATCCAGCTGAGAATTATTTGGGCTATGTCAGAGGCCATGCTATCAGGTATGATCCTGATTCTATCAATAACTTCCTGGACCCTGTGTGGGTTGGCGAGCAATGCCAGTTTGCTCTTTGCATGGAGGACGGTGCTGATTTTGAGGATGTAGAGAGAGTATTATGCATACCTGGAGGACACTTCCAAAGGAATCGATCTGGCTCAGTGGTTAACATTAGGAGGACGGATTTGACTCCTCTTGCAAAGTATTGGATGGCGTTTTCTCATGCCAACATTCAGCCATGTTCACATGTGTCAGATATTACTATCAACAGGGCACTATTCATCTACTGTGCTATCAGAAACTTAAATGTTAATATTGGGCAGGTGATAGCTGATGAGATTAGTGTGTGTGCCAATACCTCAAACAACAAAGCACCACTAGGACATCCCTCCTTGATCACTCACCTTTGCAAGATAGCTGGGGTGGACACTTCTGCTCCACCATTTGAGAGACCAAGAAAAGCTATTGATGAGGCTTATTACAGACAGTATTGTGGAGGTGAGGAAGCAGCTCAGCCAGTTCCACCACGCCGTGCTCGTAGAGAGAGAGGGCCAGCACAGAGCCAGACATCTGCCGAGACACATGAAGCAGAACCATTCCAGATGAGGGATATGTACATGTCTCTTATAGGTGCTCAGTTGCAGTCCATTCACAGAGGGCAGGTGGCCACTGCCGAGATGATTGTGGGGATGTATGATACACCTCCAGCCCACAGGTGGACTATGGATGAATTCCATAATGTGGTAGCTTGGCCAGAGGAACCAGTACATGGAGGAGGAGCTAAAGCAGCTGAAGCTTCAGTTAGAGAGATGGAAGAAGATGAAGCTGATGATGATGATGAATTTGAAGATGATGAAGATGAGGAAGAAGAGGAAGATACAGAGGACAGCTCAGACTGATGAGGAGTTGAGATAGCATTTACTGATAAATGCTATCATATGATTATGCTTTTGTGGTTTAAGTTTTCTAAACTTATTTATTTTTTGTTTTAGATTAGGGTTTGATGTACTCTATTGAACACTTGGTTTGTTATGATGATTTGCTATTAACTGTGATTGTTTGATAAGTAATGCTTGATGATGATTAGTGGTTGATTGATGTTGAGATAGATGTGCACATTAAAATGCTTATACAGGTGATTCACAAGCTTTGTGAACAAATGCAGGATATTATGATTGTGATTGTGAAATTAAGCAGGATGCGTATGTCAAATGTGAATGAGCTTATATGTGAGGTTTTGAGCTCCAGAGTTGTTATTGTTGAATGATATTACTTTGAAAGCATGAATGATTTTGCCCAGGTTTTCTATGATTGAATCAATTGCTTGTATTGCATCATATGATCAAGGCCATTTGTTGGAACCCTTTTTATTGGTCAGATTCATAAAGTTAACCCACTAAAAGAGAACACTTTGTGTTCTATCTTTTGAACCCTTAGCCTTGAACATACACTGAAACCCTTGATTGAAAATCTTTACCTTGAGTTAAGTAGAAGATCTTGTGTGGTATTGTTAAATGTTCAAGTTTGGGGTTGTTGGGAAAACATGAAAAAGGAAAAGCATTGAGTTAAGAGATAAAAAAAATAAGAATATGCAAAGAAAAAGAAAAGAAAAGAAAAAGAAGCAAAGCTCAATGCAAATGCAAAGGCAAGTTGGGAAGAATAAGAATAATTGTGTTGTTATGATTCTCTTAACTCAAGGATTTTGTGATCCAGAAAAACCAATTTTCTTGTTAGCCCAGCCACATTATAAGCCATTGAAAAGTCCTTGTGATGATGCATACTTGTGAATGTTTTTTTTTATTGTGGTAAAATGAAAGGCAAAGTTGATTCATGTGACATTGTGATAGTAGAGTGAATGAGTAATTACCTCTTGTACATTTGTGTGTGAGTGAAATACTTTACCTAGTGAGGAAATATTCCATGAACACATGAACATCCATGCTTAATTGATTGATCATTCATGAAACAAATAGCATTTGTTGGAATTTAAATGACTTTGTGAACACCAAAGCATGTGCACATCTTGATTGAACTCTTGGTCATAAGTTTGAGTGAAGTTGTTACTTATCTTGAAAAAGAGGATTTTTGAATGAGTGAACCATCATAAGAATTGGTTGAAGATTGAGTTACATCTTGTTTGCTTGAGGACAAGCAAAGTTCTAAGTTTGGGGTTGTGATAACAGTTGAAAAACTGTTATTTTCATGCTTAAAATTGATACTAAAAGCAACCTTTATACTTAGAAACTAGCTTGAAATCATGCTTTTATTCATATTTTCAGAAATAAGAGAGCTGGACAGGTTTATGCTTGATTTCAGTGTTTTTGTGCAGGTTTTAAGGTGAATTTGGTGAAAGAAGTGAAGAAGGAGAGAGATGAAATCAGAAAAGACATCAAAAAGTGCAAAAGGAGAAGCCGAAGTCACCGCTCAGCGGCAGTTTACCGCTCAGCGGCACTCAGAAGCTCACGGGAGATCCGCTGAGGGGCAAAATGGCCGCTGAGGGGAAGAAACCAACTCACGCACTTACCGCTGAGCGGTACTTTACCGCTGAGCGGCACTTTTATGGGCTTGGACCTAATTTTCTGTAATTTACGAATAATATATAAGCTTTAGGGTTTCCTAGGGTTAGGCATCTTTGGCAGAAACGAAGCAAACACTCTGTCTTCCACCCCTTTGAAGGAGGATCTTGGATGCTTAGGCTTCCTCTTCACCTTTCTAGGGTTTTATCTTTCATTCTTTCATTGTTATTCATCTAGGTTCACCATGAATATGGTGAACTAAACTTTGTATGCTTGTTGGAGAATCAATGTAATCTTTTGAAGCTCTCATATATGGAAATTGTTTTTACATCTTATATTTAAAACTTATGCTTTCTTTCATCATTAGTTAGGGTTTTTCCTCTTTGCTTAATGCTTGCATTGTTTAACTCATTCGATGCATGATTATTGGTTTTGTCGATACGGACACGTATGGGGAAGTCTAGATCCGGGGAATTTCTCCCAATAAGTATATTGGTTGCCTTAAGCTCCTGTGCTAAATAAACTAATTATTAGGAATGCTAGGAATTGTATGAACTCGTAATTAGGGAGAAGCCTTCTTGAAAGGTACTTTAGAGAGTGGCATTAACAATGATGATTTGAATGTTGAATTCCTAAAATATATGAGAGTGGATAAGATGAAATTGAACCCCAACAACATATTCATACATATATTTCATTGAAAGTGTTTATCTTTTGCTTTTGCCATTGATCTAAACCTCATGCATACATGTTTATTTTCGTCTTTTGCATATAAAAATCCAAATATTTCGTCCTGAAGTCTTAGCTAATCAACAAACCACACAACTAAACTAGGCCGTGAGTCCTTTGGGAAGAACGATACTTGGTCTTACCAAGTTTATTAGTTGAACGATTCGGTCATACTTGCCGATTGAAAAACAGGTTTGTGACATCATATTTTGGTGATCATAAATTTTTCCATCAAGTTTTTGGCGTCGCTGCCGGGGACTCGTGGTTTAACTGGTTAATTTGTGTGATTATTGATTATCTTTGACTCTAATTTTTAATTTTCTGTTTTTATTTTCTGTTTTTTTTTATATTTCGATTTTTATTTGATTTTATTTTATTTTATTTTCTGTTTTTATTTGTATTTTTCTGTTTTCTGTTTTTATCTTCTCCTATATCTTTTTGTGCTAACCAAATATTCTAGGGTTTTGTGTTCTTGTGTATGCAGGAGGCAATTCGAACTAGGAGCAAGAAAACAACAGAACCTCTGCTTGAAGGTTTAGACGAGAGTAGACGGAGGAGAAGAATCCGAACATCTAGAGAACTTTTCCCTCCTCCAGAAACTCTGTTGCAACCATCACCACAAGGTTCTGACAATAGCACAGAAAATATGGAGAACAATAATGTTAGAAGAACTCTTGCTGATTACACCAATATAGCTGGACCTCAGCACTTTAACAGTATAACTAGACCTAGAGTCAATGCAGCTAATATGGAGGTCAAACCAGCACTGATCCAACTGGTGAAAAGCAACCAATTTAATGGGTTATCTCATGAAAGCCCATATGAGCACCTCACTACCTTCAATGAGATTTGCAACACAGTCAAAATTAATGGGGTGCCAGATGAAGCGATCAAACTTAGTTTGTTTCCTTTCTCATTGGGAGGCAATGCTAAACTTTGGTTGAATTCTTTCCCAGAAGGAAGTTTCATAGAGTGGGAAGCAGTGGTAACAAAGTTTTTAAACAAATACTTTCCACAATCAAAGGTGACAAAAGGAAAGCAAGAGATTCCTTCATTTAGGCAAGGCATGGAAGAATCACTGGGGCATGCATGGGACAGATACAAAACCTTGCTAAGAAAAACACCCACGCATGGCTTTGAAGATCAGGAAGTAGTCTTAACTTTCCTTGGAGGGCTTGGTTCACAAACCAAGATGATGCTGGACGCCTCAGCAGGAGGCAATATTAAATGGAAAACTCCAGAGGAAGCAACAGAGATTATAGAAAACATGGCTACTAGTGATAATGAGCTGCACAGTGAGAGAGGAGCTCCTATGCAACAAAAAGGGGTTCTCCAATTACAGACACATGATGCCTTGCTAGCTCAAAATAAAATTCTAGCTCAACAGTTGGAGACTCTGACTAAAACTCTTGCACAATTACCCAAAGAGTTCAAAACTGCTGCACAGGTACAAACCCAGTTGTGCGAATTGTGTGGAGGCGACCATATCAATGGTCAATGTGCTTTTCCAGTTGAAGCCGTAGAGGATGTTAATTTCATGGCCAATCAATTTCCATACCGTCAAGGGAACTACAATCAAGGGTGGAAACCACACCCAAGCATTGGTCAAGGACAAACTGGGCAAGCTAGTCAATATAATAAGCAGCAGCAGCAACCAACCTTATGGCAACAGTTATCTATGCTTAATGAAAGATCAACAAGGCTGGAAGAAACTCTTCAGCAATTCATACAGAAAACTGAATCTTCTCAAAAGAGCACTGAAGCCGCTATAAAGAACTTGGAGATTCAAATGGGTCAGATTACCAAGCAATTGGAAGAAAGGCCAAATAGAAATTTTGGGGCTAATACTGAGGTTAACCCCAGAGAAGAGTGCAAGGTGGTAAAGAGTGTTAATGATGAGAAAGTTGAGTTAGATACAGAAGAGAGCAAAAGTACTTTTCCTTTTCCAATCCATCAAGGGAAACAACTGGACTTCACAGAATTATTCAAAATGGTGGATAATGAAGCACCATGGGAACAAATTCTACAACAAATCACAGTTTACACAAAATCTGATGAAGAAATCTCTACAAAGAAGAGACGTAGAGATGATGAGGCAAAAGAGTGTATAACTGTTAAAAAAGAGTCATTCCCTCCTAAAGCAACAGATCCAGGCAGTTTTTCTATCCCTTGTACCATAGGGAAGAAAAAGGTGAAGAAAGCTCTCCTTGATTTAGGTTCAAGTGTTAACTTGATACCTTATTCTTTACTGGAGCAAATCGGCAATGTTAAAGTGAAACCTGTAAAGGTTAATCTAGTAATGGCCGATGGATCTTCAAAGGAGCCATGTGGGATTGCAGAGGACATTATAGTTTGTGTTGGCAAACTCCAATTCTTGGCAGACTTTGTGGTGATGAAGATGGAAACAGAGAAGATACCTATCATACTTGGAAGACCGTTTATGAAAACGGCCAGAGCTATCATTGATGTAAATGAAGGTATAGTAGTGCTCCAGGATAGAGAGGAGAGAGTGGTGGTAGACGTCTTCAAAGATGAGACGCAAGCACAGGAGGAAGAAGCTAGTTATAAAGCTGCATTTCAAGATGCACCCATGACTAGCTATAAAGATGAAAATTTCAAGGTTGCAGGTAACCATTGTTTGTTGTTTCAGGTACCCAAGGAAGAAAAGATTGGAAGAGGAGGAGAAATTCCTAGTGACTGGGAGAAAAGAAGACTCCAACTTAGCACACTTGTAAGAATCAAGAACAAGTTGTGGGTTGTGAAGGGCTTTAAAGAGAAGGAGATGATAGAGATAGAGTCTCCATATTCTAGAAGGACCAAAACAGTTCACAGGAAACAGCTGAGGAGTTGGTGGAATGACAACATCAACTATAAAGAAGATGGAACTTGAACTTTATTGGGTCAAGCTAATGACGTTAAAAGAGCGCTTGTTGGGAGGCAACCCAGTGGATTTAAAAACTTTTGATTTGGCTTTGTAATTTTTAATTTGTGGACTCTATTTTTGTAACTATTTTGTTGGAGATAGCATCTACTGAAGGATGCTAGGTGGTTAAGTATCTACTGAAGGATACTATGTTGGTAATACCTACTGATGGGTGTTGGTGGATTTTGGGTCAGGCTCGTGACGTTAAACAAGCGCTACCTGGGAGGCAACCCAGTTGATTGAATATTTCTCTTTGATTATTTTAGTTAGGGTTTGCATAAGCATTTTCAACATTGAATTGCAAGGAACCAGTGAGGGGCACGTATGGGAGGCACGTAGGTTAAGAAAAGAAGGAGAAGAGCACATCACGAAAGTGCCGCTGAGCGGTAACTTACCGCTGAGCGGTACTCTCGCAGATGGGCTTTAGTTCCCCTTAGCGGGACCCGAGCCCATTAGGGTATTTCTAAACCCTAAGCTGCGCAATTTCTCATTCTTTCAGGCTCTTCTCTGCACAAACACTCCTGTCAATACCAAATTTCGTCCGGATCGTTTTTGGCTCTACTGTAATCTATTATTTATTTCTTTGTATCTTTATTTTTATTCTCGTTTTTGTCTTGTATTTATTTAGTGTTACTTGTTTATTTGTTTTTTATTATTATTTATTATTATTTGTTTTTTTTGTTTTATTTATTATTATCGTCATTTTTGTTTTATCTATTTTTATATGTTATCTTATCTTTCTCCATATATATATGTATATATATTTTTCTTACGTTATTTTTATTTTAAAATTTTACTATTTAGTTATTGCTTTTAATTTTATTCTATTTTTATTATAGTGTTAAGTTTTACCTATTTTAAATATTTTGTTTAATACGGCTAAAAAAAAAGAAAAAAAAAGAAAGGAAAAATATAAGAAAAAGATTTGAAAAAGAAAGGGAGGTTGGCTGTGGAGGTTGGAACGTGGGGAGCAGAAAACGATTTTCTACAGAAAGCAGGGTGGTGGCAGAGCGTTGGGGCGTCGTACGGATTTGGTACAATTTGGTTTGGGCATACGGAATCAGCAAAGAGGTTTGAGCACAAGGTGGGAGCAGACGAAAAAAAAGAGAAAAAGGAGAAAAAAGGGGATTTGGAGAGAGGGAGACAAAAAAGAGAAACGGGAGAGAGCCTTGGGAAGAAGATCATTAATTCCTAGTGGGAGCATTGATAACGGTTGAAAAACCGTTATTTTTATGCTTAAATTTGATACCAAAAGCAACCTTTAAGACTTAGAAACTAGCTTGAACTCATATTTTTGCTTTAGTTTTGAGAATAAGAGAGTTGAAAGTGAATTTAATGGTTTTTTGCAAGATTCCCTTGATTTTGTAGGCTAATTGAATGATTTGAAAGAAGAATTGAAATACCGAATGATTGGAGTGCTGAAAAGTCAACCAGAAACCAGAAAAGTCAACCAGTCAACCAGTCAACCAGAAAAGTCAACCAATCAACCAGAATGCTGAAAAACCAACCAGAACGCAGAAAACGTCTGACCGAGTGGCGCTGAGCGGAAAAATACCGCTGAGCGGCACTTTTTGGGTGCCGAAATCACCGCTGAGGGGCAAAACAGCAGCTGGGGGGCAAAATGGTTCATGCGCTAGTACCGCTCAACGGTAAAATACCGCTGAGCGCCATTCTAAGTGGGCTTGGACCGGTTTTCTTTTGTTTTTATGGGCTTGGACTTGTTTTATGTTATTTTTATGCCCTATTTAAGGACTTGCACGTCCTAGGGTTTGTATCTTTGGCAGAAACGAAGTAAACACTCTCTTTTCCACCCCTTGGGGATAGATTGGGAGATGGTGACAGCTCTCCTCTTCTCTTTCTCGGGTTTTTCTATCTCTTTCATTCTTTCATTGTTATTCATCTAGGTTCACCATGAATATGGTGAACTAAACCTTGTATGTTTGTTGGGGAATCAATGTAATCTTTTGAAACTCTCATATATGGAATCTGTTTTTATATCTTTTAATTAAGACTTATGCTCTCTTTCATCATTAGTTAGGGTTTTTCCTCTTTGCTTAATGCTTGCATTGTTTAACTCATTCGGTGCATGATTATTGGTTTTGTCGATACGGGCACGTACGGGGAAGTCTAGATCCGGGGAATTTCTCCCAATTTTATATTGGTTGTCGTTAAGCTCCTGCACTTATGAACTGATCATTAGGAATGCTAGGAATTGTATGAACTCGTGATTAGGGAGAAGCCTTCTGGAAAGGTACATTAGAGAGTGGCATTAACAATGATGATTTGACTGTTGAATTCCTAAAATATATGAGAGTGGATAAGATGAAATTGACCCCCAACAACATATTCATATCTATAATTCATTGAAAGTGTTTATCTTTTGATTTTTGCCATTGATAAAAATTCATGCATACATGTTTATTTTCTGTCTTGCATTTTAAACCCCAAATATTTCGTTTGTAAGTCTTAGTTAATCAAGAAATCATACAACTAAACTAGGCCGTGAGTCCTTTGGGAAGAACGATACTTGGTCTTACCAAGTTTTATTACTTGAACGATTCGGTCATACTTGCCGATTGAAAAACAAGTTTGTGACATCATAATTTGGTGTTCATAAATTTGTCCATCAAGTTTTTGGCGCCATTGTCCAACCCCAAACTTAAAACTTTGCTTGTCCTCAAGCAAATAAGATGTAACTCAATCTTCCATCAATCCATATAATGGTTCACCACATTCAAAAATCCTTCTTTCAAGACAAGTAAATACTCAATTTAGCTCATCATCAAGACTTCAATCAAGATGTGCACATGCTTTTAGTGATCACTCAAACACATACTATCCAACAAATGCTATTTTCATGAATGATCAATTAACTAAGCAAAGATGTTCTTATGTGTTCATGGAATCTATCCTCACTAGATAAAGTGTTTCACTCAAACACACAAGTGTATAGGAGATATTCACTCATTCACTCTACTATTACAATATCACATGAATCAACTTTGCCTTTCATTTAACCACAATCAAAAACACTTACCAGCAAGCATCATCACAAGGACTTTTCTATGGCTTATAACGTGGCTGGGCTAACAGGAAAATTGGTTTTTCTAGATCACAAAACCCTTGAGTTAAGAGAATCATAACAACACAATTATTCTTATTTTTCCCAACTTGCCTTTGCATTGAGCTTTGCCTTTCTTTTATTTCTCTTTTTCTTTTCACATTCTTATTTCTTAGCTTTTAGCTCAATGCTTTTCCTTTTTCATGCTTTCTCAACAACCCCAAACTTGAACGTTTATCAATACCACATAAGATTTTCTACTTAACTCAAGGTAAAGCTTTTCAACAAGGTTTTTCAATTTATGTTCAAGGCTAAGGGTTCAAAGGATAGAACACATAGTGTTCTCTTTTAGTGGGCTCAATTTATGAATTTGGCTAATAGAAGGGTTATCAACAAATGGCCTTGATCATATGATGCAAACAAGCAAGTAATTCAATCATAGAAAACCTGGGCAAAGTCATTCATGCTTTCACAGTAATAGTATTCAACAATAACAACTCTGGAGCTCAAAACCTCACATATAAGCTCATTCACATTCCACATATAACATCCTGCTTAGAATCATAATCATAATCATAACATCTTGCATTTGTTCACAATTCTTGTGAACCACCTGTATAAGCATATAATGTGCACATTCTCAACATCAATCAATATCAAAGCATCATCAGGCATTACTTATCAAACAACAATCATAAGCAAACCATCATAACAGACAAAGTTTCGAATTGATTACATCAAATCCTATTCTAAAAACAAAAGTGATTGATAAAACAAATCCTACTCTAGTGCTTTGAAAAACTCAGACCCATCAATGATGCTCTCTCCCAACCCCAAACTTAGATGGAAAACTAGTGAGAAAGTGAGTGGAAGGGAGATTTTCTAAAGAGGAATGAAAGGAAAAATGTAGAGAACCTTTGGAACAATGTTTAGGAGTGTGTGTGCAGAGAAGAATCTAAAAATAGAGGCCAAAGCGTGACTTAGGGTATAAAAATACCCTAATGGGCTCGGGTTCCGCTAAGGGGCAACCTAAGCCCCTTTTACGATACCACCGCTCAGCGGCAATTTGCCGCTCAGCGGCACTTTCGTGTTGTGCTTTTCTTCTTCCTAGCTTACCCTAGGTGCCTTCTACTCGTGCCCCTCACTTGCTCCCTGCAATTAATTTCTCAAATCACTCAAACATTCAATCCCTATCATGCAACTAAAGCAGAATCAAAACAAACAATACAGATAAAATCAATCAACTGGGTTGCCTCCCAGGTAGCGCTTGTTTAACGTCACGAGCCTGACCCAAACTCCTCCAGCACCCTTCAGTAGATGCAAATCTTTCTTACCAACACCCATCAGTAGGTGTATAGTAACATAGTATCCTTTAGTAGATACTCTTCCGCCTAACATCCATCAGTAGATGTAAACCCTGTAACAAACTTATAACAAAAACAAAAATACCCAAAAGTTCAAAATTACATCACCAAACCAAAAATTAAAAGTTCTTAAATCACTGGGTTGCCTCCCAGCAAGCGCTCTTTTAACGTCACTAGCTTGACCCAATAAAGCTCATGTTCCATCTTCTTTTTCTTCTTCTTTCTACTGAACTTCTTTAGAAATTTGATCAAACCAGGAACCTGTTGCAGTGTCTCAATCATAGGAACTTTAATCTCCAATTTCTTGAAGATTTCCATAAAGCATTTGAATTTCTTTTCCTTCCTATGATTCTTCTTTAGATGAGGATGTGGTTTTTCATATGATTTCTTCTTCTTTCCTCTCATCTTCTTTTTCTTCCTTTTTCTCTCCCTAAATTTTCTCTTTTTCTTTTCTTTTATTTTTTTCTTCCCTTTTCTTTTTCTTTTCAACTTCTTTATTTTCACACAAATTTTCTTTCTCTCTTCTCTCTCAACCACTTCTTTCTTTTTTTCTTCATCTTTATTTCTCTCACTCAATTCTTCTTTTTCTTTTCTCTCTATCTTTTCCTCATCGCCCCCTATTTTTTTCTCATCAAGAATATTGTCACTTTCAGTGATAATGGCTTGCCCTTCCTCCTTAGGGTTAACTTCAGTATTAACCTCATCATTCAATCTCTGACTAATGGAATGAAGCTGCATCTCCATCCTTTTACATGATTCTTCAATGCTTTTCTGAGTAGCGTCAGAATTTTTCAAAAATTGTTGAAGGGTGTCATCCAAAGTTCCTGATAGAAAGGTTTGTTGTTGTTGCTTGTTAAATTGCCCAATTTGTCCAGCTTGCCCACTTTGTTCTTGACCAATACTTGGGTGTAGTTTCCACCCTTGATTGTAGCTCCCTTGACGGTACTGATTAGTCATGTAGTTTACATCCTCTACGGCTTCAACTGGAAAGGCACATTGACCATTGATATGGTCACCTCCACACAATTCGCATAACTGGGATTGTACCTGTGCAACAGTCTTTAACTCTTGTGGCAATTGTTCAAGTATCTTTGAGAGATTCTCCAATTGTTGAGTTATTAACTTGTTCTGAGCTATCAAGGCATCATTGGATTGCAACTGTAGAACTCCTTTTTGTTGAATAGGAGCTCCTCTTTCACTGTTCCACTTATTAGTAGGCATGTTTTCAATTATTTCTGTGGCTTCCTCTGGAGTCTTCCATTTGATATTGCCTCCAGCTGAGGCGTCAAGCATCATCTTGGTTTGTGAACCAAGACCTCCAAGGAAGATTAGGACTACTTCTCCTTCGTTAAATCCATGCTTGGGAGTCTTTCGTAATAGGCTTTTATACCTGTCCCATGCATGCCCCAATGATTCTTCCATGCCTTGTCTAAATGAAGAGATCTCTTGCTTCCCTTTGTTGATTTTAAAGCTTTGTTGCTGCCATTGTTGTTGTGGTTGGTTCTCAAATTGTCCGGCAGCTTGCCAAAATTGGCTTTGATCCATGCTTGAGTCATGTTCCCACCAGTGGTTGAGATTACTTTGGTAAAATTGAGTGCCCATATAGTTAAATTCTTGACCGAATTGCATTCTGCAGACATTAGGCACAAAACCCTAAAAACATTTGTTAGCACAAACAGATAGAGAAAGAAAAAAAATCAAAGGATATAATTGAAAAGATAAGAAGATAGGAAATAAAAATAGAAAAATAAAATAAAATAAAAACAGAAAAATAAAATAAAATAAAATAAAAATAGAAAATAAAATAAAATAAAATAAAAACAAAAAATAAAATAAAATAAAATAAAAACAGAAAATAAAACAGAAAATAGAAAAACAGAAAACAGAAAAATAAAATAAAATCAAATCAAATACAAACTGAAAAACAGAAAACAAAAAATAAAATAAAATAAAAATAAAAAATTCGAAATTTAAATTAAAAATAAAAAAAATAAGTCAAAGATAATCAATAATCACACAAATTAACCAGTTAAACCAGAGTCCCCGGCAGCGGCGCCAAAAACTTGATGGACAAATTTATGAACACCAAATTATGATGTCACAAACTTGTTTTCAATCGGCAAGTATGACCGAATCGTTCAAGTAATAAAACTTGGTAAGACCAAGTATCGTTCTTCCCAAAGGACTCACGGCCTAGTTTAGTTATGTGATTTCTTAATTAACTAAGACTTACAAACGAATTAATTGAGGTTTAAAATGCAAGACAGAAAATAAACATGTATGCATGAATTGTGATCAATGGCAAAAAAACAAAAGATAAACACTTTCAATGAAATTTATGTATGAATATGTTGTTGGGGTTCAATTTCATCTTATCCACTCTCATATATTTTAGGAATTCAACGATCAAATCACCATTGTTAATGCCACTCTCTAATGTACCTTTCCAGAAGGCTTCTCCCTAATCACGAGTTCATACAATTCCTAGCATTCCTAATGATTAGTTCATAAGTTCAGGAGCTTAACGACAACCAATATAAAATTGGGAGAAATTCCCCGGATCTAGACTTCCTCGTACGTTCCCGTATCGACAAAACCAATAATCATGCATCGAATGAGTTAAACCATGCAAGCATTAAACAAAGAGGAAAAACCCTAACTAATGATGAAAGAAAGCATAGGTCTTAAATATAAGATGTAAAAACAGATTCCATATATGAGAGTTTCACAAGACTACATTGATTCCCCAACAAACATAAAGAAGTTAGTTCACCATATTCATGGTGAACCTAAATGAATTACAATGAAAGAATGAAAGAATAAACCCTAAAAAGGTGAAGTGGAAGCCTCAGCATCCAAGATCCTCCTTCAAAGGGGTGGTAGAGAGAGTGCTTTCTTCGTTCCAGCCAGAGATACCTAACCCTAGGAAACCCTAAAGCTTATGTATCATTCGTAAATTACAAAAAGTCAAGTCCAAGCCCATTAAAGTGCCGCTCAGCGGTAAACTACCGCTCAGCGGTGATTGCGTGAGACGTTTCTTCCCCTCAGCGGCCATTTTGCCCCTCAGCGGATCTCCCGTGACTTCCAGAGTACCGCTCAACGGTAAAATACCGCTCAGCGGTGAGTGCGTGACTTGTTTTCTCCCCTCAGCGGCCAATTTTCCCCTCAGCGGACCTCCCGCACTTTTTATTGTCTTTTATGATTTCATCTCTCTCCTTCTTCACTTCTTTTACCAAATTCACCTTCAAACCTGCACAAAAACACTGAAATCAAGCATAAACCTGTCCAACTCTCTTATTTCTAAAAATATACAGAAAAACATGATTTCAAGCTAATTTCTAAGTGTGAAGGTTACTTTTAGTGTCAATTTTAATCATGAAAATAACAGTTTTTCAACTGTTATCAAGCATCCAGATTTTGGACCCGCAAAAGAAAGACAGAGGTTGGCTAGGAAGAAGGAGAAGGGATCACCGGCTTCACGGACCAAGCAATAACACAGGAGCTCCAAGAGGTAAGGAACACCTTCACTGGTTCATAATGTCATATATACTGGCATAAGCACACTTCCACTTTAACCTGAAACATGCTTGATTCATTCCTTGATTCCTATTCCATCTTTGCCACCAAAATCATCACCATCGCCATTTTCATCCTTCTTGATACACCTATTCACAGTTCCCCTGCATTAAAAACAACAGCAAAACAATGAACAGAAGAAACCAAATCCATCCCAGCTCACGCGCTACATCTATCATCCTCCCCAGCCTCCACTGATTTCAGTTTCTCTGCTCTTGAAACCTATCCCATTCGGTCAACATGATCACCTCCAACGCCATCATCCTCAACCTGCATTGCACAAAGCCACCACCAACCGAGAACAATGACCAATTTCCAGCACCCAAACACAAGCTCGTACTTTACCTTCACTGAATCAAAGCCAGAATTTGCCACTGTACCATCCACCGTCGCCATCAACCATTCAACACCGGTCTCCACTTCCATTCATTCTCTGTTTCACCACGCTCCCTCTCTCCTTCCTAACTCCCACGCTCACGGCCAATCCCAACAAACCAATCCCAAAACCCACTCGGTGCCTAGTCTCAATCATGTTTTCCCATCACCACACACACACACGTAACAACCAGAAAACAACATTCACACACATGGCACCCATTACACAATCAAAGAAATGACGGTGGAAAGAGAGGGAGAGATCGGAGTGGTCGCCGGCAACGACCTTGAGGGCGACGCCCTGGCTTGTGGCTTGCGGCGGCCAACTTCGGTGGAGGCAACGGCGTCGACGTGGCAGTGCGTGGAGGAGCAACTCCTTTTGGTCAGAGAGAAGGAGACATTGGTCTCATCTGAGAGAAACGGCGTGAGTGAGTGAATGAGAATGGGAAGGCAGAACCCCTAGGGGAATTCTAGGTTAGAAATCACCCGGGTGGGCCAAGCCCATAATGAACGCACGTTTTTCGGCCTTTTTTCGAACGTTCGTCATCTACCTCCTCTCCGAACGTCCGTCCGGCCACTTCTTGGACGGACCGTTTGGGTAACCATCTCCCCAACGAACGCTCGTCCCCCAACGAGCGCTCGTCCTTCAGCCTCGTTTCCCAGCGCCCGTTCGCCAATTCCCCAATGAACGCTCGTGCATAACGAGCGTTCGTCATCCCGCCTCATCTTCCAAACGACCGCTCGTCCCCAACGAGCGCTCGTCGACCAGCCTCCTCTTCTCAGCGTCCGTTCGCACATCACCAAATGAACGCTCGTCATCTACCCCCCTGCACTCAACGTACGTTCGTCATATCACCCAACGAACGCTCGTCCATAATGAGCGTTCGTCATCCCGCCTCATCTTCCAAACGAACGCTCGTCCACAACGAGCGCTCGTCTTTCAGCCTCTTTCCCAACGTCCATTCAACCTTCACACCAACGGACGCTCGTTATCCAAAAGAACGAGCGCTCGTTAACACTAAGCTTTTCTCGACTGACCATTCAACCTTCTCATGAACGAGCGCTCGTTAACCTTGACCCTTTTCGACCGTGCGCGTTCGTTTTCTCCCCTTTCAAACGTTCTTCCCGTATCCTACGCGACCGTTCGCCATCAACTGTGCATGCAACCGTTCGTCCTTTAACTTTCACGAACGTTCGTCCTCCACCATTCGTACTTTGCCTTATTCGAACGTTCGTCCATACTGACCTTTAGGACGTTCGGCAATTTTCAGCTTCAACCGTCCGGTCGTTCTCAAGAGTCCACTATTCGACCGTTCGGCCATTTAGATATTTAGGACGTTCGGTCATACAAAGAGTCAACTGTTCGGTCATAATGTTTTAATGAACGTTCGGTCTTCATGTGAACGTCCGGTTTTGTGTTACTGAACGTTCGATCATGTTATATGTGAACGTTCGGTCATGTTATGTGAACGTTCGGTTTTGTTTTGTGTTAGTGAACGTTCGGTCGTGTAATGTGTTAGTAAGCGTTCGGTTGTATTGTTTAATAAGCGTTCGGTCTTCGTTTGAACGTTCGGTCTCAATGACGTTTGTCTCCAAGCGTTCGGTTTTAAGCTTTCGTTCAGGAAGGAAATAGTTCTCGCGCAGGTCACTCCTTATTCTGGCGCTCGTCCTAATCACTCTTCTTCTGCCGCTCGTCCAATTCATTCCTTCCACGGACCGCTCGTTAACCAAGCTTTTCGACTGACCGTTCGACCTTTTTTTTATTATTTTGGCACCCCCATTTTGTTGTTTTTTTTTATTTATGTATTTGTCTTTCTATTTATCTTATTTCATTCTATTTTATTACTTTATTTTATTTATTTCTTTTAAATATCCACTTATTTCAAAATATAAATAATTTTACTTATATACACATAAAAAATAAAATTTAAAAAATGTTTTGAAGGTTTAGGCACATGTGTGATCGCACGCATCGTCCTTGTGCTAAAAACCTTTTCTTTTCCTTATGTAAAATTAACAAAAAATATGTTTTAAAGGTTTATGCACATGTGTGATCGCACGCATCGTCCTTGTGCTAACAACCTTTTCTCTTTCTTAAACAAAATACAAAAAGGTATAAAATCTTCAAAAAAACCAAAAACGTCAACAATTTTAAACAACAAACAATCTTCCTAACCAGAACTACGTGATCCTTGATTCTCCATCAAAAGGGAGATACGTAGGAGCAAGGCTAGCCCTTGTCAGGTTCACTTTCTCAAAAATCCAAATTTATCCATAATCATTTTCCAAACAAAATTTTCTAAACAATTTTCAAACAAATTTGCAAGCAGTTTTCTAAAAGAACTACGTAACCCTGATTTCTCATTTTGAATGAGAATACGTAGGAGCAAGGTCAATCCTTGTCGGGCCCAAAAAACTAAAAAATATGTTTTGTTTATTTAGAATTTTATTTTAGGGATAGTTAAACATTTTGAAAACCACATCAAATTCGCGTATTTAGTTAAAGGTACTGCCTTAGGGCAGGCGTTGTAGGGTGCTAATACCTTTCCTATACGTAACCGACTCCCGAACCCAGAATCTGGTTTTCGCGGACTGTGTCTTATCATTTTATGGTTTTTCCGTAGTTTTCCAAAATAAACTATGGTGGCGACTCTAAATCTCTTTTCAAAACCCGTTTCTTTTTTGGATCGTCGTCCCGTCGCGATTCCGGTTGCGACAGATGGCGACTCCATTGGGGACACCTTAGAGAGTCAAGCCATTTAATTAGATGCACGAATTTGACATGATTTTTCTTTGTGTTTTTCTTCCCCTATTTTTTTTTTCCTTTTTATGTGTTTGATAGTTGGAATAACTGCATGTGAATTGTTGAATATGGAACCCTAGGGTAGAAAACATGTTTATATCTGCCTGGGAATTTTTTCTGGTTGTTTTGCAGGTGAGGGTTTGGGTATGCATTGCATTCTCCCTTCACACACACACTTTGTGCATATCATGAGTGGGGCCCTATACCCGGGTCTGAGCGTAACTTAGAATTAGAGGAGTTGTGTAGCGGTGTCATTCTGGGATGTACTTCCTGTCTGGCTATCGTGAGAACTCCAGCTAGAGTTTGTTCTCTTCACTTGTGTCTCCTCATCTAGTTGATTACTCGACTGTTGTGGAGATGCTATGAAGGGGGCCATAGCTCTAGTGACCATTGACCTCTAGGTTCAGGAGACCATCCTTGTGAAATTGCATATACTTGACCTCGAATGCAAGCCATTGAACCTTTATTAGGGCACAAAGGGAGAAATGTGTATTCTTGTAATCCTCACGCTGTTCGTTCTCTTTCAAAAATTATGTTATTGCATTTTCATGCCATGCATGCATTTGATTCATCGTGTTGTTTTATTATCATGCATCATATTCATGCATCATTTAGTAACATGTTGGTTTTAGGGGAAATCACAGGTATACACTTGACTTCACACGAGATGGATGTTGACGCCAGATCTGATGCTACACTGCATTCCAACTCCGCCATTTTAAGAAAGAAGTCTAGCCTAAGGACACATGTTGGAAATTTGACCCGGTTGATAAATTTAGGCCGAAGACTCAAGACCATACAGAGAGAAGCCTTCGGAGGAAATATGGGAATTTGTTGAGTTTAATGGAGGTGAAAGTACAGTTGCCCGCTATTACAGCTCTAGCTCAGTATTATGATTCTCCCCTGAGATGTTTACCTTCCAGGACTTCCAGCTGGCGCCAACTGTAGAAGAATTTGAGCATATTCTGGGCTTGCCATTAGAGGGTACCAAGCCATATCAGCACTTGGAGCATCATGCCTCTGTTTCTACCCTTGCTGTTATAATGAAATTACAGCCCAATGAATTGGAGAACCGGTTGATAACGAGACATCAAATTCGGGGGCTGACACAAGGTTACCTTGAACAATATTTGCACGACCTGGGCGATAGGGAAGAATGGGAGACCTTCATGGATGTACTAGCCCTCACTGTGTTTGGCATTGTCCTGTTTCCCAAGCTGGAAGACTTTGTAGATTACACTGCTATTGATGTCTTCGTGGCAAAAAAGACGAGATCAGAAAACCCCGTAACAGCAGTCCTCGCAGATGTGTATGGGACTATGAGTTTTTTGCCAGGAGAGAAAGGGAAGAGGATTCTTTGTTGTTTGCCGGCGTTATATGCGTGGATGACGGCACGAGTATTTAAGGGGGTAGTCGATGTTAGAAGTTCACCTGAGAATCTGTCGCATCAAGGAGGTAATGGGTGGGCTCTTTTCTTTGCCGGTTTGAGAGAGGGAAACGTAAAATGGCGCCTTCCTTGGCTTGAGACTAACCATCTATCCATCATTGTGGCAACTTCCCTAACATACCTCTCATAGGCGCTAGGTATTGTATTAACTACAACCCTATTTTGGTCCAAAGACAGTTCGGATATCCTATGAAGGGAGCGCCTTCACCAGATTATCTCACAGCCTTCTTCATCTACTATGAGGACGGACATTGTACTGAAATGTTGAGGAGAGTCAGAAGTGCCTGGGAAAATGTGGTGCGAGCAGAGAAGGACCTGAGGAGTGGAGTGATGGATAGCAGGGTTAGTTACCATACCTGGATTCTGGAGAGGGTAAGAGAAGTCAAGTTGCCTTTTAAGCCCATCAATGATCAATCGGCAAGTGAAGAACATCCCAAGCCCCAGAAAGTGAAGAGGTGAAACAGCTGAAGGTTGAGGTGGAGAAATTGAGGGTGAGGAATGCTAGGTTGGAAAATGAATTACAGAAAGCTCGCAATGATTTTGTGGATATGAGGAATGATAACGAAGAAAAGTCACGGGCTTATGAAAACATTGTCAAAAGCCAGAAGGAGAGAGATTATACATTCCGAGTAAAACAGGATCTTGCGGCCAAGTAAGGAGTTATCCATGAGGGTGAATGAGAAGAATGTGGCTCTAGAAGAGGGCAGACAGTGGAAACAACTCTATGAAGAAGCCAAGAGGGATAGAGGGAAGCCCTAAAAAGACTAAGGGAAGCGCAAGTCCAAGTACAAGAATCGGGGCATCAAATGAAGGAAATGGCTACATCATTTGAAGCGGAGTTGAATCAGGAGCGCTGGAAGCTGGCAGAGGCTGAAGAGGAATATCGAGCCATGTTAAAGCAGATGGAGGATTACATCGAGGAGCAGGAGGAGCGATGGAGGTCGATGGAATTTGAAGAAAGGCATCAGGCCTTGATAAAGCGAATGAAAGAGCACATCGCAGAGCAAGAAACGGCCGTAAAGCATTGGAAGGAAAGCTTCTCTCAGTTGGCTGCTTTGGCAAATGGGGCAATTGAAGACATCCCCAGAATGGTGTCGGAAGCTGAAGCGAGTACCCACTTTTATAGCCCACCAGTAGAGATAGAGCTTTTATTAATCACTGTAAACAGTTGATAGACGAGATGAAATCCCTCATCACTCGGGATAGGAATTGATGTATTTTGAGATCTTTATGATTTGTTTCCTGTAAGAAATGTAATGAACTTGTTTCCCTTTAAATGAAAGGTGTGGGATGTTGTTTAGCATCTGCTTGTGTTAATTTCCATCAGTGATGTCATTACAATCTTGTGATTTCCCCCTATTACTAGCATGCATCATCTTTTCTTTTGTTCAGCATGTTTCATTTCCATCTAATTAATTAAAATAATAAAACAGTACGCGAGAGAAAAAACGATGACCAAATTTCCACGACATCCCTACCGGACCCGGGCAAACTCAAAAGCCATGGCAAGCTGGGAGGAGTCACAGGAGTCTCTCAAACGGATGTTGGCCAGTTGAAGGACCAGATCGGCCAGATCTTGGCGACGCTTGAATCCATGAAGACTACTGGAGAGTCTTCATCTACGCATGTTGGGGGGAATGCTCACCCTTATCCTCCAATGTTCAACGCTGCGAGCCAATCTGTTCCTTTCCCACTGTATGGTTTACCTCCGGGTTACGACTCCTCCTGTAGGAGAGTACTCAGAAGTTGAGCACGCTTCATTCTCGTTCCCCGCGACTGTCAATATACCACCAATCCACGGCACTCAGGGACCTGTCTTAGTGTCGGCTCCCATGGTGGGCACGGGAATGAATGAGACCAACACAACTGATGAATTCGGGTGACCCCAGTACCGCGTGTGGTTGCTAGGGAGGATTCTTCAGCCGAAGCTGCACAGCACGCCACAATGGTTGGGGGATTCGGTAGCCTCGTTGGAGCTACGGGTAGGTTGGAAAGTCTGGAGGCGAGGTTGAGAGCTGTTGAGGGAGTTGAGAGCTACGGGTTTGGAGATGCGGCCAGATTAAGTTTGGTTCCGGGCTTGAAAATCCCGCCTAAGTTCAAGGCGCCGGAGTTTGAAAAATATAGGGGTAACACTTGCCCTAAAAGCCATGTGACCATGTACTGCAGAAAGATGGCTGCGTATGCTCATGATGAGCAGCTACTCATCCACGTTTTCCAGGAAAGTTTGGCTGGGGTGGCATTGAACTGGTACACCCACCTGGAGCCATACCGAATTCGTTGTTGGGCGGATCTAGCTGACGCCTTCGTAAAACAATATGTATACAATACTCATGTTGCTCCGGACCGTCTGCAGCTGCAGAATATGACAAAAAAGGACAATGAAACTTTCAAAGAGTACGCCCAACGATGGAGAGAGTTGGCTGCGCAAGTTGAGCCGCCGTTGTTTGATAAGGAGATGGTGTCGATGTTCGTAAACACACTCCAGCCGCCATTTTATGAGCATATGGTTGGGAATGTATCTGTCAATTTTGCTGACACCATCATCATTGGTGAGAGGATAGAAATTGGATTGAAAAACGGGAAGATAGCCTATGGCCCACCTGCAGCTACAAACTACAAAAAGCCCAGTTTCAATCAGGGGAAGAAAAAAGAGGGGGAGGTACATGCTGCGTCGGTAATGCCTGCGTGGAGAGGACGAGCTCCCAATCCTAATTATCGACCATACTTAAACCCACCTCCTTATGCTGCTAACACCACGTTTGTTCACCAAGCTAGGCCTCAACAACAACAAGCGTATTATCCACCGCAGCGTATCCCAACCGAAGCTGCAAGACCGGCCGCAAACATGGGCCCAAATCTGAATGTGGGTCACAACAACAACCCAAGGGGAAATCAATTTGTTAGGTTCACCCCAATCCCTATGACCTACACTGAATTGTTACCTAACCTAGTCAAAAAGGGTCTGGTCGCCATTTGTCCGATGAAGCCTGTACAGCCGCCGTACCCTAGGGGTTATGACGCGAATGCCAGGTGTAGTTATCATGCAGGAGGCGTTGGCCACTCGACCGAAGGATGTATGGCTCTCAAATACAAAGTTCAGGCTCTGATAGATTCGGGTTGGTTAAAGTTTCAAGAGGACCAGCCCAACGTCGATACTAATCCATTGTCCGGGCACGGGAGTTCCTCGACGAACGCCGTCGAGGTTGGAGACCAGGATCTGATAAGAGATGTGGGCGAAATCCGAAGTTCTAGGAGGTTTATCTTTGAAGCTTTGTTGAAGAAGGGCCTAGTGAAGGGCGATTATGATCTGGGTATAGCGTGCGCACTCCATCCGGAGGCCGGGCACTCTATTGAGGAATGTATGGAATTCGAGATTTTTCTACAAGACTTACTTGATAGAAATCTGATGCAAGTGTGCCGCAAGGTCAGAGAGGAAGAAGTATTTGCACAAATTGGTGGAGAATCTGATGTGACTCTACCCGAACCTTTGGTGATCCATTTTACTAGGACCACCCCTGCACTGGTAACTGAAGGAAATCCGTCTGTTGTCATCCGAGTGCCAACTCCTTTCCCTTATAAGAACGAGAAAGCCATCCCATGGAGATATGGGGAACTGCATTAGATGAGGGAGAATATGCAAATCCGACTGTGGAAAACATATCAGGCATTGGTGGAATGACCAGAAGTGGTCGAATCTTTACACCACCAGAATTGGCGAGAGAAAGAACCAATGATAGGGAAGCAACAATGGCTGCAAAAGCAAAGGAGTTCTTGAGGGGGAAGAACGTGGAGGCCGAGGAGACCCCCGACAAAGAGGAGAAGAGGGAAATATCTGAAGAAGAAGTTGGTGAATTCCTAAAGTTCATACAACAGAGTGAGTACAAAGTGGTGGAACAGTTGAACGCATGCCTGCCCGGATCTCCTTGCTAGAATTACTCATGCACTCTGCCTCCCACCGAAAGTTGTTGATGAAGATACTCAGTGAGGCTCATGTGGAACAAGGTATTTCTCTGAACAAGTTCGAGGGCATTGTTGGCAACATCGTTGCTAATAATTACCTCACCTTCACTGATGAAGAGATACCTGTTGAGGGGAGAGGTCATAACAAAGCCCTTCATGTCTCTGTGAAATGCCTGGATCATGTGATAGCACGTGTCTTAGTGGATAATGGATCCTCCCTGAACGTCATGCCAAAAGCAACCTTGGAGAAGCTACCCAGTGACGGAACGCATATGAAGCCAAGTTCTATGATTGTGAGAGCCTTTGATGGTAGTAAGAGGGAAGTGATGGGAGAGGTAGAACTACCAGTCCAAGTCGGTCCGTGTGTCTTTCAAGTGACATTCCAAGTCATGGACATCCTCCCGGCCTATAGTTGTCTGTTGGGTCGCCCTGGATCCATTCTGCAGGGGTTGTGCCTTCTACACTACACCAAAAGTTGAAGTATGTTATGGGAGACAAGCTGGTGATAGTGGCAGGAGAGGAGGATTTCCTGGTGAGCGGACCATCATCCTCCCGTTATATTGAAGTAGCCGAGGAAGCTCTCGAGGCAACTTTCCAATCTCTGGAGATCGTGGGAAACACCTACGTGGAGCCATTCGCGGTCAGCCCACATCTGTCGCGTGCTTCTATCATGATGGCCAAAGTCATGTTAAAAGAAGGTTATATGCATGGGAAAGGTTTGGGTAGGTATGGACAGGGGCGAGCATTCCCTCTGGAGGTCGTCGAGAACAAGAATAGGTATGGCCTGGGATACAAGCCCACCAAGGAGGATAGGAGAAGGCTGATAGAAGAAAGGAGGGAGCGCAGTCTGGCTCGGATGGAAAGACGGGAGCCCAAAGTGGGAAGAATTCGTATCTGTGACCTCAAGGAGAGCTTTCGCAGTGCTGGTTGGGTTAACGCTGGCCACATAGCAGCTGTGGGAGATGAAGATGGATCGGAAGGCTCCAGTTTCGTGTGGGCCTGCTCCCCGGATGCACGACTCGACAACTGGGAGATGCTGGATTTGCCCGTGATGCTTAATTTGAATAAGATGTAATAACTTTAATTAATCCTATAGCTTTACCCGGGGCTTTAGGATTCATGACTTACGGGTTGACGCTTTTAGTTTGTTATGCTCAGCGCGATAATCAAAGTGTGTTTGTTTGTGTTTTATCATCATTTTGCATTCCTCGTCGTTTTTCGTTTATTTATTTCCTTTTCATAAACTCAAATAATGCAGATATGACAATGAATGTTTTGAAAGTAATTATGTTGATATTCCTGATTTTGGGCGCCCCGTCAATAATACGGAAGATGATTGTGATGATGACCCGGAACCCCCTCCTGAACTGTTGAGACTAGTGGAACAAGAGTGTAAGGAGATGAAACCTCACCAGGAAGATGTTGAAGTACTCAATTTAGGGAATGGGATGAGGTAAAGGAGGTGAAGATCGGTACAGCCATGAAAGCAGAAGTGAAAGAAAAATTGCGTGTTATTGAGGGAGTTCAGGGATGTGTTTGCTTGGTCTTACAATGACATGCCAGGCCTCGATACAGATATTGTACAACACAAGCTCCCACTCAAGCCGGAATGCCCACCGGTAAAGCAAAAGCTAAGAAGATGAAACCGGAAATGTCCTTGAAGATCAAGGAGGAGGTACAGAAGCAATTCGATGCAGGGTTTCTAGCTGTGGCGAGATACCCAGAATGGGTAGCAAACATTGTACCGGTGCCTAAGAAGGATGGTAAAGTTCGGATGTGTGTCGATTATCGAGATTTGAATCGCGCAAGCCCAAAGGACAATTTCCCATTACCACACATCGACACCCTGGTTGATAATACAGCCAAGTATTCACTGTTTTCGTTCATGGATGGTTTTTCGGGGTATAACCAGATCAAGATGGCGCCAGAAGATATGGAAAAGACTACTTTTATTACATTGTGGGGCACATTTTGTTATAAAGTGATGTCTTTTGGACTCAAGAATGCTGGGGCAACATATCAAAGGGCGATGGTGGCACTTTTCCATGATATGATGCACAAGGAGATTGAAGTTTATGTGGACGACATGATCGCGAAGTCCGAATCAGAAGAAGAACACGTCCTCAACTTGAGAAAGTTATTCGAGAGATTGAGGAAGTATAAGCTTAGGCTGAATCCCGCCAAATGTACATTTGGAGTGAAATCCGGGAAATTGTTGGGCTTTATTGTCAGCCAGAGGGGGATAGAGGTGGATCCAGACAAAGTGCGAGCGATAATGGAAATGCCTGCGCCTAAAACGGAAAAAGAAGTTCGAGGGTTTTTGGGTAGATTGAATTACATTGCTAGATTCATCTCCCACTTAACTGCTACTTGTGAACCACTGTTCAAGTTGTTACGAAAGAATCAGGCTGTGGTGTGGAATGAGGATTGTCAGGCCGCTTTTGAGAGAGTCAAACAATACTTACAAAACCCTCCTGTATTACGTCCACCAGAACCAGGAAGGCCACTCATTTTGTATTTGACTGTATTGGACAAGTCAATGGGTTGTGTGTTGGGTCAGCATGATGAGGATGGCAAAAGAGAGCACGCTATATATTACTTGAGCAAGAAGTTCACAGACTGCGAACAACGATATTCATCGTTAGAGCGGACTTGCTGCGCATTGGCGTGGGCCGCTCATCGTTTAAGGCAATACATGTTGAGTCATTCCACATGGTTGATATCCAAGATGGATCCTATCAAGTATATTTTTGAAAAGCCTGCTCTTACTGGAAGGATAGCTCGATGGCAGATGCTATTGTCAGAGTACGACATCGTATATGTCACTCAAAAATCTGTCAAGGGTAGCGCACTAGCAGAATACCTGGCTCATCAACCCCTTTGTGATTATCAACCAATGCAACCTGAATTTCCTGATGAGGATATCATGGCTTATTCGAAGAGAACAAAGAAGACCGAAACGAAAAAGCATGGACGGTGTTATTCGACGGAGCCTCGAATGTGATGGGACATGGAATAGGGGCAGTGCTTATCTCCCCAGAGCGTCAGTATATACCAATGACGGCAAGGTTGTGTTTTAGCTGCACAAATAACATCGCTGAATATGAAGCCTGTGCCATGGGTATTCGAGCAGCAATTGAGTCTAAGGCAAAAATTCTGGATGTGTATGGAGATTCGGCTTTGGTCATCCATCAACTGAAAGGAGAATGGGAAACTAGGGATACAAAATTAATTCCCTACCAAGCTTACATCAGGGGATTAATGGAGTATTTCGATTCCATCACATTTAACCATATACCTCGAGAAGATAATCAATTAGCAGACTCACTGGCCACCTTGTCGTCAATGTTTGAGGTTGATCAAGATGCAGAATTACCAAAATCAAAATGAAAAGCCATGCAGAGCCAGCATATTGCCACTTCATCGAGGAGGAGTTAGACGGTAAGCCTTGGTACTTTGATATCAAGCGTTATCTTAAAACCCGAGAATACCCTGAGGATGCGTCTGAAAACGATAAAAGAGCACTAAGAAGGTTGGCCGGCAGTTTCATCTTAAGTGGGGATGTTTTATACAAGAGAAACCATGACATGGTTCTCCTCAGATGTGTGGATGCAAAGGAAGCCGAGTTGATATTGAAAGAAGTGCACGAAGGTACATTTGGTACACACATGAATGGACATTCGATGGCTAGGAAGATCTTAAGAGCTGGTTACTTCTGGTTGACCATGGAAAACGATTGTTGCATACACGTGAGAAAGTGTGAGAAATGTCAGATATATGCAGATAATATCAATGTGCCACCCACTGCTCTGAACGTGTTGTCTGCACCATGGCCATTTTCGATGTGGGGAATAGATGTCATCGGAGCTATAGAACCAAAAGCGTCAAATGGACATCGCTTCATACTAGTCGCAATCGACTATTTCACCAAGTGGGTTGAGGCTGCTTCGTATGCCAACGTGACTAGAAAGGTTGTGGTTAGATTCATAAGGAAGGAGTTGATCTGTAGGTATGGGCTACCTAACAAGATCATCACTGATAACGCTACCAACCTGAACAATCAGATGATGGCGGAGTTATGTGAGGAATTCAAAATTCACCACCATAATTCCTCTCCTTATCGTCCAAAGATGAATGGGGCAGTAGAGGCTGCTAACAAGAACATCAAGAAGATTGTGCAGAAGATGGTGGTCACCTACAAGGACTGGCACGAAATGCTTCCTTTCGCTTTGCACGGATACCGCACATCAGTACGAACATCAACTGGGGCCACGCCGTTCTCGCTAGTGTATGGGATGGAAGCGGTACTTCCATTTGAGGTCGAAATTCCCTCCTTACGCGTGTTAATGGAAACTAAGTTAGAGGAAGCTGAGTGGGTTCAAACCCGATTCGACCAACTCAACCTTATCGAAGAGAAAAGGTTAACAGCAGTGTGTCATGGACAGCTGTATCAAAGGAGAATGAAAAAGGCGTTTGACAAAAGGGTGCACCCAAGAGAGTTTCATGAAGGCGAACTGGTGTTGAAGAGGATTTTGCCCATCCAAAAAGATCATCGAGGCAAGTGGACCCCAAACTATGAAGGGCCGTTTGTGGTGAAGAAAGCATTCTCTGGTGGGGCACTAATTCTCACAAGGATGGATGGGGAGGAATTACCGTTACCGGTTAATTCTGATGCGGTCAAAAAGTTCTATGTATGATGATTCCGTGATAGGGTTGCCGTTAGCGAATATTAACATTGCCTTTTAAATTGTTGTAATCTGTGTTATTTCATTCAATAAATACCGCATATTAAATTTTTGTTCATACTTTCTGAAATTATTGCATGTCGCGCTGAGCTGTTTAGGTAAATAAAGAGGAATGAAAACGAAAATAATTGAACGAATGTCAATAAAAGCATCACGGGTATTCAGTCGGCTTAGCTCGGTCCTGGTGGGTGTCGTAAAAAAAAAAAAATAAAAAAAATAAAAATAAAAAAAAATAAAAAAAAAAGCAAAAGAAAAGACACATGTTGAATTCGTTGTCAATGAGGTTGTCAAGGGCGTAGTGTTTTCGAAAAGCAAAAGCAAAATAAATTTTGAAAATACCAAAGTTGGGTCTTCTCCTGATGCAAGGTTTCGGGGGTAACCATCGTTCTTTTCCGGCTAGAGCATCTGCATTCATACTACTTGAACCCTCAACCTTTTCATTTCCCATTAAAACAAAGGGTTGTCATGAATACAATACTGGGGCAGTGTTCATCATGGTACACATCCCCAACGATCTGTTGATTGGGAGATAAAAAAAAATAAAAAATAAAAAATAAAAAAAAAAGAAAGAAAAAAAAAAAAATAATGATCGTGTCAACCACTACCGAGTTTTATTCCAGGGCTAAGGTCGCGAGAAAGTAAGGTAAGCAAAGATTCAGAGTGACGTGTGGCCATTTTTTCTTTATCCAAACGTTAAAAGAAGTTTATCCAATTGCACCCCTTTTGAGCCATAAATTATATTTGTTTTCATCACCCCCGACAAGAATCATTAGCACATCGATGTCAACCTAAAGGGTACATCAAGGGCATCCGAAATCAAGGAGGGGATTTCTGAAAAAAAAAAAGAGAAGGAAAAAGAAATAAAAATATATAAAGTCTCAAAGAAGTACACAACAGAGACAACGAAGCAAGCGACCCAAAAGGGGAAGAAAAGAAAGAAAAAAACAGCAATGAAAATAAAAGGATGCCCGAAGTTTCAAATCTTTAGGGATAGTTGACTCGACACCTTGCAAATGATTCTTGTTGAAACAATTTAACCGCCAAACACTTATTTGAGCCTTCATTATCCATTTCTTTCAAAACCCTTTGACCTTTAGCCACGGTACAAGCCAATAAAAGTCCACGCTGACTGAAGACTGTTTGTCCTAATCTTTCTCACGAATTTAACCCTGAAACGAAATGATGTGGTGAATGACACAATCACTCAAAAGAAAAGAAAAAAGAAGGAAAGAAAATAAAAACATCGAAAAAAAAGAGAAAAGACAAAAAATGTGAAGTCTCCCCGTCAATCAAGAATCGCCAAATTGGGGCAATCCTTCCTACCCGAACCTTTCCCCTCTCCAAATCAAGTTTACTATACGCAACAAAGTTGGGGCAGCCCTTGCGGGCCATGCATGTGTAGATACTAACAACACCTCCCAAAGTAAGAAAAATTCAAATGCTAACGTTACCCACAGGTAATCATTCAACCATCTACCTTTCATACTCATCTCCCGCACCTTTTCAGGTTCAAGCTAGTGCTAGAGGGAATTTGAACCCCTAGTTACGTTCTCTTCCTTTCATCAAAGAACCCACTGCTTCTTGACATTATTTTGATTGAATGCATTTCGAACGTACATCGCGTTTGACGTCAACATTGACAACGGATTCCAAGCATAGAATTTTCAAAAAAAAAAAAAAAAAAAAAAAAAAAAAGGTGTAAGAAAGAGAAAGCGAGAGCAAAAGAAGGGAACGAAACCAATGGCTCATATGCATTCATGCACCATCATAACATAACATCATTTCATAGAAAGCAAAGAAAATTGTTCAAAAATCCGTAAGGGAAAATGAAGTGGTGAAAAAGGTTAGCAGACCTTTATATCTAAATCTCTCTAATGTTTTGCTCAGTATTTACCAATGTTTCTTCAAAAAAGATCTGAATCCAAGAGTTTCTTCTACGATAGCACCTCAAGGCACTCGTCGAGCCTATTGATCCTCATTCATTCATCCATAGGGTTTGTACACCCTCCACGAGGTTAGTACACCTCACATCATTCATCCATAGGGTTTGTACACCCTCCACGAGGTTAGTACACCTCACATCATTCATCCATAGGGTTTGTACACCCTCCACGAGGTTAGTACACCTCATATCATTCATCCACAGGGTTTGTACACCCTCCACGAGGTTAGTACACCTCACATCATTCATCCATAGGGTTTGTACACCCTCCACGAGGTTAGTACACCTCACATCATTCATCCATAGGGTTTGTACACCCTCCACGAGGTTAGTACACCTCATCATTCATCCACAGGGTTTGTACACCCTCCACGAGGTTAGTACACCTCACATCATTCATCCATAGGGTTTGTACACCCTCCACGAGGTTAGTACACCTCACATTCATCCATAGGGTTTGTACACCCTCCACGAGGTTAGTACACCTCATATCATTCATCCACAGGGTTTGTACACCCTCCACGAGGTTAGTACACCTCATATCATTCATCCATAGGGTTTGTACACCCTCCACGAGGTTAGTACACCTCATATCATTCATCCATAGGGTTTGTACACCCTCCACGAGGTTAGTACACCTCATGTCATTCATCCACAAGGTTTGTACACCCTCCACGAGGTTAGTACACCTCACATCATTCATCCATAGGGTTTGTACACCCTCCACGAGGTTAGTACTCCTCACATTCTTCATCCATAGGGTTTGTACACCCTCCACGAGGTTAGTACACCTCATATCATTCATCCACAGGGTTTGTACACCCTCCAAGAGGTCACATCATTCGTTCAGGGTTTGTACACCCTCCACGAGGTTAGTACTCCTCACATTCTTCATCCATAGGGTTTGTACACCCTCCAAGAGGTCACATCATTCGTTCAGGGTTTGTACACCCTCCACGAGGTTAGTACACCTCATAGCATTCATCCATAGGGTTAGTATACCTCATAGCATTCATCCATAGGGTTAGTACACCTCATGTCATTCGTTCAGGGTTTGTACACCCTCCACGAGGTTTGTACACCTCGTTCCCCTCAAGCACGGTTTTGGTTCAGCGTTTCAAGCCCAGTCTTGTCTGGCGCCTCTAGTCTTTCTGTGATTTTGGGCCCTCTGCTCGGCAATGGTCGTTTATGTTGCAATCTCACATTTTTCATGGATTTGGCTAATCTTATGTCTTATATTCATCTTCCTTCATTCCGCTTCCTTAGAAATCCGGACGAAATTAGTATTTTTATCTTTACTTATCTTTTACAATATAATATGAAAACATCACTTTGTCATATTATCTAGTAAAATCTAAGTAAAGAGGGGCAGTTGTCAATACCAAATTTCGTCCGGATCGTTTTTGGCTCTACTGTAAATCTATTATTTATTTCTTTGTTTTTTTTTATTCTCGTTTTTGTCTTGTATTTATTTAGTGTTACTTGTTTATTTGTTTTTATTATTATTTATTATTATTTTTTTTTTGTTTTATTTATTATTATCGTCATTTTTGTTTTATCTTTTTATATGTTATCGTATCTTTCTCCATATATATATGTATATATATTTTTCTTAACGTTATTTTTATTTTAAAATTTTACTATTTAGTTATTGCTTTTAATTTTATTCTATTTTTATTATAGTGTTAAGTTTTACCTATTTTAAATATTTTGTTTAATACGGCTAAAAAAAAAAGAAAGGAAAAATATAAGAAAAAGATTTGAAAAAGAAAGGGAGGTTGGCTGTGGAGGTTGGAACGTGGGGAGCAGAAAACGATTTTCTGCAGAAATCAGGGTGGTGGCAGAGCGTTGGGGCGTCGTACGGATTTGGTACAATTTGGTTTGGGCATACGGAATCAGCAAAGAGGTTTGAGCACAAGGTGGGAGCAGACGAAAAAAAAGAGAAAAAGGAGAAAAAAGGGGATTTGGAGAGAGGGAGACAAAAAAGAGAAACGGGAGAGAGCCTTGGGAAGAAGATCATTAATTCCTAGTGGGAGCATCCAGATTTTGGACCCGCAAAAGAAAGACAGAGGTTGGCTAGGAAGAAGGAGAAGGGATCACCGGCTTCGCGGACCAAGCAATAACACAGGAGCTCCAAGAGGTAAGGAACACCTTCACTGGTTCATACTGTCATATATACTGGCATAAGCACACTTCCACTTTAACCTGAAACATGCTTGATTCATTCCTTGATTCCTATTCCATCTTTGCCACCAAAATCATCACCATCGCCATTTTCATCCTTCTTGATACACCTATTCACAGTTCCCCTGCATTAAAAACAACAGCAAAACAATGAACAGAAGAAACCAAATCCATCCCAGCTCACGCACTACATCTATCATCCTCCCCAGCCTCCACTGATTTCAGTTTCTCTGCTCTTGAAACCTATCCCATTCGGTCAACATGATCACCTCCAACGCCATCATCCTCAACCTGCATTGCAAAAACCCACCACCAACCGAGAACAATGACCAATTTCCAGCACCCAAACACAAGCTCGTACTTTACCTTCACTGAATCAAAGCCAGAATTTGCCACTGTACCATCCACCGTCGCCATCAACCATTCAACACCGGTCTCTACTTCCATTCATTCTCTGTTTCACCACGCTCCCTCTCTCCTTCCTAACTCCCACGCTCACGGCCAATCCCAACAAACCAATCCCAAAACCCACTCGGTGCCTAGTCTCAATCATGTTTTCCCATCACCATACACACACACGTAACAACCAGAAAACAACATTCACACACATGGCACCCATTACACAATCAAAGAAATGACGGTGGAAAAAGAGGGAGAGATCGGAGTGGTCGCCGGCAACGACCTTGACGGTGACGCCCTGGCTTGTGGCTTGCGACGGCCAACTTCGGTGGAGGCAACGGCGTCGACGTGGCAGTGCGTGGAGGAGCAACTCCTTTTGGTCAGAGAGAAGGAGACATTGGTCTCATCTGAGAGAAACGGCGTGAGTGAGTGAATGAGAATGGGAAGGCAGAACCCCTAGGGGAATTCTAGGTTAGAAATCACCCGGGTGGGCCAAGCCCATAATGAACGCACGTTTTTCGGCCTTTTTTCGAACGTTCGTCATCTACCTCCTCTCCGAACGTCCGTCCGGCCACTTCTTGGACGGACCGTTTGGGTAACCATCTCCCCAACGAACGCTCGTCCCCCAACGAGCGCTCGTCCTTCAGCCTCGTTTCCCAGCGTCCGTTCACCAATTCCCCAACGAACGCTCGTGCATAACGAGCGTTCGTCATCCCGCCTCATCTTCCAAACGACCGCTCGTCCCCAACGAGCGCTCGTCGACCAGCCTCCTCTTCTCAGCGTCCGTTCGCACATCACCAAATGAACGCTCGTCATCTACCCTCCTGTACTCAACGTACGTTCGTCATATCACCCAACGAACGCTCGTCCATAATGAGAGTTCGTCATCCCGCCTCATCTTCCCAACGAACGCTCGTCCACAACGAGCGCTCGTCTTTCAGCCTCTTTCCCAACGTCCATTCAACCTTCACACCAACGGACGCTCGTTATCCAAAAGAACGAGCGCTCGTTAACCTTAAGCTTTTCTCGACTGACCATTCAACCTTCTCACGAACGAGCTCTCGTTAACCTTGACCCTTTTCGACCGTGCGCGTTCGTTTTCTCCCCTTTCAAACGTTCTTCCCGTATCCTACGCGACCGTTCGCCATCAACTGTGCATGCAACCGTTCGTCCTTTAACTTTCACGAACGTTCGTCCTCCACCATTCGTACTTTGCCTTATTCGAACGTTCGTCCATACTGACCTTTAGGACGTTCGGCAATTTTCAGCTTCAACCGTCCGGTCGTTCTCAAGAGTCCACTATTCGATCGTTCGACCATTTAGATATTTAGGACGTTCGGTCATACAAAGAGTCAACTGTTCGGTCATAATGTTTTAATGAACGTTCGGTCTTCATGTGAACGTCCGGTTTTGTGTTAGTGAACGTTCGATCATGTTTTATGTGAACGTTCGGTCATGTTATGTGAACGTTCGGTTTTGTTTTGTGTTAGTGAACGTTCGGTCGTGTAATGTGTTAGTAAGCGTTCGGTTGTATTGTTTAATAAGCGTTCGGTCTTCGTTTGAACGTTCGGTCTCAATGACGTTTGTCTCCAAGCGTTCGGTTTTAAGCTTTCGTTCAGGAAGCAAATAGCGCTCGCGCAGGTCACTCCTTATTCTGGCGCTCGTCCTAATCACTCTTCTTCTGCCGCTCGTCCAATTCATTTCTTCCACGGACCGCTCGTTAACCAAGCTTTTCGATTGACCGTTCGACCTTTTTTTTATTATTTTGGCACCCCCATTTTGTTGTTTTTTTTATTTATGTATTTGTCTTTCTATTTATATTATTTCATTCTATTTTATTACTTTATTTTATTTATTTCTTTTAAATATCCACTTATTTCAAAATATATAATAATTTTACTTATATACACATAAAAAATAAAATTTACAAAAATGTTTTGAAGGTTTAGGCACATGTGTGATCGCACGCATCGTCCTTGTGCTAAAAAACCTTTTCTTTTCCTTATGTAAAATTAACAAAAAATATGTTTTAAAGGTTTATGCACATGTGTGATCGCACGCATCGTCCTTGTGCTAACAACCTTTTCTCTTTCTTAAACAAAATACAAAAAAGGTATAAAATCTTCAAAAAAACCAAAAACGTCAACAATTTTAAACAACAAACAATCTTCCTAACCAGAACTACGTGATCCTTGATTCTCCATCAAAAGGGAGATACGTAGGAGCAAGGCTAGCCCTTGTCAGGTTCACTTTCCCAAAAATCCAAATTTATCCATAATCATTTTCCAAACAAAATTTTCTAAACAATTTTCAAACAAATTTGCAAGCAGTTTTCTAAAAGAACTACGTAACCCTGATTTCTCATTTTGAATGAGAATACGTAGGAGCAAGGTCAATCCTTGTCGGGCCCAAAAAACTAAAAAATATGTTTTGTTTATTTAGAATTTTATTTTAGGGATAGTTAAACATTTTGAAAACCACATCAAATTCGCGTATTTAGTTAAAGGTACTGCCTTAGGGCAGGCGTTGTAGGGTGCTAATACCTTCCCTACACGTAACCGACTCCCGAACCCAGAATCTGGTTCTCGCGGATTGTGTCTTATCATTTTATGGTTTTTCCGTAGTTTTCCAAAATAAACTATGGTGGCGACTCCAAATCTCTTTTCAAAACCCGTTTCCCTTTTTTGGATCGTCGTCCCGTCGCGATTCCAGTTGCGACAACTCCCACATACCTTCTCCAAGATTTTCCACATCTTTTCCCTCTTCCCTCTTAAGAAAATTTCTCTTCCACTCACTTTTTCACTAGTGTGCCATCGAAGTTTGGGGTTGGAAGAGAGCATTCTAGCTTGGAAGCATTCTCATTGCATCTAGTATCTCCACCCAAGTAAGTAAAATGCATTTTGTTCATTCTAGGGTTCTTGAATTTGAATGTGATTGTCAAAGCATGAATATTTAGGGGTTTTGATTTCTATGCGTGATTTGATGATATATTTGATGTTTGAACCGATTAAACTGCATGATTATGATCTGGAAAACTGAAAACTGCATTTGGGTGGAGTTAGGACAGCTTTAAAACAAGATTTTCAAAAATCTGCAGAGTTACCGCTGAGGGGTAAACTGTCGCTGAGCGGCACTCTGCCAGATTTGGTTTTTCTGATTTTTTGTGATTTGGAATGTGGCACTGGTGGCGCTGAGGGGAAATTCTGGCCCTCAGCGGTGGTTTAGCTTCGAAAGGAGTTGTGTTCTATGTTTTACTAATGATTAACATCATGTTCTGTGGTTTTGTATTTATGTTTGAATGCAGGAATGACATCCTCTTCAGGAAAGAGATTGAAAACCATGGCAACCAAGAGAAAGGAAAAGGAACCAGAGCAACCTCACTCTAGCAGGTTCCTCTCTAGGAAACATGAGAAGCACTTTAGGGTGGTTCAGGACAGGAGACTTCTGATGGAGAGAAAGGTTGGAATGATACCTAACTTTGCTCCTCAATTTGGAGAGCAAGTGTTAGGGAATGACTGGGGAAAGCTAGCCACCTATCCTGCACCTGCCAACATAGTTGTGGTAAAGGAATTTTACACCAATGCAAAGAAGATTGGTGATTATCCAACTGAGATTATTTGGGCTATGTTAGAGGCCATGCTATCAGGTATGATCCTGATTCTATCAATAACTTCCTGGACACTGTGTGGGCTGGTGAGCAATGCCAGTTTGCTCTTTGCATGGAGGACGGTGCTGATTTTGAGGATGTAGAGAGAGTATTATGCATACCTGGAGGACACTTCTAAAGGAATCGATCTGGCTCAGTGGTTAACATTAGGAGGACGGATTTGACTCCTCTTGCAAAGTATTGGATGGCGTTTTCTCATGCCAACATTCAGCCATGTTCACATGTGTCAGATATTACTATCAGCAGGGCACTATTCATCTACTGTGCTATCAGAAACTTAAATGTTAATATTGGGCAGGTGATAGCTGATGAGATTAGTGTGTGTGCCAATACCTCAAACAACAAAGCACCACTAGGACATCCCTCCTTGATCACTCACCTTTGCAAGATAGCTAGGGTGGACACTTCTGCTTCACCATTTGAGAGACCAAGAAAAGCTATTGATGAGGCTTATTACAGACAGTATTGTGGAGGTGAGGAAGCAACTCAGCCAGTTCCACCATGCCGTGCTCGTAGAGAGAGAGGGCCAGCACAGAGCCAGACATCTGCCGAGACACATGAAGCAGAACCATTCCAGATGAGGGATATGTACATGTCTCTTATAGGTGCTCAGTTGCAGTCCATTCACAGAGGGCAGGTGGCCACTGCCGAGATGATTGTGGGGATGTATGATACACCTCCAGCCCACAGGTGGACTATGGATGAATTCCATAATGTGGTAGCTTGGCCAGAAGAACCAGTACATGGAGGAGGAGTTGAAGCAGCTGAAGCTTCAGTTAGAGAGATGGAAGAAGATGAAGCTGATGATGATGATGAATTTGAAGATGATGAAGATGAGGAAGAAGAGGAAGATACAGAGGACAGCTCAGACTGATGAGGAGCTGAGATAGCATTTACTGATAAATGCTATCATATGATTATGCTTTTGTGGTTTAAGTTTTCTAAACTTATTTATTTTTTGTTTTAGATTAGGGTTTGATGTACTCTATTGAACACTTGGTTTGTTATGATGATTTGCTATTAATTGTGATTGTTTGATAAGTAATGCTTGATGATGATTAGTGATTGATTGATGTTGAGATAGATGTGCACATTAAAATGCTTATACAGGTGATTCACAAGCTTTGTGAACAAATGCAGGATATTATGATTGTGATTGTGAAATTAAGCAGGATGTGTATGTCAAATGTGAATGAGCTTATATGTGAGGTTTTGAGCTCCAGAGTTGTTATTGTTGAATGATATTACTTTGAAAGCATGAATGATTTTGCCCAGGTTTTCTATGATTGAATCAATTGCTTGTATTGCATCATATGATCAAGGCCATTTGTTGGAACCCTTTTTATTGGCCAGATTCATAAAGTTAACCCACTAAAAGAGAACACTTTGTGTTCTATCCTTTGAACCCTTAGCCTTGAACATACACTGAAACCCTTGATTGAAAATCTTTACCTTGAGTTAAGTAGAAGATCTTGTGTGGTATTGTTAAATGTTCAAGTTTGGGGTTGTTGGGAAAACATGAAAAAGGAAAAGCATTGAGTTAAGAGCTAAAAAAAATAAGAATATGCAAAGAAAAAGAAAAGAAAAGAAAAAGAAGCAAAGCTCAATGCAAATGCAAAGGCAAGTTGGGAAGAATAAGAATAATTGTGTTGTTATGATTCTCTTAACTCAAGGATTTTGTGATCCAGAAAAACCAATTTTCTTGTTAGCCCAGCCACATTATAAGCCATTGAAAAGTCCTTGTGATGATGCATACTTGTGAATGTTTTTTTTTTTGATTGTGGTAAAATGAAAGGCAAAGTTGATTCATGTGACATTGTGATAGTAGAGTGAATGAGTAATTACCTCTTGTACATTTGTGTTGAGTGAAATACTTTACCTAGTGAGGAAATATTCCATGAACACATGAACATCCATGCTTAATTGATTGATCATTCATGAAACAAATAGCATTTGTTGGAATTTAAATGACTTTGTGAACACCAAAGCATGTGCACATCTTGATTGAACTCTTGGTCATAAGTTTGAGTGAAGTTGTTACTTATCTTGAAAAAGAGGATTTTTGAATGAGTGAACCATCATAAGAATTGGTTGAAGATTGAGTTACATCTTGTTTGCTTGAGGACAAGCAAAGTTCTAAGTTTGGGGTTGTGATAACAGTTGAAAAACTGTTATTTTCATGCTTAAAATTGATACTAAAAGCAACCTTTATACTTAAAAACTAGCTTGAAATCATGCTTTTATTCATATTTTCAGAAATAAGAGAGCTGGACAGGTTTATGCTTGATTTCAGTGTTTTTGTGCAGGTTTTAAGGTGAATTTGGTGAAAGAAGTGAAGAAGGAGAGAAATGAAATCAGAAAAGACATCAAAAAGTGCAAAAGGAGAAGCCGAAGTCACCGCTCAGTGGCAGTTTACCGCTCAGCGGCACTCAGAAGCTCACGGGAGATCCGCTGAGGGGCAAAATGGCCGCTGAGGGGAAGAAACCAACTCACGCACTTACCGCTGAGCGGTACTTTACCGTTGAGCGGCACTTTTATGGGCTTGGACCTAATTTTCTGTAATTTACGAATAATATATAAGCTTTAGGGTTTCCTAGGGTTAGGCATCTTTGGCAGAAACGAAGCAAACACTCTCTCTTCCACCCCTTTGAAGGAGAATCTTGGATGCTTAGGCTTCCTCTTCACCTTTCTAGGGTTTTATCTTTCATTCTTTCATTGTTATTCATCTAGGTTCACCATGAATATGGTGAACTAAACTTTGTATGCTTGTTGGGGAATCAATGTAATCTTTTGAAGCTCTCATATATGGAAATTGTTTTTACATCTTATATTTAAGACTTATGCTTTCTTTCATCATTAGTTAGGGTTTTTCCTCTTTGCTTAATGCTTGCATTGTTTAACTCATTCGATGCATGGTTATTGGTTTTGTCGATACGGACACGTATGGGGAAGTCTAGATCCGGGGAATTTCTCCCAATAAGTATATTGGTTGCCTTAAGCTCCTGTGCTAAATAAACTAATTATTAGGAATGCTAGGAATTGTATGAACTCGTAATTAGGGAGAAGCCTTCTTGAAAGGTACTTTAGAGAGTAGCATTAACAATGATGATTTGAATGTTGAATTCCTAAAATATATGAGAGTGGATAAGATGAAATTGAACCCCAACAACATATTCATACATATATTTCATTGAAAGTGTTTATCTTTTGCTTTTGCCATTGATCTAAACCTCATGCATACATGTTTATTTTCGTCTTTTGCATATAAAAATCCAAATATTTCGTCCTTAAGTCTTAGCTAATCAACAAACCACACAACTAAACTAGGCCGTGAGTCCTTTGGGAAGAACGATACTTGGTCTTACCAAGTTTATTACTTGAACGATTCGGTCATACTTGCCGATTGAAAAGCAGGTTTGTGACATCATATTTTGGTGATCATAAATTTGTCCATCAGTCACACTTGCCGATTGTTAAACAAGTTTGTGGCGCCGTTTTTCGGTGATCATAAATTTGTCATCACATGTCTATTGTGAACTAAACTCTATTTGTTGTTGGGGGATGATGTAACCTTGTGAACTCTCATGTATTTGAATTGATTCTTAATAATATATGCTTTTTCATTAATTGTTAGAGTAAGTCATCTGTTACAACGCTTACTTTGTTTAACTCACTCAATAGCATGATTTATGAATCGCATGAGTGCCGGGAGGTTCCTTACAATTCAGGTTCTTGTTGAACTACTCCCAAGAGTAATATTTCTCAAGGATGGGGGTATGAGTCTTGGTCGTCTTAAAGCTCTTGATCTCCACATTTAATTACTAGGAATGCTAGGAATTGCATGAACTAGTGATTAAGGACAGGCTTATTTCGCCGAGGGATCGCGTTTAAGCGATTTAGTGAGTGACGTTAACATTAATGCATAAAGAAGAATTCTTACATACATGAGAGGAAACTTGGTGAAATCTAACCCCTACAACATACTGTTAACCCTCGGCAAGTGTAACCGAATCGTATCAAGTAATAAAATTGGTAAGACCAAGTATCGTTCTCCCAAAGGACTCACGGCCTAGACAATTATGTAATTTGTTGATTATCTAAGACTTGTAAAACCAATTCTTTGAGATTTTAAATGCAAAGTACTAAAAAGTAAATATGAATGCATGTATTAATCAATGGAAAAGAGGAAGCAAAACACGTGAATTGAAATATATGATGAGTATGTTGTTGGGGTTTATCAATGTCATCATATTCACTCTCATGTATTCAAGAATTCATCTTTCTTCATTAAAGTCAATGCCACTCTCTAAATTACCTTAAACCCGATGTCTCGGCGAAGAAAGCCTAATCATAATCACTAGTTTACAATGTTTTGTCTCCCTAACAATTATTCACGCATTATAGAGCACAGAAGCTTAAAGGCAACCAACCATCATATCCCTATGTCTAGGCAATACTACTATTGGGAGAGATTCCCCAAACCTAGATTTCCCCGTATGTGTCCATATCTACAAAATCAATTATCATGCTATGAATGAGTTAAACAACGCAAGCATTAAGCAAAGGAGAAAAACCCTAACAATTAATGAAAGAAAGCATATATATTAAAGAACAAATTCAATACATGAGAGTTTCAAAAGGATTACATTGATTCCCCAACAACAAAAGAAGTTTAGTTCACCATATTCATGGTGAAACTAGATGAAATACAATGAAAGAGTGAAAGATAAAACCCTAGAAAGGTAAGAAAGGAGCTGTAGCATCCAAAATCCTCCTCCAAGGGGTGAAAAAGTGTGTTTTTGTTTTGTTCCAACCAAAGATCATTGACCTAGGTTTACTAAAACCTTATATACTATTCTAAAAATTATAGAAAAGTGAGCCCAAGCCCATAAAAGTGGCGCTCAGCTGTAAATACCGCTTAGCGGTAAGTACGTGTTTCTCATTCTGACGCTCAGCACAGTTTTCCACTCAGCGATGACTACGGGGTGATGAGTCAATATTTTGTTCACTTCACTTAGTTTATTGTGCTAGAATTAATCGGAGAATTGTGCTTAATTGTCCAGTATTTTCCCATTTTTACTAATTATGCTTGATTTGACCAAAAATTCTAATTTTAATTAATTTGGATTATTTGAGCAAATTATTTGCATTATTGATTTCAGGGAAAATTTTGGAAATATAATTTGGGACATTTGGAGGTCAAAAGAAAATGCCACATCAAATATATTTTAAAATAAAATGAAAGAGAGGTGTGGATTTAAATCAGGGGAGAAGCACATTTGATTCATGCTAATTTATTTTGTTTGTGGCCCACTTGTTGGCTCATCTTACGTGGAAGCAAAATCAACACACGGTCAAAGCACACGCGGCCCACATCCAGCTTGAGCAAGGGGTTCCATATGAGAATGAGAACCGGTCCAGCAAGGGAGTTGCACTGATTAATTTTTGGAAGCACACAGCAGCCTTGGAGCTCACGGCTGCACGTCACACTCCTGCTGCAGCAACGAGGCCCACAAGCTGCTCATCCATTCTTCACGCTCCAGCATCACCACGGCCCAACATGTTTCTTCATTTTCCAGCAGCATGTGGTGGCAGAGGGAGAAGCACACCTGGCCCACACTTGGCAGCACAGCAACAGCAACACGGAGCATCCAGCAAGCAGCATCCAGCTCCACCACGGCCCACCACACGTCCACGCTCACGATCCAAACAGCTCCGGTCCAGTAGAAGCCTTCAAGTCCAGCAGCTTGGAGGGAGCGTGCAGCTTTCTAGGAGCATCTCGGTCCAACACAAACAGCTTGGAGAGCAAACACGCTGGCAGTAGGGGCCCATGGAAATTAAGTGGAGTGCTGATTTTATTTGGTGATGGAAGGGGAGAATGAACGGGGGATGCACTTCTTCAAGTGAAGGGCTCCACGTCCAGCACAGTAGTAGCAGTTTGGATTCACGCGGAATAGGTCCTGGAAGCTGGAAATAAGAGTGGTGATTTGACCCATAATATTGTGAACGTGTTGGAGCTTTGGTGTCACGGCCCACAATGAAAAAGGGTGTGTTGGATGGAAAGAAGCGTCCAGCAGCTGCCACGTCCACAAGTTCAGCAGCACACGGCCTGCACCATTCAAGTAATCACACGCTGACAACAGCTGGTCCAGAGAAGGAAGTGGCCTTCATTTGGAGATCCAGCAGCCTGAAGATACCACTTTCCAGCAAAGGAGGTCCAGCACGGAGAGGATGGTCCAGCCGCCACCTAAATTGGAGGATTTTCTTTAGCTTAAAAAGAGGGGGAGAGCTGGAAAAAAGGGTGTGACCTAGTAGGAGAAGAACTGGAGAAAGAAAAGACACAGAGATGGAGGGTTACAGTTAGAGGAGGCACATTCCATTTTAAAGAGGGGACACTGATTTCTTTCTTTTAGCTGCACGGAAAAAATGGTGCACGTTGTTTCGGAAAAATAGAGAACTCTTTAAATTTCATTTTGTGTTTTTCATTTTGAGAGAGCGTCATCAAGTCCAGCAACTGTACGTCCACGAGGGGTAGCTACATAGGTTTTATTTCTCTTTATTGTATTCAAGCTTTGAACCGAAAATTTTTCTACATTTTATATGATGAATACCTGCTACTGTTCACGCGTGCTTCCATTTAGTGTCCCGTCTGAAATTGCATTTCATTTATTAGATAAAGAGTAGCTTCTTTAATTTCAACTGCATGGTGCATTTAATTTGGCTGTGAAAGAATGGCACAGGACGTGACGGCTTGGAGAGAGCACACACGCTCATTTGCATTTTTTTTAGAAAAGCATTTTCTTTGATTTGTCTTTCATTTTGCTTTGGCTCTAAAAAGTCTCTTTAGATTGTGTTGATGCTTGAATCGGTGGTGATTTTGTTTTACAATTCCCAAGCTTTATTCCAATGTCCATTTAATTTGTTAGCTCAATATTGCCTTTTAATAGCTTCAATTGTGTTTGGATATTTATCTATTGTAATGTTCAGTTTAATGTTTTCATGTCCTTTAATGCCGTCAATTCTATTCGGTTGTGTTTAAGTTTCATTTTTTTTGTTTTGTCATTTGCATTCATAAACTCTTTCACAAACCCCCCCACTTCGTGTTTGACCTAAGCCACGAACCAAATTGGTCCTTGAGAGACGACCTAGTAGTCACTTCCTAGTAATATACTGCATAAATTTTGCAATCAATTTTTGTGTGAGGTGCGACCCTCTCATCACGGGGCCTCAAAACACCACTCGGTGGTAATTTCTGCTGAGCGGCACTTGCGTCTTCTCTCTTTGTGCACTTTTCACTTTATTTTCTGATTCTAGCTTCTTCCTACTTCACGTCTTTCATCCAATTCATCTTAAAACCTGTAAAAACAAGGCAAACACGGCATAATACCCATCTAACTCTCTTATTTCAAAATCATAAGCAAAAGCATGATTCCAAGCTAGTATCTAAGTGCTAAAGGTTGTTTTTAATATCAAATTTAATTAGAAAAATAACAGCTTTTCAACTGTTATCACAACCCCAAACTTAGAACTTTGTTTGTCCTCAAGCAAATAAGATGTAACCCAATCTTCCACCAGTCTATACAATGGTTCACCACATTTAAAACTTCTTCTTTCAAAACAAGTAAGTACTCAAATTAGCTGATCACAAAGACTTCAATCAAGATGTGCACATGCTTTAGTATTCACCCAATCACATAATATCCAACAAATGTTATTCTTATGAATGATCAATCAACTAAGTATAGATATAATTGTGAACTCATGGAATTTTTCCTCATCAGATAAAGTGTTTCACTCAAACACACAAGTGTTTAAGAGGTCACTCATTCACTCCACTATCACAATGTCACATGAATCCACTTTGCCTTTCATTTAACCACCATCAAACACATTCACAAGCAAGTATCATCACAAGGACTTTTCTATGGCTTATAATGAGGTTGGGCTAACTAGAAAATTGGTTTTTATGGGTCACAAAATCCTTGAGTTAAGTGAATCATCTAAACACAACCATTCTTCCTTCTTCCCAACTTTTTCTTGCATTGAGCCTTTCTTTTTATTTTCTTTTATTGTGCTTTTCACATACTTAGCTCAATGCTTTTCATATTCCCTTTTTAAACATCCCAACAACCCCAAACTTGAACATTTATCAATACCACAAGATATCTTCAACTCAACTCAAGGTAAAGCTTTTTCAAAAAGGGTTTTCTATCATGTTCACGGCTAAGGGTTCAAAGGTTAGAACACATTGTGCTCTCTTTTATTGGGCTAAAATCATGCATTTGGCTAATAAAGGGTTACCCACAAATGGCCTTGATCATATGATATAAACAAGCAAATGATTTAATCATAGAAACCTGGACAAAGTCATTCATGCCTTGAAAGTAATAGCATTCAATCAAAAACTCTGGACTTTTGATGACAAATTTATGAACAGCGAAAAATGGCGCCAAAAACTTGATTAACCCTCGACAAGTGTAACCGAATCGTATCAAGTAATAAACTCGATAAGACCAAGTATCGTTCTCCCAAAGGACTCACGGCCTAGTTAGTTATATGATTTCTTGATCATTTAAGACTTGTGAACAAATTGGTATAAGTTTCAAATGCAAAAGACAAAAGTAAACATGTATGCATGTGATGATCAATGGGAAAAGAGGAACACAAACACTTGAACGAATTAGATGGATGAGTATGTTGTTGGGGTAATCAATTTCATCTTATCCACTCTCATATAATTTAGGAATTCATCATTCTTTTCATCAATGTTAATGCCACTCTCTAAATCACCTTGCAAGAAAGCTTATCCTTAATTACGAGTTCATACAATTCCTAGCATCCCTAATAATTAATTCTGAATCACAGAAGCTTAAAGGCAATCAACCCTCACATCCCTATGTCTAGGCAATATGCTATTGGGAGAATTTCCCCGGATCTAGATTTCCGCGTAGTTCCCATATCGACAAAATCAATAATCATGACATCGAATGAGTTAAACAATGCATGCTTTGAGCAAAGAGGAAAAACCCTAACTAATGATGAAAGAAAGCATGTATCATAAATATGATGTTTAAACACAAAATTCCATATATGAGAGCTTCAAAAGATTACATTGATTCCCCAACAACAATACAAAGTTTAGTTCACCATATTCATGGTGAAACTAGATGAACAATAATGAAAGAATGGAAGAGATAGAAAAACCATAGAAAGAGAAGAGGAAAGTCGTCACCATTTCCAATTCTACCCCCAAGGGGTGAAAAGTGTGTTTTGCATCTTCTCCAGCCAAAGATACAAACCCTAGGACATGCAAGTCCTTAAATAAGGCATAAAAATAACAGAAAACAAGTCCAAGCCCATAAAAACAAAAGAAAACCGGTCCAAGCCCACTTAGAATGGCGTTCAGCGGTATTTTACCGCTGAGCGATAATAGCCACTAGTAAAAAAAGGGGATTTGAAAGCGCCACATACGCCTCGGTTTAAGCACACCCGAAGCGTATAAAAACGCGGTGGCAGAAGCGTAAATACAATTAACCTATATGCCTCGGTTGCCCAAAACCCGATGCCTAAAGCCAGATACTAACTCGGTTCTGAGTAGAACCGAGGCATATGCCTATGCCTCAGACCTGCCACCTATCCTGCCATCACCTGCCAGGCGCTATTAACTCGGTTCTAACGAGAACCGAGGCGTAAAGCGGAACTTACTAACTCGGTTGAACATAAACCGAGGCCTAAACACACCTTCGAACTCGGTTTCGAGAAGAACCGAGGCATATATCTTGCTTTAGACCTGCCACCAGACCTGTCCCCACCTGCCACCAGACAAGACTTGCGAGGCTACTAACTCGGTTCTGAGCAGAACCGAGGCAGTAAGGTGCTTCAGACCTGCTCCACTGCCAAAACCTCTGCAACCTCTGACGTTTCAGGCGCTTCAGCTGCTTTTTATGCACCGGTTGTATCAGAACTGTGGTGGTAAGTTTGTTATGCCTCGGTTGGGTGACGAACCGAGGCAGTAAGGTATTTAAATTTCATCCACGAACGAACCGCCTTCCTTCATCTTCTTCCCAGCGCGCCGCTACAGAAACCAGACCAACACTTGCTCCGCCGGACTCCTCGTTTATCGCCGTTGTCTCGTGCTCTCGGTGTGGTCACCGCCGTTCGCCACAGAAGCCAGACCACACTAGTAAAAAATTGGGTTTTTACAGCGCACATTATACCACGGTTCACCGGAAACCGCAGCATAATGGTGCGCGGTGGCAGTTTTGTAAATAAATCGAACTCATATGCCGCGGTTCAGAGGGGCACCGTGGCATATACACCGGTCAACAATCCCCTTTGACGCCACGTGTGAATAAAAAATTAAATCACAGAGTATATGCCGCGGTTGTCCAGAGAACCGCGGCATATACCGATGCCAATTTATTCCAGGGGCTGACTGAGTCAGAAAATTTAAAAAGTTACAAGGGTATATGCCGCGGTTGCTCTGCCAAACCGCGGCATATACCGCAGTAACTTCTCAACTTCTCTGCCAGTCAGAGAATTTCATAAGTTACAAGAGTATATGCCGCGGTTTCGCAGAGCAACCGCGGCATATACCCCTATCATCTACTGAAATTCCCCAAAAGGCAGTTGGGGAGACAGTTGTGTTCAGCACGTTACAGGGGTATATGCCGCGGTTCTACAAGCAACAGCGACATATTCTCCTTACTGAAATTAATTTAAAATGAATTTGAAATATTTTGAGGTATATACCGCGGTTGCCCGCTGAACCGCGGCATATAGTTTAAAAATAATTTCAAAAATGCCATTTAGGATAATTTTTTTAATCAGTATATGCCGCGGTTGGGGGTGAAACCGCGGCATATACCCATATTATACCGCGGTTAAGTAGGGAACCGCGGTAGATTCCCCCGTTCAGAGTTAAAAATTAAAACTTGGAACAGTGTCGTCTTCTTCCCGTAAGCTCTCAGTTTCGCGTTTTTCTTCTCCCTCCGACTCCCATCATCTCCGATACCTCATTTTTCACCGTTTAAACTTAAAATTGTTCGGTCATTATTCATTTTTGACGATAAAAAACAGTTTTAGCCGATCAAAATCGTTTGAAACGCGTCATTCCCTCTCCGCTGCCATTTCGTTTTTTTTGCACCAAGCGTTTTCGCCGTTCCTCTTCCAGGTATTTATGCCCTTTTGCATTCTTAACATGATTTCTTCATTAGTTTTTGCATAATGCTATAGTTTTGGTAATGTATGAAATTTCTATAGTTTTGGTAATGTATGGTATAATTTTTGCTTTAATTTTGGTAATGCATGAAATTGCTATAGTTTTGGTAATGTATGGTATGGTTTTTGCTATAGTTTTGGTAATGTGTGTTGTAGTTCTTGTATTATTTATAAACCTTAAAATATTATTCACTAAGTTTCAATGATATGTATGAAATTGCAAGTTTGATTTTTAGTAGCTTATCTTTTTATGTAATATTTAGGAATATGGATCGAAATTGGATTAATTTACCACGTATTAGTGCTGAGTACGAGAGAGGTGTAGAGGAATTTATACAATTTGCGCAACGTAATGAGGGGAGAAGTGATGATGAAGTGAAGTTTAGATGTCCTTGTGTGAACTATTTGAATGGGAGAAAGTTGAACGCAACTCAAATTAGAGAACATCTTATATGTGATGGTTTTCTAAGATGCTATACAGCATGGATATGGCACGGCGAAGAAATGCATTTTCCCACTGACTCTCAAACTGTAAATGTTACTGATTCCACCATGGAAGAAGATCGACCGGATGAAGACAAATTGGAGGACATGATCCGCGATGTTGGAGCAGAAAATTTTGCCAAAGCTCATGTGTATGAGACGATGTCGACTGATGCGGAAACACCTTTGTATGTCGGTTCAACTAAGTTCACACGTTTGTCAGCGGTGTTAAGGCTCATGAATTTGAAGGCGAGCAATGGATGGACTGATAAGATTTTTACAGAACTGTTGACGTTGTTGAATGAAATGTTGCCAGATGGAAATACACTGCCCACTCGTAATTATGATGCGAGGAAAATTCTTTGTCCAATGGGTATGGAGTATAAAAGGATACATGCTTGTCCCAATGACTGCATTTTGTATAGGAAAGAGTTTGAATTTTTGACAAAGTGTCCAAAATGTGGCTTATCACGATACAAGTAAAAAAACAATAGTGAAGATAATGGTCAGATAGAAAAAAATGGATCTGCTTTGAAAGTAGTTTGGTACCTTCCAATAGTGCCCAGACTTAAGCGTTTGTTTGCGAATCCCAAAGATGCTAAAAATCTTAGATGGCATGCAGATGAGAGAAAAATTGACGGGCTGCAAAGCAATGGAAAAATATTGATCGACAATTCCCCGAATTTGGTAAAGAGTGTAGAAATCTTAGGCTTGGTTTAGCCACTGATGGAATGAACCCATTTGGTAATCTGAGTACCAATCACAGTTGTTGGCCAGTTATATTGATAATTTACAACTTATCTCCTGCATTGTGCATGAAGAGGAAGTACATGATGTTGTCTATGATGATCTCTGGTCCAAAGCAGCCTGGAAATGACATAGATGTTTATCTAAGCCCACTAGTTGAAGACTTGAAGGTTTTGTGGGTTGATGGGGTTGAAATATTTGATGCATTCGCTTCAGAGACTTTTATGATGCGTGCAATGTTATTTTGCACCATTAATGACTTTCCTGCTTATGGTAATTTGTCAGGATACAGTGTCAAGGGTCATAAAGCGTGTCCTATATGTGAAGAAAACACTGCAGCTCATCAATTGAAACATGGAAGAAAGACGGTGTATCTGCGTCATCGGAGATTTCTAAAACGTAATCATCCATATCGAAGGTTAAAAAAAACATTCAATGGAGATCAAGAGAGGGACGAAGCACCAAATCCACTTACTGGCCTTGAAGTTCTTGAAAAAGTTAATAAAATACATGATGTATTTGGGAAAACATCGAAGAAGTCATCTGTAACGACCCCTTGGAAGAAGAAATCAATATTCTTCGATCTTCCATATTGGTCAAAGTTAGATGTTCGACATTGCATAGATGTGATGCATGTAGAAAAGAATGTGTGTGATAGCTTGATTGGTACATTACTCAACATTCAGGGAAAGACAAAAGATGGAGTGAATGCTCGTTTGGATTTGGTTGACATGAATATCCGAGAAGAGTTGGCATCCAAGGAGATTGGTAAACGTACTTATTTGCCCCCTGCATGTTACACAATGTCTAGACAAGAGAAGATAAGTTTTTGTGTATGTTTAAAGAGTATCAAAGTACCACAAGGATACTCTTCAAATATGAAGAGTTTAGTGTCAATGCAGGACTTAAAGCTTGTTGGCATGAAGTCTCACGATTGTCACGTCTTAATGCAACAGTTGTTACCGGTGGCTATTCGTGGAATTTTGCCCAAAAATGTTAGGCAGACCATAAACAGGTTGTGTTCATTTTTCTCGTCAATATGTAGTAAAGCCATCGATCCTACAAAGTTAGATGAACTTCAAGGCGAGATTGTTATCATCTTGTGTCAACTAGAGATGTTTTTCCCTCCATCTTTTTTTGACATCATGGTACATTTACTTGTTCATTTGGTTAGAGAAATCAAGTTGTGCGGACCGGTATACTTAAGATGGATGTATCCTATTGAGCGTTATATGAAGATTTTGAAAGGGTACGTTAAAAATCCATATCTACCTGAAGGTTCGATGATTGAAAGGTATATTGCTGAAGAAAGTATCGAGTTTTGTTCAGATTACATGACATCAACGAATCCAATAGGAGTTCCTCGCACAGCATGGTTGAATAAATTTTCTACAAGTAAAAGCATCTGAGGTGTCAATGTGGTGACAAAAGATCGCGAAGAATTGTTGCAAGCGCATCTTTATATATTGAACAACACAGATGAGGTGATCCCTTTTTTGGAAGCACACAAAGCCATTGTTAAGAATAAAAATCCAAGACAATCAGAGAAATGGCAATTGATGGAGCATAACAAAACATTTATGTCTTGGTTCAAATCCGAAATTGACAAAGAACCACATTCTTCTGAAACTTTATTGTGGCTTGCAAATGGTTTGAAGTTTGATGTCGTGTGTTGTACAGGTTATGAAGTCAATAATTGCACATTCTATACGAAGACTTTGGATGATAAAAGCACAGTACAAAATAGTGGAGTCAGTTTAGAAGCTGAGTCACTTCAATTTTCCACATCAAAAGATCAATCTCCTGTACTTGGATCAATGAGATATTATGGTATAATAGAAGAGATATGGGAGGTTGATTACACCAAGTTTTTTGTTCCATTGTTCAAGTGTAAGTGGTTTGACAATAAGAGTGGTGTGAAAATAGATGACTCGGGTATGACACTGGTTGATTTTCGCAAGGTGGGTTACCGAGACGAACCGTTTATCATGGTACATCAAGCATGTCAAGTTTTTTATGTCAAAGATCCTGCGTTTGACCATTGGTATGTTGCTCTTCAAGGCAAAAAACAAATTGAAGTTAACGAAGACAATCTGATTAATATTTATATTGCTGACAACCATTCATTTCAAACTACAACAAATTTGGATGACCAATCTGTAGTTGACGATGATGTACATGCAATTCGGTCAGATCATGATGAGGGAATATACATATGATGAATCCATATCTTTATGTATGAATTTTCAATTTCTGTATAAGTATTTTATTAATATAACATAAGTTTTCCTTTTATACATTTCCTATGATTACTATTACATGTTTTGTTAATTTATATGATATTACATAAGTCTTGAAATAAAATTTAATGTTGTTATTTATTTTGACAGATATATGGCTGATCATCCACATTCTTCAGGGGATGAGGCTCCCCCAACCAGATCCACTAGAGGACCCACTAGGATGAAACAACTATTGATTAGGAAAAATAGTGGTGAAAGAACTCCGGTGAATGTGAATGTCACCACGGGTGTGGCAACTGGCCCCCATGTAGATGACTTCCGATCATACCTTGGAGTAGTGGCACGTGATAAGATTAGCATTCTCATTCCATCTTTTGATCATGTGTCCGAGGTTGATCGGAACATTATTTGGAAAGATATATTGGTAAGTTAGTTAATAGCATTTGAATTAAAATTTGTTTAAATTGATAATTTTGTACTAATACAACTTTATTATGTTTTTTTCAAATGACATTTGACATTCCAAATGTCACAACACTTAGAAAATTTCAGAAACTTTAAAAGCAAGTTGACATCAAGATACATCTTTGGACACCTTAAACATAAAAGTCCATGTAGTTCATATAAGTCCATTGATGAGGAGACTTGGCGGCTTTTTAAAGAGAGTCGGATGTCAGAGGAATGGCAGGTTAGTGTAGTTCATATTATTCAATTCCTCATTAGTAAATATATATCATATGAACTAATTAATTAATGTGTATGTGACAGGCAATTAGAAGCAAAGCACAAGGAACAAGTGCTCACAACAAAAACCCCCACCTATTATCTCGTGGTGGGTATAGGAAGCTTGAGGAGAAAATCCTCAAGCAAAAGGCAGATGCTATACCACCATCTCAGGGTGGTAGCCCTCCTCAGCCTCCTTCTCCACCGTCTAGACATGAGAAATGGAAGTTGGCCCGTATGCGACCATCGGGCACCTACTCTTCCGACACTGCACGAGAGATTTCTGAAAGAATTGTAAGTTATCACTGTTCCTAAAATAATAAATATTGTCATTATACATACTACATTAAACTATTTAAAGAATAATGGTGTTTTGTAATGTTACAGGACGCCTTGGTTGAGCAGAGCTCCCAAGGCCAATTCACTCCAGAGGGTCGCCAGGATATTCTTACTGCTGCGATTGGACAACCTGAGCACCCTGGACGTGTACGTGCTGCAGGTCCTGGAGTAGGAATTACAGATTATTTTGGGAGCTCTTCTCGTCAGCCTTCATATTCATACAGCGATACACAAAGGATGACATAAGAGATCACAAAAAAGGTCCGACAAGACCTTAGAGAGGAGATCAGGGCCGAGGTGAGGGCTGAATTCCAGATGTTATACCAGCAGCAGTTTCAGAGCATGCGCCCGGTGCCATCTCCTATTGATCAGGAACATGTTATCCCTCCCCCTCCCACAGGTAAACTTAATAAACATTTATGTGCAATTATTTCTATCTCTTGTATAATCTAACATTTACTCTGACAGGGAGAAGCGGCAAAGGAAGTTGTTCCGCATCAGCCATCCCAGAGGATGACATGGACGATGGTAGTCCATGTCTGCTATACATTTTAGAGGATACTGAGATGGTGCTGGTAGCTCGTGGAACAGAGTTTAGGTCAGCGACTGTATGTCATGGTATGCAACTATTAGAGGATGAGGTGAAGGTCTCAGTGGATGAAATGATCATACCAGATGCCTCGGTTCCTCTGTCCACGAAAGAGATTTTCACTGTGGAACAAGCATATAAGTCGTTTATCACTTGGCCTAAATTTTTGGTTAAACCAGTTTCTGACCCCTCGGTATGAAATTCTTCTTTACACTTCTCAATTTTAAAGGTTTTTGATGTCAAAACTTATCTTATCTTTTCATGTAACAACAGACGCAAGCACAAGAGAAGATTCCTCTATCTGAGGATGACCCTCTTTCTTCATTGCATCTACTTGCTGACATCCTTGATGATAAGCCTTTGGAGGTTGAGTATGATGCTAATGTATTTGGGGCAGGCTCTAAGGTCCCAATATACCTTAATAGCCAAGATGTCCGTGAGCTTGCGTCGGGAACACAAGAGTTGAATATTTCAATTATTCAACTATGGACGATGTAAGTCTATGACCAATTATTTATATATAAAATTGATTTATATATCAAGTATCCTTATATCAAAGTTAATTTTTGATTTCAGGTATATGTCTGGGGTCAGTAATAAGTTGGGGCATTCTGATGATTATGGATTCATTGATCCCCAATCAATTCATGAATCAAATGATTTTGAGCAGATCAACATGAGTCTGATAAGAAGTTTTGGAAGGGGCAAGAAAATATACTTTTTGCCTTATATATCCGGGTAAGTGAACTTTGTTAACATAATAATGTTCCATATGTGATTTTAATATTTAATAGTTACGTTATTATGAATTTCAGGCGCCATTGGCAACTTCTTGTTATGTCTATGCAAGACAACTATGCTTTGTGGTTCTGCTCATTGCACAGGCCTCCTCCCACACAACTCAAACAAGCAATTGATTGGTAAGAACCTCAATGTTTGGACTTTCTTTGTTATATAAATGAATGCTAAAACCTTTTTTTATATACAGTTCTATTCCAGCAAGTATGATTATGGGTGGGAGATCAATTGTTAATAGTAGAAAGATTGCTTGGATTTCTCTCAAGGTTTGACATATGCTAAAGTCATACTTTGTTATAATTGTTTTATTTTAATGTTATTCACTAACTATTATCAACTGTGATGATATATTGTAGTGTAATAGACAAAATGGGTCATATGAGTGCGGATACTATGTAATGTATTGGATGACCCATATTGTTCGTTCTCACATCACAAGTCGCTGGGAAACGGTAATATTTAACTTTAACAAATTTTGATTTTTTCCCAAATGTTGAATTCATATACACTAATTAATATGAATTGTCTTTTGCAGAGATTCAAGACTACTACACTAGTTCCTGAGAAGTCACTATTATTCATTAGGAACGCTGCTGCGAAGTATATAATTAGATTATACAATAACTCTTAGATTTAAACATTGCATTTGATTAGATTGAATTTTCTTAGACTTTGTACTTTATTTGATGTTGAAATACATTTGAACATGTGTTTGTTATGTTCAAATTGAATCTGTGTACATGTTTTTATATGCAGGTCTGTTTTTGTGGTAGTGGATATCACAAAAACAGACCTGCAATTTTAAAAAACTGCAGGGGAATATGCCGCGGTTCTAACCACAACCGCGGCATATAGTGCTTTGTTTTTTTAAAAAATCAGACATATGGCCGCGGTTTTAGCACTAACCGCGGCATATACGAGAGTATATTGCCGCGGTTGAACCGCGGCATATAGTGTATAATTTTTTTTTTTTAAAAAAAATTGAATTTAGGCAGCGGTTTCAAAGACAACTGATAACAGTTGAAAAACTGTTATTTTCATGCTTAAAAGTGATACTAAAAGCAACCTTTAGACTTAGAAACTAGCTTCAAATCATGCATTTTGTTTATATTTTCAGAAATAAGAGAGCTGGACAGGTTTATGCTTGATTTGAGTGTTTTTGTGCAGGTTTTGAGGTGAATTTGGTGAAAGAAGTGAAGAATGAGAGAGAGGACATTAGAAAAGACAAGAAAGAGTGCAAAAAGAGAAGTCGAAGGCACCGCTCAGCGGCAAACTACCGCTGAGCGGCACTCAAGAGGTGGCGTTGGAACCGCTGAGGGGCAAATGGCCGCTGAGGGGAAGAAAGAAGACGCGTAACCACCGCTGAGCGGTAAATGGCGCTGAGCGGCACTTTTTGGGCTTGGGCTTTTGTAATCTTTTGTAACTCTAGATTAGTATATAAGGGCTTGCACGTCCTTTAGTTAGTATCTTTGGCAGAAACGAGGCAAACACTCTCTCTTTCACCCCTTTGAAGGAGGATCTTGGATGCTCAGGCTACCTCTTCACCTTTATTGGGTTTATTCTTTCATACTTTCATTGTTATTCATCTAGGTTCACCATGAATATGGTGAACTAAACCTTGTATGTTTGTTGGGGAATCAATGTAATCTCTTGAAGCTCTCATATATGGATTTGTTGAATACATCTTTGAATTAAGACATATGCTTTCCTTTCATCATTAGTTAGGGTTTTTCCTCTTTGCTCAATGCTTGCATTGTTTAACTCATTCTAATGCATGATTATTGGTTTTGTTGATACGGACACGTACGGGGAAATCTAGATCCGGGGAATTTCTCCCAATATTTTACTGACAACATTATATTGGTTGCCTTAAGCTCCTGCACTCATGAACTAATCATTAGGAATGCTAGGAATTGTATGAACTATTTGATTAGGGAGAAGCCATCTAGAATGGTACATTAGAGAGTGGCATTAACAATGATGATTTGAAAGAGGAATTCCTAAAATATATGAGAGTGGATGAGATGAAATTGACCCCCAACAACATATTCATTCATTTAATCCATTGAAAGTGTTTATCTTATGTCTTTGCCATTGATCAATTCATGCATACATGTTTATTTTCGTCTTGCATATTAAAATTTCAATTATTGTTTTCTTAAGTCTTAGCTAATCAAGAAATCACATAACTAAACTAGGCCGTGAGTCCTTTGGGAAGAACGATACTTGGTCTTACCAAGTTTTATTACTTGAACGATTCGGTCATACTTGCCGATTGTGAAACAAGTTTGTGACATCATATTTTGGTGCTTACAAATTTGACCATCAAGTTTTTGGCGCCGTTGCCGGGGATTCATGGTTTAACTGGTTAATTTGTGTGATTATTGATTATCTTTGACTTATTTTTTTTATTTTTAATTTAAATTTCGAATTTTTTTAATTTTATTTTATTTTTCTGTTTATATTTTTCAGTTTGTATTTTATTTGATTTTATTTTATTTTTCTGTTTTCTGTTTTTCTGTTTTCTATTTTTATTTTCTGTTTTTTATTTTTCGGTTTTTATTTGATTTGATTTTATTTTAGGTTAGATTAGATTAGATTTTTTTTTTTAGGTTAGATTTTATTTTTATTAGATTAGATTTTATTTTATTTTATTAGATTTTATCTTTTTATCTTTTTAGGTTAGATTTTATTTTATTCTTATTCTATCTTTTAGGTTAGGTTAGATTTAATTTTATTTTATCTTTTAGATTAGATTTTATTTTTTAGATTAGGTTTTATTTTATTTTATTTGATTCTATCTTCTAAATCTCTTATCTTCTTATATCTTTTCAATCTTTATTTTCTTTTCTCTATCTTTTTGTGCTAACAATTGTTTTTAGGGTTTTGTGCCTAATGTCTGCAGAATGCAATTTGGTCAAGAGTTTAATTATAGGGGCACTCAATTCTACCAAAGTAATCTCAACCAATGGTGGGAACCTCACTCAAGTATGGATCAAAGCCAATTTTGGCAAGCTGCTGGACAATTTGAGAACCAACCACAACAACAATGGCAGCAACAACCCTTTCTATCAAGAAGTTTGGATAGGTTGGAGGACACCCTTCAACGATTTTTGAAAAATTCTGACTCTACTCAGAAAAGCATTGAAGAATCATGTAAAAGAATGGAGATGCAACTTCGTCACATTAGTCAGATATTAAATGATGATGTTAATACTGATGTTAACCTTAAGGAGGAAGGGCAAGTCATTATCACTAAAAGTGACAAGATTCTTGATGAGGAAAAATTAGAGGGAGATGAGGAAAGGGTAGAGAGAAAAGAGAAAGAAGAGTTGAGTGAGAAAGATAAAGATGAAGAAAAAGAAAAAGAATTGGTTGAGAGAAAAGAGAGAAAGAAAATTTGTGTGAAGATAAAGAAGTTGAGAAGAAAAAGAGAAAGGAAGAAAAAAATAAAAGAAGAGAAAAAGAGAAAATTTAGGGAGAGAAAAAGGAAGAAAAAGAAGATGAGAGGAAAGAAGAAGAAATCACATGAAAAATCACATCCTCATCTAAAGAAGAATCATAGGAAGGAAAAGAAATTTAAGTGCTTTATGGAAATCTTCAAGAAATTGGAGATTAAAGTTCCTATGATTGAGACATTGCAACCGGTTCCTGGTTTGATCAAATTTCTGAAGAAGTTCAGTAGAAAGAAGAAAAAGAAGAAGGAACGTGAGCTTTAACAGGGTCAAGCTAGTGACGTTAAAGAAGCGCTTGCTGGGAGGCAACCCAGTGGATTTACAAACTTTTGATTTGGTTTTGTAATTTATAATTTGTGAATATTATTCTGGATATTATTTTGTTTGATCTAGCATCTACTGAAGGATGCTAAGTTTGTAACACCTACTGATGGGTGTTGGTGAGAAGATTTTGCACCTACTGATGGGTGCTGGTAAGTTTGAAACACCTACTGATGGGTGTTGGTGGATTTTGGGTCAGGCTCGTGACGTTAAACAAGCGCTACCTGGGAGGCAACCCAGTTGATTGATTGTTTTTGTTTGTTTATTTTTAGTTAGGATTTGCATAAGCATTTTTAACATTGAATTGCAGGGAACCTATGAGAGACATGTAGGGAAGGCACGTAGGTCAAGAAAAGAAGGAGGGGAGCACTTCACGAAAGTGCCGCTGAGCGGCAATTACCGCTGAGCGGTACTATCGCAGAGGGGCTTAAGTTCCCCTTAGCGGGACCCGAGCCCATTAGGGTATTTTTATACCCCAAGCTGCGTTTTAAGGGTTTATTTTCTGGCTTCTCTCTGCACAAACACTTCCACACACATTCTCTTAGGTTTTCCACATCTTTCTACTCTTCCCTCTTTAGAAGATTTCTCTTCCACTCACTTTTATACTAGTGTGCCATCAAAGTTTGGGGTTGGAAGAGAGCATTCTAGTTTGGAAGCATTCTCATATCATCTAGCATCTCCACCCAAGAATGGCATCCTCTTCAGGAAAGAGATTGAAAACCATGGCAACCAAGAGGAAGGAAAAGGAACCAGAGCAGCCCCATAATGGCAGGTTCCTCTCTAGGAAACATGAGAAGCACTTTAGGGTGGTTCAGGACAGGAGACTTCTAATGGAGAGAAAGGTTGGAATGATACCTAACTTTGCTCCTCAATTTGGAGAGCAAGTGTTAGGGAATGATTGGGGAAAGCTAGCCACCTATCCAGCACCTGCCAACATAGCTGTGGTGAAAGAATTTTACACCAATGCAAAGAAGATTGGTGATTATCCAGCTGAGAATTATTTGGGCTATGTTAGAGGCCATGCTATCAGGTATGATCCTGACTCCATAAATAACTTTCTGGATACTGTGTGGGCTGGTGAGCAATGCCAGTTTGCTCTTAACATGGAGGAAGGTGCTGATTATGAGGATGTGGAGAGAGTATTGTGTATACCTGGAGGACATTTCCAAAGGAATAGATCTGGCTCAGTGGTTAACATTAGGAGGACAGATTTGACTCCTCTTGCAGAGTATTGGATGGCGTTTTCTCATGCCAACATTCAGCCATGTTCACATGTGTCAGATATTACTCTCAGCAGGGCACTATTCATCTACTGTGTTATCAGAAACTTGAATGTTAATATTGGGCAGGTGATAGCTGATGAGATTAGTGTGTGTGCTAACACCTCAAACAACAAAGCACCACTGGGACATCCTTCTTTGATCACTCACCTTTGCAAGCTAGCTGGGGTGGACACTTCTGTTCCACCATTTGAGAGGCCAAGAAAAGCTATAGATGAGGCCTATTACAGACAGTACTGTGGAGGTGAGGAGGCAGCCCAGCCAGTGCCACCACGCCAGGCTCGTAGAGAGAGAAGGCCAGCACAGGGCAGGACTTCTGCTGATACTCATGAGGCAGAACCATTCCAGATGAGGGACATGTATATGTCTCTTATAGGTGCTCAGTTGCAGTCCATCGACAGAGGGCAGGTGGCCACGGCTGAAATGATAGTGGGGATGTATGATACCCCTCCAGCACACAGGTGGACTATGGATGAATTCCATAATGTGGTAGCTTGGCCAGAAGAACCAGTATATGGAGGAGCTGGAGCAGCTGAAGCTTCAGCCAGAGATATGGAGGAAGATGAAGCAGAGGAGGAGGATGCATTTGATGAAGATGATGATGAAGAGGAAGAGGAAGATACAGAGAGCTCGGACTGATGAGGAGCTGAGATAGCATTTACTGATGAATGCTATCATATGATTATGCTTTTATGGTTTAAGTTTTCTGAACTTATTTGTTTTTGTTTTTAGATTAGGGTTTGATGTACTCTATTGAACACCTGGTTCCTTATGATGGTTTGCTATTAACTGTGATTGTGTGATAAGTAATGATTGAATGATGCATATTGATTGATTGATGTTGAGATGATGTGCACATTAAAATGCTTATACAGGTGATTCACAAGCTTTGTGAACAAATGCATAATATCATGATTGTGATTGTGAAATTAAGCAGGATGTGCATGTCAAATGTGAATGAGCTTATATGTGAGGTTTTGAGCTCCAGAGTTATTATTGTTGAATGCTATTACTTTGAAAGCATGAATGACTTTGCCCAGGTTTTCTATGATTGAATCAATTGCTTGTTTTGCATCATATGATCAAAGGCCGTGTTTTTGAAACCCTTTTTATTGGCCAAATTCATAAAGTTAGCCTTCTAAAAGAGAACACATTGTGTTCTATCCTTTGAACCCTTAGCCTTAAATATACACTGAACACCCTTGATTGAAAATCTTTACCTTGAGTTAAGTAGAAGATCTTGTGTGGTATTGTTAAATGTTCAAGTTTGGGGTTATTGGGGAAACATGAAAAAGGAAAAAGCATTGAGCTAACAGCTAAAAAGTAAGAATATGCAAAGAAAAGAAAAGAAAAAGAAGCAAAGCTCAATGCAAATGCAAAAGCAAAGGCAAAAGAAAGTTGGGAATGAATAAGAAGATTGTGTTGTTATGATTCTCTTAACTCAAGGATTTTGTGATCCAGAAAAACCAATTTTCTTGTTAGCCCAGCCACATTATAAGCCATTGAAAAGTCCTTGTGATGATGCATGCTTGTGAATGTATTTGATTGTGGTTAAATGAAAGGCAAAGTTGATTCATGTGACATTGTGATAGTGGAATGAATGAGTGAAACACTTTACCTCTTATACACTTGTGTGTTGAGTGAAACACTTTACCTAGTGAGGAAATATTCCATAAGCACATGAACATCCATGCTTAATTGATTGATCATTCATGAAAAATAGCATTTGTTGGAATTTAAATGACTTTGTGAACACTAAAGCATGTGCACATCTTGAATTAACTCTTGGTCATAAGTTTGAGTGAAGTTATTACTTATCTTGAAAAGAGGATTTTGAATGAGTGAACCATCATATGAATTGGTTGGAGATGGAGTTACATTTTGTTTGCTTGAGGACAAGCAAAGTTCTAAGTTTGGGGTTGTGATAACAGTTGAAAAACTGTTATTTTCATGCTTAAAAGTGATACTAAAAGCAACCTTTAGACTTAGAAACTAGCTTCAAATCATGCATTTTGTTTATATTTTCAGAAATAAGAGAGCTGGACAGGTTTATGCTTGATTTGAGTGTTTTTGTGCAGGTTTTGAGGTGAATTTGGTGAAAGAAGTGAAGAATGAGAGAGAGGACATTAGAAAAGACAAGAAAGAGTGCAAAAAGAGAAGTCGAAGGCACCGCTCAGCGGCAAACTACCGCTGAGCGGCACTCAAGAGGTGGCGTTGGAACCGCTGAGGGGCAAATGGCCGCTGAGGGGAAGAAAGAAGACGCGTAACCACCGCTGAGCGGTAAATGGCGCTGAGCGGCACTTTTTGGGCTTGGGCTTTTGTAATCTTTTGTAACTCTAGATTAGTATATAAGGGCTTGCACGTCCTTTAGTTAGTATCTTTGGCAGAAACGAGGCAAACACTCTCTCTTTCACCCCTTTGAAGGAGGATCTTGGATGCTCAGGCTACCTCTTCACCTTTATTGGGTTTATTCTTTCATACTTTCATTGTTATTCATCTAGGTTCACCATGAATATGGTGAACTAAACCTTGTATGTTTGTTGGGGAATCAATGTAATCTCTTGAAGCTCTCATATATGGATTTGTTGAATACATCTTTGAATTAAGACATATGCTTTCCTTTCATCATTAGTTAGGGTTTTTCCTCTTTGCTCAATGCTTGCATTGTTTAACTCATTCTAATGCATGATTATTGGTTTTGTTGATACGGACACGTACGGGGAAATCTAGATCCGGGGAATTTCTCCCAATATTTTACTGACAACATTATATTGGTTGCCTTAAGCTCCTGCACTCATGAACTAATCATTAGGAATGCTAGGAATTGTATGAACTATTTGATTAGGGAGAAGCCATCTAGAATGGTACATTAGAGAGTGGCATTAACAATGATGATTTGAAAGAGGAATTCCTAAAATATATGAGAGTGGATGAGATGAAATTGACCCCCAACAACATATTCATTCATTTAATCCATTGAAAGTGTTTATCTTATGTCTTTGCCATTGATCAATTCATGCATACATGTTTATTTTCGTCTTGCATATTAAAATTTCAATTATTGTTTTCTTAAGTCTTAGCTAATCAAGAAATCACATAACTAAACTAGGCCGTGAGTCCTTTGGGAAGAACGATACTTGGTCTTACCAAGTTTTATTACTTGAACGATTCGGTCATACTTGCCGATTGTGAAACAAGTTTGTGACATCATATTTTGGTGCTTACAAATTTGTCCATCAACAACCGCGGCATATTCCGCAAACTATATACCGCGGTCAAAACCGTGGCCTAAAGTCTCTGACTTACTACCGCGGCTGAATATGCCGCGGTTCGTAAACCACGACGTATAGTGAAAAATAACCGCGGTAAAAGCCCCTCGCTGCACTAGTGCCAACACAACTCGCGTTTGCTCCGCCGGACTTCCGGTGACCTCTCGCGTGTGCTTTGGTGTTTCCTTCGCTTTGCTTCCATCTCCGCCGCGTCTCAGTTTTGGTGGTGTTGCTTCTGCCTCTGCTTCCATCTCCGTCGCCGGTGCTTCCATCTCCATCGCTGGTGCTTCCATCTCCGTCGCCGGTGCTTCCATTCCAGTCGCGGCTTTTATTCTCGCCAACTTGCTGCCACGCTCCCATGTAATTTATTCTAAAACTTTCTCCATCTTCATTGATTGTGTAATTTGTGGTATTGATATAGAAAACTAAGGAAAGAATAGAAAATTGCGGAAGAAAAATGAAGCCTCAGTGAATTATTACTGAATTATTTGTATACGTTATGTTAGTGTAGATTATTATTGTTATTGTAGAAAAGTTTATTATTGATAAATTTGATTTAATAGGGATATATATTCTTCAAATCTTATGATATGCTTGAATATATTGTTTGTTATTGTGAATTAGCCTTAGTTTCCCGTTTAAGATTCACTACAAAAATTATTTACTATCTCCATATTTTTTTAACAAACATATTTTTTAGAAATGAAAATAGAGGAGATGGTAATAATAATTTACAAGTATTGAATCTTGAATTGTCCGGTTGGACAGTTTAAGAAGAGTAATAACTTTTTCATAGTTTATTATGACATATCAATTTTAATATACATGTCTTAAATCATACAGAAACTACCTCCTAAACTTAAAGATCCAGGAAGCTTCACTATTCCATGCACCATAGGAGATGTGAAAGTTGGAAGAGCATTGATTGATTTGGGAGCTAGCATTAATCTAATGCCGCTATCCATGTGCAGAACAATTCAAGGGCTGGAAATTAAACCAACCAGAATGGCTCTTCAATTGGCGGACAGGTCTCTTAAATATCCATGTGGAGTAGTTGAAGATGTTCTAGTGAAGGTTGACAAATTTGTATTCCCAGTGGATTTTATTGTGATGGAGATGGAAGGAACTAGTGATGTTCCTCTTATTCTTGGGAGACCTTTTATGAAGACTGCTAGAGTTTTGATTGATGTAGAGAATGGTAAGCTTAAATTGAGAGTTGATGATGAAGAAATCACTTTTGACGTATCCAAGGCTATGACATATCCAAATGATGACAAAGCATGTTTTCAATTTGATGAACTTGATGAAGTTTGTATGGTGCAAGAAAGGATGGTGCGAAATATTTCTCCATTGGAAAAAACTCTCATTGATGCATGTGAAGATTTAGATGAAGAAGAAGAGAAATTGATTGATGAATGTCTGATGGACTTGGAAACATTGAAAAAGAGTCCAGAGGAAGATCCAATATTCGAAATAATTGATAAGGAAGAAACAGTCAAAACACAGACACCAGAATTAAAAAGATTGCCATCACATCTGAAATATGTGTTTCTAGAAGAAGATGGAACAAAGCCAGTCATCATCAATAACTCTTTATCTCTACAAGAAGAAGAGCAATTGATAGAAATTCTGAAAGCCAACAAAGAAGCAATTGGGTGGTCAATATCAGATCTCAAAGGTATTAGCCCAACTTACTGCATGCACAAAATTTTTATGGAAGAAGATTATAAACCAAGTGCTCAACCACAGAGAAGGTTAAATCCTGTTATGAAGGAGGTTGTCAGAAAAGAAGTGTTGAAACTGTTAGAAGCTGGTATCATCTATCCAATCTCTGACAGTGAATGGGTGAGTCCAGTACAGGTGGTTCCAAAGAAAGGTGGGATGACAGTAATTTATAATGATAAGAATGAACTTATTCCTACTCGGACAGTTACTGGTTGGCGTATGTGCATTGATTACAGGAAGCTGAATAAAGCTACTAGGAAAGATCATTTTCCTCTTCCTTTCATGGATCAGATGCTAGAAAGGTTATCAGGGCAGGCTTTCTATTGTTTTCTAGATGGATATTCTGGATATAATCAAATTGTGGTGGGTCCAAAGGACCAGGAGAAGACGGCTTTTACTTGTCCTTTTGGTATCTTTGCGTATAGAAAAATGCCTTTTGGATTATGTAATGCTCCAGCTACGTTTCAGAGGTGTATGCAGGCAATTTTTGCAGATCTTTTAGAAAAATGCATTGAAGTATTCATGGATGATTTCTCAGTTTTTGGAAATTCTTTCCAAAGATGTTTGGCTAATTTGAACACTGTCCTCAAAAGATGTGTGCAGACAAATCTTGTTTTGAATTGGGAAAAATGTCATTTCATGGTAACTGAAGGAATTGTATTGGGGCATAAAATCTCTGCTAAAGGAATTGAGGTAGACAAAGCTAAAGTAGAAGTCATTGAGAAACTACCTCCACCAACAAATGTAAAGGGGATTAGAAGTTTTCTTGGTCATGCTGGGTTTTATAGAAGATTCATCAAGGATTTCTCAAAAATTGCTAAACCATTGAGTAATCTTTTGATAAAGGATGCGCCTTTTGTGATGAATGAAGACTGTCTGAAAGCTTTTGACACATTGAAGAAGAAGTTAGTGTCAGCTCCAGTAATTGTAGCGCCAGATTGGAATCAAAACTTTGAATTAATGTGTGATGCAAGTGATTATGCAATAGGAGTTGTCCTTGGCCAGTGGAAAGAACAAAAGTTTCATCCAATTTATTATGCTAGCAAGGTTTTGAATGATGCTCAATTGAATTATGCTACAACCGAGAAAGAGTTTCTTGCTATTGTGTATGCTCTAGAGAAATTTAGACCTTATCTTATTGGGTCCAAGGTAACTGTCTATACAGATCATGCAGCTATCAAATATTTGTTGACAAAACCAGATTCTAAGCCACGTCTGATTAGATGGGTATTACTATTGCAAGAATTTGATGTAGACATCCGTGATAAGAAAGGAAGTGAAAACTTAATTGCTGATCATTTGTCACGGTTAGTCAACAATGAAGTCACTAGCAAGGAGTCTGAAATCTGGGAATCTTTTTCAGATGAATCACTCATGTATATTCAGCAGAGACCCTGGTTTGCTGATATGGCTAATTTCAAAGCTGCAAGGGTCATGCCGGAAGACTTAACTTGGCAACAAAGAAAGAAATTTTTGCATGATGCCAAGCAGTTTGTTTGGGATGATCCTTATTTGTTCAAAATTGGAGCAGATAACCTTCTGAGGAGATGTGTTACAAATGAAGAAGCAGAAGGAATTCTCTGGCATTGTCATGATTCACCTTATGGAGGACATTTTAATGGAGAAAGAACAGCAGCAAAAGTCCTTCAATCAGGATTTTATTGGCCAACTTTGTTTAAAGATGCTCATAATCATGCTAGAAATTGTGACAAATGTCAAAGAGCAGGGACAATCACTAAACGTCATGAGATGCCTTTACAAGGTATTTTAGAGGTTGAGGTTTTTGATTGTTGGGGTATTGACTTTGTTGGACCCTTCCCTCCATCTTTCAACAATGAATATATTCTGGTAGCAGTGGATTATGTGAGTAAATGGGTGGAAGCATTAGCTTGTCCTAAAAATGATGCTAGCACGGTAATTAAATTCCTGAAGAGGCAGATATTCTCACGTTTTGGCACTCCAAGAGTGTTGATCAGTGATGGAGGATCTCATTTTTGCAATTATCAGCTAGAGAAAGTACTCAAACACTATGGAGTAAAACATAAGGTAGCTGCACCTTATCATCCACAAACCAATGGACAAGCTGAGGTATCTAACAGGGAGATAAAAAGGATCCTGGAAAAAACAATGACTTCATCAAGAAAGGATTGGTCTCTTAAATTGGATGATGCTCTTTGGGCTTATAGGACAGCAATGAAGACGTCTATGGGATTATCACCATTTCAATTAGTCTATGGGAAAGCATGCCATTTGCCAGTAGAATTGGAGCATAAAGCATTATGGGCTTTGAAATTCTTGAATTTTGATCCTTATGAAACTCAATGCACACGCAGACGGCAGATTTTGGAGCTTGAAGAAATGCGATTACATGCATATGATTCATCAAAGGCTTACAAAGACAAAATTAAATTTTATCATGACAGAAAGTTGGTGAATAGAGTTTTCAATCCAGGACAACAGGTACTATTGTTCAATTCAAGATTGAAGATATTTCCTGGGAAGCTGAAGTCAAAATGGTCAGGACCATATGTGATAAAAGAAGTGCATCCGCATGGAGCAATTGAAATATTTAATCCAGTTGCTGCTGATCCACAAAGAAGTTGGGTGGTGAATGGTCAACGTCTCAAACCTTATCTAGGGGGAGAGGTGCAACAATTTTCCACAATGATGTTGTTGGTTGATCCTTGAAAGTTTGGGTCAGGCTCGTGACGTTAAACAAGCGCTCACTAGGAGGCAACCCAGTATTTTGTAAGTATTATCTGTTTTTAGATTAGGGTTTGATGTACTCTATTTGAAACCTGGTTTCTTGTGATGGTTTGCTATTAACTGTGATTGTGTGATAAGTAATGCGGAATGATGCTTATGATTGATTGATGTTGAGATGATGTGCACATTAAAATGCTTATACAGGTGATTCACAAGCTTTGTGAACAAATGCATGATATCATGATTGTGATTGTGAAATTAAGCAGGATGTGTATGTCAAATGTGAATGAGCTTATATGTGAGATTTTGAGCTCCAGAGTTGTTATTGTTGAATGCTATTACTTTGAAAGCATGAATGATTTTTCCCAGGTTTTCTATGATTGAATCAATTGCTTGTTTTGCATCATATGATCAAGGCCGTTTGTTGGAAACCTTTTTATTGGCCAAATTTGTAAAAGTTAGCCCACTAAAAGAGAACACTTTGTGTTCAATCCTTTTGAACCCTTAGCCTTGAATATACACTGAAACCTTTGATTGAAAAATCTTTACCTTGAGTTAAGTAGAAAATCTTGTGTGGTATTGTTAAATGTTCAAGTTTGGGGTTGTTGGGAAAACATGAAAAGCATTGAGCTAAGAGCTAAAAAGTAAGAATATGCATAGAAAAAGAAAAGAAAAGAAAAAGAAGCAAAGCTCAATGCAAAGGCAAAAGAAAGTTGGGAAAGAATAAGATGATTGTGTTGTATGATTCTCTTAACTCAAGGATTTTGTGATCCAGAAAAACCAATTTTCTTGTTAGCCCAGCCACATTATAAGCCATAGAAAAGTCCTTGTGATGATTGATGGACAAATTTGTAAGCACCAAAATATGATGTCACAAACTTGTTTCACAATCGGCAAGTATGACCGAATCGTTTCAAGTAATAAACTTGGTAAGACCAAGTATCGTTCTCCCAAAGGACTCACGGCCTAGTTTAGTTATGTGATTTGTTGATTAGCTAAAACTTAAGAACACAATAATTGAAGTTTAATATGCAAAGACGAAAATTAAATATGTATGCATGAATTGATCAATGACAAAGACAAAAGATAAACACTTTCAAGGAAATATATGAATGAATATGTTGTTGGGGGGTCAATTTCATCTCATCCACTCTCATATATTTTAGGAATTCAACATTCAAATCATCATTGTTAATGCCACTCTCTAATGTACCATTCTAGATGGCTTCTCCCTAATCAAATAGTTCATACAATTCCTAGCATTCCTAATGATTAGTTCATGAGTGCAGGAGCTTAAAGGCAACCAATATAATATTGTCAGTATAATATTGGGAGAAATTCCCCGGATCTAGATTTCCCCGTACGTGTCTGTATCAACAAAACCAATAATCATGCATTAGAATGAGTTAAACAATGCAAGCATTGAGCAAAGAGGAAAAACCCTAACTAATGATGAAAGAAAGCATATGTCTTAATTCAAAGATGTACTCAACAAATCCATATATGAGAGCTTCAAGAGATTACTTTGATTCCCCAACAAACATACAAGGTTTAGTTCACCATATTCATGGTGAACCTAGATGAATTACAATGAAAGTATGAAAGAATAAACCCAATAAAGGTGAAGAGGTAGCCTGAGCATCCAAGATCCTCCTTCAAAGGGGTGAAAGAGAGAGTGTTTGCCTCGTTTTCTGCCAAAGATGCCTAACTATAGGACGTGCAAGCCCTTATATACTAATCTAGAGTTACAAAAGATTACAAAAGTCCAAGCCCAAAAAGTGCCGCTCAGCGGTATTTACCGCTCAGCGGTGATTGCGCGTCTTCTTTCTTCCCCTCAGCGGCCATTTTGCCCCTCAGCGGTTCCAACGTCACCTCTTGAGTGCCGCTCAGCGGTAGTTTGCCGCTGAGCGGTGCCTTCGACTTCTCCTTTTTGCACTCTTTCTTGTCTTTTCTAATGTCCTCTCTCTTATTCTTCACTTCTTTCACCAAATTTACCTCAAAACCTGCACAAAAACACTTAAATCAAGCATAAACCTGTCCAGCTCTCTTATTTCTGAAAATATAAACAAAAGGCATGATTTCAAGCTAGTTTCTAAGTCTAAAGGTTGCTTTTAGTATCAACTTTAAGCATGAAAATAACAGTTTTTCAACTGTTATCACAACCCCAAACTTAGAACTTTGCTTGTCCTCAAGCAAATAAAATGTAACTCCATCTCCAACCAATTCATATGATGGTTTACTCATTCAAAATCCTCTTTTCAAGATAAGTCATAACTTCACTCAAACTTAAGACCAAGAGTTCAATCAAGATGTGCACATGCTTTAGTGTTCACAAAGTCATTTAAATTCCAACAAATGCTATTTTTCATGAATGATCAATCAATTAAGCATGGATGTTCATGTGCTTATGGAATATTTCCTCACTAGGTAAAGTGTTTCACTCAACACACAAGTGTATAAAAGGTAAAGTGTTTCACTCATTCACTCCACTCTCACAATGTCACATGAATCAACTTTGCCTTTCATTTAACCACAATCAAATACATTCACAAGCATGCATCATCACAAGGACTTTTCAATGGCTTATAATGTGGCTGGGCTAACAAGAAAATTGGTTTTTCTGGATCACAAAATCCTTGAGTTAAGAGAATCATAACAACACAATCTTCTTATTCATTCCCAACTTTCTTTTGCCTTTGCTTTTGCATTTGCATTGAGCTTTGCTTCTTTTTCTTTTCTTTTCTTTGCATATTCTTACTTTTTAGCTGTTAGCTCAATGCTTTTTCCTTTTTCATGTTTCCCCAATAACCCCAAACTTGAACATTTAACAATACCACACAAGATCTTCTACTTAACTCAAGGTAAAGATTTTCAATCAAGGGTGTTCAGTGTATATTTAAGGCTAAGGGTTCAAAGGATAGAACACAACGTGTTCTCTTTTAGAAGACTAACTTTATGAATTTGGCCAATAAAAAGGGTTTCAAAAACACGGCCTTTGATCATATGATGCAAAACAAGCAATTGATTCAATCATAGAAAACCTGGGCAAAGTCATTCATGCTTTCAAAGTAATAGCATTCAACAATAACAACTCTGGAGCTCAAAACCTCACATATAAGCTCATTCACATTTGACATGCACATCCTGCTTAATTTCACAATCACAATCATGATACTACACATTTGTTCACAAAGCTTGTGAATCACCTATATAAGCATTTTAATGTGCACATCATCTCAACATCAATTAATCATAAGCATCATTCAGCATTACTTATCACACAATCACAGTTAATAGCAAACCATCACAAGAAACCAGGTTTCAAATAGAGTACATCAAACCCTAATCTAAAAACAAAAACAAATAAGTTCAGAAAACTTAAACCACAAAAGCATAATCATATGATAGCATTCATCAGTAAATGCTATCTCAGCTCCTCATCAGTCTGAGCTGTCCTCTGTATCTTCCTCTTCTTCCTCATCATCATCATCATCAACCGCATCCTCCTCCTCAGCTTCATCTTCATCCATGTCTCGGGCTGAAGCTTCAGCTGCTTCAGCTCCTCCATGCCATGGTTCTTCTGGCCAAGCTACCACATTATGGAATTCATCCATAGTCCACCTGTGTGCTGGAGGGGTATCATACATCCCCACTATCATCTCAGCCGTGGCCACCTGCCCTCTGTGGATGGACTGCAACTGAGCACCTATAAGAGACATATACATGTCCCTCATCTGGAATGGTTCTGCCTCATGAGTATCAGCAGAAGTCCTGCTCTGTGCTGGCCTTCTCTCTCTACGAGCCTGGCGTGGTGGCACTGGCTGGGCTGCCTCCTCACCTCCACAGTACTGTCTGTAATAGGCCTCATCTATAGCTTTTCTTGGCCTCTCAAATGGTGGAACAGAAGTGTCCACCCCAGCTAGCTTGCAAAGGTGAGTGATCAAAGAAGGATGTCCCAGTGGTGCTTTGTTGTTTGAGGTGTTAGCACACACACTAATCTCATCAGCTATCACCTGCCCAATATTAACATTCAAGTTTCTGATAGCACAGTAGATGAAGAGTGCCCTGCTGAGAGTAATATCTGACACATGTGAACATGGCTGAATGTTGGCATGTGAAAATGCCATCCAATACTTTGCAAGAGGAGTCAAATCTGTCCTCCTAATATTAACCACTGAGCCAGATCTATTCCTTTGGAAGTGTCCTCCAGGTATGCACAATACTCTCTCAACATCCTCAAAGTCAGCACCTTCCTCCATGCTAAGAGCAAACTGGCATTGCTCACCAGCCCACACAGTATCCAGAAAGTTATTGATGGAGTCAGAATCATACCTGATAGCATGGCCTCTAACATAGCCCAAAAAATTCTCAGCTGGATAATCACCAATCTTCTTTGCATTGGTGTAGAATTCTTTCACCACAGCTATGTTGGCAGGTGATGGATAAGTGGCTAGCTTCCCCCAATCATTCCCTAACACTTGCTCTCCAAATTGAGGAGCAAAGTTAGGTATCATTCCAACCTTTCTCTCCATTAGAAGTCTCCTGTCCTGAACCACCCTAAAGTGCTTCTCATGTTTCCTAGAGAGGAACCTGCCATTATGGGGCTGCTCTGGTTCCTTTTCCTTTCTCTTGGTTGCCATGGTTTTCAATCTCTTTCCTGAAGAGGATGCCATTCCTGCATTCAAACATAAATCCAAAACCACAGAACATGATGTTAATCATTAGTAAACACAAAACAAAACTCCTTTTGAAGCTAAACCACCGCTGAGGGCCAGAATTTCCCCTCAGCGCCACCAGTGCCACATTCAAACACGCAACAAACCAGAAAAAGCAAATCTGGCAGAGTGCCGCTCAGCGGTAAATGCCGCTTCAGCGGTGATCTGCAGATTTTTGCAAATCTCGTTTTTAAACTGTCCTAACTCCACCCAAATGCAATTTTCAGTTTTCCAGTTCATAATCAAGCAGTTTAATCGGTTCAAACATCAAATATATCATCAAATCATGCATAGAAATCAAAACCCCTAAATATTCATGCTTTGACAATCACAGTCAATTTCAAAAACCGTAGAATGAACAAAATGCATTTTACTTACTTGGGTGGAGATGCTAGATGATATGAGAATGCTTCCAAACTAGAATGCTCTCTTCCAACCCCAAACTTTGATAGCACACTAGTGTAAAAGTGAGTGGAAGAGAAATTTTCTAAAGAGGGAAGAGTAAAAGATGTGGGAAACCTAAGAGGAGATATGTGGGAGTCTTAGTGCAGAGAAGAGCTTGAAAGAATGTAAAAACGCGCAGCTTAGGGTTTAAAAATACCCCAATGGGCTCGGGTTCCGCTAAGGGGAACTTAAGCCCATCTGCGATAGTACCGCTCAGCGGTAATTGCCGCTCAGCGACACTTTCTTGATGTGCCCTTCTCCTTCTTTTCTTGACCTACGTGCCTTCCTAGCATACCCCTCATAGGTTCCCTGCAATTCAATGTTAAAAATGCTTATGCAAATCCTAAAAATAAACAAACAGAAAACAATCAATCAACTGGGTTGCCTCCCAGGTAGCGCTTGTTTAACGTCACGAGCCTGACCCAAAATCCACCAACACCCATCAGTAGGTGTTTCAAACTTACCAGCACCCATCAGTAGGTGCAAAATCTTCTCACCAACACCCATCAGTAGGTGTTACAAACTTAGTATCCTTTAGTAGATACTTAACCACCTAGCATCCTTCAGTAGATGCTAAATCCAACAAAATAATGTCCAGAATAATGTTCACAAATTACAAATTATAAAACCAGATCAAAAGTTTGTAAATCTACTGGGTTGCCTCCCAGCAAGCGCTTCTTTTACGTCACTAGCTTGACCCTGTTAAAGCTCACGTTCCATCTTCTTTATAATTGATGTAGTCCTTCCACCAACCTTTCAACTGCTTCCTTTGGACTGTTTTGGACTCTCTAGAATATGGAGACTCTATCTCTATCATCTCCTTCTCTTTAAAGCCTTTTATAACCCACAACTTGTTCTTGAGTCTTACAGGTATGCCAAGTTGGAGTTTTAATTTTTTCCAGTCTCTATGAACTTCTTCTCCTTTTCCAATCTCTTCTACCTTGGGTGCCTGAAAATACAAACAATGGTTATCAGAAACCTCAAGATTTTTATTTTTACCTCTAGTTATGGGTGCATCTCGAAATGCAGCTTTATAACTGGCTTCTTCCTCCTTTGCTTGTGTTTCATCTTTGAAGACATCCACCACCACTCTCTCCTCTCTGTCTTGGAGAACCACTATACCTTCATTCACATCTATGATAGCCCTGGCCGTTTTCATAAACGGTCTTCCAAGTATAAAAGGTATCTTCTCGGTTTCCATCTTCATCACCACAAAGTCTGCCAAGAACTGAAGTTTGCCAACACAAACTACAATGTCTTCTGCAATCCCACATGGCTCCTTTGAAGATCCATCAGCCATTACAAGATTAACCTTTACAGGTTTTATTTCAACATGGCCAATTTGCTCCAATAGAGAATAAGGCATCAAGTTAACACTTGAGCCTAAATCAAGGAGAGCTTTCTTTACCTTTTTCTTCCCTATAATGCAAGGGATAGAAAAACTGCCTGGATCTGCTGCTTTTGGTGGGAATGATTCTTTCTTAACAGTTATACACTTTTCTTCCTCATCCTCTCTACGTCTTCTTTTTGTAGAGGTTCCTTCATCTGATTTGGTGTAAACTGCTATTTTCTGTAGAATTTGTTCCCAAGGAGCTTCATTATCAACCATTTTGAATAAATCTGTGAAATCCATTGGTTTCTCCTGATTTGTTAGAAAAGGAAAAGTGTCCTTTCTTTCTTCTTCTCTTCTCTCTTCTGTTTCATCTTCTTCCAACTCAATGATCTCTTCATTTACACTCTTGACCACTTTGCACTCTTCTCTGGGGTTAACCTCAGTATTAGCCCCAAAGTTTCTGTTGGGTCTTTCTTCCAATTGCTTGGTGATCTGACCCATCTGAATCTCCAAATTCTTTATAGCAGCTTCAGTGCTCTTTTGAGAAGATTCAGTTTTCTGGATGAATTGCTGAAGAGTTTCTTCCAACCTTGTTGATCTGTCATTAAGCATAGATAATTGTTGCCACAAGGTTGGTTGCTGCTGCTGCTTATTATACTGATTAGCCTGCCCAGTTTGTCCTTGGCCAATGCTTGGATGTGGTTTCCAACCCTGATTATAATTCCCTTGACGGTATGGAAACTGATTAGCCATGAAGTTAACATCCTCCAGGCCTCCACTGGAAAAGCACACTGGCCATTTATGTGATCACCTCCACATAGTTCGCACAACTGGGTTTGTATCTGGGCAGCAGACTTCAACTCTTTAGGTAATTGAGCCAAAGTTTTTGTCAGAGTCTCTAGCTGTTGAGTTAGAATTTTATTCTGTGCTAGCAGAGCATCATGCGTTTGTAATTGTAGAACCCCTTTCTGTGGCATAGGAGCTCCTCTTTCATTGTGCAGCTCATTATCACTTGTAGCCATATTTTCAATGATTTCAGTTGCTTCCTCTGGAGTCTTCCATTTGATATTGCCTCCAGCTGAGGCATCTAGCATCATCTTGGTTTGTGAACCAAGCCCTCCAAGGAAAGTTAGGACTACTTCTTGATCTTCAAAGCCATGCGTGGGAGTTTTACGTAACAAGCTTTTATACCTATCCCATGCATGTCCAAGTGATTCTTCCATGCCCTGCTTGAATGAAGATATCTCTTGCTTTCCCTTAGTCACTTTAGATTGTGGGAAGTATTTATTCAAAAACTTTGCAACCACTGCTTCCCACTCCGTGAAACTTTCTTCTGGAAAAGAGTTCAACCAAAGCTTAGCATTGCCTCCCAATGAGAAAGGAAACAAGCTAAGTTTGATAGCTTCGTCTGGCACCCCATTAATCTTGACCGTGTTACAGATCTCATTAAATGTTGTAAGGTGCTCATATGGGCTTTCATGTGATAACCCATTAAATTGATTACTCTTTACCAGTTGAATTAATGCTGGTTTGACCTCCATGTTGGCTGCATTGACTCTAGGTCGAGCTATGCTATTGAAGTGCTGAGGTCCAGCAAGATTAGTGTAATCTGCAAGAGTTCTTCTAGCATTATTATTGTTCTCCATACTCCCTGTGCTATGAACAGAACCTTGTGGTGATGATTGTAGGAGAGTTTCAGGAGAAGGGAAAAGTTCTCTGGACGTTCTGATTCTTCTCCTCCTTCTACTCTCGTCTAGCCCTTCAAGTAGTGGTTCTGTTGTTTTCTTACTTCTAGTTCGAATTGCCTCCTGCATGCACAAGAAAACAAAACCCTAGAAAAGATTTGTTAGCACAAAAAGATATAGAAGAAATAAAGATTGAAAAGATATAAGAAGATAAAAGATTTAGAAGATAGAATCAAATAAAATAGAATAAAACCTAATCTAAAAAATAAAATCTAATCTAAAAGATAAAATAAAATAAAATCTAACCTAACCTAAAAGATAGAATAAGAATAAAATAAAATCTAACCTAAAAAGATAAAAAGATAAAATCTAATAAAATAAAATAAAATCTAATCTAAAAAGATAAAATAAAATCAAATAAAAACCGAAAAATAAAAAACAGAAAATAAAACAGAAAACAGAAAAAAAAAATAAAATCAAATAAAATACAAACTGAAAAATATAAACAGAAAAATAAAATAAAATAAAAATTCGAAATTTAAAATAAAATAAAAAAAATAAGTCAAAGATAATCAATAATCACACAAATTAACCAGTTAAACCATGAATCCCCGACAACGGCGCCAAAAACTTGATGGACAAATTTGTAAGCACCAAAATATGATGTCACAAACTTGTTTCACAATCGGCAAGTATGACCGAATCGTTTCAAGTAATAAACTTGGTAAGACCAAGTATCGTTCTCCCAAAGGACTCACGGCCTAGTTTAGTTATGTGATTTGTTGATTAGCTAAAACTTAAGAACACAATAATTGAAGTTTAATATGCAAAGACGAAAATTAAATATGTATGCATGAATTGATCAATGACAAAGACAAAAGATAAACACTTTCAAGGAAATATATGAATGAATATGTTGTTGGGGGGTCAATTTCATCTCATCCACTCTCATATATTTTAGGAATTCAACATTCAAATCATCATTGTTAATGCCACTCTCTAATGTACCATTCTAGATGGCTTCTCCCTAATCAAATAGTTCATACAATTCCTAGCATTCCTAATGATTAGTTCATGAGTGCAGGAGCTTAAAGGCAACCAATATAATATTGTCAGTATAATATTGGGAGAAATTCCCCGGATCTAGATTTCCCCGTACGTGTCCGTATCAACAAAACCAATAATCATGCATTAGAATGAGTTAAACAATGCAAGCATTGAGCAAAGAGGAAAAACCCTAACTAATGATGAAAGAAAGCATATGTCTTAATTCAAAGATGTACTCAACAAATCCATATATGAGAGCTTCAAGAGATTACTTTGATTCCCCAACAAACATACAAGGTTTAGTTCACCATATTCATGGTGAACCTAGATGAATTACAATGAAAGTATGAAAGAATAAACCCAATAAAGGTGAAGAGGTAGCCTGAGCATCCAAGATCCTCCTTCAAAGGGGTGAAAGAGAGAGTGTTTGCCTCGTTTCTGCCAAAGATGCCTAACTATAGGACGTGCAAGCCCTTATATACTAATCTAGAGTTACAAAAGATTACAAAAGTCCAAGCCCAAAAAGTGCCGCTCAGCGGTATTTACCGCTCAGCGGTGATTGCGCGTCTTCTTTCTTCCCCTCAGCGGCCATTTTGCCCCTCAACGGTTCCAACGTCACCTCTTGAGTGCCGCTCAGCGGTAGTTTGCCGCTGAGCGGTGCCTTCGACTTCTCCTTTTTGCACTCTTTCTTGTCTTTTCTAATGTCCTCTCTCTTATTCTTCACTTCTTTCACCAAATTTACCTCAAAACCTGCACAAAAACACTTAAATCAAGCATAAACCTGTCCAGCTCTCTTATTTCTGAAAATATAAACAAAAGGCATGATTTCAAGCTAGTTTCTAAGTCTAAAGGTTGCTTTTAGTATCAACTTTAAGCATGAAAATAACAGTTTTTCAACTGTTATCAATGATGCATGCTTGTGAATGTTTTTGATTGTGGTAAAATGAAAGGCAAATTTGATTCATGTGACATTGTGATAGTAGAGTGAATGAGTGATCGTCTCTTATACACTTGAGTGTGAGTGAAACACTTGACTTAGTGAGGAAATATTACATGAACACATGAACATCCATGCTTAATTGATTGATCATTCATGAGAATAGCATTTGTGGGAATTTAAATGACTTTGTGAACACTAAAACATGTGCACATCTTGATTAAACTCTTGGTCATAAGTTTGAGTGAAGTTGTTACTTATCTTGAAAAAGAGGATTTTTGAATGAGTGAACCATCATATGAATTGGTTGAAGATTGAGTTACATCTTATTTGCTTGAGGACAAGCAAAGTTTTAAGTTTGGGGTTGTGATAACAGTTGAAAAATTGTTATTTTATGATTAAAATTGACACTAAAAGCAACCTTTACACTTAGAAACTAGCTTGAAATCATGCTTTTCTTTATATTTTTGGAAATAAGAGAGCTGGACAGGTTTATGCTTGATTTCAGTGTTTTTGTGCAGGTTTTAAGGTGAATTTGGTGAAAGAAGTGAAGAAGGAGAGAGTTGAAATCAGAAAAGACAACAAAAAGTGCAAAAAGGAGAAGCCGAAGTCACCGCTCAGCGAAAGTTTACCGCTGAGCGGCACTCTGGAAGTCACGTGAGGTCCGCTGAGGGGCAAAATGGCCGCTGAGGGAGAAACAAGTCACGCACTCACCGCTGAGCGGTATTTTACCGCTGAGCGGCACTTTAATGGGCTTGGACTTGACTTTTTGTAATTTACGAATGATATATAAGCTTTAGGGTTTCCTAGGGTTAGGCATTTTGGCAGAAACGAAGCAAACACTCTCTCTTCCACCCCTTTGAAGGAGGATCTTGGATGCTGAGGCTTCTTCTTCACCTTTTTAGGGTTTATTCTTTCATTCTTTCATTGTAATTCATCTAGGTTCACCATGAATATGGTGAACTAAACTCTGTATGTTTGTTGGGGAATCAATGTAATCTTGTGAAACTCTCATATATGGAATCTGTTTTTACATCTTTTAATTAAGACTTATGCTTTCTTTTCATCATTAGTTAGGGTTTTTCATCTTTCTTAATGCTTGCATTGTTTAACTCATTCGATGCATGATTATTGGTTTTGTCGATACAGGCACGTACGGGGAAGTCTAGATCCGGGGAATTTCTCCCAATTTTATATTGGTTGTCATTAAGCTCCTGCACTTATGAACTGATCATTAGGAATGCTAGGAATTGTATGAACTCGTGATTAGGGAGAAGCCTTCTGGAAAGGTACATTAGAGAGTGGCATTAACAATGATGATTTGACTGTTGAATTCCTAAAAATATATGAGAGTGGATAAGATGAAATTGACCCCCCAACAACATATTCATATCTATATTTCATTGAAAGTGTTTATCTTTTGCTTTTTGCCATTGATCAAAATTCATGCATACATGTTTATTTTCTGTCTTGCATCTTAAACCCCAATTATTTCGTTTGTAAGTCTTAGTTAATCAAGAAACCACATAACTAAACTAGGCCGTGAGTCCTTTGGGAAGAACGATACTTGGTCTAACCAAGTTTATTACTTGAACGATTCGGTCATACTTGCCGATTGAAAACAAGTTTGTGACATCATAATTTGGTGTTCATAAATTTGTCCATCAAGTTTTTGGCGCCGTTGCCGGGGACTCTGGTTTAACTAGTTAATTTGTGTGATTATTGATTATCTTTGACTTATTTTTTTTATTTTATTTTTAAATTTCGAATTTTTATTTTTTCTTTTCTTTTTTTTTTATTTTTTATTTTATATTTTATTTGATTTTATTTTATTTTATTTTTCTGTTTTTTTTTATTTTTCTGTTTTCTGTTTTTATTTACTATCTCCATATTTTTTTAACAAACATATTTTTTAGAAATGAAAATAGAGGAGATGGTAATAATAATTTACAAGTATTGAATCTTGAATTGTCCGGTTGGACAGTTTAAGAAGAGTAATAACTTTTTCATAGTTTATTATGACATATCAATTTTAATATACATGTCTTAAATCATACAGAAACTACCTCCTAAACTTAAAGATCCAGGAAGCTTCACTATTCCATGCACCATAGGAGATGTGAAAGTTGGAAGAGCATTGATTGATTTGGGAGCTAGCATTAATCTAATGCCGCTATCCATGTGCAGAACAATTCAAGGGCTGGAAATTAAACCAACCAGAATGGCTCTTCAATTGGCGGACAGGTCTCTTAAATATCCATGTGGAGTAGTTGAAGATGTTCTAGTGAAGGTTGACAAATTTGTATTCCCAGTGGATTTTATTGTGATGGAGATGGAAGGAACTAGTGATGTTCCTCTTATTCTTGGGAGACCTTTTATGAAGACTGCTAGAGTTTTGATTGATGTAGAGAATGGTAAGCTTAAATTGAGAGTTGATGATGAAGAAATCACTTTTGACGTATCCAAGGCTATGACATATCCAAATGATGACAAAGCATGTTTTCAATTTGATGAACTTGATGAAGTTTGTATGGTGCAAGAAAGGATGGTGCGAAATATTTCTCCATTGGAAAAAACTCTCATTGATGCATGTGAAGATTTAGATGAAGAAGAAGAGAAATTGATTGATGAATGTCTGATGGACTTGGAAACATTGAAAAAGAGTCCAGAGGAAGATCCAATATTCGAAATAATTGATAAGGAAGAAACAGTCAAAACACAGACACCAGAATTAAAAAGATTGCCATCACATCTGAAATATGTGTTTCTAGAAGAAGATGGAACAAAGCCAGTCATCATCAATAACTCTTTATCTCTACAAGAAGAAGAGCAATTGATAGAAATTCTGAAAGCCAACAAAGAAGCAATTGGGTGGTCAATATCAGATCTCAAAGGTATTAGCCCAACTTACTGCATGCACAAAATTTTTATGGAAGAAGATTATAAACCAAGTGCTCAACCACAGAGAAGGTTAAATCCTGTTATGAAGGAGGTTGTCAGAAAAGAAGTGTTGAAACTGTTAGAAGCTGGTATCATCTATCCAATCTCTGACAGTGAATGGGTGAGTCCAGTACAGGTGGTTCCAAAGAAAGGTGGGATGACAGTAATTTATAATGATAAGAATGAACTTATTCCTACTCGGACAGTTACTGGTTGGCGTATGTGCATTGATTACAGGAAGCTGAATAAAGCTACTAGGAAAGATCATTTTCCTCTTCCTTTCATGGATCAGATGCTAGAAAGGTTATCAGGGCAGGCTTTCTATTGTTTTCTAGATGGATATTCTGGATATAATCAAATTGTGGTGGGTCCAAAGGACCAGGAGAAGACGGCTTTTACTTGTCCTTTTGGTATCTTTGCGTATAGAAAAATGCCTTTTGGATTATGTAATGCTCCAGCTACGTTTCAGAGGTGTATGCAGGCAATTTTTGCAGATCTTTTAGAAAAATGCATTGAAGTATTCATGGATGATTTCTCAGTTTTTGGAAATTCTTTCCAAAGATGTTTGGCTAATTTGAACACTGTCCTCAAAAGATGTGTGCAGACAAATCTTGTTTTGAATTGGGAAAAATGTCATTTCATGGTAACTGAAGGAATTGTATTGGGGCATAAAATCTCTGCTAAAGGAATTGAGGTAGACAAAGCTAAAGTAGAAGTCATTGAGAAACTACCTCCACCAACAAATGTAAAGGGGATTAGAAGTTTTCTTGGTCATGCTGGGTTTTATAGAAGATTCATCAAGGATTTCTCAAAAATTGCTAAACCATTGAGTAATCTTTTGATAAAGGATGCGCCTTTTGTGATGAATGAAGACTGTCTGAAAGCTTTTGACACATTGAAGAAGAAGTTAGTGTCAGCTCCAGTAATTGTAGCGCCAGATTGGAATCAAAACTTTGAATTAATGTGTGATGCAAGTGATTATGCAATAGGAGTTGTCCTTGGCCAGTGGAAAGAACAAAAGTTTCATCCAATTTATTATGCTAGCAAGGTTTTGAATGATGCTCAATTGAATTATGCTACAACCGAGAAAGAGTTTCTTGCTATTGTGTATGCTCTAGAGAAATTTAGACCTTATCTTATTGGGTCCAAGGTAACTGTCTATACAGATCATGCAGCTATCAAATATTTGTTGACAAAACCAGATTCTAAGCCACGTCTGATTAGATGGGTATTACTATTGCAAGAATTTGATGTAGACATCCGTGATAAGAAAGGAAGTGAAAACTTAATTGCTGATCATTTGTCACGGTTAGTCAACAATGAAGTCACTAGCAAGGAGTCTGAAATCTGGGAATCTTTTTCAGATGAATCACTCATGTATATTCAGCAGAGACCCTGGTTTGCTGATATGGCTAATTTCAAAGCTGCAAGGGTCATGCCGGAAGACTTAACTTGGCAACAAAGAAAGAAATTTTTGCATGATGCCAAGCAGTTTGTTTGGGATGATCCTTATTTGTTCAAAATTGGAGCAGATAACCTTCTGAGGAGATGTGTTACAAATGAAGAAGCAGAAGGAATTCTCTGGCATTGTCATGATTCACCTTATGGAGGACATTTTAATGGAGAAAGAACAGCAGCAAAAGTCCTTCAATCAGGATTTTATTGGCCAACTTTGTTTAAAGATGCTCATAATCATGCTAGAAATTGTGACAAATGTCAAAGAGCAGGGACAATCACTAAACGTCATGAGATGCCTTTACAAGGTATTTTAGAGGTTGAGGTTTTTGATTGTTGGGGTATTGACTTTGTTGGACCCTTCCCTCCATCTTTCAACAATGAATATATTCTGGTAGCAGTGGATTATGTGAGTAAATGGGTGGAAGCATTAGCTTGTCCTAAAAATGATGCTAGCACGGTAATTAAATTCCTGAAGAGGCAGATATTCTCACGTTTTGGCACTCCAAGAGTGTTGATCAGTGATGGAGGATCTCATTTTTGCAATTATCAGCTAGAGAAAGTACTCAAACACTATGGAGTAAAACATAAGGTAGCTGCACCTTATCATCCACAAACCAATGGACAAGCTGAGGTATCTAACAGGGAGATAAAAAGGATCCTGGAAAAAACAATGACTTCATCAAGAAAGGATTGGTCTCTTAAATTGGATGATGCTCTTTGGGCTTATAGGACAGCAATGAAGACGTCTATGGGATTATCACCATTTCAATTAGTCTATGGGAAAGCATGCCATTTGCCAGTAGAATTGGAGCATAAAGCATTATGGGCTTTGAAATTCTTGAATTTTGATCCTTATGAAACTCAATGCACACGCAGACGGCAGATTTTGGAGCTTGAAGAAATGCGATTACATGCATATGATTCATCAAAGGCTTACAAAGACAAAATTAAATTTTATCATGACAGAAAGTTGGTGAATAGAGTTTTCAATCCAGGACAACAGGTACTATTGTTCAATTCAAGATTGAAGATATTTCCTGGGAAGCTGAAGTCAAAATGGTCAGGACCATATGTGATAAAAGAAGTGCATCCGCATGGAGCAATTGAAATATTTAATCCAGTTGCTGCTGATCCACAAAGAAGTTGGGTGGTGAATGGTCAACGTCTCAAACCTTATCTAGGGGGAGAGGTGCAACAATTTTCCACAATGATGTTGTTGGTTGATCCTTGAAAGTTTGGGTCAGGCTCGTGACGTTAAACAAGCGCTCACTAGGAGGCAACCCAGTATTTTGTAAGTATTATCTGTTTTTAGATTAGGGTTTGATGTACTCTATTTGAAACCTGGTTTCTTGTGATGGTTTGCTATTAACTGTGATTGTGTGATAAGTAATGCGGAATGATGCTTATGATTGATTGATGTTGAGATGATGTGCACATTAAAATGCTTATACAGGTGATTCACAAGCTTTGTGAACAAATGCATGATATCATGATTGTGATTGTGAAATTAAGCAGGATGTGTATGTCAAATGTGAATGAGCTTATATGTGAGATTTTGAGCTCCAGAGTTGTTATTGTTGAATGCTATTACTTTGAAAGCATGAATGATTTTTCCCAGGTTTTCTATGATTGAATCAATTGCTTGTTTTGCATCATATGATCAAGGCCGTTTGTTGGAAACCTTTTTATTGGCCAAATTTGTAAAAGTTAGCCCACTAAAAGAGAACACTTTGTGTTCAATCCTTTTGAACCCTTAGCCTTGAATATACACTGAAACCTTTGATTGAAAAATCTTTACCTTGAGTTAAGTAGAAAATCTTGTGTGGTATTGTTAAATGTTCAAGTTTGGGGTTGTTGGGAAAACATGAAAAGCATTGAGCTAAGAGCTAAAAAGTAAGAATATGCATAGAAAAAGAAAAGAAAAGAAAAAGAAGCAAAGCTCAATGCAAAGGCAAAAGAAAGTTGGGAAAGAATAAGATGATTGTGTTGTATGATTCTCTTAACTCAAGGATTTTGTGATCCAGAAAAACCAATTTTCTTGTTAGCCCAGCCACATTATAAGCCATAGAAAAGTCCTTGTGATGATTGATGGACAAATTTGTAAGCACCAAAATATGATGTCACAAACTTGTTTCACAATCGGCAAGTATGACCGAATCGTTTCAAGTAATAAACTTGGTAAGACCAAGTATCGTTCTCCCAAAGGACTCACGGCCTAGTTTAGTTATGTGATTTGTTGATTAGCTAAAACTTAAGAACACAATAATTGAAGTTTAATATGCAAAGACGAAAATTAAATATGTATGCATGAATTGATCAATGACAAAGACAAAAGATAAACACTTTCAAGGAAATATATGAATGAATATGTTGTTGGGGGGTCAATTTCATCTCATCCACTCTCATATATTTTAGGAATTCAACATTCAAATCATCATTGTTAATGGCACTCTCTAATGTACCATTCTAGATGGCTTCTCCCTAATCAAATAGTTCATACAATTCCTAGCATTCCTAATGATTAGTTCATGAGTGCAGGAGCTTAAAGGCAACCAATATAATATTGTCAGTATAATATTGGGAGAAATTCCCCGGATCTAGATTTCCCCGTACGTGTCCGTATCAACAAAACCAATAATCATGCATTAGAATGAGTTAAACAATGCAAGCATTGAGCAAAGAGGAAAAACCCTAACTAATGATGAAAGAAAGCATATGTCTTAATTCAAAGATGTACTCAACAAATCCATATATGAGAGCTTCAAGAGATTACTTTGATTCCCCAACAAACATACAAGGTTTAGTTCACCATATTCATGGTGAACCTAGATGAATTACAATGAAAGTATGAAAGAATAAACCCAATAAAGGTGAAGAGGTAGCCTGAGCATCCAAGATCCTCCTTCAAAGGGGTGAAAGAGAGAGTGTTTGCCTCGTTTCTGCCAAAGATGCCTAACTATAGGACGTGCAAGCCCTTATATACTAATCTAGAGTTACAAAAGATTACAAAAGTCCAAGCCCAAAAAGTGCCGCTCAGCGGTATTTACCGCTCAGCGGTGATTGCGCGTCTTCTTTCTTCCCCTCAGCGGCCATTTTGCCCCTCAGCGGTTCCAACGTCACCTCTTGAGTGCCGCTCAGCGGTAGTTTGCCGCTGAGCGGTGCCTTCGACTTCTCCTTTTTGCACTCTTTCTTGTCTTTTCTAATGTCCTCTCTCTTATTCTTCACTTCTTTCACCAAATTTACCTCAAAACCTGCACAAAAACACTTAAATCAAGCATAAACCTGTCCAGCTCTCTTATTTCTGAAAATATAAACAAAAGGCATGATTTCAAGCTAGTTTCTAAGTCTAAAGGTTGCTTTTAGTATCAACTTTAAGCATGAAAATAACAGTTTTTCAACTGTTATCACAACCCCAAACTTAGAACTTTGCTTGTCCTCAAGCAAATAAAATGTAACTCCATCTCCAACCAATTCATATGATGGTTTACTCATTCAAAATCCTCTTTTCAAGATAAGTCATAACTTCACTCAAACTTAAGACCAAGAGTTCAATCAAGATGTGCACATGCTTTAGTGTTCACAAAGTCATTTAAATTCCAACAAATGCTATTTTTCATGAATGATCAATCAATTAAGCATGGATGTTCATGTGCTTATGGAATATTTCCTCACTAGGTAAAGTGTTTCACTCAACACACAAGTGTATAAAAGGTAAAGTGTTTCACTCATTCACTCCACTCTCACAATGTCACATGAATCAACTTTGCCTTTCATTTAACCACAATCAAATACATTCACAAGCATGCATCATCACAAGGACTTTTCAATGGCTTATAATGTGGCTGGGCTAACAAGAAAATTGGTTTTTCTGGATCACAAAATCCTTGAGTTAAGAGAATCATAACAACACAATCTTCTTATTCATTCCCAACTTTCTTTTGCCTTTGCTTTTGCATTTGCATTGAGCTTTGCTTCTTTTTCTTTTCTTTTCTTTGCATATTCTTACTTTTTAGCTGTTAGCTCAATGCTTTTTCCTTTTTCATGTTTCCCCAATAACCCCAAACTTGAACATTTAACAATACCACACAAGATCTTCTACTTAACTCAAGGTAAAGATTTTCAATCAAGGGTGTTCAGTGTATATTTAAGGCTAAGGGTTCAAAGGATAGAACACAACGTGTTCTCTTTTAGAAGACTAACTTTATGAATTTGGCCAATAAAAAGGGTTTCAAAAACACGGCCTTTGATCATATGATGCAAAACAAGCAATTGATTCAATCATAGAAAACCTGGGCAAAGTCATTCATGCTTTCAAAGTAATAGCATTCAACAATAACAACTCTGGAGCTCAAAACCTCACATATAAGCTCATTCACATTTGACATGCACATCCTGCTTAATTTCACAATCACAATCATGATACTACACATTTGTTCACAAAGCTTGTGAATCACCTATATAAGCATTTTAATGTGCACATCATCTCAACATCAATTAATCATAAGCATCATTCAGCATTACTTATCACACAATCACAGTTAATAGCAAACCATCACAAGAAACCAGGTTTCAAATAGAGTACATCAAACCCTAATCTAAAAACAAAAACAAATAAGTTCAGAAAACTTAAACCACAAAAGCATAATCATATGATAGCATTCATCAGTAAATGCTATCTCAGCTCCTCATCAGTCTGAGCTGTCCTCTGTATCTTCCTCTTCTTCCTCATCATCATCATCATCAACCGCATCCTCCTCCTCAGCTTCATCTTCATCCATGTCTCGGGCTGAAGCTTCAGCTGCTTCAGCTCCTCCATGCCATGGTTCTTCTGGCCAAGCTACCACATTATGGAATTCATCCATAGTCCACCTGTGTGCTGGAGGGGTATCATACATCCCCACTATCATCTCAGCCGTGGCCACCTGCCCTCTGTGGATGGACTGCAACTGAGCACCTATAAGAGACATATACATGTCCCTCATCTGGAATGGTTCTGCCTCATGAGTATCAGCAGAAGTCCTGCTCTGTGCTGGCCTTCTCTCTCTACGAGCCTGGCGTGGTGGCACTGGCTGGGCTGCCTCCTCACCTCCACAGTACTGTCTGTAATAGGCCTCATCTATAGCTTTTCTTGGCCTCTCAAATGGTGGAACAGAAGTGTCCACCCCAGCTAGCTTGCAAAGGTGAGTGATCAAAGAAGGATGTCCCAGTGGTGCTTTGTTGTTTGAGGTGTTAGCACACACACTAATCTCATCAGCTATCACCTGCCCAATATTAACATTCAAGTTTCTGATAGCACAGTAGATGAAGAGTGCCCTGCTGAGAGTAATATCTGACACATGTGAACATGGCTGAATGTTGGCATGAGAAAATGCCATCCAATACTTTGCAAGAGGAGTCAAATCTGTCCTCCTAATATTAACCACTGAGCCAGATCTATTCCTTTGGAAGTGTCCTCCAGGTATGCACAATACTCTCTCAACATCCTCAAAGTCAGCACCTTCCTCCATGCTAAGAGCAAACTGGCATTGCTCACCAGCCCACACAGTATCCAGAAAGTTATTGATGGAGTCAGAATCATACCTGATAGCATGGCCTCTAACATAGCCCAAAAAATTCTCAGCTGGATAATCACCAATCTTCTTTGCATTGGTGTAGAATTCTTTCACCACAGCTATGTTGGCAGGTGATGGATAAGTGGCTAGCTTCCCCCAATCATTCCCTAACACTTGCTCTCCAAATTGAGGAGCAAAGTTAGGTATCATTCCAACCTTTCTCTCCATTAGAAGTCTCCTGTCCTGAACCACCCTAAAGTGCTTCTCATGTTTCCTAGAGAGGAACCTGCCATTATGGGGCTGCTCTGGTTCCTTTTCCTTTCTCTTGGTTGCCATGGTTTTCAATCTCTTTCCTGAAGAGGATGCCATTCCTGCATTCAAACATAAATCCAAAACCACAGAACATGATGTTAATCATTAGTAAACACAAAACAAAACTCCTTTTGAAGCTAAACCACCGCTGAGGGCCAGAATTTCCCCTCAGCGCCACCAGTGCCACATTCAAACACGCAACAAACCAGAAAAAGCAAATCTGGCAGAGTGCCGCTCAGCGGTAAATGCCGCTCAGCGGTGATCTGCAGATTTTTGCAAATCTCGTTTTTAAACTGTCCTAACTCCACCCAAATGCAATTTTCAGTTTTCCAGTTCATAATCAAGCAGTTTAATCGGTTCAAACATCAAATATATCATCAAATCATGCATAGAAATCAAAACCCCTAAATATTCATGCTTTGACAATCACAGTCAATTTCAAAAACCGTAGAATGAACAAAATGCATTTTACTTACTTGGGTGGAGATGCTAGATGATATGAGAATGCTTCCAAACTAGAATGCTCTCTTCCAACCCCAAACTTTGATAGCACACTAGTGTAAAAGTGAGTGGAAGAGAAATTTTCTAAAGAGGGAAGAGTAAAAAGATGTGGGAAACCTAAGAGGAGATATGTGGGAGTCTTAGTGCAGAGAAGAGCTTGAAAGAATGTAAAAACGCGCAGCTTAGGGTTTAAAAATACCCCAATGGGCTCGGGTTCCGCTAAGGGGAACTTAAGCCCATCTGCGATAGTACCGCTCAGCGGTAATTGCCGCTCAGCGACACTTTCTTGATGTGCCCTTCTCCTTCTTTTCTTGACCTACGTGCCTTCCTAGCATACCCCTCATAGGTTCCCTGCAATTCAATGTTAAAAATGCTTATGCAAATCCTAAAAATAAACAAACAGAAAACAATCAATCAACTGGGTTGCCTCCCAGGTAGCGCTTGTTTAACGTCACGAGCCTGACCCAAAATCCACCAACACCCATCAGTAGGTGTTTCAAACTTACCAGCACCCATCAGTAGGTGCAAAATCTTCTCACCAACACCCATCAGTAGGTGTTACAAACTTAGTATCCTTTAGTAGATACTTAACCACCTAGCATCCTTCAGTAGATGCTAAATCCAACAAAATAATGTCCAGAATAATGTTCACAAATTACAAATTATAAAACCAGATCAAAAGTTTGTAAATCTACTGGGTTGCCTCCCAGCAAGCGCTTCTTTTACGTCACTAGCTTGACCCTGTTAAAGCTCACGTTCCATCTTCTTTATAATTGATGTAGTCCTTCCACCAACCTTTCAACTGCTTCCTTTGGACTGTTTTGGACTCTCTAGAATATGGAGACTCTATCTCTATCATCTCCTTCTCTTTAAAGCCTTTTATAACCCACAACTTGTTCTTGAGTCTTACAGGTATGCCAAGTTGGAGTTTTAATTTTTTCCAGTCTCTATGAACTTCTTCTCCTTTTCCAATCTCTTCTACCTTGGGTGCCTGAAAATACAAACAATGGTTATCAGAAACCTCAAGATTTTTATTTTTACCTCTAATTATGGGTGCATCTCGAAATGCAGCTTTATAACTGGCTTCTTCCTCCTTTGCTTGTGTTTCATCTTTGAAGACATCCACCACCACTCTCTCCTCTCTGTCTTGGAGAACCACTATACCTTCATTCACATCTATGATAGCCCTGGCCGTTTTCATAAACGGTCTTCCAAGTATAAAAGGTATCTTCTCGGTTTCCATCTTCATCACCACAAAGTCTGCCAAGAACTGAAGTTTGCCAACACAAACTACAATGTCTTCTGCAATCCCACATGGCTCCTTTGAAGATCCATCAGCCATTACAAGATTAACCTTTACAGGTTTTATTTCAACATGGCCAATTTGCTCCAATAGAGAATAAGGCATCAAGTTAACACTTGAGCCTAAATCAAGGAGAGCTTTCTTTACCTTTTTCTTCCCTATAATGCAAGGGATAGAAAAACTGCCTGGATCTGCTGCTTTTGGTGGGAATGATTCTTTCTTAACAGTTATACACTTTTCTTCCTCATCCTCTCTACGTCTTCTTTTTGTCGAGGTTCCTTCATCTGATTTGGTGTAAACTGCTATTTTCTGTAGAATTTGTTCCCAAGGAGCTTCATTATCAACCATTTTGAATAAATCTGTGAAATCCATTGGTTTCTCCTGATTTGTTAGAAAAGGAAAAGTGTCCTTTCTTTCTTCTTCTCTTCTCTCTTCTGTTTCATCTTCTTCCAACTCAATGATCTCTTCATTTACACTCTTGACCACTTTGCACTCTTCTCTGGGGTTAACCTCAGTATTAGCCCCAAATTTTCTGTTGGGTCTTTCTTCCAATTGCTTGGTGATCTGACCCATCTGAATCTCCAAATTCTTTATAGCAGCTTCAGTGCTCTTTTGAGAAGATTCAGTTTTCTGGATGAATTGCTGAAGAGTTTCTTCCAACCTTGTTGATCTGTCATTAAGCATAGATAATTGTTGCCACAAGGTTGGTTGCTGCTGCTGCTTATTATACTGATTAGCCTGCCCAGTTTGTCCTTGGCCAATGCTTGGATGTGGTTTCCAACCCTGATTATAATTCCCTTGACGGTATGGAAACTGATTAGCCATGAAGTTAACATCCTCCATGGCCTCCACTGGAAAAGCACACTGGCCATTTATGTGATCACCTCCACATAGTTCGCACAACTGGGTTTGTATCTGGGCAGCAGACTTCAACTCTTTAGGTAATTGAGCCAAAGTTTTTGTCAGAGTCTCTAGCTGTTGAGTTAGAATTTTATTCTGTGCTAGCAGAGCATCATGCGTTTGTAATTGTAGAACCCCTTTCTGTGGCATAGGAGCTCCTCTTTCATTGTGCAGCTCATTATCACTTGTAGCCATATTTTCAATGATTTCAGTTGCTTCCTCTGGAGTCTTCCATTTGATATTGCCTCCAGCTGAGGCATCTAGCATCATCTTGGTTTGTGAACCAAGCCCTCCAAGGAAAGTTAGGACTACTTCTTGATCTTCAAAGCCATGCGTGGGAGTTTTACGTAACAAGCTTTTATACCTATCCCATGCATGTCCAAGTGATTCTTCCATGCCCTGCTTGAATGAAGATATCTCTTGCTTTCCCTTAGTCACTTTAGATTGTGGGAAGTATTTATTCAAAAACTTTGCAACCACTGCTTCCCACTCCGTGAAACTTTCTTCTGGAAAAGAGTTCAACCAAAGCTTAGCATTGCCTCCCAATGAGAAAGGAAACAAGCTAAGTTTGATAGCTTCGTCTGGCACCCCATTAATCTTGACCGTGTTACAGATCTCATTAAATGTTGTAAGGTGCTCATATGGGCTTTCATGTGATAACCCATTAAATTGATTACTCTTTACCAGTTGAATTAATGCTGGTTTGACCTCCATGTTGGCTGCATTGACTCTAGGTCGAGCTATGCTATTGAAGTGCTGAGGTCCAGCAAGATTAGTGTAATCTGCAAGAGTTCTTCTAGCATTATTATTGTTCTCCATACTCCCTGTGCTATGAACAGAACCTTGTGGTGATGATTGTAGGAGAGTTTCAGGAGAAGGGAAAAGTTCTCTGGACGTTCTGATTCTTCTCCTCCTTCTACTCTCGTCTAGCCCTTCAAGTAGTGGTTCTGTTGTTTTCTTACTTCTAGTTCGAATTGCCTCCTGCATGCACAAGAAAACAAAACCCTAGAAAAGATTTGTTAGCACAAAAAGATATAGAAGAAAATAAAGATTGAAAAGATATAAGAAGATAAAAGATTTAGAAGATAGAATCAAATAAAATAGAATAAAACCTAATCTAAAAAAATAAAATCTAATCTAAAAGATAAAATAAAATAAAATCTAACCTAACCTAAAAGATAGAATAAGAATAAAATAAAATCTAACCTAAAAAGATAAAAAGATAAAATCTAATAAAATAAAATAAAATCTAATCTAAAAAGATAAAATAAAATCAAATAAAAACCGAAAAATAAAAAACAGAAAATAAAAACAGAAAACAGAAAAAATAAAATAAAATCAAATAAAATACAAACTGAAAAATATAAACAGAAAAATAAAATAAAATAAAAATTCGAAATTTAAAATAAAATAAAAAAAATAAGTCAAAGATAATCAATAATCACACAAATTAACCAGTTAAACCATGAATCCCCGACAACGGCGCCAAAAACTTGATGGACAAATTTGTAAGCACCAAAATATGATGTCACAAACTTGTTTCACAATCGGCAAGTATGACCGAATCGTTTCAAGTAATAAACTTGGTAAGACCAAGTATCGTTCTCCCAAAGGACTCACGGCCTAGTTTAGTTATGTGATTTGTTGATTAGCTAAAACTTAAGAACACAATAATTGAAGTTTAATATGCAAAGACGAAAATTAAATATGTATGCATGAATTGATCAATGACAAAGACAAAAGATAAACACTTTCAAGGAAATATATGAATGAATATGTTGTTGGGGGGTCAATTTCATCTCATCCACTCTCATATATTTTAGGAATTCAACATTCAAATCATCATTGTTAATGCCACTCTCTAATGTACCATTCTAGATGGCTTCTCCCTAATCAAATAGTTCATACAATTCCTAGCATTCCTAATGATTAGTTCATGAGTGCAGGAGCTTAAAGGCAACCAATATAATATTGTCAGTATAATATTGGGAGAAATTCCCCGGATCTAGATTTCCCCGTACGTGTCCGTATCAACAAAACCAATAATCATGCATTAGAATGAGTTAAACAATGCAAGCATTGAGCAAAGAGGAAAAACCCTAACTAATGATGAAAGAAAGCATATGTCTTAATTCAAAGATGTACTCAACAAATCCATATATGAGAGCTTCAAGAGATTACTTTGATTCCCCAACAAACATACAAGGTTTAGTTCACCATATTCATGGTGAACCTAGATGAATTACAATGAAAGTATGAAAGAATAAACCCAATAAAGGTGAAGAGGTAGCCTGAGCATCCAAGATCCTCCTTCAAAGGGGTGAAAGAGAGAGTGTTTGCCTCGTTTCTGCCAAAGATGCCTAACTATAGGACGTGCAAGCCCTTATATACTAATCTAGAGTTACAAAAGATTACAAAAGTCCAAGCCCAAAAAGTGCCGCTCAGCGGTATTTACCGCTCAGCGGTGATTGCGCGTCTTCTTTCTTCCCCTCAGCGGCCATTTTGCCCCTCAACGGTTCCAACGTCACCTCTTGAGTGCCGCTCAGCGGTAGTTTGCCGCTGAGCGGTGCCTTCGACTTCTCCTTTTTGCACTCTTTCTTGTCTTTTCTAATGTCCTCTCTCTTATTCTTCACTTCTTTCACCAAATTTACCTCAAAACCTGCACAAAAACACTTAAATCAAGCATAAACCTGTCCAGCTCTCTTATTTCTGAAAATATAAACAAAAGGCATGATTTCAAGCTAGTTTCTAAGTCTAAAGGTTGCTTTTAGTATCAACTTTAAGCATGAAAATAACAGTTTTTCAACTGTTATCAATGATGCATGCTTGTGAATGTTTTTGATTGTGGTAAAATGAAAGGCAAATTTGATTCATGTGACATTGTGATAGTAGAGTGAATGAGTGATCGTCTCTTATACACTTGAGTGTGAGTGAAACACTTGACTTAGTGAGGAAATATTACATGAACACATGAACATCCATGCTTAATTGATTGATCATTCATGAGAATAGCATTTGTGGGAATTTAAATGACTTTGTGAACACTAAAACATGTGCACATCTTGATTAAACTCTTGGTCATAAGTTTGAGTGAAGTTGTTACTTATCTTGAAAAAGAGGATTTTTGAATGAGTGAACCATCATATGAATTGGTTGAAGATTGAGTTACATCTTATTTGCTTGAGGACAAGCAAAGTTTTAAGTTTGGGGTTGTGATAACAGTTGAAAAATTGTTATTTTTATGATTAAAATTGACACTAAAAGCAACCTTTACACTTAGAAACTAGCTTGAAATCATGCTTTTCTTTATATTTTTGGAAATAAGAGAGCTGGACAGGTTTATGCTTGATTTCAGTGTTTTTGTGCAGGTTTTAAGGTGAATTTGGTGAAAGAAGTGAAGAAGGAGAGAGTTGAAATCAGAAAAGACAACAAAAAGTGCAAAAAGGAGAAGCCGAAGTCACCGCTCAGCGAAAGTTTACCGCTGAGCGGCACTCTGGAAGTCACGTGAGGTCCGCTGAGGGGCAAAATGGCCGCTGAGGGGAGAAAACAAGTCACGCACTCACCGCTGAGCGGTATTTTACCGCTGAGCGGCACTTTAATGGGCTTGGACTTGACTTTTTGTAATTTACGAATGATATATAAGCTTTAGGGTTTCCTAGGGTTAGGCATCTTTGGCAGAAACGAAGCAAACACTCTCTCTTCCACCCCTTTGAAGGAGGATCTTGGATGCTGAGGCTTCTTCTTCACCTTTTTAGGGTTTATTCTTTCATTCTTTCATTGTAATTCATCTAGGTTCACCATGAATATGGTGAACTAAACTCTGTATGTTTGTTGGGGAATCAATGTAATCTTGTGAAACTCTCATATATGGAATCTGTTTTTACATCTTTTAATTAAGACTTATGCTTTCTTTTCATCATTAGTTAGGGTTTTTCATCTTTGCTTAATGCTTGCATTGTTTAACTCATTCGATGCATGATTATTGGTTTTGTCGATACAGGCACGTACGGGGAAGTCTAGATCCGGGGAATTTCTCCCAATTTTATATTGGTTGTCATTAAGCTCCTGCACTTATGAACTGATCATTAGGAATGCTAGGAATTGTATGAACTCGTGATTAGGGAGAAGCCTTCTGGAAAGGTACATTAGAGAGTGGCATTAACAATGATGATTTGACTGTTGAATTCCTAAAAATATATGAGAGTGGATAAGATGAAATTGACCCCCCAACAACATATTCATATCTATATTTCATTGAAAGTGTTTATCTTTTGCTTTTTGCCATTGATCAAAATTCATGCATACATGTTTATTTTCTGTCTTGCATCTTAAACCCCAATTATTTCGTTTGTAAGTCTTAGTTAATCAAGAAACCACATAACTAAACTAGGCCGTGAGTCCTTTGGGAAGAACGATACTTGGTCTAACCAAGTTTATTACTTGAACGATTCGGTCATACTTGCCGATTGAAAACAAGTTTGTGACATCATAATTTGGTGTTCATAAATTTGTCCATCAAGTTTTTGGCGCCGTTGCCGGGGACTCTGGTTTAACTAGTTAATTTGTGTGATTATTGATTATCTTTGACTTATTTTTTTTATTTTATTTTTAAATTTCGAATTTTTTATTTTTTCTTTTCTTTTTTTTTTATTTTTTATTTTATATTTTATTTGATTTTATTTGATTTTATTTTTCTGTTTTTTTTTATTTTTCTGTTTTCTGTTTTTATTTACTATCTCCATATTTTTTTAACAAACATATTTTTTAGAAATGAAAATAGAGGAGATGGTAATAATAATTTACAAGTATTGAATCTTGAATTGTCCGGTTGGACAGTTTAAGAAGAGTAATAACTTTTTCATAGTTTATTATGACATATCAATTTTAATATACATGTCTTAAATCATACAGAAACTACCTCCTAAACTTAAAGATCCAGGAAGCTTCACTATTCCATGCACCATAGGAGATGTGAAAGTTGGAAGAGCATTGATTGATTTGGGAGCTAGCATTAATCTAATGCCGCTATCCATGTGCAGAACAATTCAAGGGCTGGAAATTAAACCAACCAGAATGGCTCTTCAATTGGCGGACAGGTCTCTTAAATATCCATGTGGAGTAGTTGAAGATGTTCTAGTGAAGGTTGACAAATTTGTATTCCCAGTGGATTTTATTGTGATGGAGATGGAAGGAACTAGTGATGTTCCTCTTATTCTTGGGAGACCTTTTATGAAGACTGCTAGAGTTTTGATTGATGTAGAGAATGGTAAGCTTAAATTGAGAGTTGATGATGAAGAAATCACTTTTGACGTATCCAAGGCTATGACATATCCAAATGATGACAAAGCATGTTTTCAATTTGATGAACTTGATGAAGTTTGTATGGTGCAAGAAAGGATGGTGCGAAATATTTCTCCATTGGAAAAAACTCTCATTGATGCATGTGAAGATTTAGATGAAGAAGAAGAGAAATTGATTGATGAATGTCTGATGGACTTGGAAACATTGAAAAAGAGTCCAGAGGAAGATCCAATATTCGAAATAATTGATAAGGAAGAAACAGTCAAAACACAGACACTAGAATTAAAAAGATTGCCATCACATCTGAAATATGTGTTTCTAGAAGAAGATGGAACAAAGCCAGTCATCATCAATAACTCTTTATCTCTACAAGAAGAAGAGCAATTGATAGAAATTCTGAAAGCCAACAAAGAAGCAATTGGGTGGTCAATATCAGATCTCAAAGGTATTAGCCCAACTTACTGCATGCACAAAATTTTTATGGAAGAAGATTATAAACCAAGTGCTCAACCACAGAGAAGGTTAAATCCTGTTATGAAGGAGGTTGTCAGAAAAGAAGTGTTGAAACTGTTAGAAGCTGGTATCATCTATCCAATCTCTGACAGTGAATGGGTGAGTCCAGTACAGGTGGTTCCAAAGAAAGGTGGGATGACAGTAATTTATAATGATAAGAATGAACTTATTCCTACTCGGACAGTTACTGGTTGGCGTATGTGCATTGATTACAGGAAGCTGAATAAAGCTACTAGGAAAGATCATTTTCCTCTTCCTTTCATGGATCAGATGCTAGAAAGGTTATCAGGGCAGGCTTTCTATTGTTTTCTAGATGGATATTCTGGATATAATCAAATTGTGGTGGATCCAAAGGACCAGGAGAAGACGACTTTTACTTGTCCTTTTGGTATCTTTGCGTATAGAAAAATGCCTTTTGGATTATGTAATGCTCCAGCTACGTTTCAGAGGTGTATGCAGGCAATTTTTGCAGATCTTTTAGAAAAATGCATTGAAGTATTCATGGATGATTTCTCAGTTTTTGGAAATTCTTTCCAAAGATGTTTGGCTAATTTGAACACTGTCCTCAAAAGATGTGTGCAGACAAATCTTGTTTTGAATTGGGAAAAATGTCATTTCATGGTAACTGAAGGAATTGTATTGGGGCATAAAATCTCTGCTAAAGGAATTGAGGTAGACAAAGCTAAAGTAGAAGTCATTGAGAAACTACCTCCACCAACAAATGTAAAGGGGATTAGAAGTTTTCTTGGTTATGCTGGGTTTTATAGAAGATTCATCAAGGATTTCTCAAAAATTGCTAAACCATTGAGTAATCTTTTGATAAAGGATGCGCCTTTTGTGATGAATGTGATAACAATTGAAAAACTGTTATTTTCATGATTAAAATTGACACTAAAAGCAACCTTTACACTTAGAAACTAGCTTGAAATCATGCTTTTCTTTATATTTTTGGAAATAAGAGAGCTGGACAGGTTTATGCTTGATTTTAGTGTTTTTGTGCAGGTTTTAAGGTGAATTTGGTGAAAGAAGTGAAGAAGGAGAGAGATGAAATCAGAAAAGACAACAAACAGTGCAAAAGGAGAAGCCGAAGTCACCGCTCAACGGCAGTTTACCGCTGAGCGGCACTCAGGAGTTTGCGGGAGGTCCGCTGAGGGGCAAATTGGCCGCTGAGGGGAGAAAACAAGTCACGCAATCACCGCTGAGCGGTAGTTTACCGCTGAGCGGTACTCTGAAAGTCACGGGAGGTCCGCTGAGGGGCAAATTGGCCGCTGAGGGGAGAAAACAAGTCACGCAATCACCGCTGAGCGGTAGTTTACCGCTGAGCGGCACTTTAATGGGCTTGGACTTGACTTTTTGTAATTTACGAATGATACATAAGCTTTAGGGTTTCCTAGGGTTAGGCATCTTTGGCAGAAACGAAGCAAACACTCTCTCTTCCACCCCTTGGAGTAGATTGGGAGATGGTGACAGCTCTCCTCTTCTCTTTCTCGGGTTTTTCTATCTCTTTCATTCTTTCATTGTTATTCATATAGGTTCACCATGAATATGGTGAACTAACCTCTTTATGTTTGTTGGGGAATCAATGTAGTCTTGTGAAACTCTCATATATGGAATCTGTTTTTACATCTTTTATTTAAGATCTATGCTTTCTTTCATCATTAGTTAGGGTTTTTCCTCTTTGTTTAATGCTTGCATGGTTTAACTCATTCGATGCATGATTATTGGTTTTGTCGATACGGGAACGTACGGGGAAGTCTAGATCCGGGGAATTTCTCCCAATTTTATATTGGTTGTCGTTAAGCTCCTGTACTTATGAACTAATCATTAGGAATGCTAGGAATTGTATGAACTCGTGATTAGGGAGAAGCCTTCTGGAAAGGCACATTAGAGAGTGGCATTAACAATGGTGATTTGATCGTTGAATTCCTAAAATATATGAGAGTGGATAAGATGAAATTGACCCCCAACAACATATCCATACATAAATTTCATTGAAAGTGTTTATTTCTTGTTTTCCCATTGATCACAATTCATGCATACATGTTTATTTTCTGTCTTGCATTTTAAACCCCAATTAATTCGTTTGTAACTCTTAGTTAATTAAGAAATCACATAACTAAACTAGGCCGTGAGTCCTTTGGGAAGAACGATACTTGGTCTTACCAAGTTTTATTACTTGAACGATTCGGTCATACTTGCCGATTGAAAACAAGTTTGTGACATCATAATTTGGTGTTCATAAATTTGTCCATCAAGTTTTTGGCGCCGTTGCCGGGGACTCGTGGTTTAACTGGTTAATTTGTGTGATTATTGATTATCTTTGACTTATTTTTTTATTTTATTTTTAAATTTCGAATTTATTTTATTTTATTTTATTTTTCTGTTTTCTGTTTTTATTCTGTTTTCTGTTTTTATTTTATTTTATTTTTATTTGATTTCATTTTATTTGATTTGATTTTATTTTGATTTTATTTGATTTGATTTTATTTTATTTTATTTTATTTTCTATTTTTATTTTTTGGTTATTATTTTTTTTTATTTTTCTATTTTTTTATTTTCTGTTTTTTTTTTGTTTTTATTTTCATTTTTTTTTGTTTTGTTATATTTTTTCGTTTTCTATTTTTAATTTTTTCGTTTTCTGTTTTTATTTGTTTTTTTTTCTGTTTTCTGTTTTCATTTTTCTATTTTATGTTTTTATCTTCTATCTTGCTATCTTTTATCTTCTTATCATTTATTCTTTGTATCTTCTCTATCTTTTTGTGCTAACAAATATTTTCTAGAGTTTTGTGGCTAATGCTTGCAGGATGCAATTCGGACAAGAATTTAACTATATGGGCACTCAATTCTTCAAGGTCAACAAAGGGAAGCAAGATATTTCTTCATTCAGGCAGGGCATGGAAGAATCACTGGGTCATGCATGGGATAGATACAAAAGCTTGCTACGAAAAACACCCACGCATGGATTTGATGAAGTGGAAGTAGTCCTTACCTTCCTTGGAGGTCTTGGTTCACAAACCAAGATGATGCTTGATGCCTCAGCAGGAGGAAACATTAAATGGAAAACTCCAAAGGAAGCAACAAAAATTATTGAAAATATGGCTACTAGTGATAATGAGCTCAACAGTGAAAGAGGAGCTCCTATGCAACAGAAAGGAGTTCTACAGTTACAAACCAATGATGCCTTGCTTGCACAGAACAAGATACTAACTCAACAATTGGAGAATCTCACAAAGATACTTGCACAACTGCCAAAAGAGTTAAAGACTGTTGCACAGGTTCAACCACAGATGTGTGAATTATGTGGTGGTGACCATATAAATGGTCAATGCGCCTTTCTAGTGGAAGCTTTAGAGGATGTTAACTTCATGGCTAATCAATTTCCATACTGTCAGGGGAACTTCAATCAAGGGTGGAAACCACACCCAAGTATTGGTCAAGGACAAAGTAGGCAAGCTGGACAAACAGGGCCATTTCACAAGCAACAACAGCAACAACCAACCTTATGGCAACAAATGTCTACACTTAATGAAAGATCAGCAAGGTTGGAAGAAACTCTTCAGCAATTCATACAGAAAACTGAATCTTCTCAAAAGAGCACTGAAGCTGCTATCAAGAACTTGGAGATTCAAATGGGTCAGATTACTAAGCAGTTGGAAGAAAGGCCTGACAAGAATTATGGGGCTAATACTGAGGTTAACCCCGGGGAAGAGTGTGAAATGCTAGTGAGTGTAAATGTTGAAAAAGTTGAGTTGGAAAAAGAAGAGAGAGAAGAGAGAAAAGAGAGAAAAGAGAGAGAAGAGAAAGAAGAGAAAATTTGTGTGAAGATTGAGAAAGTGAGTAGAAAAAGAAAAGAAAAAAAGAAAGTGAGAGAAAAGAAAAAGAGGACGAGAGAAAAAAAGAAAGAATCATATGAAAAACCTCTTCCTCATCCAAAGAAGTATCATAGAAAGGAAAATAAATTTAAGTGGTTCATGGAAATCTTCAAGAAATTGGAGATTAAAGTTCCTATGATTGAGACACTACAACAGGTTCCTGGTTTGATCAAATTTCTGAAGAAGTTCAGTAGAAAGAAGAAAAAGAAGATGGAACTTGAACTTTATTGGGTCAAGCTAATGACATTAAAAGAGCGCTTGCTGGGAGGCAACCCAGTGAATTTAAAAACTTTTGATTTGGTTTTGTAATTTGTAATTTGTGAACATTATTTTTGTATTTATTTGGTTGGATATAGCATCTACTGAAACAGTATGAAGATGAATATTGGGCGAATGATTAATAAGATAGAAGGTTATGAAAAGAATGCAAAGAACACGTTAAATGAAGAATGTAAAACCATTGTAACAAGAAGTGGTAGAGTGTTAGAGGAGAGAAAAATAGAAGGAAAAGAGAGTGAAAAAGAAACACTTGAGTGGAAAGATATGGTTGAGAAAGAAAAAAAGACAGAAGAGGAAGATGAGAGAAAAAAAGAAAAAGAAAAAGAAGAGTTAGGTGAAAAAGAGAGAGAGTTAGAAAAAATACTTCCTTATCTAAAGATTTATTCAAGGAAGGAAAAAGAAAAACAGTTTGAGTGGTTCATGGAGATGTTTAAAAAACTGGAGATTACCATTCCTTTCTCAGAAGCATTGCAACAGATGCCATCTTATGCAAAGTTTTTGAAAGAATCCTTAAAAAAAATATTAAGAAGGAGACCATTGAAGTAAAAGGTAATTGTAGTGCAATCATACAACAATTACCTCCCAAGTTTAAAGATCCAGGGAGCTTCACTATTCCATGCACTATAGGAGATTTGGAAGTTGGAAGAGCTCTAATTGATTTGGGAGCTAGCATTAATTTCATGTCGCTTTCTATATTTAAAAGAATTGAGGGCTTAGAGCTCAAACCCACTAGAATGGCACTTCAATTGGCGGACAAGTCTCTTAAATATCCTTATGGAGTAGTTGAAGATGTGTTGGTCAAGGTAGACAAATTCATTTTTCCAGTGGATTTTGTTATTATGGAGATGGAGGAAAATGGAGATGTACCTCTCATTCTTAGGAGACCGTTTATGAAGACTGCCAGAGTTTTAATTGATGTGGAGAATGGTAAGCTCAAATTGAGAGTTCAAGATGAAGAAGTAAATTTCGATGTATTTAAAGCCATGACACATCCAAAAGATGACAAAGCATGTTTTCAATTTGATATACTTCATAATGCTGGAGAGATTGACAGGTCAGTCATTTTATTGTTTTCTGGATGGATATTCTGTTTACAATCAAATTGTGGTAGATCAAAAAGATCAAGAGAAGACTGCATTTACATGTCCTTTTGGTGTTTTTGCTTATAGAAAGATGCCATTTGGATTATGTAATGCCCCAGCCACATTTCAAAGGTGTATGTAGGCAATTTTTTCAGATCTCATGGAAAAGTGCATTGAAGTTTTCATGGATGATTTCTCTGTCTTTGGAGATTCCTTTCATAAGTGTTTGATGAATCTGGACACCGTTCTCAAAAGATGTGTTCAGATCAGAAGCTTCTTAGGCCATGTTGGATTCTATAGAAGATTTATCAAAGATTTCTCAAAAATTGCAAAACCATTGAGTAATCTGTTGGTTAAAGATATACCTTTTGTGATGAATGATGAATGTTTGAAAGCTTTTGATACATTGAAAAGCAAATTGATTTCGGCCCTAGTGATTATAGCCCCAGATTGGAATCAAAATTTTGAATTAATGTGTGATGCTAGTGATTATGCAATAGGAGTTGTCCTTGGTCAGAGAAAAGGGAAGGTATTTCATACTATCTATTATGCTAGCAAAGTGTTGAATGATGCCCAGTTAAATTATGCAACCACTGAGAAGGAGTTTCTAGCCATAGTTTATGCTTTAGAGAAATTCAGATCTTATCTCATAGGGTCTAAGGTGATTATCTACACAGATCATTCAGCTATAAAATATTTGTTGACAAAGCCAGATTTTAAATCACGTCTGATTAGATGGGTGTTACTACTGCAAGAGTTTGATGTAGAAATCCGTGATAAAAAAGGGAGTGAAAATTTGATTGCTGATCACTTATCCCGGCTAATTAATACTAAGGTTACTAGCTGATGAGTGCATATTTATGCCCACATTTATGTTTGAAAATTAAAATTTTGATGGGATAATTGTGTTTAAATGGTTGATTTTAAGTGAATTTGTGATGATTGGAATTATTGGGTTTGGGAAACAAAGAGACGTAAAAAGTAAGTTTTAGCGCATAAATTATTCTTGGATGTTCTAATGTTTATTTGTGCAGCTGAGAATATAAGTTCTAATTGTCCAAATGGCAATTCAAGGCCCAAAATCATATTTTATTTGAAAAATAATGTACAGATGGGCCAAACAGACAACTTTTACCTTTGCACCTCCCAATTTTCCTACATACACCCCTCTTCTCTTAAACAGGCCCAATACTAAGCCAAACAGTAACCCTATTCTAAACACACCTCCTAAATTTCCCTAGCCATACCCCTCCTAAGCTAGACTCCACCAGATCATGCCACGTGTCCAAATCCTCCCCACACAGATCTAGCCAACCATGTGCCGCCACCTCAGCCCTAACCCATGAGCATCATCTTCCACCTTCTCCACAGAAACCCTAGCCGCCAATGTCGCAAATGCCGTCAGCCGCCGTTCCGTTTCTGCCGTACCATCCTTTTTCGCCGGACCACCACTCTCCGCCACCATCTTCCTCACACAGCACCACCGTCAACCTCTCTCACCGTGAAGCTGCCGCGCACTGCTTCTCCAAAATTGCGCCTCGCAACCACCAAGGCCGCCGCCATCAAACCAGCGAGCTCCTCCTCCATTCGCGAAAGGGCCGCCGCTTTTGAAACCTCCATCTCCAAGCCGCGCCACAGATCGCAAACTTCATCACGCCATTAACGGCGACGCCACCACAGCGCCTCTCCACCCAAAGCCGTCACCACCAAATCATCGCTCCACCGAGTTACCGTCGCACCACCAAACTGCGATTCACGTTCATCACCATCAACACCATCGCGAGTTCTTCATCGCCCCAGCAATCGCAATCGTGATTCCGCCCTGGACGCCATCAACGAGCATCATCGCCGCAAGACCTTCATCTCAGATTTTCATTCGCAACCGGACCACATAGCAAAACCCAATCTCCTCCATTGACGCGCACCTGCAAACAACAAACGTAGAAAAACCACAGCGGCGAAAGCGGAAACGCAGGAAGAGGCACAAGAGCTCCCTTTCCCCCAATCTGAAACCCTAATTTTGGGTGGGAAAGGGGCTGACACGTGTCAGTCTCCCATTGACTGCGAAAAACTGGTCAAACAGAATTGATTCTGGTCAACTAAGGGGTTCAGTTGCAATTTTGGGAAATTCAGAAGGGGCTAAAGTGCATATAGAGACAATTTCAGGGCATTTGTGCAATTTTGGAAATTCAGAAAAGCTAAAAGATAAAAGTCAGTTGTTGAATTAATTTAATTTGGGAATATCAACTGAAAATATCTTCCAAATAATGTTATAATTATTTTAATCTTTTAGTTATTTGGAAGATATAAGATAAAATATTCTATCAACTGAATACTCAGAGTCCAAGCCCGATCAAGCCTATATAAAGAGACCCAAGGACTTCACTTAATTCATTCATTCTCTCATACTCCTCTCACTTTTCTTTCATCTTGTATTCAACTCCATTCATGGAGAGCTAAGCATCTAGGGCTATTCTGCTGTAATTCCATGACGGATTCTGAGGTTACGTTCAGTTAATGCAATTATTTACTTTGATTATTGATTTAAGTTGTTCTCTCTATGTCTTTCATCTCTCTATCTTGTTAAAAGCAAATATTTTTGCATCATAATGTGTTTGAATCTACATGCATATTGATTATATGAGTTTTAGGGTTTCTAGGTTTAAATTGAGAATCTACTTTGATTTAATTTAGGAACTTTCATATGATTAAATGGTTTTTACTATCAATTGAGAATGTACTTTGATTGATTAGTAATAATTTCAACTATAATCAATTGAGAATTTACTTTGATTGATTAGCTTTTAATTTGGTTAGGAGATTTAAGAATAAACATGATTAAACACAATAGAATTTGATTGAGAATGTACTTTGGTTGAATTTATTGTGAATAATCTATAAAGGTTTTGCATTTGATTGAGAATTTACTTTGGTTAAATGCATGATCGCCCTCAAATTAATTAAGAATGTACTTTAATTAATTTGAAACTTAAACAATAATCAATTGAACAATTATCCGTGAATAACCGATGATGAATCTATCTTGGAAAAGCAGTGGAATTAGCCTATTTCATCGTAACTGTTTTTAAGTTTCTTATTTATTCTTTAAACACTCTTCAACCATTACTTTTATTCATAAGCATTGCATAGCATTCGTAAGAGTCACAGATATTCAAAAGCAATTCCGTGTTCGTTGGGAGACGACTCAAGGTTACTTCAACCCTGTCTACTTTCTTGAATACTACTTGGCAATACTAAAGTTGCCTTGAAAAGTAGTATTAATTTGATAGCTTCAACGACAGCTTATCACTAGCAAAGAAACAAAAATCTGGGAATCTTTTTCGGATGAAACACTCATGTATATTCAAAAGAGGTCGTGGTTTGCTGATTTGGCAAATTTTAAAGCTGTAGGGGTAATCCCAGAAGATCTTAATTGGCAAAAAAGAAAGAAATTTTTGCATGATGCCAAGCAGTTTATCTGGGATGAGTATAAAGCTGTTAAGAAGAAGCCACTTCCTCTAAAAGTGAAAGATCCAGGAAGTTTCACCATTCCTTGCGTCATAGGGAAGGAAGAGATAAGGAAATCCCTACTTGATTTAGGGTCAAGTGTCAATTTGATGCCTTTATCTATACTTGAGCGAATTGGGGATCTTGAAGTCAAGCTAATAGAGATGACTTTGCTAATAGCAGATGGATCTTCAAAGAAGCCTTATGGTGTAGTGGAAGACGTTATGGTTTGTGTAGGAAAACTACAATTCTTGGTGGACTTTGTGGTAATGGAGATGGAGGATGAAAGGATTCCAATTATTCTTGGAAGACCGTTGATGAAAACGGCCACAAGTCTCATTTAATCAAGAAATCACATAATTGTCTAGGACGTGAGTCCTTTGGGAGACAATACTTGGTCTTACCATTTATTATTACTTGATACGATTCAGTACACTTGCTGAAGTGTTAACAAGCACATGCAGACGACTACTGATTCGATTGAGCCCCTCGCGCCGCATCACGCTCGGCTCTCAAGGTTTTAATTGCAGCCTGCATGGCCTCCATCCTCCTCAGCATTTCCTGCATAAACGTCATTGGGTCTTGAGCCATCCTTATGATCTTGATAGGGTGTCTTCGAAAATCCTCGGCCCCACGGTGGGTGCCAAAATGTTTCTACTGAAATGGTGCGAGGATGATCGTTCGTCCTAGAGTCTTGCGTGCCAAACGTCCTCCTTGCTCAATTCAGCGGATGGGCGAGCGTCCTTGTTCCTTACTCAAGAATATTGAACACCGAATGAGGGGTGACCTGCAGAAGACACTTTGACGCTCAAGTCAGAATATTTCTTTGTAGGCCTTTTATAATTTTATAGAAAGTCAAAGTGAGTTTGCCTCGAAATTAAACCCTTATTTAAAGAGTTTAAAAGGAATGTGACCAATTAATTTACCTCTTAATAGTCATTAATGCAGACCTTAATTGTCTAGCAGTAGCCATTGTTTCATTAATTGTGCCTTAACTTTGTTGAACAGTTGTCAGACCCGGCGGTAATGAGATGCTTTCTTGGCATATCAACCGCTCGATCCTTTCCATCCACTGCATCGCCAACACCGACCGGTCGAGTATGAGCCTATACTAACACAATTCAATTTTTTCTTAAAACTATTTCTTTTATTAATTGACAGGGTTTTTTTAAAAAAAAATGTTTTTGTTCTATTAGAAAAACATAAATTAATAAAGAAAACAAATATTAAATACGATCACGGTTTATAACTAAATAGTTTCCTTCATTATAGAAAGGCATATTCAATTTTATGATGGAGACAAATAATAAGATATAATAGTCCACGGGGTTAAATGTATAAAGTCTATTTTGAACAGAACATAAATTTTCATTTATAATTAAATTTTTTCGTAATATCTTACATTTTAACTCTTTATTTAATTTTTTTTATGAATTATTTTTTAGTATATTACTTTTTAAATATATTGATATGGAATGAGAAGACGTTTCATAATATTTAAACTTGTGACTTTAATGTGGTAAAGGCAAGAGAATCCCTGAAAGTTGAGTTCAACGAATATCATTTGAACTCCTCTTCATGGGTCTGAATAAAATTTCTCCTCTTGCGAGAAGAAAATTGTACTGTTGATTACTGTGTTGTGTGCAGTGAAAAAAAAAAGGATTTAGAATAGGAATTTTGCACTGAGAAAACCTTTGTTAAGCCCCTATCTTCTCTTGATATTGAAGAAACACATAACACTGCATCACTAAGCCCAACTAGGAAATTTTTTATGAGAATTACATAGATATGACATAGCTATTGTCATTTCTTGTCATTTCCTTTCCCAACAAAAATAAATGTGTTGGAACATTCCAATTCACAAAAAGAGAGGTTTTATTCTCTTGAAAATGAAATTCTACTGAAAAAATTCTACTGAAGAAAACTCTACAGCAAACTGTTCGAGGTCAAGCTGATTCTAATCTTTTGACGTACTTTTTAGCCTGTCACAGGAAAAACAAAAAGAAGTGAGATTGAAAACTGCCCAATTTAACACGTTAAAGCGATATGCATAGTGCAAAAATATCAGTCTGAAGAGACTCAACCCATAATCACAATTGTCATGGTTGAGTCAATACAAAATTCTTTGCAAATTTTGTGTTTTCTGATCTCTATCTCAACATGTAAGTGTGCTATAAAAATATGTAGAAGGTGATAAAAAGGAAAGGATAAATTCATGGAAAGCTATTAAAAAGCATTCAACTTGTACCTGCTCTAAAGTTAAAAACATGATCACGTTCCATGATCCTAGCCGTCCAAAATTTGGTATGAACCCCTTATAAAAAGCAAAAGGTCCCTGCAAACATTACATTCCATAACCAATTAAGTGTGGCAAACGTACAATGATGTAATGTAGCCAAAGCTAGAAATTATCAAGGGAGTTTGTTTAGCAGATTGTGCTTTGTCAACAACCACATAAAGTTTGACTCTAAAATTTTGTGATGCGTTTTAATAAAAAGCCAGAGCAATTATATTCATGCAATATACTATTTAAAATCAAAGAAAACATGCAAGAGAGAAAAATAGTGACACTGGAAAAAAATCATACGTCATTTTTTAATGTCTTGATGAAACAATCAATGGTGCTTTTGTAACTAGAATCTCCCATCATTCTTGACTTAACCTGTCCATACAACAAAAGAACAATGAATTAGGATAATGATAATAGAGAATAATGAAGAAGCTCATTGATCAGGCCCAATTAAGAAGTAATAAAAAAAGATGTTGTCAACAAATCTACCCTATTTGATCTTAAGATCATCTGTCACGGAAAAATCTTCTTTTTGGTTAAGAATTGAATGTATTAACAATTTCAACCATTTTACAATTATCACTGGATTTATCAGTTTATCATAGTTGAATGAAGAAGAAAGTCTGAAACTTATGGTAAATTGTAGGATATTAGCACACTATGCATAAAATGACAAATTAAATATGTATATTCACAAGTAAACACCAAAAGATTACCACATCAACAGGGGAGCCAACACAAACTGCAAAAAACCCTGCCCCTAGACCAGCTAGAAGATGAGTTAGCACATTGTCTGTGAATCCTGGAATTTTCAAAATAGTCTGCAACAAAACAAATAGTTATACAAAAGTAAAATGAAGAGATTGCAAGGTTTTACTCCAAAATTAAGTCCAGTGTCTTTTGCATTACCTGTTTCACTTGATCATAGCTTGCCAATTCAGCAGCATTAATGATACCATTTCTTGTTATGTTGGGTCCAATCCCAGTCCAAAGAGCACCAACCCCTTCCTATGTGTAGGAAGCCAGTGAACAAAACTAAGTATAACCAGAAAAAGGACTGAATACATTTTCACAAACTATATCAAGTTATATGCATACCTGTCTCACTATTGTTGAATAAGCATTTAATGATCCAGTGTAGCGCCTGGGCACACCGGGAGGCAATTTTCCTTCAGATTGAAGTCTAACTTTCACAAGATCTGTTGGATTGGCCACAGCAATTGCCATAGCACCTTATGATAACACAAGTTCATGCGGTTCAACATTATGGTTTTGCATAATGAATCAATAATTCTAAAACAGCAACACAATGTCCAGGAATGGGCTTTACCAGTTGTAAATCCAGCAAGAATTTTCTTAGACAATGGAACATCTCCGACATGGTCAGGTCCAACATAGAAACTCTTAACCTGTTATAAACCCCATGACATCTATGTCATTAGATCACATAAGCAAACGGTGGAAATGAACTGAAATAAATAAACATTCTCCAATACAATGTTCCAAACTCACAGGATCATATAATGCAATTCTTAAACCTCCATTCACACATTGACGTTGTAGGCCTGGTACAATCCCCTTCCAAAGTGCTGAAAGACCTTCTTCCCTGGCAATGGTTGCAACGGTTCCAAGCATTCCCCTATATTTAGGTAAGGCGATCACATCACCAATCACAGGCTGTTTTTGAAGCTGAAGCCTAACTTTTGCAGTGTCCAGAGGAATAGTACATACCTGAATTATTGGAGCAATAATTTCAAACAAATAGTTATATACAACACAGGGACTAAGTATTTGTGAAAGCAATATTACAAGTGAACTTAAAACACAAGGCAGCTTAGTAAATATATATAACGAGCAGAACCAAGTACCAATCTTCGCATAGAGTAACAGGACCAAAATTAACAGCTAAGGAAAAGTTTAGTACAAATCTTTAACTGAAAGATATCTAATGAAATATTATTTGTTTCTTGTGCAATATTTTCACTGCAGCCTGAGATATGACAGGTTAGCCAAACAGGTATGATGATTTTAGAGTAAATCAATTGATACCACCCTTCTAATTCCAAGATCCGCAAACCATAGAATAATCAAGGTTTGAAATTGCAGTTGTAGTCATAGTGTTTTCGTGATTGCAGCCAAGTGGCCATAGTTATAATTGTAGAGAGAATTCAAAACCTTTCGTGTTGTGGCCAAAATAACATGCTGAAGGTTTTGAAAAACCACAGGAATATAATCATCCATATTGAATGAACCATGAAAAGCAAACAGAAAAGTGCGAAGACCTTTCATAATCATATAAGTTAAAAATACCTTTCCTCTATAGCCATTGTTTAATACACAACATTGGCAGGAAGCAATTGGCTAGACACTTATACAAGAACACCATATTTGATAATGAAACACAGTTCCACCTCCCATGTTCAATTCAAAAGGTATCAAAATCAACTAAGGACTAGTTAAACGCATAAGGTCTCAGATGCTCATCCAATGCATGATTTGTCATACAATAGCACGATCATCTAAGACTTTTAAGCAAAGGTCCAATACGCAAAAAAGACAGGATTTTTACACATGATCACAACAAAGAGAGATTACCCAGAAGAGAAAGTTTGATAAAGTGAATATCCAGATGAGAGTTATTGAAAAGAGAGAGATATTAGAGTCACAGATGTACCTCGGCGAAACATGCAGCGAAAGCACTGCTGGCGAAAGTGCCAGCAAAGGAGATGTCGGATTTGGAACTGTCACCTCCCACCATTGCTTCGACGAGGCCAAAAGATGTTCACAACAAATGAAGAGAGAGAATTCAAGAAGCAATAGAAAACAAAGCGGAAAGGAAGAGAAGAAAAAAAGGTGTTCAGAAGAACGATATCAAGACAGTGAAACTCAGTACTAGGCAGAGGAGTTCTTATATAGCTCTTTGTTCAATAACTGAATCTATATTAAAATCTAAAAAAAGTTAATTTTAGAATGCAATTACATGTATTAACGTATAATTTTTTATAGAGTTAATTGAAAGATGCGTATATTATTATTTTAGTTTGACCATGAGCCCATGATTTAAGCATGCTCGTGTTTTGTATCGGAAAATAGTCCTTTTTGAAGATTTATTTTCCTTGTTTTAGGTATAGAGAGATGGATAATGACACAGTCATGAATTGACTGAACTGTAAATCCCTGGGTTTGCTTATTTAATTCCGTGTGTCTGCAGAGGGCCATACTAAGATCTCACGAATGTTTCATTTTGACCCTTTAAACTCAGACAATCATGAATACACCTTCTCAACAAACACATTATTCTTCCCTTCTCATTCATGACATGTTTTAGTTTCAACAAAAGCATGCCATTACTTTTATGTTTCAATGGAGCCAAGTGATAAAAATACAACTATGAGAATTTGATTTCAGTAAAATGTAAACTCATGAATCATAAAACTCAACAATATTATGCATTTATACCTACCTAATCTTACATTTGTACTATTTATCATTTTTTTTACATGTTTATATTTTTACTGTGTTGGTAGAAAGTTTAGAAAATAAATGCATTCTTATGGCGCAATTGCCTTTTTTTTTTGGTAAATTAATGAAGCTATACCTTTTACATCAAATTACATCATGTCTTAAACTTATTTATTTTTAAAATTCATCAACTAATCATTAGTAAATCCTGCAATATTATGCGGATTTAATATGTATCATGCAATGATAAGTTATTTCAAATGTATGAGTAGTTGATTTACTTAAATGTTAAACAAAATTCTCATTATATATATATATATATATATATATATATATATATATATATATATATATATATATATATATATATATATATATTATATAATCGCGTTCATATTCATAAGATTAAATAATAATCATAAGAGTTTGAGTAAAGCTGGCGTAAATATATTTAACTTTCTTTAATTAACTGTATTTTGTATATAATATTTTTACTTATAAAATAGGAATTCCTAAAATATTAGCTATTTGAATTTGTAAAATTGAATATTTTTCAATTTGAAGTACATAAAAAATTAAAAGTAATCTATAAATATTAATAGTACTGAAATAATTGTCTCTAGAAAATTGAAATGTTTAATAGTAAATAAAAAGGAAAATAGATATAAGAACAAAATATTATTAAAATATAAAAAAATAATAAGAGGAAAAGCTAAAAGGTGTCTCTCGAGTAACTTCTAACATATAAAATAGAAATTCCTACAAGTTAATACGCTGGACCAATGATAAGTTAACAAGCAAGGGGCTCTTGCTTCCTCCACCACCACACCTTTCTCCCTCTAATTCTCCTTTACTATTTTGCCTCTCAGTAAAATTTTATTTTTAAGGTTATTATTTTTTAATTTTACCCATTCACAACCTATTTCACTAATAACCTATTGTAATCCGGTGCATGAGTAAGATATTTTTCTTTCATTTTAACATTATACTTCTTCCTCTCTCATCTGCTATGAGATACTACAAGTTGCAAAGATTGGTGGTGGTGGAAAGAATTATCAAGCATTCTCCCTCTCGTGGTGGAAAGAATTATCCGTTTTACCTTAAACGGATGTTAACATCCGTTGAAGGATGTCACCTCCATTTACAGGTTTCGTTTTTTATTTTAGGGTTTTTGTTTTTAGTTTATTCTTTGTTTTGGAGATATTTTAATAATTTAATTTAAATGTTTTGATTTATTATTTTTGAATATAATTTTAATGTATTTTAATTATGTATATTTATATTAGTTTATATTTGGCTTAATTACCTACTTAGTCCCCATGTTAGGAGGTAATTTTCTGTTTAGTACCCGGTTTTAAAAATGTAGGCATTTGGTACCTATGTTTTGAAATTTGTATCAATTCAATCCTATCTAGTTAACGGCGTTATAATTGATGCGAGAAATTAAGGACGTTAATGAAAATGCATTCAAACATTTGACAGCTATTCCACCCAGGCTATCATTAACGTCCTTAATTTCTCGCATCAATTATAACGCCGTTAACTGGATAGGATTGAATTGATACAAATTTGAAAACATAGGTACCAAATGTCTACATTTTTAAAACTGGGTACTAAACAGAAAATTACCTCCTAACATGGGGACTAAGTAGGTAATTAAGCCTTTATATTTATATTTTTGTATTTTGGATGTTATATATAATTACGGTTTAAACGTAATGATTTTGTCAAAAATATATATTTTTTATATATGATTTTTATATCTTTAATTCTTTAACAATTTTATAATTATATAAAAAATTACTTATTACTTTATTTATATGAAATATATAATTTAATTATATTAATATTTATATATTTGTTTGATTAATTATTAATTATGTTAATAAGGCTCATTATAATTTTGTAGGTGATTAATATTTAAAATGGATGAATATCTTCATATGGATTTTCAAATTGGTTGTAGTTTGAAATCTGATTTGTCGTCATCAATTAGCAAAGTTGTGGAGGGAGATTTAACAAATAAATTTACAACAAATGAAATATTTCGTTCACGGGAGCACTTAATTCAATGGCTTATGATTTAGGATTTGTTGTGGAAATAGTAAGATCTGACATACCTACTGGTGTACGGGGAAGAAAAACGTTCATCATACTTGGATGTGAAAAAGGGGGGAAATATTGGAAATACAAAGCCGATGTGGTGGCTAGTGTATACGACACTCGTAAATGTGAGGGTTTGTTTAGATTAAAGGGTAAACCATGTTCAGATGGAGCCCGATGGGTGTTGAAGGTGATGTGTGGACATCACAACCATGAGTTGGCTGAAACTTTAGTTGGTCACCCTTATGCTGGCAGGTTAAATACGAGTGAGAAGTAATTATTGGTTGATATGACAAAGAGTAAAGTTACACCTGCAAATATGTTATTAACACTCGAACAAAATAATGATCGAAATGTGACAACGATTAAACAAATTTACAACGCAAGGCAAGCGTATAAACGATCATTAAGAGGGTCTAAAACCGAACTACAACAACTTATGATGTTGTTGGATCGGGATAAGTACATTCACTAGACTAGGTGTGCTGATGATTCAGAGGTTGTTATTGACTTGTTTTGGACACATCGTGATGCAGTCAAATTGTTAAACTCATTTAATGTTGTATTTTTGATGGATTCCACATATAAAACAAATAGATATAGACTTTTGTTGCTTGGGATTGTGGGTATGACGTCTACAGGGTTAACCTTCTCAGCAGCATTTGCTTTCTTGTCTACTGAAAGGCAGAGTAATTTCACATGGGCTTTAGAAAAGCTGAAAGGTTTATTTGTAACATCTGAGGGTGGTCCTAAAGTCATTGTCATTGACCGAGACTTGCCTTTGATGAATGCCATTGCAAATGTATTCCCTGAGTCATATCAGATGTTATGTCGGTTCCACATCCTTAAAAATGTTAAAGCTAAATGCAAAATGTTAGTTCGTTCTACTGAGGTTTGGGAAGTGTTGATGTATGCATGGGAAAATGTGATGGATTGTGATGATGAAAGCTTGTTTGCTGAGTATGTGAATGATTTTCAATACGCAAGCAGTTCATGGCCTTTGTTCTTTGAATATGTGAATCAGACTTGGATTATTTCATACAGCACATACTTTGTGAAGTTCTGGACGAACAAAGTAATGCATTTAGGGAACACAACCACAAATAGGTAAGTTGTAATGTTATTTTATTTATTTGTTTTGTAGATAAATATTTATTTGCACTTGTTGATGGTTTTTTTTTGTGTCAGGGCTGAATCTGTTCATTGGAGCCTGAAGAAAGTTCTGGGCAATAGTATGGGTGATTTGTGTTCTTGTTGGGATAATATTCATAACGTCATTATCCTACAACGCAACAAGATTAAGGCGTCATTTGAAAGTAGTCTGTTGCTCACGAGTGACCATTTTAAAGGCTATATATATAGATAACTTATTGGACGTGTGTCTCGATATGCATTGGATCTCATTGCTAAGGAATTGAAAATAGTGCAGCAGATAGGATTGGACTCCTCAAAGTGTGGATGCATATTGAGACGTACATTTGGTGTCCCATGTGCATATGGCGAATATGATCCTAGGATAATCCCTATAGGTGAATTTCATATCATGTGGCGAAGATTACATTTCTCAAATGTTGAATTAAATGAAACTGAGCCTCAGTTATCCATTAAAGATGAGTTGAAACAAGTAGAAGAACGATTCAATGAGGTTGACATTAGCACATTGGCGGTAAAGTCACCATCAAGCAGAAGTTACTTGAGATTGTTTGTCCTACATTGACATCAATGGTCCCCTCCATTACATAAAGTGAAGACAAAGGATGCACAAAAAATTAAAGTTCAACGAAGTGAAAGGTCTACTACGTGGGATCCATCATATTTTGAGTATGTGGACGCCTTTCATTCAACCATAGAATCTTCATCTGTGAGAAGTAAATTACAATCAAAGCCAAAAGCGGTGAAGAAAAGGAGAGTTTCAATGATAGACCAATTTCATTCTACTACTCACCCCTTCATTATGGACGTTGTTGATGTTGTGGTTGATGGTCACTGTGGGTATAGATGCATTGCTGCGTTGTTGGAACTCGGAGAAGATTCATGGCCCGTTATCAGGAATGAGTTGTACAAAGAACTCAGTGCATGGCGTGATGAATATGGAAGCCTAGTAGGAGGCTATGATAGACTAGAAGAACTAAGGAACTCTTTGTTGGTGCAGTCACTATCGGCGGTAAGTGTTTCCCATTTTATGTATTTTATTTATTACATTTGTTTTTTTCTAACAACTTCTTTTATTCATAACAGGCTAACATGAACAAGTGGATGACATTACCAGACATTGGTTATGCAATTGTTAACCGATATAACGTTATCTTAGTATGTTTGTCATACTCTCAAAATTATACTATCTTCCCACTACGTTTCACACCACCTTCGGATATAACTCAACATCGCTTAATTTGTATAGGACATGTTCATGGATGTCATTTTGTGCAGGTAAGTACATTTTTTTATGATTTCATTTTAAAATTACTTATCACTCAATTAATTATTGTAATTTGTATAATGCAGGTTAAGCTACAAGAAGGTTGTCCGTTGCCCATGGTGAATATCATGTCCTCAACCCACTGTTATCCTGAGGCACGAGCGTGGTCATATATTTATACTAGTAGGATGCAAACATTTGAACAGTTGATGGACATAACAACATCTTTTGTTGACTTAGGTGATTCGTGATTTATATTATGTATGAAGATATGTAAGAATACACTATTATATTTTGTTATTTAAGTACTTTATTTTCAGTATTCGTGATATTTATATTATTATTATTCGTGATATTTATGTAGTATTTATTTATGTATCAAGATATTTATATTATCAATATTCGTGATATTTATATTAGTTGTTGTTAATTAAGTTCTTATTTTTTTCCACTTAAACATATAAATATTTGATCATCTATATAACCAATATAAAAGAACATGTAACTCAAAATGAAAACATTGAAATTATAAGAAATTATAAATGTCTAATACAAATACAAAGGAAATATGATGTCAATACATAATGAAAAAATGAAATACAAAGTCCTATCAATTAGACGTCAACCGTCTACCACACACATGCCTTTTCCCTCTCCTAGTCGGGGAGTATTCGTCGATGCCCTCATTAGCAATCTGAAGCAGGTCCACTGACACCTGATGTGCAATAGTACCCTCGGTCACATGACGACACGATAACAAGGACTGTAACATTCTTGCCATTCGCCTAAATCTAGGCTACACTATAATTATATCGAACAATTAAATAAACAAGATGAAGAAAATTTAATAATATAAGCAATGAAAAATAACATACTAGGGTGCCAGATGGTGAAGGTGGAGACAATCTACGATGGGGTCGTGCCTCCTGTGGAACATCGGGGCGTTGTCTAGGTGCAAGAGCCGGTTGCGCGTCATTTGCAGCAACAATAATATAAGGATGCGAAACCCTCCTGAACCACTGAATGTACCCATCGACACAGTCAGTAGGGGATGCTGCATGTCTGACATTACTTACAACGTGAGCTCTGAAGTGCAACCAAACATGATCAATGGCCACTATATCTGCATTTGGAATCATAGTCGGTGATCGTGGAATGTCTTGCTAAAACCCAAATTGCCTCAACACACGCTCAGGCAAATGACAACAAAGGGTGTCACCAATCCGAATCCATCCAGAATATATACAGATGCCGAAGAATGGCCGAATGGCCCGATGCCCTTCATACGGATGCCATACAACTCCACTGTATGTCAGCGCATCCAACTGTGACCGAATCTTCGCGAGAGTGGAACTCTACCTAGGGCTCTGCCACCTCATGGCATGTGGTGTGGTATCATCGTAAGAAGTCACCAATCGCCTCCTCCCCATGCCAGGGAAATGTTCGTATATCCAACTCTAAGAAATAATTATTCAATTAAATTTCATCCATCATCGAACATGGAAATAAATACATGAAATAAATGTCAAAGTTATAATTGTACCTGAACTAGAGTCAAATATCCGCCGATCTGCTTCGAGGAGGCGAGACTCGCATCCCCGAGCTGCTCGTACAAATGGGCGAGTGCAGCAACACCCTAGACATATCTGCCACACACGTGTACGTCTGATGCACAAATTTATGATCACCAAAATATGATGTCACAAACTTGTTTAACAATCGGCAAGTATGACCGAATCGTTTCAAGTAATAAACTTGGTAAGACCAAGTATCGTTCTCCCAAAGGACTCAGGGCCTAGTTTAGTTATGTGATTCGTTGATTAGCTAAGACTTAAGAACGAAATAATTGGATTTTACTATGCAAAAGACGAAAATAAACATGTATGCATGAGGTTGATCAATGGCTAAAACAAAAGACAAGCACTTTCAATGAAATATATTGATGAATATGTTGTTGGAGGTCAATTTCATCTTATCCACTCTCATATATTTTAGGAATTCAACATTCAAGTCATCATTGTTAATGCCACTCTCTAAATTACCTTTCAAGAAGGCTTCTCCCTAATTACGAGTTCATACGATTCCTAGCATTCCTAATAATTAGTTTTTTTAGCACAGGAGCTTAAGGCAACCAATATACTATTGGGAGAAATTCCTCGGATCTAGACTTTCCCGTACGTTCCCGTATCGACAAAACCAATAATCATGCATTGAATGAGTTAAACAAAGCAAGCATTGAGAAAAGAGGAAAAACCCTAACTAATGATGAAAGAAAGCATAATTCTTAGATTAAGATGCAAGCACAAATTCCATATATGAGAGCTTCAAAAGATTACATTGATTCCCCAACAAACATACAAGGTTTAGTTCACCATATTCATGGTGAACCTAGATGAACAATAATGAAAGAATGAAAGATAAAACCCTAGAAAGGTGAAGAGGTAGCCTGAGCATCCAAGATCCTCCTTCAAAGGGGTGGAAGAGAGAGTGTTTGCTTCGTTTCTGCCAAAGATACAAACCCTAGGACGTCCTAAAGCTTATATACTATTCTAAAATTACAGAAAATCTAGGTCCAAGCCCATAAGTGTGCCGCTCAGCGGTAAAGTGCCGCTCAGCGGTAAGTGCGTGAGTAGTTTCTTCCCCACAGCGGCCATTTTGCCCCTCAGCGGTTCCAACGTGAACTTCTGAGTACCGCTGAGCGGCAGTTGCGGCTTCTCCTTTTGCACTTTTTGATGTCTTTTCTGATTCCATCTCTCTCCTTCTTCACTTCTTTCACCAAATTCACCTTAAAACCTGCACAAAAACACTGAAATCAAGCATAAACCTGTCCAGCTCTCTTATTTCTAAAAATATGACTAAAAGCATGATTTCAAGCTAGTTTCTAAGTGTTAAAGGTTGCTTTTAGTATCAATTTAAGCATGAAAATAACAGTTTTTCAACTGTTATCACAACCCCAAACTTAGAACTTTGCTTGTCCTCAAGCAAATAAGATGTAACTCAATCTTCAACCAATTCATATGATGGTTCACTTATTCAAAGATCCTCTTTTTCTAGATAAGTAAAAACTACAATCAAACTTATGACCAAGAGTTCAATCAAGATGTGCACATGCTTTAGTGTTCACAAAGTCATTTAAATTCCAACAAATGCTATTTTTCATGAATGATCAATCAATTAAGCATGGATGTTCATGTGTTCATGGAATATTTCCTCACTAGGTAAAGTGTTTCACTCACACACAAGTGTATAAGAGGTAATCACTCATTCACTCTACTATCACAATGTCACATGAATCAACTTTGCCTTTCATTTTACCACAATCAAAAACATTCACAAGCATGCATCATCACAAGGACTTTTCAATGGCTTATAATGTGGCTGGGCTAACAAGAAAATTGGTTTTTCTGGATCACAAAATCCTTGAGTTAAGAGAATCATAATCAACACAATTATTCTTATTTTTCCTAACTTGCCTTTTGCATTTGCATTGAGCTTTGCTTCTTTTTTCTTTTCTTTTCTTTTTCTTTGCATATTCTTACTTTTTAACTATTAGCTCAATGCTTTTCCTTTTTCATGTTTTCCCAATAACCCCAAACTTGAACATTTAGCACTACCACACAATATCTTCTACTTAACTCAAGGTAAAGATTTTCAATCAAGGGTTTTCAATTTATGTTCAAGGCTAAGGGTTCAAAGGATAGAACATAAAGTGTTCTCTTTTAGTGGGCTAACTTTATGAATTTGGCCAATAAAAAAGGGTTCCAACAAACGGCCTTGATCATATGATGCAAAACAAGCAATTGATTCAATCATAGAAAACCTGGGCAAAATCATTCATGCTTTCAAAGTAATAGCATTTAACAATAACAACTCTGGAGCTCAAAACCTCACATATAAGCTCATTCACATTTGACATACACATCCTGCTTAATTTCACAATCACAATCATAATATCCTGCATTTGTTCACAAAGCTTGTGAATCACCTGTATAAGCATTTTAATGTGCACATCATCTCAACATCAATCAATCAATAAGCATCATCAAGCATTACTTATCAAACAATCACAGTTAATAACAAACCATCATAACAAACCAGGTGTTCAATAGAGTACATCAAACCCTAATCTAAAAACAAAAAATACGTACATAACACTGGGTTGCCTCCCAGTAAGCGCTTGTTTAACGTCACGAGCCTGACCCAAACTTTCAAGGATCAACCAGCAACATCATTGTGGCAAATTGTTGCACCTCTCCCCCTAGATAGGGCTTGAGACGTTGACCATTCACCACCCAACTTCTCTGTGGATCATCAGCAGCTGGATTAAATATTTCAATTGCTCCATGCGGATGCACTTCTTTTATCACAAATGGTCCTGACCATTTTGACTTCAGCTTCCCAGGAAATATCTTCAATCTTGAATTGAACAATAGTACCTGTTGTCCTGGATTGAAAACTCTATTCACCAACTTCCTGTCATGATAAAATTTGATCTTGTCTTTATAAGCCTTGGATGAATCATATACATGTAATCGCATTTCTTCAAGCTCCAAAATCTGCCTTCTGCGTGTGCATTGAGTTTCATAAGGATCAAAATTCAAAAATTTCAAAGCCCATAACGCTCTATGCTCCAATTCTACTGGCAAATGGCATGCTTTCCCATAGACTAATTGAAATGGTGATAATCCCATAGACGTTTTCATTGCTGTCCTATAAGCCCAAAGAGCATCATCCAATTTGAGGGACCAATCCTTTCTTGATGAAGTCACTGTTTTTTCCAGGATCCTTTTTATCTCCCTGTTAGACACCTCAACTTGTCCATTGGTTTGTGGATGATAAGGTGCAGCTACCTTATGTTTCACTCCATAATGTTTGAGTACTTTCTCTAGCTAATAATTGCAAAAATGAGATCCTCCATCACTAATCAACACTCTTGGAGTGCCAAAACGTGAGAATATCTGCCTCTTCAAGAATTTAATTACAGTGCTAGCAGCATTTTTAGGACAAGCTAATGCTTCCACCCATTTACTCACATAATCCACTGCTACCAGAATATATTCATTGTTGAAAGATGGAGGGAAGGGTCCAACAAAATCAATACCCCAGCAATCAAAAACCTCAACCTCTAAAATGCCTTGTAATGGCATTTCATGACGTTTAGTGATCGTCCCTGCTCTTTGACATTTATCACAATTTCTAGCATGATTATGGGCATCTTTAAACAAAGTTGGCCAATAAAACCCTGATTGAAGGACTTTTGCTGCTGTTCTTTCTCCATTAAAATGTCCTCCATAAGGTGAATCATGACAATGCCAGAGAATTCCTTTTTCTTCTTCATTTGTCACACATCTCCTCAGAAGATTATCTGCTCCAATCTTGAACAAATAAGGATCATCATCCCAAACAAACTGCTTGGCATCATGCAAAAATTTCTTTCTTTGTTGCCAAGTTAGGTCTTCTGGCATGACCCTCGCAGCTTTGAAATTAGCCATATCAGCAAACCAAGGCCTCTGCTGGATATACATAAGTGTTTCATCTGAAAAAGATTCCCAGATTTCGGATTCCTTGCTAGTGACCTCATTGTTGACTAACCGTGACAAATGATCAGCAATCAAGTTCTCACTTCCTTTCTTATCACGGATTTCTACATCAAATTCTTGCAACAATAGCACCCATCTAATCAGACGTGGCTTAGAATCTGGCTTTGTCAACAAATATTTGATAGCTGCATGATCTATATAGACAATCACCTTAGACCCAATGAGATAAGGTCTAAATTTCTCTAAAGCATACACAATAGCCAGAAATTCTTTTTCTGTGGTAGCATAATTCAATTGAGCATCATTCAGAACTTTGCTAGCATAATAAATTGGGTGAAACGTTTGTTCTTTCCTTTGGCCAAGGACAACTCCTATTGCATAATCACTTGCATCACACATTAATTCAAAATTCTGATTCCAATCTGGCGCTACAATTACTGGAGCTGACATTAGTTTATTCTTCAATGTGTCAAAAGCTTTCAAACAATCTTCATTCATCACAAAAGGAGCATCCTTCATCAAAAGATTACTCAATGGTTTAGCAATTTTTGAAAAATCTTTGATGAATCTTCTATAGAACCCAACATGACCAAGAAAACTCCTAATCCCCCTTACATTTGTTGGTGGAGGCAGTTTCTCAATGACTTCTACTTTAGCTTTATCTACCTCAATTCCTTTAGCAGAGATTTTATGCCCCAGTACAATTCCTTCAGTTACCATGAAATGACATTTCTCCCAGTTAAGAACAAGATTTGTCTAAACGCATCTTTTGAGAACAATGTTCAGATTAACCAAACATCTTTGGAAAGAATTTCCAAAAACTGAGAAATCATCCATGAATACTTCAATGCATTTTTCCAAGAGATCTGCAAAAATTTCCTGCATACACCTTTGAAATGTAGCTGGGGCATTACACAATCCAAATGGCATCTTTCTATATGCAAAGATACCAAAAGGACAAGTAAAGGTCGTCTTCTCTTGATCTTTTGGATCTACCACAATTTGATTGTATCCAGAATATCCATCCAGAAAACAATAGAAAGCCTGACCTGATAACCTTTCTAACATCTAATCCATGAAAGGAAGAGGAAAATGATCTTTCCGAGTGGCTTTATTTAGCTTCCTGTAATCAATGCACATACGCCAGCCAGTAACTGTCCTAGTAGGAATGAGTTCATTCTTATCATTAATTATAAATTACTGTCATCCCACCTTTCTTTGGAACCACCTGTACTGGACTCACCCATTCACTATCAGAGATTGGATAGATGATACCAGCTTCTAACAGTTTCAACACTTCTTTTCTAACCACTTCCTTCATAACAGGATTTAACCTTCTCTTTGGTTGAGCACTTGGTTTATAATCTTCTTCCATAAAAATCTTATGCATGCAATAAGTTGGGCTAATACCTTTGAGATCTGATATTGACCACCCAATTGCTTCTTTGTTGGCTTTCAGAATTTCTATCAACTGCTCTTCTTCTTGTAGAGATAAAGAGTTATTGATGATGACTGGCTTTGTTCCATCTTCTTCTAGAAAAACATATTTCAGGTGTGATGGCAATCTTTTTAATTCTGGTGTATGTGCTTTGACTGCTTCTTCCTTATCAATTATTTCAAATATTGGATCTTCCTCCGGACTCTTTTTCAATGTTTCCAAGTCCATCAGACATTCATCAATCAATTTCTCTTCTTCTTCATCTAAATCTTCACATGCATCAATGAGAGTTTTTTCCAATGGAGAAATATTTCGCACCATCCTTTCTTGCACCATACAAACTTCATCAAGTTCATCAAATTGAAAACATGCTTTGTCATCATTTGGATATGTCATGGCCTTGGATACGTCAAAAGTGACTTCTTCATCATCAACTCTCAATTTAAGCTTACCATTCTCTACATCAATTAAAACTCTAGCAGTCTTCATAAAAGGTCTCCCAAGAATAAGAGGAACATCACTATTCCCTTCCATCTCCATCACAATAAAATCCACTGGGAATACACATTTGTCAACCTTCACTAAAACATCTTCAACCACTCCATATGGATATTTAAGAGACCTATCCGCCAATTGAAGAGCCATTCTGGTTGGTTTAATTTCCAAACCCTGAATTGTTCTGCACATGGATAGCGGCATTAAATTAATGCTAGCTCCCAAATCAATCAATGCTCTTCCAACTTTCACATCTCCTATGGTGCATGGAATAGTGAAGCTTCCTGGATCTTTAAGTTTAGGAGGTAGTTTCTGTATGATTGCACTGCAGTTACCCTGTACATTGATAGTTTCCTTTTCAATATACTTGTGTTTCTTTGTAAGGAGTTCCTTCAAAAACTTTGCATATGTTGGCATCTGTTGCAATGCTTCAAAGAATGGTATAGTGATCTCCAGCTTCTTAAACAACTCCATGAATCTTTCCAACTGCTTTTCTTTCTCCTTCCTTGAATAACTCTTTGGATAAGGAAGTGGCTTTTCACACTCTTTTTCTTTTTGTCTCTCCTCTCTTTCTTCTCTCTCTTTTTTTTCTCTCCTCTCATCTTCTTCTTTTTTCTTTTTCTCTCTCTCAACTCTTTCTTTCCACTCACATGTTTCTTTTTCACTCTCACTCTCATTTTCTTTCTCCTCTCTTTCTTTTTTTCTCTCCTCTAACACTCTACCACTTCTGGTCACAACAGTTTTACACTCCTTTCTGAGATTATCATGTTTCATCTTGTCAACTATTCGCTCAACATAGACCTCCATATTTTTAAATGCAGCATCTACATTCTAACAATAAGATGCATTCGTCTTCAAGAATCTTTGGAAAGTCTCTTCAAGTTTTGTTGTTTTCTCAACTGGAGTAGATTGCATTTGCCATTTTTGCTGTTGCATTTGAACCATTGAGACCTGTTGTATTTCTTGTGGTATTTGAGAAAGCTTCATAATTACTTCTTCCAGCTGTTGAGAGATAATTCTATTTTGAATAAGCAAAGCATCATTTGATTGTAACAACTCCTTCTGACTATGATATCCTTTTTCAATGTTGAGTTCGTTGTCACTAGTAGCTATATTTTCAATAATTTCTGTTGCTTCCTCTAGAGTTTTCCATTTAATGTTTCCTCCTGCTGAGGCATTAAGCATCATCTTAGTTTGTGAACCAAGCCCTCCAAGGAAAGTTAAGACTACTTCCTGTTCTTCAAAGCCATGCGTGGGTGTTTTTCTTAGCAAACTTTTGTATCTATCCCATGCATGCCCCAGTGATTCTTCCATGCCTTGCCTAAATGAAGAAATCTCTTGCTTGCCTTTTATCACCTTTGATTGTGGAAAGTACTTGTTTAAAAACTTTGTTACCACTGCTTCCCACTCTATGAAACTTCCTTCTGGGAAAGAATTCAACCAAAGTTTAGCATTGCCTCCCAATGAGAAAGGAAACAAGCTAAGTTTGATCGCTTCATCTGGCACCCCATTAATCTTCATTGTATTGCAAATCTCATTGAATGTAGTGAGGTGCTCATATGGGCTTTCATGAGATAACCCATTGAATTGGTTGCTTTTCACCAGTTGGATCAGTGCTGGTTTGACCTCCATATTAGCTACATTGACTCTAGGTCTAGCTATACTGTTAAAGTGCTGAGGTCCAGCTATATTGGTGTAATCAGCAAGAGTTCTTCTGACATTGTTGTTCTCCATATTTTCTGTGCTATAGTCAGAACCTTGTGGTGATGGTTGCAACAGAGTTTCCGGAGGAGGAAAAAGTTCTCTAGATGTTCGGATTCTTCGCCTCCTGCATACACAAGAACACAAAACCCTAGAATATTTGGTTAGCACAAAAAGATATAGGAGAAGATATAAGATTTGAGATGAGAAGATAAAAACAGAAAACAGAAAAATAAAAATAAAAACAGAAAATAAAATAAAATAAAATCTAATCAAATAAAATCAAATAAAATAAAATAATAAGATAAAATAAAAACCGAAAAAATAAAAACAGATAATAAAAACAGAAAAATAAAAACAGAAATTCAAAATTAAAGTCAAAGATAATCAATAATCACCCAAATTAACCAGTTAAACCACGAATCCCCGGCAACGGCGCCAAAAACTTGATGCACAAATTTATGATCACCAAAATATGATGTCACAAACTTGTTTAACAATCGGCAAGTATGACCGAATCGTTTCAAGTAATAAACTCGGTAAGACCAAGTATCGTTCTCCCAAAGGACTCACGGCCTAGTTTAGTTATGTGATTCGTTGATTAGCTAAGACTTAAGAACGAAATAATTGGATTTTACTATGCAAAAGACGAAAATAAACATGTATGCATGAGGTTGATCAATGGCTAAAACAAAAGACAAGCACTTTCAATGAAATATATTGATGAATATGTTGTTGGGGGTCAATTTCATCTTATCCACTCTCATATATTTTAGGAATTCAACATTCAAGTCATCATTGTTAATGCCACTCTCTAAATTACCTTTCAAGAAGGCTTCTCCCTAATTACGAGTTCATACGATTCCTAGCATTCCTAATAATTACTTTTTTAAGCACAGGAGCTTAAGGCAACCAATATACTATTAGGAGAAATTCCCCGGATCTAGACTTCCCCGTACGTTCCCGTATCGACAAAACCAATAATCATGCATTGAATGAGTTAAACAAAGCAAGCATTGAGCAAAGAGGAAAAACCCTAACTAATGATGAAAGAAAGCATAAGTCTTAGATTAAGATGCAAGCACAAATTCCATATATGAGAGCTTCAAAAGATTACATTGATTCCCTGATGAGAGGGTCGCACCTCCCAACAAAAGTTGTGCATAAAAGAATGCAGTATAGACTAGGAAGTGACTCCTAGGTCGTCTCTCAAGGACCAAATGTGGTTCAGTCTCAAATCAAACACATAGTGGGGGGGATTTTGAAAGATTTTTGTGAATGCAACTGAACTTAAATAAGACACTAATGCAAACGGAAATGTAAAAAAGCGGTCTCAATTACAAATTTAAAGCGGTTGGTCACTAAAGCTAACATTACTTTTAATTTAAAGGAGTGAAAATTAACCAATTTAAAGGAGTGAAAATTAACTTTGTGATGATTAACATTGAAAGGAGAATATGGTAATCAAGCAAAGATCACTTAAAAATTAGCAAGCATTCAAACCTAAGTGTATGCAATATGAAAATTGTAACAAAAAAAACTTGAGAATGGAATCAAAGCATTTAAATTAATTTAAAAGAAAACCCTTGGAGCATCTCTCTTGAACGTGGTAGCAGCTAAATAAATCAGTTTTCTCCTCTATGCTTCCAACACGTAGCAGGCCGTGACACTTGTGTGTTTGCTTCAATAAAATCAAATGCATTTTGCCTAAAAGGAATTAAATGTGCTTCTCCCAACCAAGTGTTCCTTGTCCGTGACAGCTGCTGGACCCTCATGTGCTTCTAATAAATCAATGTACTCTCACTACCCACTCCCATCAAATCAACGAGCTCTTTCTTTCAGCAAAGATAATGAAAATTAAATGTGCTTCCAGCTCACATTCCAGTGCACACCGCTTCTGCATCTGCTCCTTCTATTCTCCAAAAACAATTCAATAAAACTCTTTTCTCAAATACTATCATCGTACATCTACTACTACTGCCCTCCAAATGCCAGAATTGATGTGACCATTCCTCACTCCTCATCATTCCAATCTTCACCCGTGGCCATGTTAATGTGTACTGCACTCATTCTTCATTTGTGCTTCTAGAAAGAAAATAAAGGAGCATGTGCCTCTGTTGCCAACGTGTTTTCAAACCCAGAAAATTCCAAAACAAAAACAAAACTACTCTTCCACATATTTTTTTTGTCCGAGCCAACACAACCGCGTAAAAAACCACGCTTCCCAAAACGCATATTATGATTGTTTTATGCTTCCCAAATCCAAAAACCTAAGGTCAGAGTCAGCGTCAAAGTACCCCCACCATCCCCTCTCAATCACCGTATGAATCTTCTACATGCTGTTGAAATACTCAAAACCAAGAGCTTCGTCCAGCTGCTCCAATGCTTCATCGTGCACTGTAATCCTTGCTCCAGCTCCCTCTCGGTGGCTTCCACTTTTCACCGTTCATTCACCAAGTTGAATGTGGCTTCTCCCTGCCGTGACAGCATCAAGCAGCGCAAAAAAACCGTGAATGCACCAAGCTTAAATCAAAGCTAGCTTTCATAATAAAAATTAAATCATGAATCCAGCGCTTGCAAAAAAGGAAATGAAAAAAAATTCAAATGTGCTTTTCATTCATTGCTCTCAACGTTCCAGACCGAGAGAAGAGAAACTCCCCAAAAAAAAAAAGTGGCCGAAACAAAGTGTAAGTGGCGGCTGCTTTTCTAAGGGCCGTGTGTCCCTTTTTAGGGTAGGGTCCACACATACAAAAACCCTAGGTCCAAGTCATTAATTTCTAATTTTTGGGTCTAATCTAATTTACCAAAAAATGACCCAAAATATAAAAGTTGATACAAAAAATTCTAAACTACTGAATTACATTTTAATTAATTCAACAATGTCTGTCTGGACAGTCTTCAATTTATTTGGCACTCTTCCTGATGTCCCAAAATGTATTTCCGAAATTTTCCTGCACTTCAAGAATGCACTTAATTAGCTCAGAAAACCCAAATTAGCACAATTACAAATTTTCGACCAAATTAAGCAAAATTCGGAAAACGAGGAAATAACAAACAATTAAACACAATTCCCTGGTTTATTTAAGTGCAATAAACTAAATATAATTCAATAAATAACGACTCATCAAAATAGACCACACTTAGTCTTTTGCACTCCTGGGCAAAACCAAGACGAAAACCAGGGAACTACTCAAACATCAGGGAGGTGACACAGACTCGACAGACAGACAACAAAGACTCCAAAACAGGAACAGAAACAGAATTTACACAGTCCTCAAGAAATCTGGACAGAGAAAAGAAGTAGACAATTCCAACACAGAATGAATCAGAGAAAGCAGATACTCATGAAATCATCCAAGCAATTCAAGACATGGCAAAATGATCAATCAGCTCAAGAGGTGAATCAAAAGTAACAAAACCTCACAGATGCACTATCAGTGTTTCTCTCAAGTGTATAAGGTAAAGAATTTCAACTCAATGCACTCAAGAAAGCAAACAACAACAGACTTGGCAAACCTCTAATATCAACACTCAAAACATATGCATGTTCAAATCAAAAGGTCTTTTCATGGTTGTAATGGGGCCAAGGACAAGGGAGGATATAATATGGATGAGAAGCTATAAACCAAAAGAAATAGAGGAGCAATGGGGAACAAGTGTAAACACAATCAACTCACACCCAGACCTCTAATTCATTCCTCTTCTTGACTCCATTATTCACAAATTTTTTTTATTTTTCTCATTTTTCTCTATTTTTTTTTCATCCTATCTCTTTTCTTTTCCCTCTTTTCAAAACAAAATTGTAAAAGACAAGATACACATATATTTACCAAAACAAAACAGGAAGAGGAACCAACTAGCCAACTCATCAGAATCCCCAAGGAGACCACACTTGTTCCCAAAACACTTCCAAAGCTCCAAAATTCCCTAAGGTTAAGGTAATCATGGTTTTTCACTTAGGGCTAGTGTATGAGCATTCAAAACAAAGAAATGGGGGAAAGTATAGGCTCAAAAAGGGTTTTCAAAGGATTAGAGCAAGGTAAGCTTATTTGGCTAGAGAGGCTCAAGAACAAAAATGCCTTTATCACTTCCAAACATGCATATCAATCAAGAATTTTCAACAAGAGTCAAGCCAAGGCATATGTGCAAGCAATCAAGAGACATATCACACACAAGAAAGAACATCAAGTGGCTCAAATCTCACACAGGGTAATTGTCACAATCAATTCAACCTCTCAAACATCATAATCATCTTCCAAGCAAAGAAAAGCAAGGAATCCAACATCTCAGAGTATCAATGAAGTGAAGGAAAACTGACAACCTAACCACAATCCAGAATTTACGAAAAGCATGCAAAACTGTACACAAGACACAACAAAAACTACCTAGAAAAGAAAAAAAAAATTTAACACGGAAAACAAAAACTAACAAAGAAAAATCAGAATCTCCCCCAATAGACCACACTTAAACCACACAGTGTCCTCAATGTGTCATAAGCATAAGATCATAAATCAGAACAATCAACACATCATAGACAAGTGCAATAAAAGTAGGAAAAGGAGGAGAAGAGAGAAAGAAAACTCCCCTGATCATGGTGGCAGTTGCCAATTTTGGACTTGCAGGGAGATGTCTTCCACCGTTGGATCCAGCCAGGAAGTTTTGAGGAAAAATTGCTTCATCCTCCATATTTGATCAAGCAGGGAAATGTCTTCCACAGCTGGATCTAAGAAGATGTGATTGTTGATGAGCGGGTTCAGCTGGTGCCTATTGATGTTGAAACTAGTGTGTATGTAAGCACCTTTTCCTTCCACTGTGGGTGCATGTTGGTCAAATTCATGTGTACCTCCTGCAACATGGTTAGTGCAATGTGGCTCTACAGAAATTACATGCAGGGGTATAACACCCAATCCAAGTGTAACAGACTGAACCTCAGATACATCCTCAGAACATGAATCAATTTCAAAATCACAAGCAATATCAACGACAGACTCAGATTCATGTTCAATGCATGGAGAATAAACATTCGGATGCGACATCAAAAATTGGTTCTCATCATGCATAGAGGGAAAATTAAAATCAGACTCATCAATAATACAATCATCAGCATACCTCTCAACAACGTAATCATCAACATAATCAAATTGAGGTATGCTTACCTCCTCTTCCTTGAAGATTGCTAAAGTGTGGGAAGATGAAGGTGGTCTACCTGGTTCAGGATCACTGCTTAATTCTGCCTGCTCCTCAAAATACTCATCACTCTCCTCAGGTGCAAGGGTAGGGACATAGGATGATGGGAAAGTAGATGGCACAATAGTAAGTTCATGACTCTTCTCCCCATCTTCTATGTTGATGCCACTATCATCATCATCTGGAATCTGAACAGTCTGAAATGGTAACTCTGAATCTTGAGACTGTTCCTCAGCGAGTTGAGTGGCCATCTGCCCTATCTGATTAGTCATACTCTGAATGGCAGCTCCTATTTCTTGCTGGAACTGCATGTTCTCTTGCCGAAACTGAAGGTTCTGCATGGTCATCTGCTCCAACAACTCCTGCAATGTAGGCTCAGAAATAGAAGGCTGAGGAGCTGTTTCGGTAAAAGCATCATACTGCTGACTCTCGTATTGCTGGACTGGTGGAGGCATAAAAGTACTTTGGAATGGTGGTTCTTGATATTGATGCTGTGGACCATCATACCATCCCAAGGTAGGGTCATTCCATCCAAGACCGTTGCTGTAAGCATATTGCACAGGGGAAAATTTGCTCAGAAACTGATGCTCAAGATATCCCCAATCGGTAACGGATCTCAGAGGAAGAGAGTCATTCCAATCCTTAGCTGCTCCTTGTAATGAATGCGGAAATGCGCTCAAGAAAATGTAATCAAGAGGGACATCTGGAGGCTTCATTGAGGAGCACATGATGTGGAGCTCCTCCAAATGTCTGTGTGGGCATTCTCCTGCAAAACCATGAAACTTAGGCAGCAAATGTATCAGTCCAGGGGTGAGATCACAATGAAGATCATCCTCCTTAAGTGAAACCGGCTCACAAAGAGCACTCTCAGAAATTAGAGGATGAGTCGTATTGCTCTCAACATAGAAATCAGCAGAATATGAATTACAATCAGAGTAACATGCAGAAGGAGAATCATAATCAGAGGCACTAGCAAAACAAGCAGTGTTCACGAAATCAAAATAGGTAGACATGGAAAAAGAAGAATACTAAAAATCACGAAACAAATAAAACACAACACATTTATACATGCAACACGCACACACAAAACAGAACATCACATCACATCACATCACAACACAAGACAAAACACAACACACACAAACACAACAAAAAGACCTAAGACCGAACCATTGGTCCCCGGCAACGGCGCCATTTTGATGAGAGGGTCGCACCTCCCAACAAAAGTTGTGCATAAAAGAATGCAGTATAGACTAGGAAGTGACTCCTAGGTCGTCTCTCAAGGACCAAATGTGGTTCAGTCTCAAATCAAACACATAGTGGGGGGGATTTTGAAAGATTTTTGTGAATGCAACTGAACTTAAATAAGACACTAATGCAAACGGAAATGTAAAAAAGCGGTCTCAATTACAAATTTAAAGCGGTTGGTCACTAAAGCTAACATTACTTTTAATTTAAAGGAGTGAAAATTAACCAATTTAAAGGAGTGAAATTTAACTTTGTGATGATTAACATTGAAAGGAGAATATGGTAATCAAGCAAAGATCACTTAAAAATTAGCAAGCATTCAAACCTAAGTGTATGCAATATGAAAATTGTAACAAAAAAAACTTGAGAATGGAATCAAAGCATTTAAATTAATTTAAAAGAAAACCCTTGGAGCATCTCTCTTGAACGTGGTAGCAGCTAAATAAATCAGTTTTCTCCTCTATGCTTCCAACACGTAGCAGGCCGTGACACTTGTGTGTTTGCTTCAATAAAATCAAATGCATTTTGCCTAAAAGGAATTAAATGTGCTTCTCCCAACCAAGTGTTCCTTGTCCGTGACAGCTGCTGGACCCTCATGTGCTTCTAATAAATCAATGTACTCTCACTACCCACTCCCATCAAATCAACGAGCTCTTTCTTTCAGCAAAGATAATGAAAATTAAATGTGCTTCCAGCTCACATTCCAGTGCACACCGCTTCTGCATCTGCTCCTTCTATTCTCCAAAAACAATTCAATAAAACTCTTTTCTCAAATACTATCATCGTACATCTACTACTACTGCCCTCCAAATGCCAGAATTGATGTGACCATTCCTCACTCCTCATCATTCCAATCTTCACCCGTGGCCATGTTAATGTGTACTGCACTCATTCTTCATTTGTGCTTCTAGAAAGAAAATAAAGGAGCATGTGCCTCTGTTGCCAACGTGTTTTCAAACCCAGAAAATTCCAAAACAAAAACAAAACTACTCTTCCACATATTTTTTTTGTCCGAGCCAACACAACCGCGTAAAAAACCACGCTTCCCAAAACGCATATTATGATTGTTTTATGCTTCCCAAATCCAAAAACCTAAGGTCAGAGTCAGCGTCAAAGTACCCCCACCATCCCCTCTCAATCACCGTATGAATCTTCTACATGCTGTTGAAATACTCAAAACCAAGAGCTTCGTCCAGCTGCTCCAATGCTTCATCGTGCACTGTAATCCTTGCTCCAGCTCCCTCTCGGTGGCTTCCACTTTTCACCGTTCATTCACCAAGTTGAATGTGGCTTCTCCCTGCCGTGACAGCATCAAGCAGCGCAAAAAAACCGTGAATGCACCAAGCTTAAATCAAAGCTAGCTTTCATAATAAAAATTAAATCATGAATCCAGCGCTTGCAAAAAAGGAAATGAAAAAAAATTCAAATGTGCTTTTCATTCATTGCTCTCAACGTTCCAGACCGAGAGAAGAGAAACTCCCAAAAAAAAAAAAGTGGCCGAAACAAAGTGTAAGTGGCGGCTGCTTTTCTAAGGGCCGTGTGTCCCTTTTTAGGGTAGGGTCCACACATACAAAAACCCTAGGTCCAAGTCATTAATTTCTAATTTTTGGGTCTAATCTAATTTACCAAAAAATGACCCAAAATATAAAAGTTGATACAAAAAATTCTAAACTACTGAATTACATTTTAATTAATTCAACAATGTCTGTCTGGAGAGTCTTCAATTTATTTGGCACTCTTCCTGATGTCCCAAAATGTATTTCCGAAATTTTCCTGCACTTCAAGAATGCACTTAATTAGCTCAGAAAACCCAAATTAGCACAATTACAAATTTTCGACCAAATTAAGCAAAATTCGGAAAACGAGGAAATAACAAACAATTAAACACAATTCCCTGGTTTATTTAAGTGCAATAAACTAAATATAATTCAATAAATAACGACTCATCATTCCCCAACAAACATACAAGGTTTAGTTCACCATATTCATGGTGAACCTACATGAACAATAATGAAAGAATGAAAGATAAAACCCTAGAAAGGTGAAGAGGTAGCCTGAGCATCCAAGATCCTCCTTCAAAGGGGTGGAAGAGAGAGTGTTTGCTTCGTTTCTGCCAAAGATACAAACCCTAGGACGTCCTAAAGCTTATATATTATTCTAAAATTACAGAAAATTTAGGCCCAAGCCCATAAGTGTGCCGCTCAGCGGTAAAGTGCCGTTCAACGGTAAGTGCGTGAGTCGTTTTCTCCCCTCAGCGGCCATTTTACCCCTCAACGGTGTCAACTTGAACTCCTGAGTGCCGCTCAGCGATAAACTGCCGCTGAGCGGCAGTTGCGGCTTCTCCTTTTGCACTTTTTGATGTCTTTTCTAATTCCATCTCTCTCCTTCTTCAGTTCTTTCACCAAATTCACCTTAAAACCTGCACAAAAACACTGAAATCAAGCATAAACCTGTCCAGCTCTCTTATTTCTGAAAATATGAACAAAAGCATGATTTCAAGCTAGTTTCTAAGTGTTAAAGGTTGCTTTTAGTATCAATTTTAATCATGAAAATAACAGTTTTTCAACTGTTATCACCTGCCCAGCATATTAATCACAATTGTAATCATGCTTCTGTTTTTAACAAAACTATGAGTAACCACTATCTATGCTTAAAAGCCTCACCAATCATTAACTCAACATGCTTGATAAAACAATAAATCAAACACACTTATCACAAACAACAGTTTATCACATCATACCAAACCATTGCATCACAATTCATTAAACTAAGTACATAACAACACAATTCAAATAAGCATAAAGATCCTGATCCAGCAACATCCATCAGTATATGCTTTCATCTGAATCTTCCAACATCCATCAGTAGATGTTATCAACTGAGTCCTCCTAGCATCCCTTAGTATGTTGTCCAGCATCCATCAGTAGATGCTGTCATTACTGCAAAGTAAAATCAAATCCAAAAGATATAGTCAGAAATTGGGGTGCCTCTCAATAAGCGTTTGTTTAACGTCACAAGCCTGACACCATTAAGATCAATCTGGATTTTTGATGTTGGCGTTCTTCTTTCTTTCATGACACCAACAAAATCTCAGCAAATTCCTAGTCACCAACTTGACTCTCTGTTACGCTGTCGTTGAAGCTATCAAATTAATACTACTTTTCAAGGCAACTTCAGTATTGCCAAGTAGTATCCTAGAAAGTAGATAGGGCTAAAGTAACCCTGAGTCATCTCCCTACGAACACGGAATTGCTTTCGAATATCTGACTCTTATGAATGCTATGTAATGCTTATGAATAAAAGTAATGGTTGAACAATGTTTAAAGAATAAATAAGAAACTTAAAAACAGTTATGATTAAATAGGCTAATTCCACTACTTTTCAAGGATAGATTCATCATCGGTTATTCACGAATAATTATTCAATTAATTATTGTTTAAGTTTCAAATTAATTAAAGTACATTCTTAATTAATTTGAGGGCGATTGTGCATTGATCCAAAGTAAATTCTCAATCAAATGCAAAACCTTTCTAGATTATTCACAATAAATTCAACCAAAGTACATTCTCAATCAAATTCTATTGTGTTTAATCATGTCTATTCTTAACTCTCCTAACCAAATTAAAAGTTAATCAATCTAAGTAAATTCTCAATTGATTATAGTTGAAATTATTACTAATCAATCAAAGTACATTCTCAATTGATAGTAAAAACCATTTAATCATATGAAAGTTCCTAAATTAAATCAAAGTAGATTCTCAATTAAACCTATAACCCTAGAACTCATATAGTCAATATGCATGTAGATTCAAACACATTATGATGCAAAAATCTTTACTTATAACAAGATAGAGAGATGCAAGACATAGAGAGAGAACAACTTAAATCAATAATCAAAATAAACAATTGCATTAACTGAACGTAACCTCAGAATCCATCATGGAATTACAGTAGAATAGCCCTAGATGCTTAGCTCTCCATGAATGGAGTTGAATACAAGATGAAATAAGAGAGAGAGAGAGAGAAGTGGTGAATGAATGAATGAAGTGCCCTTTTCTGCCTCCCCTGGGTCTCTTATATATGACTTGATTGGGCTTGGACTCTGAATATTCAGTTGACAGAATCTTTCATCTCATATCTTCCAAATAACTAAAAGATTTAGATAATTATAACATTATTTGGAAGATATTTTTTATTGATATTCTCAAATTAAATTAATTGAACAACTGAATTTTATCTTTTAGCTTTTCTAACTTTCCAAAATTGCATAAATGCCCTGAAATTTCTTCTATCTGTACTTTAGCCCCAACTGAATTCCCCAAAATTGCTCAAAGGCCCCTGTTTGACTAGCTTTGACCAGAGGAAGACGTACCCAATGAGGGTCTACCACGTGGCAGCCCTCTTTCTCACCCATTTAGGGTTGTTTGATATAGGGAGGAGAAGGATTTGTGCTCTGTGTCGTGAAGGGATTTTTGCTGGTGTGCGAGAATGATGGTGGTTGCACGGCGGCGACGCTGGTTGATGGAGAAGTCGCGATTGCGTTCTATTTCTGCGTTTTCTTGCAGGTTTGGTTTTGATGCAGGTTTTGATGCGGTGATGGAGGACGACACATGATTGAGGCGCTGTAATGGTCGTTCCTACGGCGACTTTTGGTGTGCGCGAGGTTGACCTCGGAGCAGCTCACATTTGGGTGTTCATGATGGAGGATAATAGCGGTTTCATGGTGGCGTGGTGTCCTGACTAGAGAGATCGCGTTTTGATGACAAATTTATGAACATCGAAAAACGACGCCAAAAACTTGTTTAACCCTCGGCAAGTGTGACCGAATCCTATCAAGTAATAAACTCGGTAAGACCAAGTATCGTTCTCCCAAAGGACTCACGACCTAGTTAATTATATGATTTCTTGATTATTTAAGACTTGAGAATAAATTGTTATAAGTTTCAAATGCAAAAGACAAAAGATAAACATGTATGCATGTGATGATCAATGGGAAAGAAGAAACAAAACACGTGAATTGAAATATGTGGATGAGTATGTTGTTGGGGCAATCAATTTCATCTTATCCACTCTCATATAATTTATGAATTCATCATTCTTTTCATCAATGTTAATGCCACTCTCTAAAGTACCTTAAACCCGATGTCTCGGCGAAGAAACCCTAATCATAATCACTAGTTTACAATGTCTTGTCTCCATAGCAATCAATCATGCATTATAGTGAACGGAAGCTTAACGACAACCAACCATCATATTCCTATGTCTAGGTTTATACTACTGTTGGGAGAGTTTCCCCAGATCTAGATTTTACCGTATGTGTCCATATCAACAAAACCAATAATCATGACATCGAGTGAGTTAAACAATGCATGCTTTGAGCAAAGAGGAAAAACCCTAACTAATGATGAAAGAAAGCATGTAACATAAATATGATGTTTAAACATAAAATTCCATATATGAGAGCTTCAAAAGATTACATTGATTCCCCAACAACAAGAAGAGTTTAGTTCACCATATTCATGATGAAACTAGATGAAATATGATGAAAGAGTGAAAGAGAGAACCCTAGAAAGTTGAGTAGGTAGCCTTACCATCCAAGATCTTCCTCCAATGGGTGGAAAGGTATGTGTTTGCTTCATACTCTGCCAAAGATACAAACCCTAGGACGTCCTAAAGCTTATGTTCTAAAAATTACAAAAAAGTAGGCCCAAGCCCAAAATAATGGCGCTCAACGGTAAAATACCGCTCAGCAGTAAGTGCGTGCGTTGAATTCGTCCCCTCAGTTGCACTTTCACCTTTCAGCGGTGCCAACGAGTGTTAAGTAGTGTCGCTCAACGGTAAAATGGCGCTGAGCGGTACTTACAACTTCTCTTCTTTTGCACTTTTTGAGTTCTTTTCTGATTCCATCTCTATCCTTCTTCACTTTTTTCATCAAATTCACTTTAAAACTTGCATAAAACACTGAAATCAAGCATAAACCTGTCCAACTCTCTTATTTCCAAAAATATAAGCAAAAACATGATTCCAAGCTAGTTTCTAAGTGTTAAAGGTTGCTTTTAGTATCAATTTTAAGCATGAAAATAACAGTTTTTTAACTGTTATCACCTGCACTTCAATTGTTTCCTGATCTAGATATTTCTTCTTCTTATTGAGGAATTGCTTCATGTGCTTCGCATAAGCAGGAATTTGCTGCCATGCTTCAGTCCAGGGGATAGTAATCTCCAATTGCTTGAAGATCTCCATGAAACGCCCAAATTGTTTCTCTTTCTCAGTCTTTGAAAAGTTGTTTGGATAAGGAAGGGGCTTCTCAATTATTTTCTCTTTTTTTCTCTCATCCTCTTCTGCTTTCTTTTTCCTCTAATCTTTCTCAACCTCTTTTCTTTCAGCCACTTCTTTTCTCTCTTTATTCATCTCTTCTTTTTCACTCAACTCAACTTTTTATTTTCTCTCAACTTTTCTCTCATCTAACATCGTGCCACTTCTAGTCATAATGGCATTGCACTCGTCCTTAGGGTTAACTTCAGTATTAGCCTCAAAACTCCTGTTAGGCATCTCCTCTAACTTCTTAGCTAATTGACCAACCTGTATCTCCAAATTTATAATGGCAACTTTAGTGCTTTTGTCATTGGAGATTGACACTTGCATGAACTGTTGGAGTGTCTCTTCTAACTTTGCAGTTCTTTCAGATAAGGAGGGTTGTGATTGTCATTGCTGTTGTGATAGTCTATTAAATTGCCCAGCTTGCCCTTGACCCATGCTTTGGTGAGGTTTCCACCCTTAGTTGTAATTACCTAGACGAAATTGATTGCCTTGACCGATAAAATTGACTTCCTCTTGGGTAACTTCTGGCATAACACATTGACCATTAATATGATCATCACCACACAACTCACAAGGTTGTTGTTGAACTTGAGAAACGTTCTGCAAATCCCTTAGCAATTGAGAGATTTTATTCATTAGAGTCTCCAGTTGATGATTCATTGATAACAGTTGAGAAACTGTTATTTTTACACTTAAAATTTATATCAAAAGCAACCTTTAAGACTTAGAAACTAGCTTGAAATAATGCTTTTGCTTATGTTTTTGGAAATAAGAGAGTTGGACAGGTTTTATGCTTGATTTCCTTGTTTTTGCAGGTTTTGAGATGAATTTGATGAAAGAAGTGAAATGGGACAGAGATGGAATCAGAAAAGGACACAAAAAGTGCAAAAGAAGAGAAGCCGCAAGTACCGCTCAACGCCAATTATCGGTGAGCGGCACTTTCAAGGACCCGTTGGCTCCGTTGAGGGGTAAAAATACAGCTGAGGGGCAGAATAGAAGACGCACTATTGCTGTTGAGCACCACTTTTATGGGCTTGGGCCTACTTTTTTGTAATTTTTAGAATACTATATAAGGTTTTAGTTAACCTAAGTCAATCATCTTTGGCTGGGACGAAGCAGAAACACACTCTTTCACCCATTGGAGGAGGATTTTGGATGCTACATCTCCTTTCTCACCCTTCTAGGGTTTATTCTTTTACTCTTCCATTGTATTTCATCTAGTTTCACCATGAATATGGTGAACTAAATTTATTTTGTTGTTGGGGAATCAATCATGTATTGAATTTGTTCTTCAAGATCTTTTATAAGATACATGCTTTCTTTCATTAATTGTTAGGGATTTTCCTCTTTGCTCAAAGCATGCATTGTTTAACTCATTCGATGTCATGATTATTGGTTTTGTCGATATGGACACATACGGGGAAATCTAGATCTGGGGAATCTCTCCCAACAGTAGTATAAACCTAGACATAGGAGTATGATGGTTGGTTGCCTTAAGCTTCTGTTCACTATAATGCATGATTAGTTGATAGGGCGACAAGACATTGTAAACTAGTGATTATAATTAGGCTTTCTTCGCCGAGACATCGGGTTGAAGGTAATTTAGATAGTGGCATTAACATTAATGAAAAGAAAGAAGAATTCAAGAATACATGAGAGTGGATAAGGATGAAATTGATAAACCCCAACAACATAATCATCCATATATTTCAATTCACGTGTTTTGTTTCTTGTTACCATTGATTAATTCATGCATACATATTTACTTTTGAGTATTTGCATTTAAATCTTAATCAATCGGTTTTACAAGTCTTAGCTAATCAACAAACCATACAATTGTCTAGGTCGTGAGTCCTTTGGGAGAACGATACTTGGTCTTACCAGGTTTATTACTTGATACAATTCGGTTACACTTGTCGAGGGATTAACATGTTTTTGGAGCCGTTGCCGGGGACTCGTGGTTTAACTAGTCTATTTGTGTGATTTTTGATTAACTTTGACTTGATTTGTATATTTTTGATTTATCTTTTTATTTTTTTCTGTATCTTTAAGTTTATCCTTTTGGTTTTTTGTTTTTATCTTTTAGTATTTCTAATTTTATTTGTTTTATCTTTCGATCTTCTATTTGTTTTATCTTTCTAATTTTCTTCTCTATCTTTTTGTGCTAACAATTTTTTCTAGGGTTTTGTTTTCTTGTGTATGCAGGAAGCAATTCGCACTAGAAGCAATAAAACTTCAGAACCTCTTCTTGAAGGCTTGGACGAGAGTAGACGGAGGAGAAGAATCCGTACATCTAGAGAACTATTCCCTCCTCTAGAAACACTCTTACAACCTTCACCACAAAGGTTTAACCAAAGCACTGAAAATATGGCAGAGGAGAATAATGGTTGACGAACTCTTGCAGATTACACCACTGTGGTTGGACCTCAACATTTTAACAGTATAGCAAGGCCGAGGGTCAATGCTGCAAACATGGAGGTGAAACCAGCATTGACACAACTGGTAAAGAGTAATCATTTCAATGGGCCATGAAAGTCCATATGAGCATCTCACTACTTTTAATGAAATTTGTAACACCGTGAAGATAAATGGGGTGCCGGATGAAGCAATCAAGCTTAGCTTGTTTCCTTTCTCATTGGAGGCAATGCTAAGTTATGGTTAAATTCTTTTCTAGAAGGAAGCTTTACAGAGTGGTAAGCTGTGGTTGAAAAGTTTTCAAACAAATACTTCCCACAATCTAAAGTCAATAAAGGGAAGTAAGAGATATCTTCTTTTAGACAAGGCATGGAAGAGACATTAGGTCAAGCATGGGATCGTTATAAAAGTTTGTTGTGAAAAACTCCCACACATGGCTTTGATGAAGCAGTATTAGTCGTACTTTTCCTTCGAGGTCTTGGTTCACAAACCAAGTTGATGCTAGATGCCCTAAAGTATAAAAATACCCTAATGGGCCCTACTCCCGCTGAGCCTAAATGAGCCAAACTATTAAACCCAAGTCTGTAGTGTTACCGCTCAGTGGTAATTGCCGCTACCGTTGAGCGGCACTTGCATTAATTACTCTCCTTCTTCCTAGTTCTCCCTAGGTGTGCCATAATCATGCCTCTCACTCACTCCCTGCATTTAAGTTCTCCCATCACTTAAACATTCAATCCCTATCTTGCAACTAAAACAGAATAAAAAATAATAAACAAAAAAATAAAGTCAATCAACTGGGTTGCCTCCCAGGTAGCGCTTGTTTAACGTCACGAGCTTGACCCAAAATCCACCAACACCCATCAGTAGGTGCAACAAACCTAGCATCCTTTAGTAGATACTTAACCACCTAGCATCCATCAGTATATGCTATAACCAAAAGTCTCAACATACGAAATTGTCCAAAGTTTATAAAATTACTTCACCCAAAAATAAAAATTAAAGAAATTAATGTTCTCAAATCACTGGGATGCCTCCCAACAAGCGCTCTTTTAACGTCACTAGCTTGACCCAGTAAAGCTCAAGTTCCATCTTCAATGTTGGTTTTCATCTTGTTGTCATCACACCAACTCATCAGCTACCTCTGTTCCACCTTTTTGACTCTCCTTGAATATGGAGATTTAATCTCTATAACTCCATTCTCTTTATAGTCTTTCACAACCCACACTTTGTTCTTGAATCTTACAGATTTACCAAGTTTGAGTTGTGCTTGCATCAAGTCATCATGAACCGTCCTGCCTTTGCCATCTTTATCTTCTTCCCTAACCTATGACAAGAAACAATTTTTACCTTTGAAGCCCGGCTTTGCATCTTTAGAGCTAGTCATGGGTACATCTTTATATGTAGCTTTATGACTAGCCTCTTCCTTTTGCATCTACTTCTCCTCTGTGAAGACATTAAAGACCTCCCTTTCTTCTTGTTCTTGAAGCACTATCATCCCTTCATCTACATTAATGATGACCTTGGCTGTTTTCATAAACGGTCTTCCAAGAATAATTGGAATCCTTTCATCCTCCATCTCCATCACCATAAAGTCCACCAAGAATTTTAGTTTGCCTACACAAACTAAAACATCTTCCGCTACACCATAAGGTTTCTTTGAAGATCCATCTGCCATTAGGAAAGTCACCTTTGTTGGCTTCACTTCAAGATCACCAATTCGCTCAAGTAGAGATAAAGACATCAAATTAACACTTGACCCTAAATCAAGTAGGCCTTTCCTTATCTTCTCCTTCCTTATGACGCAAGGAATAGTGAAACTTCCTGGATCTTTCACTTTTTAAGGAAGTGGCTTCTTCTTAACAACTTTGCACTCATTAATCTCCTCATATATATATATTATATATATATATATATATATATATATATATATATATATATATATATATATATATCTTTTCTTTGTGTAGACTTGCTTCATATGCTTCGCATAAGCTGGAATGTGTTGCAATGCTTCATTCAAAGGTAGATCAACCTCCAATTGCTTGAAGATATCTTTAAAATGCCCATATTGTCTCTCTGATGGATGCTTGCTATGGGTGAGACGCATTGAACCAGAAAGCCAAACAGCAAGCATTCCAGTGAGCAATGAAGGCAGCGGAATTCTGAAATAGATGTAGAGAATAGTATGGTTTCAGTGAAGAATGGAGTGGGTTAGAACCTCTCAGCTCAGAGGGCCTTCTACTTTGGAAGGAAGCTAGAGGTAAGGAGAAAGAAAGTGAAGAATTGGGTTGACTCAAGAGCAAAGATAAGCTGGAATTTCATTTCTACAGCAATTAGACTAAGCTCAAAAGTGTCTACAAAAGGAAGAGGTCTCCTATTTATAGGAAGATAAGAGCCTCAAATCTGAAATGAAATTCAATCCAAAAGCAAATGAAAAAGGCGCCAATTTGCTTCAGCTCCAAACATGCCTCATTCCAACTCAGCAGCACAGGTGAAACAACACCAATTCTGAATTCTTATTCCAACTCAACAGCACACGTGAAAGCTGGGCTAGCTAGGTTATGAGCTTTTTTGATAGCTTTGCAACAAGCTTCTCCCTCCAAGTCTCTATTTTCATGTGCTCAAATGCTATGCTGGCAGCTGCTCCCTCCAATTTTATTACTCCTAAAAGCAAAGAAAAAATGTGCTTTTAATTATGGGAAGAAGGATTAATGTAAATTACCTTCCATAGAAGCAAAATGGTAAGTGATCCTTCTTCCTCTTGAATCCTCTTTGCCATGGCTCTAGTAAGAGGTCCAATGTGTGTCTTAGATGGTCTTCCATCAGACCCTCCCTCTTGAAAAGGATCTGTCCTCAGATCTGATTCAACCTGTTGATCATTCCCTGTGAAAGGAATTAAGTCGCAGATGTTAAAAGTATGACTGACACCATAACTTTCAGGGAGATCTAAGATGTATGCATTATCATTTATCCTTTTGACCACCTTGAATGGACCATCTCCTCTTGGACTAAGTTTGGACTTCCTTTGAGAGGGAAATCTTTCCTTTGTCAAATGAAGCCAAACTAGGTCTCCTTTTTCAAAAACTATTTTCTTTCTCCCTTTGTTGTTGTATTCTGCATATTTTTGAGTTTGTTTTTCAATTTGGAATTTGACTTTCTCATGTAACTTCTTGATGAACTTCGCTTTAGAAGCACCTTCTTTATGAAGAAAAGAAGATGATTCTGGAAGAGGTAGTAAATCAAGAGGTGTGATAGGGTTAAAACCATAAACAACCTCAAAAGGAGAAAGATTAGTAGTCTTGTGGACTACTCTATTATAAGCAAATTCAATATGAGGTAGATGTTCATCCCAAGATTTGTTATTACCTCTTAATATTTGATAACAGTTGAAAAACTGTTATTTTCATGCTTAAAATTGATACTAAAAGCAACCTTTATACTTAGAAACTAGCTTGAAATCATGCTTTTCTTCATATTTTCAGAAATAAGAGAGCTGGACAGGTTTATGCTTGATTTCAGTGTTTTTGTGCAGATATTAAGGTGAATTTGGTGAAAGAAGTGAAGAAGGAGAGATATGGAATCAGAAAAGACATCAAAAAGTGCAAAAGGAGAAGCCGAAGTCACTGCTCAGCGGCAGTTTACCGCTGAGCGGCACTCAGGAGCTCACGGGAGGTCCGCTGAGGGGCAAAATGGTCGCTGAGGGGAAGAAACGTGACACGTACTTACTGCTGAGCGGTATTTTACCGCTGAGCGGCACTTTAATGGGCTTGGACCTAATTTTCTGTAATTTACGAATAATATATAAGCTTTAGGGTTTCCTAGGGTTTGTATCTTTGACTGGAACGAAGCAAACACTCTCTCTTCCACCCCTTTGAAGGAGTGATGGACGAACGCCCGAGGAGAGGACGAAGGTGCGTGTCGCGATGTCCTTCGAAGCTTCCTCCAGAGATGTACGCAGCGAAAAATGATGACGAAGCTCTAAATCGAGAGACAGACTCAAGAAAAACCTAAGATCTAAGGTTTAATCGGTAGATAACCTTAGAGACACGAAGAAAACCCTAGAAAAGGGGGAAAGCTCAAAATGAACTGATGAATCGGGTCAAACTCAAGATTAAACGATAGGAAAGCTAGATTACTGATGGACAAATTTATGAACACCAAATTATGATGTCACAAACTTGTTTTCAATCGGCAAGTATGACCGAATCGTTCAAGTAATAAACTTGGTTAGACCAAGTATCGTTCTTCCCAAAGGACTCACGGCCTAGTTTAGTTATGTGGTTTCTTGATTAACTAAGACTTACAAACGAAATATTTGGAGTTTAATATGCAAGACAGAAAATAAACATGTATGCATGAAGTTTTGATCAATGGCAAAAAGCAAAAGATAAACACTTTCAATGAAATTTATGTATGAATATGTTGTTGGGGGTCAATTTCATCTTATCCACTCTCATATATTTTTAGGAATTCAACAGTCAAATCATCATTGTTAATGCCACTCTCTAATGTACCTTTCCAGAAGGCTTCTCCCTAATCACGAGTTCATACAATTCCTAGCATTCCTAATGATCAGTTCATAAGTGCAGGAGCTTAACGACAACCAATATCATATTGGAAGAAATTCCCCGGATCTAGACTTCCTCGTACGTGCCCGTATCGACAAAACCAATAATCATGCATCGAATGAGTTAAACAATGCAAGCATTAAGCAAAGAGGAAAAACCCTAACTAATGATGAAAGAAAGCATAAGTCTTAATTAAAAGATGTAAAAACAGATTCCATATATGAGAGTTTCACAAGATTACATTGATTCCCCAACAAACATACAGAGTTTAGTTCACCATATTCATGGTGAACCTAGATGAATTACAATGAAAGAATGAAAGAATAAACCCTAAAAAGGTGAAGAGGAAGCCTCAGCATCCAAGATCCTCCTTCAAAGGGGTGGAAGAGAGAGTGTTTGCCTCGTTTCTGCCAAAGATGCCTAACCCTAGGAAACCCTAAAGCTTATATATCATTCGTAAATTACAAAAAGTCAAGTCCAAGCCCATTAAAGTGCCGCTCAACGGTAAAATACCGCTCAGCGGTGAGTGCGTGACTTGTTTTCTCCCCTCAGCGGCCATTTTGCCCCTCAGCGGCCCTCACGTGACTTCCAGAGTGCCGCTCAGCGGTAAACTGCCGCTGAGAGGTGACTTCGGCTTCTCCTTTTTGCACTTTTTGTTGTCTTTTCTGATTTCAACTCTCTCCTTCTTCACTTCTTTCACCAAATTCACCTTAAAACCTGCACAAAAACACTGAAATCAAGCATAAACCTGTCCAGCTCTCTTATTTCTGAAAATATCAATAAAAGGCATGATTTCAAGCTAGTTTTTAAGTGTAAAGGTTGCTTTTAGTATGAATTTTAAGCATGAAAATAACAGTTTTTCAACTGTTATCACAACCCCAAACTTAGAACTTTGCTTGTCCTCAAGCAAACAAGATGTAACTCCATCTTCAACCAATTCATATGATAGTTCACCTCATTCAAAAAAATCTTCTTTCAAGATAAGTAAAAACTTCAATTAAACTTATAACCAATATTTCAATCAAGATGTGCACATGCTTTAGTGTTCACAAAGTCATTTAAATTCCAACAAATGGTATTCTTCATGAATGATCAATCAATTAAGCATGGATGTTCATGTGTTAATGGAATATCTCCTCACTAGGTAAAGTGTTTCACTCACACACAAGTGTATAAGAGGTAATCACTCATTCACTCTACTATTACAATGTCACATGAATTAACTTTGCCTTTCATTTTACCACAATCAAAAACATTCACAAGCATGCATCATCACAAGGACTTTTCAATGGCTTATAATGTGGCTGGGCTAACAAGAATATTGGTTTTTCTGGATCACAAAATCCTTGAGCTAATAGAATCATAACAACACAATCATCTTATTCATACCCAACTCTCTTTTTGCCGTTGCATTGAGCTTTGCTTCTTTTTCTTTTCTTTTCTTTTTCTTTGCATATTCTTACTTTTTAACTCTTAGCTCAATGCTTTTCATGTTTTCCCAATAACCCCAAACTTGAGCATTTAATAATACCACCCAAGATCTTTTATTTAACTCAAGGTAAAGATTTTCAACTAAGGGTTTTCAGTGTATATTCAAGGCTAAGGGTTCAAAGGATAGAACACACAGTGTTCTCTTTTAGTGGGCTAATTTTATGAATTTGGCCAATAAAAAGGTTTTCAACAAATGGCCTTGATCATGTGATGCAAAACAAGCAATTGATTCAATCATAGAAAACCTGGGCAAAACCATTCATGCTTTCAAAGTAATAGCATTCAACAATAACAACTCTGGAGCTCAAAATCTCACATATAAGCTCATTCGCATTTGACATACACATCCTGCTTAATTTCAAAATCACAATCATGATATCATGCATTTGTTCACAAAGCTTGTGAATCACCTGTATAAGCATTTTAATGTGCACATCATCTCAACATCAATCAATCATAAGCATCATTCCGCATTACTTATCACACAATCACAATTAATAGCAAACCATCACAAGAAACCAGGTTTCAAATAGAGTACATCAAACCCTAATCTAAAAACAAAAACAAATAAGTTCAGAAAACTTAAACCACAAAAGCATAATCATATGATAGCATTTATCAGTAAATGCTATCTCAGCTCCTCATCAGTCTGAGCTGTCCTCTGTATCTTCCTCTTCCTCTTCATCTTCATTATCTTCAAATGCATCATCATCATCAGCTTCATCTTCTTCCATCTCTCTAGCTGAAGCTTCAGCTGCTCCAGCTCCTCCTCCATGCACTGGCTCCTCTGGCCAAGCTACCACATTATGGAATTCATCCATAGTCCACCTGTGGGCTGGAGGTGTATCATACATCCCCACAATCATCTCAGCAGTGGCCACCTGCCCTCTGTGAATGGACTGCAACTGAGCACCTATAAGAGACATGTACATGTCCCTCATCTGGAATGGTTCTGCTTCATGTGTATCAGCAGATGTCTTGCTCTGTGCTGGCCCTCCTCTCTACGAGCCCGGCGTGGTGGAACTGGCTGAGCTGCATCATCACCTCCACAATACTGTCTATAATAGGCCTCATCAATAGCTTTTCTTGGCCTCTGAAATGGTGGAGCAGAAGTGTCCACCCCAGCTATCTTGCAAAGGTGCGTGATCAAACAAGGATGTCCCAGTGGTGCTTTGTTGTTTGAAGTATTGGCGCACACACTAATCTCATCAGCTATCACCTGCCCAATATTAACATTCAAGTTTCTGATAGCACAGTAGATGAAGAATGCCCTGCTGAGAGTAATATCTGACACATGTGAACATGGCTGAATGTTGGCATGAGAAAACGCCATCCAATACTTTGCAAGAGGAGTCAAATCTGTCCTCCTAATGTTAACCACTGAGCCAGATCGATTCCTTTGGAAGTGTCCTCCAGGTATACACAGTACTCTCTCCACATCCTCATAATCAGCACCTTCCTCCATGGAAAGAGCAAACTGGAACTGCTCACCAGCCCATACAGTGTCCAGAAAGTTATTAATTGAATCAGGATCATACCTGATAGCATGGCCTCTGACATAGCCCAAATAATTCTCAGCTGGATAATCACCAATCTTCTTTGCATTGGTGTAAAATTCCTTAACCACAGCTATGTTGGCAGGTGCAGGATAAGTGGCTAGCTTTCTCCAGTCATTCCCTAAAACTTGCTCTCCAAATTGAGGAGCAAGGTTAGGTATCATTCCAACCTTTCTCTCCATTAGAAGTCTCCTGTCCTGAACCACTTTAAAGTGCTTCTCATGTTTCCTAGAGAGGAACCTACTAGAGTGGGGTTACTCTGGTTCCTTTTCCTTTCTCTTGGTTGCCATGGTTTTCAATCTTTTTCCTGAAGATGATGCCATTCCTACATTCAAAACACAAATACAAAACCACAGAACATGATGTTAATCATTAGTAAAACACAGAACACAACTCCTTTCGAAGCTAAACCACCGCTGAGGGCCAGAATTCCCCCTCAGCGCTACTAGTACCACATTCCATATCACAAAAAAAAACAGAAAAATCAAATCTGGCAGAGTGCCGCTCAGCAGCAGTTTACCCCTCAGCGGTAACTCTGCAGATTTTTGAAAAACTTGTTTTAAAGCTTTCCTAACTCCACCCAAATGCAATTTTCAGTTTTCCAATTCATAATCATGCAGTTTAATCGGTTCAAACATCAAATATATCATCAAATCATGCAAAGAAATCACAACCCCTAAATCTTCATGCTTTGACAATCATATTCAAAATCAAAAACCCTAGAATGAACAAAATGCATTTTACTTACTTGGGTGGAGATACTAGATGCAATGAGAATGCTTCCAAGCTAGAATGCTCTCTTCCAACCCCAAACTTTGATGGCACACTAGTGAAAAAGTGAGTGGAAGAGAAATTTTCTTAAGAGGGAAGAGTGAAAAGATGTGGAAAACCTTGGAGAAGGTATGTGGGAGTGTTTGTGCAGAGAAAAATCTGAAAGTGTGAAAGAATACGCAGCTTAGGGTTTAAAAATACCCTAATGGGCTCGGGTCCCGCTAAGGGGAACTAAAACCCACTCTGCGAGAGTACCGCTCAGCGGCACTTTCGTGATGTGTTCTTCTCCTTCTTTTCTTAACCTACGTGCCTCCTAGACATGCCCCTCACTGGCTCCCTGCAATTCAATGTTCAAAATGCTTATGCAAACCCTAACTAAAACAAATCAACAAAAATATTCAATCAACTAGGTTGCCTCCCAGGTAGCGCTTGTTTAACGTCACGAGCCTGACCCAAAATCCACCAACACCCTTCAGTAGGTGCAAAATTTTCTTACCAACACCCATCAGTAGGTGTTACAGCCATTGTATCCTTCAGTAGATACTTAACCACCTAGCATCCTTCAGTAGATGCTATTTCCAACAAAATAATTACAAAAATAATGTTCACAAATTAAAAATTACAAAAACCAAATCAAAAGTCTTTAAATCCACTGGGTTGCCTCCTAGCAAGCGCTCTTTTAACGTCATTAGCTTGACCCAATAAAGCTTAAGTTCCTTCTTCTTTTTCTTCTTTCTTCTGAACTTCTTCAGAAATTTGATCAAACCAGGAACCTGTTGCAGTGTCTCAATCATAGGAACTTTAATCTCCAATTTCTTGAAGATTTCCATAAAGCACTTAAATTTCTTTTCCTTCCTATGATTCTTCTTTAGATGAGGATGTGATTTTTCATATGATTTCTTCTTCTTTCCTCTCATCTTCTTTTTCTTCCTTTTTCTCTCCCTAAATTTTCTCTTTTTCTTTTCTTTTATTTTTTCTTCCCTTTTCTTTTTCTCCTCAACTTCTTTATTTTCACACAAATTTTCTTTCTCTCTTCTCTCTCAACCACTTCTTTTTCTTTTTCTTCATCTTTATCTTTCTCACTCAACTCTTCTTTCTCTTTTCTCTCTACCCTTTCCTCATCTCCCTTTAATTTTTCCTCATCAAGAATCTTGTCACTTTCAGTGATAATGACTTGCCCTTCCTCCTTAAGGTTAACTTCAGTATTAACATCATCATTCAATCTCTGATTGATGTAACGAAGTTGGATCTCCATTCTTTTACATGATTCTTCAATGCTTTTCTGAGTAGAGTCGGAATTTTTCAAAAATCGTTGAAGGGTGTCCTCCAACCTCTCCAAACTTCCTGATAGAAAGGATTGTTGCTGCCATTGTTGTTGTGGTTGGTTCTCAAATTGTCCAGCAGCTTGCCAAAATTGGCTTTGATCCATGCTTGAGTGAGGTTCCCACCAGTGGTTGAGATTACTTTGGTGGAATTGAGTGCCCATATAGTTAAATTCTTGACCAAATTGCATTCTGCAGACATTAGGCACAAAACCCTAAAAACAATTGTTAGCACAAAAAGATAGAGAAAAAAAAATCAAAGGATATAATTGAAAAGATAAGAAGATAGGAAATAAAAACAGAAAAATAAAAACAGAAAAATAAAATAAAATAAAATAAAATACAAACAGAAAATAAAATAAACTAAAATAAAATCTAATCTAATCAAAATAAAATAAAATAAAATCAAATAAAAACAGAAAAATAAAAGAACAGAAAATAAAAACAGAAAACAGAAAAATAGAAAACAGAAAAATAAAATAAAATCAAATAAAATACAAACTGAAAAATATAAACAGAAAAATAAAATAAAAAAAAAAATTCGAAATTTAAATTAAAAATAAAAAAAATAAGTCAAAGATAATCAATAATCACACAAATTAACCAGTTAAACCACGAATCCCCGGCAACGGCGCCAAAAACTTGATGGACAAATTTATGAACACCAAATTATGATGTCACAAACTTGTTTTCAATCGGCAAGTATGACCGAATCGTTCAAGTAATAAACTTGGTTAGACCAAGTATCGTTCTTCCCAAAGGACTCATGGCCTAGTTTAGTTATGTGGTTTCTTGATTAACTAAGACTTACAAACGAAATATTTGGAGTTTAATATGCAAGACAGAAAATAAACATGTATGCATGAAGTTTTGATCAATGGCAAAAAGCAAAAGATAAACACTTTCAATGAAATTTATGTATGAATATGTTGTTGGGGGTCAATTTCATCTTATCCACTCTCATATATTTTTAGGAATTCAACAGTCAAATCATCATTGTTAATGCCACTCTCTAATGTACCTTTCCAGAAGGCTTCTCCCTAATCACGAGTTCATACAATTCCTAGCATTCCTAATGATCAGTTCATAAGTGCAGGAGCTTAACGACAACCAATATCATATTGGGAGAAATTCCCCGGATCTAGACTTCCCCGTACGTGCCCGTATCGACAAAACCAATAATCATGCATCGAATGAGTTAAATAATGCAAGCATTAAGCAAAGAGGAAAAACCCTAACTAATGATGAAAGAAAGCATAAGTCTTAATTAAAAGATGTAAAAACAGATTCCATATATGAGAGTTTCACAAGATTACATTGATTTCCCAACAAACATACAGAGTTTAGTTCACCATATTCATGGTGAACCTAGATGAATTACAATGAAAGAATGAAAGAATAAACCCTAAAAAGGTGAAGAGGAAGCCTCAGCATCCAAGATCCTCCTTCAAAGGGGTGGAAGAGAGAGTGTTTGCCTCGTTTCTGCCAAAGATGCCTAACCCTAGGAAACCCTAAAGCTTATATATCATTCGTAAATTACAAAAAGTCAAGTCCAAGCCCATTAAAGTGCCGCTCAGTGGTAAAATACCGCTCAGCGGTGAGTGCGTGACTTGTTTTCTCCCCTCAGCGGCCATTTTGCCCCTCAGCGGACCTCACGTGACTTCCAGTGTGCCGCTCAGCGGTAAACTGCCGCTGAGCGGTGACTTCGGCTTCTCCTTTTTGCACTTTTTGTTTTCTTTTCTGATTTCAACTCTCTCCTTCTTCACTTCTTTCACCAAATTCACCTTAAAACTTGCACAAAAACACTGAAATCAAGCATAAACCTGTCCAGCTCTCTTATTTATGAAAATATCAATAAAAGGCATGATTTCAAGCTAGTTTTTAAGTGTAAAGGTTGCTTTTAGTATGAATTTTAAGCATGAAAATAACAGTTTTTCAACTGTTATCAATTACTCAGAGGAAAGTGGATTAAACGGTAGAAAAGGGAAAACAATCGGTGGAAAGTCTGGATCGAAGGTGAAAGAAGATGGAGACCTAGCGGATGATGTGTTCAGGAGATGCGGGAATAGAAAATGCAAATCTGAGAAAATAATGTGAGTGACGAAATGATGGCTTACAGTGATGAAAACAGAAGGCTCGCGAGGATGAGCTCTCGAGAGAGATGGCAGCGAGACGTGGTTATGAGACAAAGGAGGACGCGTGGCTGCTGAAGATGTAGGCTGCTTGGAGCGACGTGAGGTTGCAGCAAAGAATGGTAGCGAGGAGGTGAGAGAAAACACCGTGAAAATGGAAAATGGAAGGCAGAGAGTGTGCTTGGAAGGTGGCTAGAGGGAGTCTTTGGACTCTCTAGCCTATGACTTTCAAGAGAGAATAGTTTCTGATTCAGAAAACTCAATTCTCATTAATCTCAAAAGTGCTAATACAAGAGAGGAGTTGGGTATTTATAGTAACCCATACTCCTTAAGAGCTAAGCTAGGAAAAGTGAAAATACAAAAGGAAAACTAAGTCAAGTAGGATTCCATCATGCCCTCCCTCTTAAGAAAAGATTTGTCCTCAAATCTGGCAATCGCCTTATGAAGAAACTCCACACAATCTTTGGGAGCATGGCCATCTTGGAGTGGCCTTATTCTTTTATATTAACTTTTTCTTCCTCCTGGATCAAACACAAATCTGCAATAAACATCAAATATATTTTCAATTAATACCAATCCAAGAAAGAATTTTTTTATAAAAACAAGGAAATAAGGACTTCTAATATTTTGTGTTATCACATTTGGAAATTCTAGAAGTCCAAATTCACTTTCATCTTGAGTTATTTCTTTCCTAAAAGATTTGAATAATTCAAGATTTAAATTGTCATATTTTGAAAAAGTTTGCATAGAATATAAGATGACAATTTGTTTGAAAGAGAAGTTAAAATTTGAAAAATAATCAATTATTGGAGAAGAAGTAAAGATTTGGAAACCTTCCCTTTTAAGTTCTATGGTCTTTGGAAGAATAGGATTTGCCATAAGGAACAATTTCTCCTTTTCCTTCTTCTCTCTTTCTTGCCTTTCTCTCTTTTCTTCTTCTCTTCTTAATTCCTCTCTTCTTCTCTCTTCTCTTTTCTCTATTTCTTCTCTCTCTTTCTTCTCTTCTTTCTTTTCTTCCTTTTCTTTTCTCTCAATCTCTCTTTCTCTTTTCTTATCCTTGATCTCTTTAAGTCTTGCCCTAAATTCTAATTCTCTACGAAGAAACCCATGATCATTTAAACTCTCAAGAAATGATTTTCCATCTTCAATGCAATCCCTAATTAGTTCTAGGTTTCTTTTAATACTTGAAGGCACAAACTTTCTTCTCATGCAAGCTTTTAAATCATGCCAATCACGTATGGAGTACTTTCTACCTTTCCTAACATGATATTGTCTTTCATTCCACCACTCTCTTGCATGCACTTCTAACTTAGAGAGATATATACTAAGAACATAATATTCACTCTCTTCATAAAGCCAAGGATTTATTTTATCAATTTCTTTTTCCCAAGCTAGGTATGTTAATGCACCTATGTCTTTACCAAATGATGGAAGATTCCTAGCTTGTTTAAACATTTCATCAACTTTATCTAACCTAGAAGACCTATATGAACCATAAGAAGACATCTTTGTTTTTAAAAGTTTTCTTAATCTAAAGGGTTCAAAACTTTCACTTAGACAAGTCCCAGGTAAGAGAGGTGAGCTAAAGAGCTGCTTAAGTACCAAGTCTTGCCTTGCCAGAAGTGTCTTAGGCTACTAACTAATTACCCCTTAAACTAAAATCACCTTTAGAAACAAAGTACAAAACTCAAACAATTAAGCACAAATAAAAGACTAGACTCTCGGACTCTAATGTGAAAAGGCTTAGAGTTTAATCCCTTTTAGCCTAATCACCCCTAAACGTGAACACAAAATCAAAGAAACAAAACACTAAGGAAACCAGCAGACTCTAATGACCCTACGAGATACACAAATCAAATCAATATTAAAGTATACTCCTATGGTGAAGCTTGTAGCTTTGGCTAACAAGACACATTCACCTGTCTAGCTATGCTAAAAATAAAAGCAAATAAAGTTGCCAAGAGTTTGAAAGAGCACCAAGGACTCTTCCAAAGAACTTGGACTTTATAAAAGGCCTTTTTACAAAACAATCTAAAGCTATCAGTAGGCTAACACAAGCCTATTACAAACAAATTGAAGAAAATAATTACAAAAAGAAAAACTATACTAGGCTGCTATGGTCCTGGTCCTGGTCCACTTCATTCAGCTTTGTTGCTCAACTTTGTTGCTTCTGGAATCAATTGTCGTGAATTTTCCAGGCCAGTTCAATCCTACAAAAGTAAATGCACAGAGCTGCAATCAAAATTTCCTTAGCTAGAACAAATTGCACAATTAAAACACATAACAGTAAGAACTTCCCTTTTATTCTTTGGCCTTCACAAACTTTCTAGTGAGATTCTGCAGCTGCTCACTTAAACTCTTGGACAATTTGAATTCCAATGAAAACCACTCTGCACAAATAATTCACACCAATTCAGCAGATCATGTAATTCAACAATGAACAATTTAAATCCAAAAGAGTTTAAACAGTCAGAAGCAATTAAACTAGATAACTCCCTTTAGTTCAAAGCTTCCAAATTAAATGCTTAGGTTGCTGTTTTCTCAGTAATTTCCTGCTTAAGCTAAACTCTCAAACAAATCAGTTCTGCACACACCAAAATCAAACCAGATTCTATTAGACACATGCAAATGGTCATTATACCAGATTCAAAGAAATGTAAAATCTAAGCTGAAACCAAATTGATTAAACAATCATTCCAAATTAATCAAAACCTGATCAAACCAATGGACAAAGAGTGATATGATGTAATGCGGAAAATTCAGCTAACATTAAACAATGAATTTAAACAGAATAGAAATCTGCACAAATAAATCTCAGCTATTTAAGCTCTCAAATCATTTCATTGAAATTCTGATATGCACTCATAGGCCAATGTACTCAATTTTCATCAGATTCAAATATATGAAGTTCAAACCTTAATCCAACTGATTAGACAACCTCCACAAGATAATCAAATCAATGGAGAAAGATTAACATGATGCAATGCAGAAATTGGCAGTTAAAACAATGTTGATGCACTTCCAGAAATGCTCATAAAACAATCAGCACATTAATTGAAAATCCTATGCATCTACCAAGTTCCCATAGGTCTTATCAAATCAGAATCAACATTCAACTTGCCCAATTAAACCATGAAATCACACTTCATTTTCAAAACAGTAAATACATCATGAATTCAGCAAGCAATGTTTTAACTAAAATGAATGCAATGACAGTTTAAAGATTCACAAGCACAAATACAGTTCCAGGAAATCAATAATCAATCAAAAAAACAGTGATTGCAGTTCCAGTTGCAACAAATCACAGTTGCTCCAATCTGATTAATCCAATTTCTTTTCCTGCACAATGAACACAATCAACAAATGGTTAAATGAAACTGAACTCTCTTGCAAATGCCAAGGAATTTAGGCTAAATTAGCCTTACTAAGCTCACAGCACTGAGGTTTCTCTTTAAAAATTTAAAGCTCATAAATGAAAAGGTTTGGAAGGGAGATTCTCCCTTGGCAGTTCAAAGCTGGAGAATCTTTCAGACCACCACCACCTAAGATACTACCAAGCACACAAACCTTCCTTCAAATTCCAGAAACCAAAGTGTGAAAACTTCTCAATCAAGGTTCAAATGGTCCTTCACACTAATGTAAGAAACAACCAAAGACTAACTGGCTAGGAAGGACAAGGTTCTTAACCTTGTCCATATTATGACTTTTATCCTATTCTGCTAACTAGTTTTAGGTTCTAGGTAGTCATGTTTTCAGTTTTAGGTACTTTTGGTAGTGTCATTTTTGTACTAGGTAGGTTTAACTGTTCTAAACTTTTTAGAACAGTGTCTGTGTAGTTTGGTAGCCTACTTTAGTATTTTGTGTTTCTTGGTCAAACATTAAGACTTACTTTAAATGTGGTTGGATGTTGGACATAAAGGGAGAGAGTGAGATCAAGTTTGGACCATAAACATGAACCAAAGGCACGGATTATAGGTCTGTTATGTAGTTTTTTACCATACAAATCAGAATTTAAATCAAATACAAGTCCACAATTCAAAATATTCCAATAAGGTTATTTACAATGCTAAAATCAACACATACCCAACAAAGTTTACAATAAATGCACATTCAGGCACCAAAAACAGGACTTTGAAAACTTCAATAAAATATGATTGAGTACATACTTGTTTCAGATGCTTAACTCCTCCTAATTTGCAACACCTCCAAATTTGACACCAACTTTATTCAATTGAACAGTGGGTCTTCCTCCAAAAAACCTATATTTGCAACATATAATAATCTTTATATACCAACTTATAATAATGTTATATATTATAAACAAACAATAGCTTAAAATGAGTAATGCACGACAAAAAGTTCAAAATTACCACTCTACTTCCATTTTAACTCAAAAAGTAATGGTTTAAACACCAAATCTGGCTATAAGCTAAAATATCTGGTGTTGAAACTAGACCAAATTGATCAAAGTACTACTTCAAGATTCAATCGGGTAGAACAAATATTAATAAAATTACTATAATAATTTAATAACATAACATATAAAGTAATATTTAAAAATGTCATACTGTAATTTTGATAATAAAAGTTTTATGGATTGTTGGTAAGTTTGGAAGGTAATTTCTAATGCAGAAAAGAGAGGAAAAAGCACGTAAGGTCTCTTGCAGCATATGAAAATGTGAATACACCTGAATAACATTAGATGACATAACACTGAATGATTAAGACATGAACATGGTTATCTGTCTTGGTTGATGGTAGAATGGTCATTTCAGCAGAGGCTCTGCCAGTGCCATTGGTGGCCCAAAGCCGTCATCGGGTAGCCCCAAATCAAATCATCAAACTGGCCATTATGAATACAGCTAACTTTGTTTTTATTTGTCTTTTCTTCAACTCTTAAATATTAGACCAATGGACAATTGAACATGATCACCACCTGTTTGTAAATTTTCCCATCCCAGAATTTCGAAAAAAATAATACAAGGAAGAAAGAAAGTACTCACCCTCTATTCAATTCCCCAACTGAAATTCTAAATCACCATTTGAGATGGCATCATTTGTAGGCACCACCCAGAAGTGCACAGCTTGTGAAAAGAAAGTGTATTGGGTGGAACAGCTTACTGCTGACAACAAGGTGTACCATAAATCGTGTTTCAGATGCCACCACTGCAAGGGCACCCTCAAGGTGAGACCAAACACAGGATCATGCTTTTATCTTTTTTTTTCTCTGAATTTGATCAAAGCTTCATTTGAGCTTTCACTCTTAGATTGGTCGAATGATTCTTTTTTTTTTTTTCTTCTGGTGGATTGATGATGATTTTTATGATTTAATGCTTGGAAAGTGTATATTTTCTTCTTTTATGAGGACACATAGCTAAAGAGTATATGCTCGAAAAATCTGTTCTGTTTCCAGTAATAATCATACAATGTGACTTGAATGAGATATAGGAAAAAGGAGCATTGTAATCATAGAATTGAGGGTTGGAAATAGACCAGAATTGATGATATCTATTGTAACTTAGAGAGAATGGTCCAGTGTGAATAACAGATTGAGATATATTATTTGTTTTTCAATCTGAATAAGGAGAATGTGGCCCTGAGTAGGGAAGAGGCCAAGGTGAATCCATGTGGCGAATCCATATGGCAAAGTGTAGAATAAAAGGATATTCCTGTTGACACTAAGTTCAGATGAATTAGTTCCTATTTCTACTTCATATCTTTCAAAGAGTGCTCAACACTCTTCAGATGAATTACTATTACTGTGTGAGGTTGCATTTTTCCATTATCTGATAAACTTTTTGTACCTTTCATGAATAGTTCTGATCGTATCTGGTATGCATTTAATTGTAAAGAACCTAATCTTAGATCCTTTATGTATCTTTATTTTATTCTACTAACAGTAATTTAAGAATTCATATTTCGATTCTGAAAGCATACCATTTATCTAACAGCTATCTTCTTCTCGATGTTTGAGATTTGGATGCACGTTACTTATTTCTTCAAATCAAGTACTTCTTTTAGTTCTAACAATATACACTATTTTCAAGTTATTCTGTTCTCTTTTCATCTGACTTTATAATTCATGCTTGAAGGTATTCCAAGAATTGCTAGAGTTGAAAGATCTGCTGATCAGGTTTTTACACATTCTTAATACACACAAAAAAAATCTTTCTATCTTTAGGATTACAGAAAAATGCAATTGCTACTAGTAAAAAAAAGTAATTCCCTCTGTATTGTCTCTGGGAAATCCACAGGTCCAAAACAACAAGGTTTCAAGATTGTTTTCTGGAACTCAGGAAAAGTGTGTTGTTTGCAAGAAAACGGTGTACCCAATTGAAAAGGTATATATAATGTTGTTAGTGATCTTGAGATCTTCCCATTGATAAATATTTCTCTAAAACAATTGTAAGTAGTAGAAATGAACAGTTAAGAATCTATGCACTTAAATTTTATAAGATTAATATCATAACAGGCTTTAAATTAAATTAGCAGTAGATACGTTCTCAGTGCTTATTTTAAAACCAAATTCACTTTGCAAAAATCATTAGCTTAATCTTATAAAACGTGGAAGTACCACTAGAAACATAAATTAATTTTCCAATATTTAATATCATAGCAGTATTTGTTTAAAAAGGGGAAAAGAAATGAATTGAAAGAGCCAGAAATAACAGCGAATAACGCATCTCACACTCTGGCATATAAAAATAATCGACCATCATCATCATATAAAAACATAAATGCTATAATTTTAAAACATCTAAATAATAAAATGGAAATTTTGCAATTGAAATACTAAAAATAGGAGACACTAGATTCAAATAAAACATATAATACTAGAGAAGATAAAATAAAAAAAATTGAAGATATTTGTTTATAATTGGATGAAAGTCAAATGCACACATTCATAGGTCTGGACACTTGGTATCCCAAGATATACCCCAGAAAAAGAGTGACCATAAAAGCATAATGAAAAACTTAACTACCTTAAACCAAATCAGATGATGTCTATTTTTACTTATAGCAGAGTTGTTTCTTCAGGTGGCTGTTGATGGGAAATTGTATCACGAATCAGTATATTACCATAAACCCAGTAGAGAGATAAGGCCAGAAGCATCACAAAATGGACAAAAAGTAGTATATGTAGTGAGAAAAATAATTGAACACCCCTAGCATAGCTACCAATATGTCTGTACATACACTACATCTACATCGATCCCTGTTTGATTTTAGATCAATAATTGGTGAAGTAAGACATTATAAAAGCAACTGTCTAGAAATTTTGGTAGTAAGACCAATAAATAAGGTCTCTGGTTGATTATGGGCCATAATTTTTTACTGCCTTTACATGTTATTTATATAGAGGTGCTAGGTTAGATAATTAGGTTGTAGAATCACATGCAGAATGGCGATAAAGTAGGAAAGGAGGTTTGGCGTCCGGGATATATAGAAAAGGTGTTTGATTTTACATATTGATAACAGAAACCGATGTTCAATATTTGGTAAAGGAAAGGGAAGAAAAGGTTTGGGAGAAATGCATTAGAGATTTGGATGTTCAGCATTATATACGAAGTGCCTGCTTTGTTTAAGTTGGTATTTGAGGTGGTACCACATATAATAATGAGAGATGAGTAAAGGTAATATAAAAAACTAGCAACGAGAAATCATGTGAAATGAGCTGAGATATTATAGACATTGATAAAGGTTATGCTTGCCTGTGTTCTTGAAACAAGAAACAGAGAGAAAAGGTAATCCATAATGTAATGATGGAGATGGGAAGGGAAGGTTATGGCCTAGGGCCCATGAAGGAGCAAACAATCAACAGAGTTGGAATTAAAATTGGGAGCCACCAGCTTTGTTTTCTTTTGCTGAAGTAAGGCAAAACCGTGGAAATGCATGGCAGCAGAGCACACAGCAGCCACGTCCAAGGAGGTTCTGGACGTTACACAGATGCTGGATACTGCTCTTGGATGGAGTTCTCTGCAGAAAAACAATTTGGTTGGAGGGCAATGAGCAGGGGGATGTGATCCAAACAAAGCCTCTAATAAGTAATGAATCAGAAGGGAAGATGCCTAGCAGAATCAAAGGTGACATTGACTTTCAAGATGTTCACTTTTCCTACCCATCACGCCCAGACAAATCAATCCTTCAAGGACTGTCCTTGTCCATTCCAGCTGGAAAAACAGTAGCATTGGTTGGTAGCAGTGGCTGTGGAAAGAGCACTGTTATTTCCCTGGTTAATAGATTTTATGATCCCTCAAAGTTTAAATAATCTTCCACTATCTCTTTTACTCTAACTATCTCAATAATTTCTGTTATTTTATTTTCTTAGTTCTACGTTTATATAAGGGATAATCTAATATAGTGTCATAACCTTCTGCCACACTGGAGTCTAATATTAATTTTACTATCTACAGAAAGCTTCATAAGAGAATCGCAATAAAACATGAGATGATCTTCTAACCTAACCCACCATAAAATAAGTGGCATGGTCTCTCCAAGCCACAAAACAAACGGGAGTCAATCCAACCTGCCCGGTTTTAAGCTGCCCTATTGTAGATGGGGATAAGTTGATGCACTCATGATATCTTGTGCATAAGTCCATGCACAAAAGGAAGTCATATAAAACAACCACAAAATCCAATACTTAGTTTTGACATACTGATGTACAGTTTCATATCAAATCAAGAAGTAGAAGCTAACTATATTTGATGGTGTTCGACAAAAACAAACAAACAACTTTGTGCATAAATCTTCTGTTACATTTTGATATGATGTTTAAATTCTTCCAAGAACATAAATAACGAAAAATCATGCTATTATCCAACACTAAAAGAGGAACTTCTAAATGCAGTTAACTACAGCGGTGGAAGATAGCAAACCTGATAAAAAGCTCCACAGCACCCTCTGCAATGGCAGACCCAGCCCAACTACACCACCAGTTAAAGCAACGTCCACAACACGTCACCACCGCAATGCCCTCCTCACGCTATCCACGAAGCACCACCCCTGTTGCCACAACCACAATCCAATATAGAATGACTTGCAAGGAATTGCAAGAATTTGGAAGCACGAAAACAAATAGAAATCAATTAAGGAGGAAGCCCCAAACCTAAAATTCAAATGAACAGAACACTAACCTTGCGGCAATCCTAGCGGGAACACCCTCCCTACTCCACGGCAGCCGCAATAAATGCCCCAATCACCGGCCACCAACACCCTTCCCGGAGAATCCCTCAAAAACACCTCCAAACCTACCGAATGAAGGATGACACCTCAGTCACCAACCCTCCTACTCCACGGCAGTCGCCTCAGTCAACGACAACCACTGTCACGCCGCCTCACTAACACGACCGAATGAAGGATGAGCTCGACGGACAACCGTGACGACAGAGACAATGCGCCTGAGGAGATGATTCGCAGGGAGAGGGAAATAGGCTTTCGTCGACGAGCTCGAAATGGGAGAGGGAAATCAGAAGTTTTGATTTTAATTCACCCTCAAACATACCGACGGCCTAGGACCCTCGGTTTTTAAAATCACCAGTTCATTACCGAGGGCCTAAGGACCTTCGGTAAAAAGCCGCCTGTATTTTGCGATATTTTTGTATTCAATACCGAGGGATCATAGACCTTCGGTAATACTATAACTGACCGTCGGTAAATTACTTTTACCGAAGGCCGTGAGGCCGTCTGTAAATACCCTTCGGTAATCAAACAATTTCTTGTAGTGATCCAAGATCCTCCTTGATGGAATCCTACTTGACTTAGTTTTCCTTTTGTATTTTTACTTTTCCTAGGTTAGCTCTTAAGGAGTATGTGTTACTATAAATACCCAACTCCTCTCTTGTATTAGCACTTTTGAGATTAATGAGAATTGAGTTTTCTGAATCAGAAACTATTCTCTCTTGAAAGTCATAGGCTAGAGAGTCCAAAGACTCCCTCTAGCCACCTTCCAAGCACACTCTCTGCCTTCCATTTTCCATTTTCACGGTGTTTTCTCTCACCTCCTCGCTACCATTCTTTGCTGCCACCTCACGTCGCTCCAAGCGGCCTACATCTTCAGCAGCCACGCGTCCTCCTTTGTCTCATAACCACGTCTCGCTGCCATCTCTCTCTCGAGAGCTCATCCTCGCGAGCCTTCTGTTTTCATCACTGTAAGCCATCATTTCGTCACTCACATTCTTTTCTCAGATTTGCATTTTCTATTCCCGCATCTCCTGAACACATCATCCGCTAGGTCTCCATCTTCTTTCACCTTCGATCCAGACTTTCCACCGATTGTTTTCCCTTTTCTACCGTTTAATCCACTTTCCTCTGAGTAATCTAGCTTTCCTATCGTTTAATCTTGAGTTTGACCCGATTCATCAGTTCATTTTGAGCTTTCCCCCTTTTCTAGGGTTTTCTTCGTGTCTCTAAGGTTATCTACCGATTAAACCTTAGATCTTAGGTTTTTCTTGAATCTGTCTCTCGATTTAGAGCTTCGTCATCATTTTTCGCTGCGTACATCTCTGGAGGAAGCTTCGAAGGACATCGCGACACGCACCTTCGTCCTCTCCTCGGGCGTTCGTCCATCAAGTGGTATTCAGAGCAAGGTTCGAGCACGCGTCAACAGATAAGTTGTTCTATCTGTTCTGAATTTTTTTCTCATTTGCTTCGCGTTTGTTTGTTTTTGGTTTGTTCTTGTTTGTGATTCATTTTTTTTCTCTGATTCACGTAATGTTGATTCAAGTCTTCTGTTGAATCTGTGTTTGTGATATCTTGATTCTGAGTTGCTGTTTCGCATTTCTGTTTCGCATCTCTGTTGCGTTTTTCTTCATTTATGAGGTGTTCAGTCATCTTATTTTGTCTCGGTTTGCTTTTGATTCTGAGCAATTTGTGCTGTTCTTTTAATTTCTGATTTGTTCATCATTTTCTATTACTGTCTTGTGATCTGGTTTGTGTCTTCATTGAATCAATTCCAGGTGTTTTCTGGTTTGATGTTGAACTCATTTTCTGATTAGGTGCATCTGTGCATTTTTTTCTGTGTTTGAGTCAGTGTTTCATCATTTTAAATCGGTGCATTCTATTTTGAGTCAATTTTCTTTTGAAATCCAAGTTCAGTTTTGTCTAAAAGTCATGTGCATTGGTTGAAACTGATGTAGTTTTTGAATGTCCTAAAACGGATTTCAGTTGTGCATTTGATCGTCAAATTGTGTTTGATCCTTGGTATAAACTCTATCACACCGCAAAAGCAATGAAACATTTAAATGAATGAGCTGGTTGATAGATATCCATTGGCCAGTCCAAGTGATTCTTTAAAGTTGAAAAATGTTTTAGTCCAGATTCTTTTGCTAAATTCATTTCTGGATTTTGAGCTGCTGTTAAAAAGCAAGTGCATACTGCAAAGATCAATGAAAGGCATAGCCTAGATTAGTAGCACTTGTGAACACAGTTTAACTTTGTTGCAGCAGTTGGCCGATCTGCGTTACTTTGCTTGAGTCTTTTTTTTTTCTTTGTGTTTTGAATCTGGTCTAGCATATAGATCCTTGCTGGACATCTTACATTAATTTCATAGTGTGTGTTTTTTTTTAGAACTTTAAATTTTGTTTTTGAGTTTAGTTAGCTGATCAAAAGCTATTTGATTTCATTGAGTCAAAATTTGAGTGGTTAAGTTGCTTACATTGAGTAATTTGGGGGCTGACTAAGTCAAATTTTGAGATAGTGTGTTTCTGCACCTATTTGCTTTATAAACAAGTTTGTTTTAGTTGTTTGAAATTGATGATGCAAAGAAACCACGAGTTATAGCTGCCCTAAGCATTTTCACTCTTTAAACCACCAAATTTTTGGCATTTTTCATTGACAAGTTGCTAGTTGGTTGCCTTTTCTGAAATCTGTGATTGCTGCATGTGACATTGAGTTGTCATTGCAGCAAAAGCTTGGTCGTTCTGTTTTCATATAAAAAAAAATTGACAAAAGAAACATTTACGTAGTTATAAAAAGCTGAAAGACCAGTGCAATTAACTTTTTTGAAATCTGATGCACCAGAAAACTGTTGTTCTCTATTACCATTTCATCAAACAGTTTCACTCAATTGCTTTGAGCTTAAAAGCTTGATGATATTGCAACTTGTTTCTGTTTCTTGTTTTATGAATCTGTTCTAGATCCTTTGGTAGGTTCAGTTTTTGTGCCTTCTTCTTAAATAGCTTTGTTTCTTGTTTGTAGATTGTTGGCTGTCTTGGTTTTGTCTTTCACGTGTGAACTCTGATCTGCTGTTCCTAATTGAAGTTTTTGTTTGCTTTTGTAATCTGGTCTAGAGTTTATCTTGAGTCAGTTTCTCTGTTGTGTTGTCAATTCCTTTGCTTTAGTGGCTGTCCTGTTCTGTTTTACCTGTCTGTCCATTACTTTGATCTTAGCCTAGCCATTCTTGATTGAGAAGTTTTCACACTTTGGTTTCTGGAATTTGAAGGAAGGTTTGTGTGCTTGGTAGTATCTTAGGTGGTGGTGGTCTGAAAGATTCTCCAGCTTTGAACTGCCAAGGGAGAATCTCCCTTCCAAACCTTTTCATTTATGAGCTTTAAATTTTTAAAGAGAAACCTCAGTGCTGTGAGCTTAGTAAGGCTAATTTAGCCTAAATTCCTTGGCATTTGCAAGAGAGTTCAGTTTCATTTAACCATTTGTTGATTGTGTTCATTGTGTGAAAACAGTATATTACCATAAACCCAGTAGAGAGATAAGGCCAGAAGCATCACAAAATGGACAAAAAGTAGTATATGTAGTGAGAAAAATAATTGAACACCCCTAGCATAGCTACCAATATGTCTGTACATACACTACATCTACATCGATCCCTGTTTGATTTTAGATCAATAATTGGTGAAGTAAGACATTATAAAAGCAACTGTCTAGAAATTTTGGTTGTTTCTTACATTAGTGTGAAGGACCATTTGAACAGTGCACAGTAGTTTGTAATGACCAAATACACTTGCATAATTGGTTAAAAAACAGAAAGGTACACAACTTCTCAAAATGACTATTGTAGTTGCTATTTATGCAGCAAAAAGTGCTAAAACAGCACTATAAATGACCAAAACAGCAGAATCAAAGATAGCTAGATCAATAAACATGTAGGAAAAATCCTAAACAACAAGATATAGCTTGAACATCTGAGCTAGGAGAATTAAAATGGGCTAAAACACCAAAGAAAAACAATGGCAAACAGCAATAAAAATGAACTCTGCACCTTACAAAGTGGCTGGAAAAATTAACAGCAGTGCCTAAAATGAGCAACAGTGATTGTGAGGTTCAAATGATTTGTCAATCAAGTTTATATCATCAAATTGGATGTGTGCAAACACTTAAACAGCCAAGGAATACACTACAACAGAATTTCACTACTGCACTTCCAAATATAGGCAAAAATGATGGTTTAAAAGGTGATTTTGCATATAGGTTCAAAATGCACCAAATGAACAGTGCACACTAATTTCAAATGGTAAAATACACTTGCTCAATTGTTCAGAATGCATAGAAATAGGCAGTACATTCGTATGACAGTAGCAGTTGCCAAGATTCAAGAAAATTAGACCAAAACTGCATCAGATTTGAAAACTAAGTGGAATCAAAGCTGGAAAGCACCAACAAAGATTATGAAAGTCCTAATTGAGTAGATCTAGCTTTAGAATATGAGCTAGGAGAGAATATGAAAGTCTTTAGAAGACCACTATTTCACACAATAATTAGTACCAAACTAGATCAAAAAGTGGACCAGAAATGTAGAAGGACAGCTCCATATTGTGACTTCAATTTTAAGCTTTTCATGCACCATTATCTAATCTACACTGGTCCTAATCCTCTGCATAACAGATAAGTGCAGATTTTTATAATTTGTATATAACAGATAAGCTTTTCAAGGGTCTTGTTTCTGTAATTTGTATATAATGTGGCTGGATTTTCAATGTGGCTTCATTTTCAATGCTGTAACAAGTTTAATACAACAATTACAACCTTTATAAACTGCCAAATAGCACAACATCCCTGCTGCACGAAAATAGACACCCACTACAACTTTTTCTTCTTCAAAAGAACTTCATAAAGTGCACTAGAATTGTTTGAATTTGCAAACTGCATAAAGACATCCATGGTTAAATTGTTGTATATATCCATGCTTTTATAGATATTTGATTGTCTAAATTATGTTGATGTGTATATGGTATGTTCATTTACCTTGTATTTCATTTCTTAGCCTATAACTTCATTAAGTGGAGTAGTCATTTAAGTACCTATGGTACTACACACATTCTCAAATCAATGAGAAGGGTAAAAATACACTATCTCAAATCAATGAGAAGGGTAAAAATACACTAAACACTTAGAAACTAGAAATTATTAGGAAGTACTCTAGAGAAGAGAACTTTTGTTTTAATAAGTTGTCTCCTCCAACTTTAATACAGAGCCCCCCTTAGTATGTCTAAGGCATTTCAATACCGAGGACTTCTCTTTGCATGCCCTTATTGAATGCCTATGACCATAGTGTTGAAATTGCCTTCCATGTCCGACTTGAGTAGCAATAGGTTTATTACTTATGTGACATGGAGTGTTGCTGTTTTGGCTAAGTTTTTATTTGTTTGGCTTGTCACAGAACATGGCCCATTTTCCCAACCATCGTGCATGGATGTACGACCGTTGTTATAGTGGAAGGAGAGGTTTGAAGGAATCATTTGTCATTGGAGTTGAAGAGTTCGTGGAGACGGCTCGACGATATCAATATTATGCCCTTGATGGAGGGATTCGATGTCCATGCATGAAGTGCGAATGTACAAGCATTCTGAAAGATGAAGTCGTCAAAGTTCACCTTTACCAAAAAGGGTTCATGCCTAATTATACGGTCTGGACATTTCATGGTGAAGAAATTCCTTCGACCTCCACTGCAGCTGAAAAACGGCTTGCATCAGGTTCGAATACTGTTGTACATACATGTGAGATAGATCAATTTGCCTACATGCAAGAGATGGTCGACCATGCTCTTCGTCACCATGCTGCAGAAGCAGACGATAGTCATGATGAAGAGCCTCCAAATGAAACGACGCAGAGGTTTTACAATTTACTGACAGAGGCAAATCTACCTGTATTTGAAGGTTCATCTGAGTCAAAATTGTCAGTGTGCATTAGACTCATGGCTGGCAAATCTAATTGGAACGTTCCCATTCAAGCAGTGGACTTCTATACAAAACTGATGTTAGATTTGACACCACCAAACAATTTGATGCCGAAGAATTATTACCAAGCCAAAAAATGTGTTTCAAAGTTGGGATTGGATGTGAAGAAGATTGATTGTTGTGTTAATGGATGTATGTTATTCTATGACAATGACAGTGGCAAAAATGATGCAATGTTGGTGGAATGCAAGTTCTGTGGCTCACCTCGATATCAGACAATGCATGCTGGACGGAGGCAAAAAAAACCAATTCCATTAAAGTCCATGTTCTACTTACCTATAATTCCAAGATTACAAAGATTGTTTACTTCAATGCAAACAGCAGAACACATGACATGGCATGATGGTAACAAAACTCCGGGACTTTTGCGTCATCCTTCTGATGGTGAAGCTTGGAAGCACTTCAATCGTAAACATCCATCCTTTGGTAGTGAACCGCGTAACGTCAGACTTGGTTTATGCTCTGATGGGTTTACCCCGTACATTCAGGCGTCTGCATCACCGTATTCATGTTGGCCCGTGATAGTTACCCCATACAATCTACCACCTGAGATGTGCATGACAAAGCCTTACATGTTTTTATCGTGTATAATACCAGGTCCATCTAATCCCAAATCATTGATTGATGTTTACTTGGAGCCTTTGATTGATGATTTGAAGAAGTTATGGAATGGTGTTTGGACGTATGACGTTTCAAGGAGGCAAAATTTCCTTATGAGGGCAGCCTTGATGTGGACTATTAATGACTTCCCAGCGTACGGCATGTTATCTGGTTGGAGCACACATGGTCGATTAGCTTGTCCACATTGCATGGAACATACAAAGTCATTCCAATTGAGTCATGGCCGGAAAAGTAGTTGGTTTGACTGCCATCGACGGTTCTTGCCCATTGATCACCCCTTTAGAAGAAACAAAAAGGCATTTCGAAAAGGACAACTTGAAACGGATATGCCCCCGCCAAAGTTGACTGGATCACACGTGTGGAGAAGAGTGAAAGACTATCCAAAAGTGACTGAATCTGGTCAGAATAGGCTAGAAGGGTTTGGGGAATGGCATAATTGGACTAAAAGAAGCATATTCTGGGAACTTCCCTATTGGAAGGACAACTTGCTAAGACACAACATCGATGTCATGCACACAGAAAAAAATTTCTTTGACAATGTCTTCAACACAGTCATGGATGTTAAAGGTAAGACAAAAGATAATGAGAAAGCAAGAAAAGATTTACCTTTGTATTGTGGACGAAAAGACTTAGAGTTGAAGGCACAAGGTAACGGCCGATTATTTAAACCAAAAGCAAATTACACCATGTCAAAAGACGAGACAAGAATAGTGTGTGCATGGATCAAGGAGCTTAGAATGCCAGATGGATATGCTTCTAACTTGTCCAGATGTGCCAATGTTCAGAACGGTACTATTCAAGGGTTGAAGAGTCATGATTGTCATGTATTCATGGAGACTTTCATCCCTCTTGCGTTCAGTTGTTTGCCAACACACGTGTTACATCCACTGATAGAAATCAGTAACTTCTTTAAAGATTTGTGTTGCACGACACTAAAGGAAGATTCCCTTAAAAAGATGGATGAAAATATCCCGATTATTCTCTGCAAATTGGAAAGAATATTCCCTCCTGCATTCTTTGATTCAATGGAGCACATTGCAATACATCTTGCATATGAAGCTTGGCTTGGGGGACCCGTGCAGTACAGGTGGATGTATCCCTTTGAAAGGTTTATGGGAGAATCCAAACGCTCAGTTAAAAATAAAGCTAGAGTGGAAGGCTCAATTTGTGCAGCTTACTTGCACAGAGAGACAACTTATTTTTGTTCACATTATTTCAAGAACTTCATGTTGTCCCCCACTCATGTCAGAAATGAAATGCAATGGCAAGTTGAGCGACGTGAAGGTGCATTATCAGTTTTTCGACAAACAGGCCGTCACGCAGGGAAAGAATTCACTCACTGGTTAACTGATGCTGAATTAAACTCTGCTCATGTCCATGTCTTGATCAATTGCAGTGAAGTAAAGCCGTACCTTGAGTATGTCATCATCCATCTCTAATCTATCAAACGGTTTAATTGTTATACACTAATGAATTTCATTTGTACCAGCTCATTTGTTGTGGCTGAGCAAGTCGCAGAAGGAAACACTTCTGCTAGAATACACTCAGAGTTTTCGCATTGGTTTAGAAATCAGGTCCGTAGTTTTTCCTACGTTTAGAGCAAGGTAAATTTGACCATTGCTTTTATAATTTTGTTACTACCTTTGTAGGTTTTTAATCAGGCATTAACTCCCACGGTTCAAGAGTTAAGACATCTCTCCAATTGGCCAATGAGATGTGTCAAAGAATGGCACACTTACTTCATCAATGGTTACAAATTCCATACACATGAATGGTCTAAAGGAAAGAAAACATCAAATTGTGGCGTGTATGTCAAGGGCCTAACAGAGGGGTCTTATGATGATTTCTACGGCATCATTCATAAAATATATGAGTTAGAGTACAACAGCACTACTTCTCCAAACAGAGTGGTACTCTTCTATTGTGAATGGTTTGATCCTTCTAGAGCTGGTACTAGAGTCGATCCACGCTTTAATATTGTCGAACTGAACCAGAGATTAAGATATGGGCCTTTTGATCCTTTCATTCTACCATCTAATGTGAGACAGGTTTATTATGTGTCATATCCACCATTTCGCAATATTGACAAGCGTGGTTGGGCCGTAGCAATACAAACGAAGCCTAGAGGTCGCATAGACTCAAATGAAGTTGAGGAAGATGTAGCCTACCAACTTGACCAAATGTCACAACCACAAGAAATTATCGAAGTTGAACGTATAACCGCATTGGTCGACCCTGATGGTGATGGAGATGAATTAGAAGCAACAGTACAAGGTGATGAAGAACAAGAGGAAGAAGAAGAAGAAGAAGAAGAAGAAGAAGAAGAAGCAAATGAAGAAGAAGAAGAAGATGATGATGATGGTGATGACGATGAAGAAGAAGAACAAGAAGAAGAAGACGATGATGAAGATGAAGATGAAGATGATGATCATGATGACGATGATTGAATGTTGAACATCTATTGTAGCAAATTGGACTATCATTTCATTACCATTATCTAAAATACCATCTTTAAGTTGTATGCAATTACTTGTACATTGACTTTGAAAACAATTCATCCTTCTTTATTTATTTATATTTATTCGCTTTGTTTGTAACCATTTCAATGCAGTAATGACAGGACAAGGTTCAGAGCGTCCTGATAAAGGAAAAGGGGTAGCAAGGCCTACAAAGAGGCAACGGCAGACACCAAAGTATGTACTTAGGGTGCCTGCTAGACTACCTACCCCTGCTCCCGGTAGTTCATCATCTGTGGGGCCTCCTCCTACCCCTATTATACAGACTCCTACACCTGCAGTAGACCCCACTCCTCCTCCTCCTGCAGTACACCCTTCTACTACCACTACAGTAGACCCTTCTCCTCCTCCTCCAGCACACCCTTCTACAACCCCTGCCACAGACCCTCTTCCTCCTCCTATTATTGCCACCCCCACTCCTCCCCCTATTGTTATTACCCCCACTCCTCTCTCTGACCCTACTTCTATACCTTCCTCATCTTCTGTACCTCCTTCTGAGACCGTCACACCACTTGGTGATCCAGATTCAAGTGGTGATGTTGAAGATCTTGACCCGCCCCTCCATGATCGACCATGGATTGAGCCCTATGGTAAAGGGTAAGTTTATAATCTGTTGATATCATTTGATGTTTAAACCATATTGTAATTGAAATGAGTTTTGTTATGCAGGTTTATTCCATCTAGGGTTGCTTCCCAGGCCATCACACGTTCAATAAAGCAACAGTTTTTAACTCCATGGCCTACTTGGGGAGCAATACCTAAGGACGACAGGAAGCCATTCTGGCAGCGCTTTCAGGTGAGCAATCTATTACACTAATGTTGGGAATATTTTAGTATGTTCTGTAATCAATGTTTGTTCTCTTTAATGTTACAGATGAAGGTGCAGTGGAAACCTGAACATGAAACTCAGATACACAGAAATTTCCACATGAAAGCATCTCATCGGCTGTCAGAGATGTTTAGGGATGCCCGGAATGCAGCACAGCGCCCTAACTGGCTGGGTGAGCACATTTGGAACTCTTTACTGGCCCATTGGAATACAGTAGAGTTCCGCAATAAGTGTGCCAAAGCCCAGCGGAACAGAGCGTCTGAAAGGGGTGGCACCCTGCATACTGGTGGGTCGATCACCATTCATGAGCATGCCATTCGTATGGTATAATCTCATTACATAACTTTTTCTTTCATACACAAGTTATGTATATTGTATTTCATATGTACGCTTGTAATTCTTAATTATGTTACAGGCACAGGCTCTAGGACGGGCGGTCCATGTTGATGAGGTCTTTGCACAGACTCATGTTCGGAAGGGAACTAATGAATTTGTTGATGAAAGATCTCGGAAGACTCATGTAAGCAAATAACACTATTACTAATTTTTTATTTCTGTTATACTGTCGTTCTCTGACATTGCTTTTAATGTTTCAACAGGAAGACTTTTCTACGAGACTTTCACAGGTTAGATCTGAACATGAGTCAGCTCCTACACCGGATGATGCCAGTAATGCAGATGATGACATCCGTAGGACGCAGTGCTGGATCGACACCGTTGGTGGGAAGAAAAAGGGACGAGTGTATGGTGCGGGACAGCTTGCTGCAAACTATACAGCATCCAGAGGAGGTACTCTGAAGCACCAGCCTTCTTCTTCCACCAGTACTCCTGACGAGGTTCTTCAACTCAGGCAGGAACTCCATCAACGTGACCAGGAGCTCACTGATCTCAGAGCAGAGTTTTCAAATTTTAAGGCCCTGGTCATGACTGTCTTGCCTCAAACCTCACAGGACGTACAAAATATCCCTCCCACCCAATCACGACCGTCCTCATCACCTGCTGCCACTCAGCAGCCCACTTCAGTCCAACCCTCATCAGTCCAACCCTCATCAGTTCAACCCACACCAGTCCAGCCATCAATAGAGGAGCAGGATGATGAAAATCATTCTGATGATAGTTATGTACATTATTAGGTTTCATTTTCTTATTACTTGTTAGACAAACATTTGGATATTAGAACATTTTGAGTTGATATCATTTCAATGTTAGATGTACTTACAGACTTTGGATGTTACAACATCCTTGTGTTACATTGTTTTATGTTTGAACTATAAATACATTATTTATACATTAATGGATGTCCTGTGGATTATTTGATGTGCCTTGGATATTGATCATTGATTGGATCTTTGAGATGCACATTATGCATGTTTGTATGTGTTTGAAAATTGTTATGCAGGTCTGTTTGTAAATTAAATTTGTTATACAGGTCTGGGTTGCAGAGGGAAAACCATTTCTCTAAAACCTGCTCTGCATTTTACCGAAGGCTTTTGCCCTTCGGTAAATGCCCTCGTCTGGCCATTACCGAAGGCTTCCGCCCTTCGGTAAATACCCTCGAATGCTCATTACCGAGGGCTTCTGCCCTTCGGAAATTACCGAAGGCTTTCGCCCTTCGGTAATTACCGAAGGCTTCTGACCCTCGGTAATTACCGAAGGGCAGAAGCCCTCGGTAATGGTTAGCGACAAGGGATTTACCGAAGGATTTTTGGCCGTCGATAGGCCTTCGGTAAACGTCCATTATCGACGGCTTTTGGCATTTTCCGAGGGCTTCTGGCCTTCGGTAATGCCCTACTTTTTTGTAGTGGATGCTGAGGCTTCCTCTTCACCTTTTTAGGGTTTTATCTTTCATTCTTTCGTTGTAATTCATCTAGGTTCACCATGAATATGGTGAACTAAACTCTGTATGTTTGTTGGGGAATCAATGTAATCTTTTGAAGCTCTCATATATGGAATCTGTTTTTAACATCTTTTAATTAAGACTTATGCTTTCTTTCATCATTAGTTAGGGTTTTTCCTCTTTGCTTAAGGCTTGCATTGTTTAACTCATTCGATGCATGATTATTGGTTTTGTCGATACGGGCGCTGATGAGAGGGTCGCACCTCTCACAAAAGTTGTGCATAAAAGAATAATGCAGTATAGTTACTAGTAAGTGACTCCTAGGTCGTCTCTCAAGGACCAAATTGTGGTTCAGTCTAAGATCAACACGTAGTGGGGGGGTTTTGTGAAAGCAAGTGAACTTAAATTAAAATGAGAATTAAACACAACCGAACATAATTGACAACCTTAAAGTGAATGAAAATATTAAACCGAACAATGCAAAGATAAATTTCCAAACACAATTAAAATGTTATTCAAATGCAACACTAAAGCTAAAAATGAAATGCACATTACAACTTGGAATGAAAATTCAAAGAAACATGATGTTAACCAATTGAAACATAAAACAACAAGAATAAAAGAAAATATGCAACGCTTAATCTAAACATTGGAATGCACATTATAGTCATCCACCAACACATATCCATCACGAAAACAATAAATTAAAAATGCTTAAACAGTGAAATAAAGTAAAATGAGTCAGCGTTTTCTCTCCTAGCCAAATGAATGCAAAGAAAAGGGATTGAATGGCCGTGATGCCTCCTGCTGGATGAACTTGTTCACCATTTTCAAGCCAAATAAAAATGAGCTTTTTCTTCCATAAGAAAAGTTGAATGCAGCGTGCTTCCCTTTCCAATCCATCATGTGTGCCTAATTTTTAAAGAAAGAAAATAAATCCCTTGACGTGACCGTGTTCTTCATTATCTCATCACTTTCTCTTTTCTTCATCATCAATCATCACACTTTGCCTCATTAGCTCCATGTCACCTTGTGCTACACGTCCAGCCCCCATTCAATGGAAATTAAAACCTTATCTTCACACACAATAAAGCACCGTTCACTTTCCAGTGCACACCTCTGCACCATGCTTCTAGACAATTCTTTTCTGATTTTTAAAGATTGATATGTGTGCAAAATGTCGTGACCACTTCCTACACATATTATACTTTATTCTAGCAAAACCAAAGACTTAATCTTCCTTGAAGCAATTGAACAAATATTATACTCTTTCCACTCCAGCAATTATTTAGTTCAACCGTGTAGAAGTGACAAAGCTCATGGAATAAAACAAAGATACAAGAAACAAACGAAACATTAAATGCAATTCAAAATGAAATGGCATTAGATGAAAGCGTTAATAGCAAATGAACAAGGCTACTTCGGTTAATGCTTTCCAAGGTGTAAAATAATAATAAAATGATTCTTGGTTCAAGCATTAAAGATACAAACAAAACCCATTCAAGCTAGGCTCCATTCCATTGTGCTGACAGAGAACTAAACCAGAAGCTCTTACTTAGCGGCAACTAAACGCATTTCTACTCTCCTTGCTCTCCAACAACTTTGTTTTCCTCCAGAGAACTCCAGCCAAGAGAGTAGTATCCAGACCCCAAGGTGGCGGCTGGGCTCTCCTCCCTCCTCAAAATGAAAAGTGTACCCTCCATGTGCGTGGCCTCTCCTCTTTTCTATTGTCGCTGGCTGCCCTAGGCCATGTGGTGTGTTTCTGCTTTTTTTTTCTCTTCCCGTGCACTCCCACCTTTGCTGGACTCAACCCCTCTTACGTGGTGCCAAGTTGCTGGACGCGCAACTGCTTCTGCTGGACGTAGCTTCCCTTCTTGCTGGACGTAGCTTCCCTTCTTGCTGGACACACCCCTACTGGACCATGGTGCCTCTTCAAAGCTGCTGGACCCTTGTTGAAGCTGTTGGTGCAGGCCGTGACACTTCCATTCAAATAAGACGTGGCAGCACCTTCTAGATCAAGAAGTGAATCCCCCATAACCTCCATGTTCTCTGGACCGCTTTGCTGGATGTGACCCTTTCCTGGACTCTCCTTCATGTTGTTATTGCTTTTCTGGACGCTCTTTTTGTGCTCAAAGAAAAACCAAGACGCTTCTCCAATTCCAGCCCCTCACACGACAGCACCGCTTCTTTATCAAGCCCAAAATCATCATCTGTTGTAGTGCATGGAGTGTGTTGGACCAACTTCTTCTTTTGCTGTGTGAAGGTTGAATACTGGACCAGGCTTTTGCTTCAATTTGCTGGACGCGTGCAGCCAAGTGTGGGCCGTGTGCTTCAATGCTTCCATTCTCAGCGTGAAGGCTTTTTCTCCCAGGTGGCAGCTGGATCTCCAAAAAAAAAAATTGTTGGACCGTGCCAAACAAATGGGACCGTGGGTGCTGCTGGAAAATGTTGGAGCGAGTTGAACTTGGACGCGTGATCTCCTGCCACCACATTTCTCTGCTACGTGAGGCCCACCAACAGCCCTTTGCTTTGCTGTTTTCCAAAAGAGAAAGAAAGGGAACGTGCGGATCCATGTGCTACTGTCCAAAAATCCCTTCTCATGGGCCCTCTCTCATTTCACGTGGCAGCTCACCATTTCTCTGGACCGTGTGCTTCAATGTGGGCCCCTCTTCCAAAATTAATTTTCCAATGGACCTTAGCTGTTACAAATTCAAGAAAAATATTTATCAACACACAGAATAAATAAATGCAGTGCAGGTTCTTCTAAGCAAACTGTGTGAATGTTTTTCCAAATGTCCCAAATTATTATCCAATAATGTCCCTATAATTAATAATGCAAATAATTAGCTCAAATAATTCAAATTAATTAAAATTTGAATTTCCGATCAAATTAAGCACAATTGGTGAAAACGGGAAAATATCGGACATTTAAGCACAATTCCCTGATTAAATCCGGTACAATAAACTAAGTGAAATTGAGAAAATATTGACTCATCAATTGTTCAACAAGTTTGTGGCGCCGTTTGATCAAAAGTTCATGCATACACATTTAATTTTCGTCTTTTGCATATAAAATCCAAATATTTCGTCTTTAAGTCTTAGCTAATCAAGAAACCACATAACTAAACTAGGCCGTGAGTCCTTTGGGAAGAACGATACTTGGTCTTACCAAGTTTCTTACTTGAACGATTCGGTCACACTTGTCGATTGAAAAACAAGTTTGTGACATCATAATTTGGTGTTCATAAATTTGTCCATCAATATTACCCTTAATAATGTAGATAAAGATCTATTTACTACTTCAGTTTGCCCATCAGTTTGTGGGTGACATGTAGTAGAAAATAGAAGTTTAGTTCCAAGCTTTTCCCATAAAGTTTTCCAAAAATGGCTTAGGAACTTCACATCTCTATCAGACACTATAGTTTTGGGTAAGCCATGCAATCTCACTATTTCTTTAAAGAAGAGTCTAGAAATATAGCTAGCATCATTTACTTTGTGGCATGGTATAAAATGAGCCATTTTACTAAAACGATCTACTACCACAAATATAGAATCATACCCCCTTTGAGTTCTTGGCAATCCTAAGACAAAGTCCATGCTTATGTCCTCCCAAGGGGTATTAGCTATAGGAAGAGGTGTATAGAGTCCATGAGGCATAATTTTGGACTTAGCTTGTAAACAAGCTATACATTTAGAACAATGCCTTTGAACATCTATTCTCATGTGTGGCCAATAAAATTTACTTTTCAAAATGTTTAGAGTTTTATCAACTCCATGATGGCCCATGAGTCCTCCTCCATGACTCTCTTTGATAAGAAGTTTTCTAATGGATCCTTGGGGTATACAAAGTTTTCCTTTATTAAAAAGATACCCCTCAGAAAGATAGAATCCATCAAAAGGCTTCTTAAGACATGATGAATAAGTGGATGCAAATGTTTCATCATTTTCATATAACTCTTTTATGTCATCAAATCCTAATATTTGGGATCCTAGGGTTACTAATAATGCATGTCTTCTAGATAAAGCATCCGCAACAACATTAGTACTCCCCTTTTTGTGTTTGATGACATAGGGAAATTGCTCAAGGTATTCCACCCACTTTGCATGTCTTTTGTTTAGTTTTGCTTGCCCTTTAATGTACTTGAGAGATTCATGGTCAGTGTGTATTATGAATTCTCTAGTTACCAAGTAATGCTCCCAAGTTTTTAAAGCTCTAATGAGGGCATACAACTCTTTGTCATAGGTAGGATAGTTCAAGGTAGGCCCCCTAAGTTTTTCACTAAAGTAAGCTACGGGATGTCCTCCTTGTATTAAAACAACTCCTATACCTACCCAAGATGCATCACATTCTAGTTCAAAGGCTTTGGAAAAATCAGGCAAAACTAGAATAGGTGCATGAGTTAACTTGTGTTTCAAAGTCTCAAAAGACAAATCTTGCTTATCACCCCAAAGAAAAGGCATATCTTTCTTGACTAGCTCATTTAAAGGAGCAACTATGGTGGAGAAGTCTTTCACAAATCTTCTATAAAAACTTGCTAACCCGTGAAAAATTCTCACCTCTCCTACATTTTTAGGGGTTGGCCATTCTTGTATAGCTTTGATCTTCTCTGGATCAACATGTACACCTTCTTTTCCAACTTTGAAACCAAGGAAAATCACACTTTCTTGACAAAAAGTACATTTGTCAAAGTTGGCAAAGAGATTATGTTCTCTAAGAAGAAGCAAAACTTCTTTGACATGGTTAAGGTGCTCTTGAAGACTTTGACTATAAATTAAGATGTCATCAAAATAGACCACTACAAATCTTCCTATGCATTCCCTAAGGACATGATTCATTAATCTCATGAATGTACTTGGAGCATTGGTCAAGCCAAAGGGCATGACTAACCATTCATACAAACCAAACTTGGTCTTAAAAGCAGTTTTCCATTCATCTCCTTCATGAATTCTTATTTGATGGTATCCGCTTTTGAGATCAATTTTGGTGAAAAGATTTGCTCCATGCAATTCATCCAGCATATCATCTAGCCTAGGAATGGGGTGCCTATACTTGACAGTTATGTTGTTGATGGCCCTACAATCTGTACACATCCTCCAAGATCCATCCTTCTTAAGAACCAACAACACAGGCACAACACAAGGACTTAAACTCTTTTGGATCCACCCTTTATTCAATAATTCATTGACTTGTTTCTCTATTTCTTTTGTTTCCATGGGATTGGTCCTATAGGCTGGCCTATTAGGAAGGCTGGCCCCAGGCACTAAATCTATTTGATGTTCTATTCCTCTTAAAGGTGGTAATCCACTTGGTACCTCTTTAGGAAATACATCATCAAATTCTTTTAAAAGTTTTTGCAACCCCTTTGGTAGAGAACCAAGTTCATGATTTATTGAAACAAGTGCCTCTTTGCAATAGAGAAGAAAATGAGGTTGTCCAAGAAAAAGATTTTTAGAAATGTTCAAAGTTTGAGGTTGGACAACTTCCTTATTTGAGGCATGGTTTAGGGTTTTCTCCTTTCCTTCTTTCCTACTTTTCTTTTCTCTATCCAACTTCTTTTTAAGAATTATTTGATCCTCTCTTACTTGTGAAGGTGTAAGAGGACACAATATAATTTTCTTTCCCTTGTGTTGAATGGTGATTTTATTGGTGACTCCATCATGTAAAGCTTGCTTATCATATTGCCAAGGTCTTCCAAGTAATATGTGCCCAGCTTCCATTGGTACTATATAAACAATTTGATCTTCATATTTGCCAATGGAAATGGGTACTCTTACTTGTTCTTTAACTACTATTCCATCATCCTCTTTGATCCATTGAAGTTTGTAAGGTTTAGGATGAGGAATAATGGTTAAGCCAAGTTTCTCTACCATTCTAGAACTACAACAGTTACAGCAAGAACCACTATCCACAATCATTGAACATGTCTTTTCCAAAACTTTGCATCTTGTGTGGAATAGGTTCTCTCTTTGTGACTGTTCTAATTCTACATGTTTACTTTCCAGGAGTCTCCTTACCATAAGTAAGTTACCATCACAAGGTAAAGCTTCTTCTTCTTCAGAAGTGGATGTTTCAGACTCACTATATGAAGAACCCTCACTTTCACTCTCATGCTCAAGGATGAAAGTTGACCTTCTATTGCGGCACTCAGATGCATAGTGCCCTTTTTCCCCACATCTAAAGCACTTAGTCTCCTTACTCTTATGATCTCTTGAAGGTTCTTTGACTTTTTCTTTTCCTCTCTCTCTCTCTAACTTCTTCATATCTTGGCTTGGTTAGACTACCCTCCCTCTTGTACTCTTTCTTATGGTTGGAACTATGAGGGTAATCTTTCTTAGTGAAGCTTTTCCTCTTGAGTTGTTGCTCCACCCTCACACAAAGTTGGACTAATTCATTGAGATCATTGTAGGGTATAAGTTCAACCCTATCTCTTATGTCATAGTTGAGTCCACTTTGGAACCTAGCAATTGTTATCCTTGGTTCCTCTCTTATTCCAGCTCTCAACATAAGCAACTCCATTTTCTGCCTATACTCTTCAACACTCATGTTTCTTTGTTGGAGTTTGTGGAGCTTATCCATTAATTCCCTATCATAATAGGTTGGTACATGTCTTCTTCTCAAGGCGGTTCTCAACTCATTCCAATATCTGATGGGAGGTAGGTGTCTTAGCCTATAATCCTTGACCAAGGCTGTCCACCAAATTAAGGCATAGCCTTGAAAGCTTAGAGAAGCCATGGTGACTCTCCTTTCATCATCTATTTGGTGGCACTCAAACATTTGTTCAACTTTCATTTCCCATTCTAGGTACTCTTCCACATCATCCTTTCCATGAAAGGAAGGAAGATCAATTTTGGGCTCTCTTGGATGGTGCTCTCTAACTCTATGATGTCTTCTAGGAGGCCTTTGGTAGTGGTCATCATTGTGGTGACTACTATATTGCTCAAGCTCACTATGAGAAGATGATGATTCTTCTCTTCTCCTATGGGAAGATCTCTCTTTCTTTTTGTCTTGATTAGTCAAAAGTTGACTAATCATGTCTTTGAGCTCACTAATCTCTCTATCCCTTTGTTCAAATTTTTGCTCAAATTCCTCCCTTAAAGAACTCTCACTATGGGGTTTCAAACTTCCTTGCACACTTGATTGACTCATTCTTGTCAAAGGATAAGGTTTTCACAAAGTTTTCAAAATATTTGACAAGTAATGAGTGAAAAGATTTTCACAAGCTTTCTTTGTTTTTGGTGAAAAATTTCTAAAGAGATTCTAGAGGCAAAAGATGTTTCTAAGTAGCTCCCAGGAAGAAGAGGTGAGTCACAAATGGACAAGCTTAGAAACCAAGTTCTTCCTTAGCCAGAGTTTCCTTAGAGTTATCTTTTACCTTAGTTTCTAAGTAGAAATTCTTCAAATTCTTTTCAAATGTTATGAAATGAACCTAAAACCAGAGAAAGGTTGACTAAATGCTATGCAATCCTATATACCACGGAGGCTTAAAATAATAAACAAAAAGATTAAGCAAGAAATTAAAGAAAGCAATAAAGATGCAAGAATGTAAATGTTAGACGGCCCTAAGTGAAAGTGCAAGGGACACTTGGAGCCCCTTGACACACTTCCACACTAAGAAAACGAAATTGGACTATTACAATGTTCAATTGTGAACTTGGAATTGCTTCAAGAGCATTTTTCCAAGTCACTTGGCTCAAAAACAGCAAAGAAAAAAATTACAATTTCAAACAGCAAATTTCGTGATATTTGGTGTAAATAAACTTGAAATGAGGCCTAGAAGTAATGTGAGCTTTATCTTCTTGCTGCTGCAGAAAGCTACTCAAAATGAAGGTGTGAGTTGCTCTTTTTCCAGGTTTGAAATGCTGCTGTAACAGAGTTTTTCAGCTGCTGGACAGTGGTGTTTGGGCTGCTGTTGAGTCTTCCTTCTTGCTCCACTTCCAATCCTCAAACCACTTCCTAAAAGGCTACCAAAGTAGGAGTAGGTCTCTGGTGCTGGATGTCCCAAAAAGCTTGCACACACACTCCAAAACTCATTAGAAATCACACCAAATAGATTAAAAATCTGCACCAAATTTCTGCACACTGCACCAGTATAGGTTGTTGTATTGAACACTTTAGATGCCAAAAAATAGACACAAACAATTGGACAACACACAAATGAAAGTAGGTACACAAGAGGAACTTATCAAAGGCACTAGAATGGATGAAGAAAGCAAGAAAAACACAAGCACAGTTCAGAAATTCTTCCAATACAAACTGTTTGATCATTTTCAAAAGTGTTTGATAAAATGCCTCACTGAGTTTCAGCTTTGTTTTTCAAGACTTGTAATCTGGATTGGTTGGTTCTAGCAGCTTTTTAACACTTGATTCTTCTTCTTTTGATCATGTATTTTCATTTTTAAACATTGAACCAGCTTTTTAACAATCCAACAATGTAATTTAAACCAGAATTACCAAAACAGTTGCTGGAAAAAAAATCAAAATCTGCACACACAAAAATATGAACTAAAATGGTGGTTTTGGAACCCAAAATGAGTAGCAGTGTTTAAGCAGCTTGGATGAATGTTCAAACAACTTTTATTCATGATATTAAACATGTTTAAACTCTTAAACAGCTGAATTAATGCTTACTACTCAAATTCACTGGTCCACTTCCAATTTTAACTCAAAATTGATGGTTTAAGTATCCAATCTGCATATAACTTCAATTTTGACCAAATGAACAGTATTAGCAACTTTTAATCATCCATTTAGACTTGTTCAAACTGTCCAAACACACAGAAATAGCAGGATTCGAAAATCACCCTTGCTATGGCCAAATTATGCAGCAAAAACCATCAATGAACCAACCAAATTTAGCTTTTCATGGAATCAAAAACTGGATAGCAAAGGCAATGACTCTAAGAAGTGTATAAACACAGATCTAAGCTAGATTTAATGTGCTTAGCATGGCCAAACTCAGATTAGACCAAATCAAGTATATTAGCACGGTGAAAAGCTAGAAGTTCAAGCTGAAATGGTGAATGGTTAAGGATTTTGAGCAACCACACTATGCATATTGCATTTTAGTGCTTGTTTTGGTTTGCTATACCTTAAGACACATTCAACAACATTACACAATGTTGTACCAAGCTCCAGAATCAAAAGAAAACCACTGAAACAGTTTTAGAATTTTAGCACCAGATTTAAATTCTGTATCAGAATTCACAATGGAAAACAAAACAGAATTGCATTTTGATGCTTCAGCTTGTATAACCCAGGCTAGATCAAGTCCTCATTGCCTTATTTGGTATATATACAGCTTGTTTAGCACTTGCAAATCAATTAAAACGTAATAATTCAGCAGAAAAGAAAACTGAACAGAGACAAAAAAATACTGTAACAGTAAATTGCACAAGACTTAAAACAATACAGAATTGAAATGTAAAGCTGGAAATGACCCAAACAAGAAGGTTTCACCGATTAAAATGAAAGGACAATATAGGCACACAAAGGAAACTAAAATTGAATGACTGGAAAAGCAATACAGAATTGAAAACAACAGCAAACCAGAAACAGAAACAGCACAAACTGGACTGAAAACAGAAACAGAAATAGCACAAAGTGGACTGGAATTAAACAGCAGAATGGAAAGGCACTTAGCTATGGTTTGCGTGGACAACCAGTGCTCTAGATACCACTTGATGGATGCTTGCTATGGGTGAGACGCATTGAACCAGAAAGCCAAACAACAAGCATTCCAGTGAGCAATTAAGGCAGCGGAATTTTGAAATAGATGCAGAGAATGGTATGGTTTCAGTGAAGAATGGAGTGGGTTAGAACCTCTCAGCTCAGAGGGCCTTCTACTTTGGAAGGAAGCTAGAGATAAGGACAAAGAAAGTGAAGAATTGGGTTGACTCAAGAGCAAAGATAAGCTGGAATTTCATTTCTGCAGCAATTAGACTAAGCTCAAAAGTGTCTACAAAAGGAAGAGGTCTCCTATTTATAGGAAGATAAGAGCCTCAAATCTGAAATGAAATTCAATCCAAAAGCAAATGAAAAAGGCGCCAATTTGCTTCAGCTCCAAACATGCCTCATTCCAACTCAGCAGCACAGGTGAAACAACACCAATTCTGAATTCTTATTCCAACTCAGCAGCACACGTGAAAGCTGGGCTAGCTAGGTTATGAGCTTTTTTGATAGCTTTGGCAGCAAGCTTCTCCCTCCAAGTCTCTCTTTTCATGTGCTCAAATGCTATGCTGGCAGCTGCTCCCTCCAATTTTATTACTCCTACAAAGCAAAGAAAAAATGTGCTTTTAATTATGGGAAGAAGGATTAATGTAAATTACCTTCCATAGAAGCAAAATGGTAAGTGATCCTTCTTCCTCTTGAATCCTCTTTGCCATGGCTCTAGTAAGAGGTCCAATGTGTGTCTTAGATGGTCTTCCATCACTCTCTTTCTCTATTCTCTCACAACCTTTTGGATAAGGAAGAATTTTTTTCATTAGGGTTAACCTCAGTATTAGCCCTAAAACTCTTATCAGGAATATCTTCCAACTTCTTAGCTATTTGGCCTACTTGTATCTCCAAGTTTCTAATGGCCGCTTCAGTGCTCTTATGGTTGGAAATAGTCACCTATATAAATTATTGAAGAGTCTCTTCCAACTTTGTTGATCTTTCATTGAGTGTAGACACTTGTTGCCATAATGATGGTTGTTGTTGTGGCCTATTGAATTGCCCTGATTGTCTAGCTTGTCAATTTTGACCCTTACCCATGATGGGATGAGCTTTCCACCCTTGGTTGTAGTTACCTTGGCGGTATAGAAATTGATTGGCCATGAAATTTACATCTTCTAAAGCCTCTACTGGAAAAGCGCATTGACCATTGATATGGTCACCACCACATAGTTCACACATATGTTGTTGTTGAACCTGTGCAACTCCCTTTAGCTCCTTTAGCAATTGTGCAAGTGTCTTTGTTAAATTCTCCAACTGTTTAGTTATGATCTTACTCTGAGCGAGCAAGGCATCATTTGATTGCAATTATAGAACCCCTTTCTATTGAATTGGAGTTCCTCTTTCACTGTGCAACTCGTTATCTTTACTAGCCATATTCTCTATCATTAGTAGCATCAACTTGGTTTGTGAACCAAGACCTTCAAGGAAAGGAAGGACTATTGTTGCTTCATCAAAGCCATGCATGGGAGTCTTTCTCAACAAGCTTTTATACCGATCCCATGCTTGACCTAATGTCTCCTCCATGCCTTGTCTGAAACAAGATATCTCTTGCTTCCCTTTGTTGACTTTAGATTGTGGGAAGTACTTGTTTAAAAACTTTGCAACCACAACTTCCCACTCAGTAAATCTACCCTCTGGAAAAGAGTTCAACCATAACTTAGCATTGCCTCCCAATGAGAAAGGAAACAAACTAAGCTTTATTGCTTCATCCGGCACCCCATTAATCTTCACAGTGTTGCGAATCTCATTGAATGTTGTGAGATGTTCATATGGACTTTCATGTAATAGTCCATTAAATTGGTTGCTCTTCACCAATTGTATCAAAGCCGGCTTTATCTCCATGTTTGCGCCATTGACCCTCGGCCTTGCTATACTGTTAAAATGTTGAGGGCCAGCCACAGTGGTGTAATCCGCAAGAGTGCGTCTACCATTATTGTCCTCTACCATATCTTCAGTGCTTTGGTTGGACCTTTGTGGTGAGGGTTGTAAAAGTGTTTCTGGAGGAGGGAATAGTTCTCTAGATGTACGGATTCTTCTCCTCCTTCTACTCTCGTCTATTCCTTCAAGAAGAGGTTCCGATGTTTTCTTGCTTCTAGTTCGAATTGCTTCCTGCATACACAAGAAAACAAGTTCCTAGAAACAATTGTTAGCACAAAAAGAGAGAGAAGATAGATTAAAAAGATAAAAAAATAGAAGATAGAAACATAAAACAACAAAAAGATAAAAATATATAAACAAAAAGATAAAAAGATAAAAAATTCAAAAATCAAGTCAAAAGTAATCAATAATCACACAAATAGAATAGTTAAACCACGAGTCCCTGGCAATGGCGCCAAAAACTTGTTAACCCTAGGCAAGTGTAACCGAATCGTATCAAGTAATAAAAATGGTAAGACCAAGTATCGTTTTCCCAAAGGACTCACGGCCTAGACAGTTATGTGATTTGTTGATTATCTAAGACTTGTAAAACCAATTATTTGAGATTTTAAATGCAAATTACTAAAAAGTAAATATGAATGCATGTATTAATCAATGGAAAAGAAGAAGTTAAACACGTGATTTGAATTATATGAATGATTTTGTTGTTGGGGTTTATCAATTTCATCCTATCCACTCTCATGTATTCAAGAATTCATCTTTCTTCATTAATGTTAATGTCACTCTCTAAATTACCTTAAACCCGATGTCTCGGCGAAGAAAGCCTAATCCTAATCACTAGTTTACAATGTCTTGTCTCCCTAGCAATTATTCATGCATTAAATAGAATAGAAGCTCAAAGGAAACCAACCATCATATCCCTATGTCTAGGCAATACTACTATTGGGAGAGATTCCCCGGATCTAGATTTCCCCGTATGTGTCTGATGACAAATTTAAGAACACCAAAAAACGGCGCCACAAACTTGTTTAACAATCGGCAAGTGTGACGGAATCGTTTCAAGTAATAAACTCGGTAAGACCAAGTATCGTTCTCCCAAAGGACTCACGGCCTAGTTTAGTTATGTGATTCGTTGATTATTTAAGACTTAAGAACGAAATAAGTGGAGTTTAATATGCAAAACAGAAAATAAACATGTATGCATGAATTTGATCAATGGCTAAAACAAAATACAAACACTTCAATGGAATATATGGATGAGTATGTTGTTGGGGTTATCAATTTCATCTTATCCATTCTCATATACTTTAGGAATTCAACATTCTTTTCATCATTGTTAATGTCACTCTCTAAATTACCTTGCAAGAAGGCCTATCCCTAATTACGAGTTCATACGATTCCTAGCATTCCTAATAATTAGTTCTTTTAGTGCAGGAGCTTAACGGCAACCAATATACTATTGGGAGAAATTCCCCGGATCTAGACTTCCCCGTACGTTCCCGTATCGACAAAATCAATAATCATGCATTGAATGAGTTAAACAAAGCAAGCATTGAGCAAAGAGGAAAAACCCTAACTAATGATGAAAGAAAGCATAGGTCTTAAATATAAGATGTAAAAACAAATTCCATATATGAGAGTTTCACAAGACTACATTGATTCCCCAACAACAATACAAGGTTTAGTTCACCATATTCATGGTGAAACTAGATGAATAATAATGAAAGAATGAAAGATAAAACCCTAGAAAGGTGAAGAGGTAGCCTGAGCATCCAAGATCCTCCTTCAAAGGGGTGGAAGAGAGAGTGTTTGCTTCGTTTTTGCCAAAGATACAAACCCTAGGACGTCCTAAAGCTTATATACTATTCTAAAATTACAGAAAAGTTAGGCCCAAGCCCATAAGTGTGCCGCTCAGCGATAAAGTACCGCTCAGCGGTAAGTGCGTGAGTTGGTTTCTTCCCCTCTGCGGCCATTTTGCCCCTCAGCAGATCCCCCGTGAGCTTCTGAGTGCCGCTCAGCAGTAAACTGCCGCTGAGCGGCAGTTGCGGCTTCCCCTTTTATACTTTTTGATGTCTTTTCTGATTTCGTCTCTCTCCTTCTTCACCTCTTTCACCAAATTCACCTTAAAACCTGCACAAAAACACTGAAATCAAGCATAAACCTGTCCAACTCTCTTATTTCTGAAAATATGAATAAAAGCATGATTTCAAGCTAGTTTCTAAGTGTTAAAGGTTGCTTTTAGTATCAATTTCAAGCATGAAAATAACAGTTTTTCAATTGTTATCACAACCCCAAACTTAGACCTTTGCTTGTCCTCAAGCAAACAAGATGTAACTCAATCTTCTACCAATTCATATGATGGTTCACTCATTCAAAAATTTCTTTTCAAGATAAGCAAAGACTTCAATCAAACTTTTGACCAAGATTTCAATCAAGATGTGCACATGCTTTAGTGTTCACAACGTCAGTTAATATCAAACAATTGTTATTTTTCATGAATGATCAATCAATTAAGCATGGATGTTCATGTGCTCATGGAATACTTCCTCACCAGGTAAAGTGTTTCACTCACACACAGGTGTATAAGAGGTAATCACTCATTCACTCCACTACCACAATGTCACATGAATCAACTTTGCCTTTCATTTAACCACAATAAAAACATTTACAAGCATGCATCATCACAAGGACTTTTCAATGGCTTATAACGTGGCTGGGCTAATCAAGAAAATTGGTTTTTCTGGATCACAAAATCCTTGAGTTAAGAGAATCATAACAACACAATTATTCTTATTTTTCCCAACTTGTCTTTACATTGAGCTTTGCTTTTTCTCTTCATCTTCTTGGCCATTCTTATTCTTAACTTTTAGCTCAATGCTTTTCCTTTTTCTTTTTCATGCTTTCCCAACAACCCCAAACTTGAACATTTAACAATACCACAAAAGATTTTCTACTTAACTTAAGGTAAAGCTTTTCAACAAGGGTTTTCAATTTATGTTCAAGGCTAAGGGTTCAAAGGGTAGAACACAAAGTGTTCTCTTTTAGTGGGCTAACTTCATGAATTTGGCCAATAAAAAGGGTTCCAACAAATGGCCTTGATCATATGATGCAAAACAAGCAATTGATTTAATCATAGAAAACCTGGGCAAAATCATTCATGCTTTCAAAGTAATAGCATTCAATCAATAAAAACTCTGGAGCTCAAAACCTCACAAATAGGCTCATTCTCATTTGACATACACATCCTGCTTAATCTCACAATCACAATCATAATATCCTGCATTTGTTCACAAAGCTTGTGAATCACCTGTATAAGCATTTAATGTGCACATCTATCTCAACATCAATCAATCAATAATCATCATCAAGCATTACTTATCACACAATCACAGTCAATAGCAAACCATCATAACAAACCAGGTTTCCAATAGAGTACATCAACCTTAATCTAAAACAAAAGTAAATAAGTTCAGAACACTTAAACCAATAAAAGCATAAGTTCATGATAGCATTCATCAGTAAATGTCATCTCAGCTCCTCATCAATCTGAGCTGTCCTCTGTATCTTCCTCTTCTTCCTCATCTTCATCATCTTCAAATGCATCATCATCATCAGCTTCATCTTCTTCCATCTCCCTAACTGAAGCCTCAGCTGCTTCAGCTCCTCCTCCTTGCACCGGCTCCTCTAGCCAAGCTACCACATTATGGAATTCCTCCATAGTCCACCTGTGAGCTGGAGGTGTATCATACATCCCCACAATCATCTCAACAGTAGCCACCTGCCCTCTATGAATGGACTGTAACTGAGCACCTATAAGAGACATGTACATGTCCCTCATCTGGAACGGTTCTGCTTCATGTGTCTCAGCAGATGTCTGGCTCTGTGCTTGCCCTCTCTCTCTGCGAGCACGGCGTGATGGAACTGGCTGAGCTGCCTCCTCACCTCCACAGTACTGTCTGTAATAGGCCTCATCAATGGCTTTTCTTGGCCTTTCAAATGGTGGAGCAGAAGTGTCCACCCCAGTTATCTTGCAAAGGTGAGTGATTAAGGAGGGATGTCCTAGAGGTACTTTGTTATTTGAGGTATTGGCACAAATATATGATCACCAAAATATGATGTCACAAACTTGTTTTACAATCGGCAAGTATGACCGAATCGTTCAAGTAATAAACTTGGTAAGACCAAGTATCGTTCTTCCCAAAGGACTCACGGCCTAGTTTAGTTGTGTGGTTTGTTGATTAGCTAAGACTTAAGGACGAAATATTTGGATTTTTATATGCAAAAGACGAAAATAAACATGTATGCATGAGGTTTAGATCAATGGCAAAAGCAAAAGATAAACACTTTCAATGAAATATATGTATGAATATGTTGTTGGGGTTCAATTTCATCTTATCCACTCTCATATATTTTAGGAATTCAACATTCAAATCATCATTGTTAATGCCACTCTCTAAAGTACCTTTCAAGAAGGCTTCTCCCTAATTACGAGTTCATACAATTCCTATCATTCCTAATAATTAGTTCATCAAGTGCAGGAGCTTAAGGCAACCAATATACTTATTGGGAGAAATTCCCCGGATCTAGACTTCCCCGTACGTGCCCGTATCGACAAAACCAATAATCATGCATCGAATGAGTTAAACAATGCAAGCATTAAGCAAAGAGGAAAAACCCTAACTAATGATGAAAGAAAGCATAGGTCTTAAATATAAGATGTAAAAATAATTTCCATATATGAGAGCTTCAAAAGATTACATTGATTCCCCAACAAGCATACAAAGTTTAGTTCACCATATTCATGGTGAACCTAGATGAATAACAATGAAAGAATGAAAGATAAAACCCTAGAAAGGTGAAGAGGAAGCCTAAGCATCCAAGATCCTCCTTCAAAGGGGTGGAAGAGAGAGTGTTTGCTTCGTTTCTGCCAAAGATGCCTAACCCTAGGAAACCCTAAAGCTTATATATTATTCGTAAATTCCAAGTATAATGTCCTCTGCAATCCCACATGGCTCCTTTGAAGATCCATCGGCCATTACTAGATTAACCTTTACTAAATCAAGGAGAGCTTTCTTCACCTTTTTCTTCCCTATGGTACAAGGGATAGAAAAATTGCCTGGATCTGTTGCTTTAGGAGGGAATGACTCTTTTTTAACAGTTATACACTCTTTTGCCTCATCATCTCTACGTCTCTTCTTTGTAGAGATTTCTTCATCAGATTTTGTGTAAACTGTGATTTGCTGTAGAATTTGTTCCCAAGGTGCTTCATTATCCACCATTCTGAATAATTCTGTGAAGTCCAGTTGTTTCCCTTGATGAATTGGAAAAGGAAAAGTACTTTTGCTCTCGTCTGTATCTAACTCAACTTTCTCATCATTAACACTCTTTACCACCTTGCACTCTTCTCTGGGGTTAACCTCAGTATTAGCCCCAAAATTTCTATTTGGCCTTTCTTCCAATTGCTTGGTAATCTGACCCATTTGAATCTCTAAGTTCTTTATAGCGGCTTCAGTGCTCTTTTGAGAAGATTCAGTTTTCTGGATGAATTGCTGAAGAGTTTCTTCCAACCTTGTTGATCTTTCATTAAGCATAGATAACTGTTGCCATAAGGTTGGTTGCTGCTGCTGCTTATTATATTGACTAGCTTGCCCAGTTTGTCCTTGACCAATGCTTGGGTGTGGTTTCCACCCTTGATTGTAGTTCCCTTGACGGTATGGAAATTGATTGGCCATGAAATTAACATCCTCTACGGCTTCAACTGGAAAAGCACATTGACCATTGATATGGTCGCCTCCACACAATTCGCACAACTGGGTTTGTACCTGTGCAGCAGTTTTCAACTCTTTGGGTAATTGTGCAAGAGTTTTAGTCAGAGTCTCCAGCTGTTGAGTTAGAATTTTATTTTGAGCTAGCAAGGCATCATGTGTCTGTAATTGGAGAACCCCTTTTTGTTGCATAGGAGCTCCTCTCTCACTCTACAGCTCATTATCACTAGTAGCCATGTTTTCTATAATCTCTGTTGCTTCCTCTGGAGTTTTCCATTTAATATTGCCTCCTGCTGAGGCGTCCACCATCATCTTGGTTTGTGAACCAAGCCCTCCAAGGAAAGTTAAGACTACTTCCTGATCTTCAAAGCCATGCGTGGGTGTTTTTCTTAGCAAGCTTTTGTATCTGTCCCATGCATGCCCCAGTGATTCTTCCATGCCTTGCCTAAATGAAGAAATCTCTTGCTTGCCTTTTGTCACCTTTGATTGTGGGAAGTACTTGTTTAAAAACTTTGTTACCACTGCTTCCCACTCTGTGAAACTTCCTTCTGGGAAAGAATTCAGCCAAAGTTTAGCATTGCCTCCCAATGAGAAAGGAAACAAACTAAGTTTGATCGCTTCATCTGGCACTCCATTAATCTTCACTGTATTGCAAATCTCATTGAATGTAGTGAGGTGCTCATATGGGCTTTCATGAGATAACCCATTAAATTGGTTGCTTTTTACCAGTTGGATTAGTGCTGGTTTGACCTCCATGTTAGCTGCATTGACTCTAGGTCTAGCTATATTGTTAAAGTGCTGAGGTCCAGCTATATTGGTGTAATCAGCAAGAGTTCTTCTAACATTGATGTTCTCCATATTTTCTGTGCTATTGTCAGAACCTTGTGGTGATGGTTGCAACAGAGTTTCCGGAGGAGGGAAAAGTTCTCTAGATGTTCGGATTCTTCTCCTCCGTCTACTCTCGTCTAAACCATCAAGCAGAGGTTCTGTTGTTTTCTTGCTCCTAGTTCGAATTGCCTCCTGCATACACAAGAACACAAAACCCTAGAATATTTGGTTAGCACAAAAAGATATAGTAGAAGATAAAAACAGAAAACAGAAAAATACAAATAAAAACAGAAAATAAAATAAAATAAAATAAAATAAAATCTAATCTAATAAAATAAAATAAAATAAAATCAAATAAAAACCGAAATATATAAAAAAAAACAGAAAATAAAAACAGAAAATTCAAAATTAAAGTCAAAGATAATCAATAATCACACAAATTAACCAGTTAAACCACGAGTCCCCGGCAGCGGCGCCAAAAACTTGATGGACAAATTTATGATCACCAAAATATGATGTCACAAACTTGTTTTACAATCGGCAAGTATGACCGAATCGTTCAAGTAATAAACTTGGTAAGACCAAGTATCGTTCTTCCCAAAGGACTGACGGCCTAGTTTAGTTGCGTGGTTTGTTGATTAGCTAAGACTTAAGGACGAAATATTTGGATTTTTATATGCAAAAGATGAAAATAAACATGTATGCATGAGGTTTAGATCAATGGCAAAAGCAAAAGATAAACACTTTCAATGAAATATATGTATGAATATGTTGTTGGGGTTCAATTTCATCTTATCCACTCTCATATATTTTAGGAATTCAACATTCAAATCATCATTGTTAATGCCACTCTCTAAAGTACCTTTCAAGAAGGATTCTCCCTAATTACGAGTTCATACAATTCCTATCATTCCTAATAATTAGTTCATCAAGTGCAGGAGCTTAAGGCAACCAATATACTTATTGGGAGAAATTCCCCGGATCTAAACTTCCCCGTACGTGCCTGTATCGACAAAACCAATAATCATGCATCGAATGAGTTAAACAATGCAAGCATTAAGCAAATAGGAAAAACCCTAACTAATGATGAAAGAAAGCATAAGTCTTAGATTAAGATGTAAAAACAATTTCCATATATGAGAGCTTCAAAAGATTACATTGATTCCCCCAACAAGCATACAAAGTTTAGTTCACCATATTCATGGTGAACCTAGATGAATAACAATGAAAGAATGAAAGATAAAACCCTAGAAAGGTGAAGAGGAAGCCTAAGCATCCAAGATCCTCCTTCAAAGGGGTGGAAGAGAGAGTGTTTGCTTCGTTTCTGCCAAAGATGCCTAACCCTAGGAAACCCTAAAGCTTATATATTATTCGTAAATTACAGAAAATTAGGTCCAAGCCCATAAAAGTGCCGCTCAGCGGTAAAGTGCCGCTCAGCGGTAAAGTACCGCTCAGCGGTAAGTGCGTGAGTTGGTTTCTTCCCCTCAGCGGCCATTTTGCCCCTCAGCGGATCCCCCGTGAGCTTCTGAGTGCCGCTCAGCGGTAAACTGCCGTTGAGCGGTGACTTCGGCTTCTCCTTTTGCACTTTTTGATGTCTTTTCTGATTTCATCTCTCTCCTTCTTCACTTCTTTCACCAAATTCACCTTAAAACCTGCACAAAAACACTGAAATCAAGCATAAACCTGTCCAGCTCTCTTATTTCTGAAAATATGAAGAAAAGCATGATTTCAAGCTAGTTTCTAAGTATAAAGGTTGCTTTTAGTATCAATTTTAAGCATGAAAATAACAGTTTTTCAACTGTTATCACATCACCTGCCCAATATTAACATTTAAGTTCCTGATAGCACAGTAGATGAAGAGTGCCCTGCTGAGAGTAATATCTGACACATGTGAACATGGCTGAATGTTGGCATGAGAAAATGCCATCCAATACTTTGCAAGAGGAGTCAGATCAGTCCTCCTAATGTTTACCACTGAACCAGATCTATTCCTTTGGAAGTGTCCTCTAGGTATACATAGTACTCTCTCTACATCCTCAAAATCAGCCCCTTCCTCCATGCAAGAGCAAACTGGCACTGCTCACCAGCCCACACAGTATCCAGGAAGTTATTAATAGAATCAGGATCATACCTGATAGCATGGCCTCTGACATAGCCCAGATAATTTTCAGTTGGATAATCACCAATCTTCTTTGCATTGGTGTAGAATTCTTTTACCACAACTATGTTGGCAGGTGCAGGATATGTGGCTAGCTTTCCCCAGTCATTCCCTAACAATTGCTCTCCAAATTGAGGAGCAAAATTAGGTATCATTCCAACTTTTCTCTCCATAAAGAGTCTCCTGTCTTGCACCACCTTGAAGTGCTTCTCATGTTTCCGAGAGAGGAACCTACTAGAATGGGCTGTTCTGGTTCCTTTTCCTTTCTCTTGGTTGCCATGGTTTTCAATCTTTTTCCTGAAGAGGATGCCATTCCTGCAATCACACACAGATACAAAACCACAGAACATGATGTTAATCATTAGTAAAACCCAGAATACAACTCCTTTCGAAGCTAAACCACCGCTGAGGGTCAGAATTACCCCTTAGCGCCACTAGTGCCACATTCCAGAACAGAAATTTTCAAAAATTTCAGGTCTGGCAGAGTGCCGCTCAGCGGCAATTTACCCCTGAGCGGTAACTCTGCAGAGTTTTGAAAAACCTCCTTTTAAGATGTCCTAACTCCACCCAAATGCAATTTTCAGTTTTCCAGATCAAAATCATGCAGTTTAATCGGTTCAAACATCAATTATATCATCAAATCATGCATAGAAATCAAAACCCCTAAATATTCATGCTTTGACAATCACATTCAAAATCAAGAACCCTAGAATGAACAAAATGCTTTTACTTACTTGGGTGGAGATACTAGATGCAATAAGAATGCTTCCAAGCTAAGATGCTCTCTTCCAACCCCAAACTTAGATGAAACACTAGTGAGAAAGTAAGTGGAAGAGAAATTTTTCAAAAGAGAAGAGGTAAAAGATGTGGAGAACCTTGGAAAAGGTATGGGGGAGTGTTTGTGCAGAGAAGAGCCTGAAAGTGAGAGCATTTGCGCAGCTTAGGGTATAAAAATACCCTAATGGGCTCGGGTCCCGCTAAGGGGAAACTAAAGCCCACTTTGCGATAGTACCGCTCAGCGGCACTTTCGTGAAGTGCTCTTCTCCTTCTTTTCTTAACCTACGTGCCTCCTAAACATGCCCCTCACCGGTTCCCTGCAATTCAATTCTCAAGTTACTTATGCACAACCCTATTATACTACTACAATGAAACAAACAAAAACAATCAATCAACTGGGTTTCCTTCCAGGTAGCGGTTGTTTAACGTCACGAGCCTGACCCAAAATCCACCAACACCCATCAGTAGGTGTTACAATCTTACCAACACCCATTAGTAGGTGCAGAATTTTCTTACCAACACCCATCAGTAGGTGTTACAGACTTACCAACACCCATCAGTAGGTGTTACAAACTTAGTATCCTTCAGTAGATACTTAACCACCTAGCATCCTTCAGTAGATGCTATATCCAATAAAGTATTTACAAAAATAATGTCCACAAATTAAAAGTTACAAAACAAAATCAAAAGTTTTTAAATCACTGGGTTGCCCCCAGCAAGCGCTCTTTTAACGTCATTAGCTTGACCCAATAAAGTTCAAATTTCTTCTTCATAGTTGATGTTCTTGTCCCACCAACTCATCAGTTGTTTCCTGTGTACTGCTTTGATTTTTCTAGAATGTGGAGACTCTATCTCTATCATCTCCTTCTCTTTATAGCCTTTCACAACTCACAACTAGTTTTTGATTCTCACAGGTGTACCAAGTTGGGGTCTTCCTTTATTCCAGTCATCAGGAACTTTTCCTCCTCTTCCAATCTGTTCTCCTTTATGCACCTGAAACAACAAACAATGGTTACCTGTAACCTTGGGCTTTTCATCTTTATGGCTAGTCATGTGTGCATCTTGAAATGCAGCTTTATAACTAGCTTCTTCCTCCTGTGTTTGCGTCTCATCTTTAAAGACATCTACAACAACTCTCTCCTCTCGGTCCTGGAGCACCACTATACCTTCGTTTACATCAATGATAGCTTTGGCCGTTTTCATAAACGGTCTTCCAAGAATGATAGGAATCTTTTCTGTCTCCATCTTCATCACCACAAAGTCTGCCAAGAACTGGAGTTTTCCAACACAAACTATGATGTCCTCTGCAATCCCACATGGTTCCTTTGAAGATCCATCGGCCATTACTAAATTAACCTTTACAGGTTTCATATTAACATCGCCGATTTGCTCCAATAAAGAGTAAGGTATCAAGTTAACACTTGAACCTAAATCAAGAAGAACTTTTTTAATCCTTTTCTTCCCTATGGTACAAGGGATAAAAAAGCCTCCTGGATCTGTTGCTTTTGGAGGGAATGGCTCCTTTTTAACAGTTTTACACTTCTTTGCCTCATCATCTCTACGTCTTTTCTTTGTAGAGACGTCTTCATCAGATTTAGTGTAAACCGTAATTTGTTGTAGAATCTGCTCCCAAGGTGCATCATTATCCACCATCTTCAATAATTTTGTGAAATCCAGTTGTTTTCCTTGATGTATTGGAAAAGGAGAAGTATTTTTGCCCTCTATTTCTCTTTTCTCTTCTGTTTCTCCTTTGTCTAACTCAACTATCTCATTTTTATCACTCTCTACCACCTTGCATTCTTCTCTGGGGTTAACCTCAGTATTAGCCCCAAAATTTCTATTTGGCCTTTCTTCCACCTGCTTGGTGATCTACCCCATCTGAATCTCCAAATTCTTGATAGCAGCTTCAGTGCTCTTTTGGGTAGACTCAGTTTTCTGTATGAAATTATTAAGAGTGTCTTCCATCCTCATGGACCTTTCATTAAGCATAGAAATCTGCTGCCATAAGGTGGGTTGCTGCTGCTGCTTATTAAATTGACCAGCTTGCCCAGCTTGCCCTTGACTAATGCTTGGGTGTGGTTTCCACCTTTGATTGTAGTTCCCTTGATGGTATTGATTAGTCATGTAATTCACATCCTCCACGGCTTCTGCTGGAAAGGCACATTGACCATTGATATGGTCTCCTCCACATAATTCACACAACTGAGATTGTACCTGTGCAGCAGTTTTCAACTCTTTAGGCAATTGTGCAAGTGTTTTAGTAAGAGTCTCCAGCTGTTGAGTTTGAATTTTATTTTTGTGCTAGCAAGGCATCATGTGTCTGTAATTGTAGAACTCCTTTCTGTTGCATAGGAGCTCCTCTTTCACTATTGAGCTCATTATCACTAGTAGCCATATTTTCAATAATTTTTGTTGCTTCCTCTGGAGTTTTCCATTTAATGTTTCCTCCTGCTGAGGCATCAAGCATCATCTTGGTTTTTGAACCAAGACCTCCAAGGAAGATTAGGACTACTTCCACTTCGTCGAATCCATGCGTGGGTGTTTTCCGTAGCAAGCTTTTGTATCTATCCCATGCATGACCCAGTGATTCTTCCATGCCCTGCCTGAATGAAGAAATCTCTTGCTTGCCTTTGTTCACCTTTGATTGTGGGATGTATTTATTTAGAAACTTGGTTACCACTGCTTCCCACTCTGTGAAACTTCCCTCTAGAAAAGAATTTAACCAAAGCTTAGCATTGCTTCCTAATGAGAAAGGAAACAAGCTAAGTTTGATCGCTTCATCTGGCACCCCATTGATTTTCACTGTGTTGCAGATCTCATTAAATATAGTGAGGTGCTCATATGGGCTTTCATGAGATAACCCATTGAATTGATTGCTCTTCACCAGTTGGATCAATGCTGGTTTGACCTCCATGTTAGCTGCATTGACTCTAGGTCTAGCTATACTGTTAAAGTGCTGAGGTCCAGCTGTATTGGTGTAATCAGCAAGAGTTCTTCTGATATTATTGTTCTCCATATTTTCTGTGCTATGGTCAAAACCTTGTGGTGATGGTTGCAACAGAGTTTCCGGAGGAGGGAAAAGTTCTCTAGATGTTCGGATTCTTCTCCTCCGTCTACTCTCGTCTAAACCTTCAAGAAGAGGTTCTGCAGTTATCTTGCTCCTAGTTCGAATTGTCTCCTGCATACACAAGAACACAAAACCCTAGAATATTTGGTTAGCACAAAAAGATATAGGAGAAGATATAAGATTCAGAGAATAAAATAAAATAAAATAAAATAGAATAAAATAAAATAAAACAAAAATAGAAAAAATAAAAACAGAAAAAATAAAAACAGAAATTCAAAATTAAAGTCAAAGATAATCAATAATCACACAAATTAACCAGTTAAACCACGAGTCCCCGGCAACGGCGCCAAAAACTTGATGACAAATTTATGAACACCGAAAACCGGCGCCACAAACTTGTTTAACAATCGGCAAGTGTGACCGAATCGTTTGAAGTAATAAACTCGGTAAGACCAAGTATCGTTCTCCCAAAGGACTCACGGCCTAGTTTAGTTATGTGATTCGTTGATTATTTAAGACTTAAGAACGAAATAAGTGGAGTTTAATATGCAAAACTGAAAATAAACATGTATGCATGAATTTGATCAATGGCTAAAACAAAATACAAACACTTCAATGGACTATATGGATGAGTATGTTGTTGGGGTTATCAATTTCATCTTATCCATTCTCATATACTTTAGGAATTCAACATTCTTTTCATCATTGTTAATGCCACTCTCTAAATTACCTTGCAAGAAGGCCTATCCCTAATTACGAGTTCATACGATTCCTAGCATTCCTAATAATTAGTTCTTTTAGTGCAGGAGCTTAACGGCAACCAATATACTATTGGTAGAAATTCCCCGGATCTAGACTTCCCGTACGTTCCCATATCGACAAAATCAATAATCATGCATTGAATGAGTTAAACAAAGCAAGCATTGAGCAAAGAGGTAAAAACAAATTCCACATATGAGAGTTTCACAAGACTACATTGATTCCCCAACAACAATACAAGGTTTAGTTCACCATATTCATGGTGAAACTAGATGAATAATAATGAAAGAATGAAAGATAAAACCCTAGAAAGGTGAAGAGGTAGCCTGAGCATCCAAGATCCTCCTTCAAAGGGGTGGAAGAGAGAGTGTTTGCTTCGTTTTTGCCAAAGATACAAACCCTAGGACGTCTTAAAGCTTATATACTATTCTAAAATTACAGAAAATTTAGGCCCAAGCCCATAAGTGTGCCGCTTAGCGGTGAAGTACCGCTCAGCGGTAAGTGCGTGAGTTGGTTTCTTCCCCTCAGCGGCCATTTTGCCCCTCAACGGATCCCCCGTGAGCTTCTGAGTGCCGCTCTGCGGTAAACTACCGTTGAGCGGCAGTTGCGGCTTCTCCTTTTGCACTTTTTGATGTCTTTTCTGATTTCATCTCTCTCCTTCTTCACTTCTTTCACCAAATTCACCTTAAAACCTGCACAAAAACACTAAAATCAAGCATAAACCTGTCCAGCTCTCTTATTTCTGAAAATATGAATAAAAGCATGATTTCAAGCTAGTTTCTAAGTGTTAAAGGTTGCTTTTAGTATCAATTTCAAGCATGAAAATAACAGTTTTTCAACTGTTATCAGTGTCCATATCGAAAAAATCAATAATCATGCAATTGAATGAGTTAAACAATGCATGCATAGAGCAAAGAGGAAAAATCCTAACAGTTAATGAAAGAAAGCATATATATTAAAGAACCAATTCAATACATGAGAGTTTCAAAGGATTACATTGATTCCCCAACAACAATAGAGGTTTAGTTCACCATACTCATGGTGAAATTATATGAAAAACAATGAAAGAATGAAAGATAGAGCCCTAGTATTTGAAAAGTAGAGCTTGAGCATCCAAAATCCTCCTCCAAGGGGTGAAAAAGTGTGTTTCTGCTTCGGTCCAAGTCGACTAAAACCTTATATATTATTCTAAAAATTACAGAAAAGTAAGCCCAAGTCCATAAAAATGGCTCTCAGCGGTAAGGGCGTGTCTTCTATTTTATCGTATCCCTGAAGACTCTCAGCACTAAAATGTTGTTTGATAACTCAATTAATTAAGACTTAAATAAAATGAGATTGTTGGTTTCAAATGCAAAGACATAAAATTAAATATGAATGCAAATTGATCAATAGTAGAGTAACACAAAGATGAACGGAGGTTGTTTATAAAATGATATGAGTATGTTGTTAGCGTTTGATTTCACCAAGTTTACTCTCATGTATATAAGAATTCTTCTTTTTACATTAATATTAACGTCACTCAGTAAATTACTTACAACCCGATCCCTCGGCGCAATAAGCCTGCCTTAATTCCTAGTTCGTACAATTCCTAGCGTTCCTAGAAAATCAAGTCTAAAGATCAAGAGCTTAAGACGACCAATTACTCAAACCCTCATCCTTGAGAAATATTACCCTTGGGAGAATTCAACAAGAACCTGAATTGTAAGGATCCTCCCGGCACTTATGCAATTAATAAATCATGCTACTAAATGAGTTAAATAGAGCAAGCATTGAAACAGATGAATTCCCTAATAATTAATGAAAAAGCATATAAATTAAGAATCAATTCAGATACATGAGAGTTCACAAGGTTACATCATTCCCCAACAACAAATATAGTTTAGTTCCCCATAGACATGGAGAAACTATATGAATAATGGAAAAGCATGAGATAGTGAAACCCTAAGAGTAGAAGAGGAAGCTCCCGCCAACAGATCTGCCTTCAGAGGGTATAAGAGTGTGCTATTGTGTTGATCCAGCTAGAGATACAAAACCTAGAGCGCCTGGGTCCTTTAAATAAATTCGAAAAAAGAGTGGAAACAAGGCTCGATCCAAAAGAGTCGAAATAGAGCAAAAATTGAGTTGGATCTGCGACGCACGACGTTTGGGCGTCCCATTTAGGGTGCCTGGGCGGTGGACGATCCTCATGTAGGGCTTGAGCTCTAATTGGACGCCCAGGATTCGGGGGCCGCCGCCCGGGCGGTGGACGTCGATTTTCCGAGGCTCAAGCCTCGGACAGGGCGCTCAAGCGTCGTGTGGTTCCTCCTTTTGGTGCTTTTCCAGGCCTTTCTGAGCTCTAACTCCTTAACACTTCATCTTTGCTTTCCGCATTCTCTGATTACCTATCAAAACAAGGATAAAGAGTCATAAAATCATCAAATTCAACCTCAACTCTCTTATTCACACAACTTTAGAACTTTGCTTGTCTTCAAGCAAAACAAAATGTAGCTCAGCTCTTCAGAACAATCACTACAATGACTCAACATTTTTCAAAAACTTTTCCTTCCAAGACAAGAAATTACTTTTATCAATTCAGCATAAAGATCTCAGTCAAGATGTGAAGATGCCTTAATTCAATCAAAATCAATGTGATGTTCATATACTTTCAACAGATGCCATGCTTAAGAATGATCAATCAACCAAGCAGAGATGCAATCAGAAATTCAGAAAAGTACTCTTCACCAATTAAAGTGTTTCACTCAAGCGCTAAAAAATGTATCACTCAAGCACTCAAAAGTGCATCACTCAACTCACAGGTGTATAGTGAGATCTCTCAATCACTCTCATATCACAATGTCACACAAATTAATTTTTCCTTTTATTTAACCAAAATCAAACATACTCACAAGCAGGTTTTCATCACATGGGCTTTTCTTGGCTTGTAACATGGCTGGGCTAAGAAGAAACATGGTTTTTCAGGAATGCAAAATCCTTGAGTTAAGAGAGATTTTTATGAAATTAACAATTACACACAGGTTTTCTTTTCAAGAAGATCTTTCCCAACCTTTTTCCCTTGTAGTGAGCTTTTCTTTCTTTTCTTTTCATCTTTCTTTTCTTTTGATTTTTCTTTCTCTTTTTCTTTGTGCTCACTACTTATTTTTCTAGCAACCCCAAACTTGAACCTTTATCAATACCTCACAAATATTCTCAACTCAACTCAAGGTAAAGAATTTAAAACAGGGTTTTCAAAACATGCTTAAGGCTAAAGGTTCAAAGGATGGAACAATTTCATGCGTAGGCTAAAAAAAATAAGGGATAACATGATGGGGAAGTGCATACCTAGAGAGAATATACTAAATGACATTTAAGAAATGGAAGAGAAATTAAAAGTGGAAGAGATTAGAGAAAAGGAAACTTAGGAAATGAAGATGCGCCACTTGAACAAGCTTCCAAGATAAGCATCATGAAGAGGACCGCCACTTGCTTGAGCAAGATAAGGCCTGCCCAAATTTGGGACTTTAGAGACAGAATTCTATCTCAAAGAAGAATGCAAGATTGCAATTCAACTCAAATTTCATTCAATGCAAAGGTGTCTACAAAGAAGAACCCCTAGGTTGCTTATATAGCTTTTGGAATGACTTTGGTGATGAGTTTCAAGAGATGTGGGACTTGGAAGGCTCCAAGTTCTGTCCAGCAGCAGCTGCAACGTCCCTAGGTGCATGGGAGCCCCACATTGCTTAATTCTCTCATTCCAAAAGGGTTTATAAGCTTCCTAGCTCTCCTAGAGTTCAAAAACTAACACTAGCTATGCTTCCTAACTCCTACATGCCTAAAAATGCTCACTTTCTCTTCTATTCCTTTTAAGACCAAGTTATGGAAAGTCCCACATTGCTTACTATTAAAGAGAAAGAAGAGTTTATAAGCAATTATTCACAAGAACTAAGAGAAAGAAATCAAAAGGCAAATACACGCCCAAAGGAAACCTATTCTACTCAAGTCCCAGAAGTTAGAAAAACATCCTGCTTAGTATCCCAATCAAATTTTATCTCAAGCACCTGTTTCACATCATGCATCATCTCAACATCAATCAATACACTAGAATATCATAAAGCAATACTCATCATAAAACACATCACAGTTGAATCAAAGCAGTGTAGTTCATTCAAGCAAAGTACAATAACAAAACAATTGATTAAAAAGAAAACAAATAACAAAACAGAAAATTAAAACGAAAACAAATAACAAAACAGAAAATTAAAACGAAAACAAATAACAAAACAGAAAATTAAAAAGATTTAAAAAGAAAGGTTTAGAAAGCTGGGTTGCCTCCCAGTAAGCGCTTCTTTAACGTCACTAGCTTGACCCAATAAGCTCAATCTGGATCAATGATGACAAATTTATGAGCACTGAAAAACGGCGCCAAAAACTTGTTTAACTTAAACAAGTTTTTGGCGCCATTGCCCAGGTTCATCATTCTTTTCATCATTGATCGCACAGTAGAGGAGGATTGCCCTGCTAAGAGTGATGTCTGAAACATGAGAACATGGCTGAATGTTGGCATGAGAAAATTCCATCCAATACTTTGCAAGAGGGTTCAAGTCAGTCCTCCTAATGTTCACCACAAAACCAGTTTTGTTCCTCTGAAAATGTCCTCCAGGTACACATAGAACACTCTCCACATCATCAAAATCAATGCCTTCTTCCATACATAGAGCAAACTGACACTGCTCACCAACCCATTCAGTACCCATGAAGCTATTGATAGAGTCAGGATCATACCTAATAGTGCGGCCTCTGACATAGCCTAGATAATCCTCAGCCGGATAATCACCAATCTTCCTTGCATTGGTGTAAAATTCCTTCACCACAACTATATTGGCTGGTGCAGGGTATGTGGCTAGCTTCCCCCAATTCCTTCCCAACAGTTGCTCTCTAAACTGAGGAGCAAAGTTAGGTATTGATGCGGCCTGTCGCGGCCCATCAAATTTGATGTGCATTATAGAATGCAGTACAGTGCTAGGAAGTGACTCTAAGGTCATCTCTCAAGGACCAAATGTGGTTCAGTCAATAGGTCAAACACGTAGTGGGGGGTTTTGAAAGTGTTTTTGTGATTTTAAATGAACTAAATTAAAACTTGAAATTAAATACAACTAAACATAATTGAAAACATTGACAGAAATGAACAAAGCATGAAGACCGATGGTCCTATAGATGACCGAACGGTTCTACATTGAGACGGACTCTAAAATAAGTGAGGAAATTGGAAATGCAGGAAGATAAAGAAGCCGAAGAAAATAGACAGCATAGTGAACGAAAACAACAAACCGAACATAATAGACAACATAGTGAATGTAAAAAGTAAACTGAACAATGCAATAGATAAATATCCAAACACAATTGAAGCTATTAAAATACAATGTAGAGTTGACAAATTAAATGCACGATGCAGCGGTTAGTGACACTAAAATAAAACGCGTAACAGTTAAAAAAAAGGAATGGACCGTGAGCTTCCTCCGTGCTCTCCTAAATAATCATCACTCTCCTCGCTCCACGTTCCTGGATTAAGATTGCAATTTTGGAGCTCTATCTCCCAACATGTCACCGTGCACACCACTTCCCTCAACCAGCCCGTGACACTTGTGTGCTTACTTTTCCTTCAATCCATCACCGTGCTCCAATCACCGCTTGAATCAAATCATGTGTTTCCTTCTTCCAGCTCCACTCTCCCGTAACGTGTGCTTCCTCTACTTAATTACCACTTCTCTTTCTTACAAGAAATAAACTGGATGCCAGCCTTTTTCAAAAACCAATGAAAGTAATAAAGGATCTAACAGCGTGCACTCTCTCAACAACACTCCTTTTCTCAGTCGTCCGTGTGGAAGCTTGCAGCAAAATGTATCAGCATTTCTAAAATAAAATCATCATCCACACTTATCTACGCAAAGTTATCAATATGCTTCATTCTCAAAAATAAAAGAAAAGATATCCCCTGTAACAGCGTTGCCTCTCAAAATGAAAAGCACTATTTTAAAAATGAATCACAAAAGCTGTTCCGAAAATGAAAAGGGACGAAAAGAAATGCAACTAAAATGAAAATGGCAGTGTGTAAAATCAGCAATAACCATTTTTTTTCCAAATAAAAACGTACCCAGCCAAAGATAAAAAAAAACATGAGGGTGGCGGCTGGCTTTCCACACGTCCCAGCTCTGGACCATCCACTTTCATAATGAAATGTGCTTGCTTTTTAAGTGGAAGAAGATGCCTTCATTCCAGGTGACGGCTGGACCACGCTAGGCTGAGACACCCTCTCCCCTGTAGCAGCTCGAGCTTAAATCCAAAAGACCCTCATGCAGCCCTCCACGCGTGATGCTCTCCAAGCTTGTTGGCCCGTGTCCTGCCAATTGCTGGATGCTACCAGTGTGGGATGTTGGACCGCGTGTTGATTGTTGCTGCTGTCCTCGTGAAGATAGCTTGGAGCTCTTTACTCCAAGCACCTCCATGCCTTGCTGGACACACCCCCTGTAGCTTCCCATTCTCCGCGTGAAGCCCCCATCCGTAGCAGCTTTTGCTGGACCGAAACCCTCCCTAAAATCCAAGCTGGACGTGGCAGCCAAAGAAATTGTTGAACGCCCTCCTCCACTACGTGTGCACCTTCCAGGCCTGCTACTTTCTTCTCTACTGGAACTTTTATTTCTGTGTGCACCCCTCCAAGCTTGTTGGACGCGTGAAGGTCTTCTCCTGCCTTGGGTCGTGTGCTCTCAGAAAATGAAAAATCCTACTTCCTTTTTCCCATGTGATGAGTCAATATTTTATTCACTTCACTTAGTTTAGTGTGCTAGAATTAATCAGGGAATTGTACTTAAATGTCCGGTATTTTTCCGTTTTTGCTAATTGTGCTTAATTTGACCAAAAATTCTTATTTTAATTAATTTGAATTATTTGAGCTAATTATTTTCATCATTGATTGTAGGAAAAATTTTGGAAATACATTTTCGGACATTTGGAAGAGCATTCATTTGTACACGGTGTTATTTACTTGGAAGATTTATTTTGTGTGTTGATGCGTGGAAACTTGAGATGGAATATTTTGTTTGGATTGGCTTGGAATCATCACACCACACGGCCTAGGCAATCAGCTGTCAAGGAATCTTCTATCTCTTTTAAAGTAAAGGACACCAATGGAGGGGGTCACCACGTTGAAGGAAGGAAGCTCACAGTTTTCTCTATGTTTTGGCTCCAACTCATGTAAAGAAGGAAGAGGGCAGTGGACGACCCACATGGAAAAGAAGTAACCCATCCACCACTTAGAAAATAGAAACATATTCACGGAGAACATTTGGAGCGGATGCACGTTGATGGAGAGCTCCAAGCCAGCAGCTTTGAATTGGTACAACAGGCCCACACTTGGATCCACGGTCCAGTAAGCAAGAGGGGGTGGCATCCAGCAACTATGGAGTGTCACGGCCTGATTCTGGAAGCAAAGCAACAGCGGGGCCCATGGACAAATTGAATTGGAGTGTCCAGCAAAGAAAAAGCACGTGAATTGGGAAGATATTAATTAGGAGGTGCAGCAGCTGGTCCACGGGGGGTTCAATCCAGCAGAGGAAGTGACTTCCATTTGGAGATCCAACAGCTTGGAGAAAGGCTTCCAACTGCCAACCGAGAATGAGGAATGATGATGGGATTTAGGTGTGTGCTTGGAGAGAATAGAGGTGCAGCAGTCCAGCCTTCACACGGACAACAGCTTCACGCGGAGAATGGAAGGCAACAGTGGGGGTGCACACAAGAAAAAAGAGGGAGCCCGTGGAAGAGGGGAACACACCTAGCAGAGGACGTGCTTGGAGGGAGGGGTGTCTCGGCCTAGGGCAACTGCCTCCCACATAAAAGAAAAGCACATTTCATTTTGAAAAAGGGGGGCTGTTGGACGTGTGTGGTTCAGCCGCCACCCTCACGGATTTTTTTTCTATTTGAACGTTTTTTTTTATTTTTCAATGGTAGAAAGTGTGCAACGCTCTTACGGTGATTGAGCAATGAAGTTCTGATTTTTTTATTCCAACCTCACGCATTTAGTTTGTCCTTCCTAGAGGATAGTAGCAGGCACTCGGTTTTGTTCATTCGGATAATGCTTTAATTTGTTTCCAGTGGTGATTTTGATTCCAGTTGCTATTTCATTTGAAAAGAAGTGAGGTATTGATTCATGCAGCACGGTGATTTTTATCTTTGAAATGAAGAGATGATTAGATAGCACAAGGTGTCACGTCAAGTCCAGCAACTTTCTTTTTAGTAGAGAAGACTTTTGATTTTTAATGGGAAGAGATGGCACACGGACATAGCTAGCTGGAAGCGTAAGGAGGCACATTGGATGTTACTTTCTTTTAACAAAAGCATTACGGTGATTTATTAGAGAAGACCACACTTGATGATGATGTGATGACAACTTTGGTGTGCATGGGATTGAAGGGAGCAGTAGCTGATCCAGCAAAGTGGTGTCAAGGCTGGCTGGAAGAAGAGTGTGATTTATCTTTGGAGAGGAACTCACGGGATTGGCTTGTGCACGCGAGAACAGGAAGGTGAGTAATTGGGAGAAGGTAGCGTCCATCTAGGAGGGAGAAGCGGTGCAGTAAGGGATTGAATTTTAGAGCTGCACGGTGATTAATTTTGAAGAAGTGTGCACACGGTGTCCAGCTGCTGCCACGTCCAGAGGAGCTCCAAGGGTCTACTTTTATATTATTTTAAATGCTTAATCTTATAGTTAAGTTTGGTTACAATTTTCATATTGCATACACTTAAGTTTGAATGCTTGCTAATTTTTAAGTGATTTTTGCTTGATTACCATATTCTCCTTTCAATGTTAATCATCACAAAGTTAATTTTCACTCCTTTAATTTAAAAGTAATGTTAGCTTTAGTGACCAACCGCTTTAATTTTGTAATTGAGACCGTTTTTACATTTCTGTTTGCATTCGTGTCTTATTTAAGTTCATTTGCATTCACAAAATCTTCACAAACCCCCCCCACTACGTGTTGATCTGAGACTGAACCCAAATTGGTCCTTGAGAGACGACCTAGGAGTCACTTCCTAGTAATATACTGCATTAATTTTGTAACAACTTTTGTGTGAGGTGCGACCCTCTCATCACCATGCTGAGGCTAGACGAAAGATGGATGCTGCTGGATTTCTTCGCGTGCCCCTCCGCTCCAAGCCAAACTACTGGACGTTGCTTGGGCCAATCACGTGTGCTGCTCCCTTTTTGCTTTCAAGCCCAAATGAGCGTGCACCTCCTTGCAGCCTTTGATGTTTGTGAGTGCTTTCTTTCTTCCAGCACCCCCTTCTTCATCTCATTTAACCAAATTGTATTTCCAAAATTTTTCTTGCAATCAATGATGAAAATAATTAGCTCAAATAATTCAAATTAATTAAAATAAGAATTTTTGGTCAAATTAAGCACAATTTGCAAAAATGGAAAAATACTGGACATTTAAGCACAATTCCCTGATTAAATTCGGTACAATCAACTAAGTGAAATCGATAAAATATTGACTCATCAGGTATCATTCCAACTTTCTTCTCCATAAGGAGCCTCCTATCTTGGACCCCCTTAAAATGCTTCTCATGTTTACGAGATAGGAACCTACTAGAGTGGGGTTGTTCTGGTTCCTTATCTTTCCTTTTGGATGCCATGGTCTTCACTCTTTTTCCTGAAGAGGATGTCATTCCTACATCAAACACAGATTACAAAACCACAAGACATATTGTTAATCACTAGAAAACCAAAAACAACACCCTAAATCCATGCTAAACCACCGCTGAGGGTCCAAATCACCCCTCAGTGCCACTAGTGCATCAATCCAGCACAAAATTCAGCCAAAAACCAAAGTCTGTCAGAGTGCCACTCAGCGGAAATTTACCCCTGAGCGGTGATTCTACAGATTTTTGAAAAACATTCTTTTGACCTTTCCTAACTCCACCCACATACAATTTTCATACTTCCAGATCAAAATCAATCAGTTCAATCGGTTCAAACATCAATTAATTCATCAAATCATGCATAGGAATCAAAACCCCTAAAAATTCATGCTTCAACAATCATATTCATGCTCAAGAACCCTAGAATGAAAAATGCTTGACTTACTTGGGTGGAGATGCTAGATGAGTGGAGAATGCTTTTAAACTGTGAAGAACAATGATGCTCTCTCCCAACCCCAAACTTAGATGGAAAACTAGTTAGAAAGTAAGTGAAAGGGAGATTTTCTAAAGAGGAATGAAGGGAAAAATGTAGAGAACCTTTGGAAAAGTGTTTAGGAGTGTGTGTGCAGAGAAGAATCTGAAAATAGAGGCCAAGGTGTGACTTAGGGTATAAAAATACCCTAATGGGCTCGGGTTCCGCTAAGGGGCAACCTAAGCCCATTTTGCGATACCACCGCTCAGCGGCAATTTGCCGCTCAGTGGCACTTTCATGTTGTGCTTTTCTTCTTCCCTGCAATTAAGTTCTCAGATCACTCATGCATCCAATCCCTATCATGCAACTAAAGCAGAACAAAGAACAAAGATACAATCAGTCCACTAGGTTGCCTCCCAGGTAGCGCTTGTTTAACGTCACAAGCCTGACCCAAAATCCACCAACACCCATCAGTAGGTGTGTCAAACCTAGTATCTTTCAGTAGATACTTAACCACCTAGCATCCTTCAGTAGATGCTATACCCTGTAAACAAATTTATAACAAAAATAACAAAAGTTCATAACTAAACCAAAAACAAAAGTTCTTAAATCACTGGGTTGCCTCCCAGCAAGCGCTCTTTTAACGTCACTAGCTTGACCCAATAAAACTCAAGTTCCTCCTTGTTTTTCTTCTTTCTACTGAACTTCTTCAAAAATTTAATAAAACCAGGAACCTGTTGCAATGTCTCAATCATAGGAACTTTAATCTCCAAATTCTTGAAGATTTCCATAAAGCACTTAAATTTCTTTTTCTTCCTATGATACTTCTTTAAATGAGAATGGGGTTTTCATATGATTCCTTCTTCTTTCCTCTCATCTTCTTTTTCTTACTTTTCTTGTCCTAAATTTTCTCTTTTTCTTTTCTCTTATTTTTTTCTTCTCAACTTCTTTATTTTCACACAAATTTTCTTTCTCTCTTCTCTCTCAACCACTTCTTTTTCTTTTTCTTCATCTTTATCTTTCTCACTCAACTCTTCTTTTTCTTTTCTCTCTATCTTTTCCTTATCTCTCCTTATTTTTTTCTCATAAAAAATCTTGTCACTTTCAGTGACAATGGCTTGACCTTCCTCCTTAGGGTTAACTTCAGTATTAACCTCAAAATCATCCAATCTCTGACTAATGTAACGAAGGTTCATCTCCATCCTTCTACATGATGCTTCAATGTTTTTCTGAGTGGAGATGGACACCTGCAAAAACTGTTGAAGTGTGTCTGATGCGGCTGTCGCGACCCATCAAATTTGATGTGCATTAAAAATGCAGTATAGTGCTAGGAAGTGACTCCTAGGTCGTCTCTCAAGGACCAAATGTGGTTCGAGTCTTAGGTCAAACACGTAGTGGGGGGAGTTTTGAAAGTGTTTTTGTGATTAGAAGTGAACTAAATTAAAACTGGAAATTAAATACAACCAAACATAATTGAAAACACTGAAATAAATGAACAAAGCATGAAGACCGAACGGTTCTACAGATGACCGAACGGTTCTACATTCAGACGGAACGGTTTCTAAAACAAGTGAGGAAATTGGAAATGCAAGAAGATAAAGAAGTCGAACAGAACAGACAACATGAAAACAATAAATTGAATGGTCCTAGAGCAAGATGTGTGAACTAATTAACATGCAATAAATAAATGACAAAATAGATCAATGCTCTTAAATTGCAATGTTGAACTAACAAATTAAATGCACATTGGAATAAAGCTTGGAAATTGTAAAACAAAATCACCACCGATTCAAGCATCAATACAATGTAAAGAGACTTTTTAGAGCTAAAGCAAAATAAAAGACAAATCAAAGAAAATGCTTTTCTAAAAAAATGTAAATGAGCGTGTGTGCTCTTAATTGAAAACGCTTCCTCCAACGTTGGACTTCACATTGTACTCACTCCCTCAATAATCAAGCACCGTGTACTACCATGCCACTAAAGAAAGTCACCATCCTATTCTAAAGAAAAGAAGAATTTAAAACCGAGAGTCGCGTGGTGCCTTTCCCTTCCAGCAGTGACAACACACCACTTTCTCCATTTGAAATTAACAAAGACCTTTAAACTGAAATAAGCCCTACTTTCCTAAAGCAAAATGAATCACCCCTCGGCTAATTCCAGCTCCGTGTGATTCTCCCATGCCGTGACAGCACCTGCTAGCACCATGTGTTCTCTCCATGAAGCCACACACTTCTCAACGTGCTAAAATGAAAAGGGCGGATTACAAGAAAATGCAACCAATTCCAGTAACAGCGTTCTCCTCTTCGAAAGATTCATACAAAATGTTTTTAAAAAAAGAAAAGCTCTCCCCTTTCACATTACAGCCCCTTCATTCATTTCAAATTTAATGTGCTTCTCTAATTGAAAGATTGAACGTGCCTTCTGACTGGCCGCTACTGTAGCAATAAAAGATGATATATATGCCACCCGTAATGTGCTTCCTAAAAGCCAACAAAACCTGCCCTTGCTGGATGCTCCATAAAAATTGTCATGGGTCGTCCGTGTGTTTTCTTTCTTCCCCGTCACACCAATTCCATTTGAGTATGTGATAACAGTTGAAAAACTGTTATTTTCATGCTTAAATTGATACTAAAAGCAACCTTTAACACTTAGAAACTAGCTTGAAATCATGCTTTTATTCATATTTTCAAAAATAAGAGAGCTGGACAGGTTTATGCTTGATTTCAGTGTTTTTGTGCAGGTTTTAAGGTGAATTTGGTGAAAGAAGTGAAGAAGGAGAGAGATGGAATCAGAAAAGACATCAAAAAGTGCAAAAGGAGAAGCCGCAACTGCTGCTCAGCGGCAGTTTACCGCTGAGCGGCACTCAGGAGTTCACGTTGGAACCGCTGAGGGGCAAAATGGCCGCTGAGGGGAAGAAACTACTCATGCACTTACCGTTGAGCGACACTTTACCGCTGAGCGGCACACTTATGGGCTTGGGCCTAGATTTTCTGTAATTTTAGAATAGTATATAAGCTTTAGGACGTCCTAGGGTTTGTATCTTTGGCAGATACAAAGCAAACACTCTCTCTTCCACCCCTTTGAAGGAGGATCTTGGATGCTCAGGCTACCTCTTCACCTTTCTAGGGTTTTATCCTTCATTCTTTCATTATTGTTCATCTAGGTTCACCATGAATATGGTGAACTAAACCTTGTATGTTTGTTGGGGAATCAATGTAATCTTTTGAAGCTCTCATATATGGAATTTGTGCTTGCATCTTAATCTAAGACTTATGCTTTCTTTCATCATTAGTTAGGGTTTTCCTCCTTGCTCAATGCTTGCTTTGTTTAACTCATTCAATGCATGATTATTGATTTTGTCGATACGGGAACGTATGGTAGGAATCGTATGAACTCGTAATTAGGGAGAAGCCTTCTTGAAAGGTAATTTAGAGAGTGGCATTAACAATGATGACTTGAATGTTGAATTCCTAAAATATATGAGAGTGGATAAGATGAAATTGACCCCCAACAACATATTCATCAATATATTTCATTGAAAGTGCTTGTCTTTTGTTTTAGCCATTGATCAACCTCATGCATACATGTTTATTTTCGTCTTTTGCATATTAAACTCCACTTATTTTGTTCTTAAGTCTTAGCTAATCAACAAATCACATAACTAAACTAGGTCGTGAGTCCTTTGGGAGAACGATACTTGGTCTTACCGAGTTTATTACTTGAAACGATTCGGTCATACTTGCCGATTGTTAAACAATTTTGTGACATCATATTTTGGTGATCATAAATTTGTGCATCAAGTTTTTGGCGCCGTTGCCGGGGACTCTGGTTTAACTAGTTAATTTGTGTGATTATTGATTATCTTTGACTTTAATTTTGAATTTCTGTTTTTATTTTTCTGTTTTTATTTTTTCTGTTTTTATTTTTTCTGTTTATATTTTATTTTATTTTATTTTATTTTATTTTATTTTATTTTCTGTTTTTATTTTTATTTTTCTGTTTTCTGTTTTTATCTTCTCATCTCAGATCTTATATCTTCTCCTATATCTTTTTGTGCTAACCAAATATTCTAGGGTTTTGTGTTCTTGTGTATGCAGGAGGCAATTCGAACTAGGAGCAAGATAACTGCAGAACCTCTTCTTGAAGGTTTAGACGAGAGTAGACGGAGGAGAAGAATCCGAACATCTAGAGAACTTTTCCCTCCTCCGGAAACTCTGTTGCAACCATCACCACAAGGTTCTGACTATAGCACAGAAAATATGGAGAACAACAATGTCAGAAGAACTCTTGCTGATTACACCAATATAGCTGGACCTCAGCACTTTAACAGTATAGCTAGACCTAGAGTCAATGCAGCTAATATGGAGGTCAAACCAGCACTGATCCAACTGGTGAAAAGCAACCAATTCAATGGGTTATCTCATGAAAGCCCATATGAGCACCTCACTACATTCAATGAGATTTGCAATACAGTGAAGATTAATGGGGTGCCAGATGAAGCGATCAAACTTAGCTTGTTTCCTTTCTCATTGGGAGGCAATGCTAAACTTTGGTTGAATTCTTTCCCAGAAGGAAGTTTCACAGAGTGGGAAGCAGTGGTAACAAAGTTTTTAAACAAGTACTTCCCACAATCAAAGGTGGCAAAAGGCAAGCAAGAGATTTCTTCATTTAGGCAAGGCATGGAAGAATCACTGGGGCATGCATGGGATAGATACAAAAGTTTGCTAAGAAAAACACCCACGCATGGCTTTGAAGAACAGGAAGTAGTCTTAACTTTCCTTGGAGGGCTTGGTTCACAAACTAAGATGATGCTTAATGCCTCAGCAAGAGGAAACATTAAATGGAAAACTCTAGAGGAAGCAACAGAAATTATTGAAAATATGGCTACTAGTGACAACGAACTCAACATTGAAAAAGGACATCATAGTCAGAAGGAGTTGTTACAATCAAATGATGCTTTGCTTATTCAAAATAGAATTATCTCTCAACAACTGGAAGAAGTAATTATGAAGCTTTCTCAAATACCACAAGAAATACAACAGGTCTCAATGGTTCAAGTGCAACAGCAAAAATGGCAAATGCAATCTACTCCAGTTGAGAAAACAACAAAACTTGAAGAGACTTTCCAAAGATTCTTGAAGACGAATGCATCTTATTGTCAGAATGTAGATGCTGCATTTAAGAATATAGAGGTCTATGTTGAGCGAATAGTTGACAAGATGAAACATGATAATCTCAGAAAGGAGTGTAAAACTGTTGTGACCAGAAGTGGTAGAGTGTTAGAGGAGAGAAAAAAAGAAAGAGAGGAGAAAGAAAATGAGAGTGAGAGTGAAAAAGAAACATGTGAGTGGAAAGAAAGAGTTGAGAGAGAGAAAAAGAAAAAAGAAGAAGATGAGAGTAGAGAAAAAAAAGAGAGAGAAGAAAGAGAGGAGAGACAAAAAGAAAAAGAGTGTGAAAAGCCACTTCCTTATCCAAAGAGTTATTCAAGGAAGGAGAAAGAAAAGCAGTTGGAAAGATTCATGGAGTTGTTTAAGAAGCTGGAGATCACTATACCATTCTCTGAAGCATTGCAACAGATGCCAGCATATGCAAAGTTTTTGAAGGAACTCCTTACAAAGAAACACAAGTACATTGAAAAGGAAACTATCAATGTACACGGTAACTGCAGTGCAATCATACAGAAACTACCACCTAAACTTAAAGATCCAGGAAGCTTCACTATTCCATGCACCATAAGAGATGTGAAAGTTGGAAGAGCATTGATTGATTTGGGAGCTAGCATTAATTTAATGCCGCTATCCATGTGCAGAACAATTCAGGGTTTGGAAATTAAATCAACCAGAATGGCTCTTCAACTGGCGGATAGGTCTCTTAAATATCCATATGGAGTGGTTGAAGATGTTCTAGTGAAGGTTGACAAATTTGTATTCCTAGTGGATTTTATTGTGATGGAGATGGAAGGGAATAGTGATGTTCCTCTTATTCTTGGGAGACCTTTTATGAAGACTGCTAGAGTTTTAATTGATTTAGAGAATGGTAAACATAAATTGCGAATTGATGATTGATGAGTCAATATTTTCTCAATTTCACTTAGTTTATTGTACCGGATTTAATCAAGGAATTGTGCTTGAATGTACAGTATTATCCTATTTTTCCTAATTGTGCTAAATTTGATCGGAAATTCTTATTTTAACTAATTTGAATTATCTGAGCTAATTATTTTACAAGGAAAATTTGGAGATACAATTTGGGACATTTGAAGGTTAAATGAGAAATGGCAATTGAGCCCAATGCATCTCAGTCATTTAAATTTTCGCACAGTGCTGCGTGAATGTTGTGTCAACTTGTGTGTCCTCGTTTGAGTTCAATTCTTACCCGTTTTCCATGCAATTTTTTTTCATAGTTTCGTATGGATGTCTATTTTCACGTATAGTTTTTATTTTGTTCAAATTCGTTCTGTGCTGTTCCCAGTATTTTTTTTACTCCCATATGTCAGTCCAATGCTTACTGTTTGAGTGATTTCTAATCTGTTTGCATTTGCTTGCTGTTGGGTACTTGTGGTGCTGGACAATGCATCTCATGGCCACAGAAAGAAATTAAATGTGGTTCTAGACTCTTAATTGGTTGCAAGGAGGTCAAAATTGTTTTGAGTTGAACAAAATTGCACATCCAAAAGATTGAAGAAATGAAGTGCAGCTGCCAAATATTTCAAATGTTACGGCAAGCACACCAAACCAGCCAAGGAATATTATTTCTTGTTTTTTTTAAATGGCTTAGCATTACATGGGACAAAAGTTGGGACCACCACATTGCAAGTAGTCCACGTGAAAGCTTTCATTTTGGTGGAGAAAGAGGAAAGTGGTGTCATGGCCCCCACTTGGTAGCACATTCACGTAGAAGCATTTAGCATATGGACAAAAGTGGGAGCCACAAGGGAATATTATTCTCAAATTGAAAAGCATCACATATTCAATGGAGGGGTCACGGCAATTACATTCCAGCTGCAACTCAATTCTTTCAAAAGAAGAATCTTGCAAAAGGACAAAGCACAAGACCAATCAAAAGATGCCACCACTTGGGTCAAAGCTCACGGTCCAACAGCAGCAGCTTAGATTTGAGGGGGTGCTGGGAGAGAAATTGGCAACAGGAGCCTGGTCCAGCATCCAGCAAAGACTTCACGCATCCAGAAAAGGGGGGTGTGTCCAGCTGAAGCAGTGAAGCATACACGGCCCACAAGAAAGAAGTCACGCGGTCCAGAAAAAGGAGAGAGCTGCACGGAGAATGTGAGGGCACACTTAAGGAGCCAGCTGCCACCTGGGGACATCATCTTTCACTTAGAAAAAAAAGAAAGGCACTGGAAATATGGAAGGCTACGGGTGAAGGCACTAGGTAGAAGCCGCCAACGGAGAGAGCTTTTCTTTTGGAAAGCATTTTTTTTGTATGAATCTCTCGGGGGAGTCTTTGGATTTAAGCTCCACCCGCCACTTGTTTTGAGGTTTTTTTCTACTTTTGAACGTTTCTTTTGAGGAGCTTTCTTGAGCGTTGTTTTGAGCACGGTGAATGAGGGGAGAGACGAACGTGAGGAAGCGTGGAGCTTTTATTTTTTTTTCTTTTGGATTTAAGAAATTAACCGCCACTCTCTCGGATGGGGTTCTAGAGGCTTTTGCTTTGAACATTTTATGGAGTTTTTGAATGGTATTCACGGAGGCATATTTTTGAATGAAAGCTTTTACGCTATTTTATGGATGAAAAAGTGTTACTTTCTATGTTGCTGATTACACATGCTCCTTTGCGTTTCTTTTGGTTCAAGCATTTTATTTATTGAATTTTTCATTTTATCAATTAAAGCCCAGCATTGTCCCATCACAGTGATGGCTTAGAAATGAAAAGTGCATCCCATTTGTGAGCAGCAAACACGTCCCACGGAGAGGGGATTTTATTTCATCTTTTGGCTTGTTTTCAATGAAAGAAAAGAGGAGTTGTTTTCACTTAGGAATATGCAAAAGCTGTGAGTAATGTTTAGGAAGTAGTGTCACGTGAAATGGGAGAAAAAGTTTATGTTTTCTTATTTCTTTTGTCTTAGGATATTTTACATTATATGTGGAATTGCTTGTCATCTTTTCAATTGAGTGTTACATTTTAATAGACCAAATTGTGTTGGGATATTTATTTATTGTAGAGTTCGGTTTAATATTTTCTTTTACTTTAATGTTATTTATTTTGTTAGGTTGTGATATTTTAGTTGTAATGTTAGGTTAAGTAAGTTATGTTGGTCATTAGAGATATTACATTGCTTTCTTGAGATTTTCGGACTGTTCTTGTGTTTGTTCTGCTTTGCTTATCGGTGTTTTAATTTAGTTCATTTTGAATCACATGAAACATTTTCAAACCCCCCCCCCCTAAGTGTTTAGATCTGAGACTGAACCCAATTTGGTCCTTGAGAGACGACCTAGGAGTCACTTCCTAGTACTATACTGCATTCTTTAATGCACAACTTTTGTGGGAGGTGCGACCCTCTCATCAATGATGAAGAAGTCACTTTTGACATATCCAAGGCCATGACATATCCAAATGATGACAAAGCATGTTTTCAATTTGATGAACTTGATGAAGTTTGTATGATGCAAGAAAAGATGGTGCGAATTATTTCTCCATTGGAAAAAACTCTCATTGATGCATGTGAAGATTTAGATGAAGAAGAAGAGAAATTGATTGATGAATGTCTGATGGACTTGGAAACATTGAAAAAGAGTCCGAAGGAAGATCCAATATTTGAAATAATTGATAAGGAAGAAGCAGTCAAAGCACAGACACCAGAATTAAAAAGATTGCCATCACACCTGAAATATGTTTTTCTAGAAGAAGATGGAACAAAGTCAGTCATCATCAATAACTCTTTATCTCTACAAGAAGAAGAGTAGTTGATAGAAATTCTGAAAGCCAACAAAGAAGCAATTAGGTGGTCAATATCAGATCTCAAAGGTATTAGCCCAACTTATTGCATGCACAAGATTTTTATGGAAGAAGATTATAAACCAAGTGCTCAACCACAGAGAAGGTTAAATCCTGTTATGAAGGAGGTGGTTAGAAAAGAAGTGTTGAAACTGCTAGAAGCTGGTATCATCTATCCAATCTCTGATAGTGAATGGGTGAGTCCAGTACAAGTGGTTCCAAAGAAAGGTGGGATGACAGTAATTTATAATGATAAGAATGAACTCATTCCTACTAGGACAGTTACTAGCTGGCGTATGTGCATTGATTACAGGAAGCTAAATAAAGCCACTAGGAAAGATCATTTTCCTCTTCCTTTCATGGATCAGATGTTAGAAAGGTTATCAGGTCAGGCTTTCTATTGTTTTCTAGATGGATATTCTGGATACAATCAAATTGTGGTAGACCCAAAAGATCAGGAGAAGACTGCCTTTACTTGTCCTTTTGGTATCTTTGCATATAGAAAAATGCCATTTGGATTGTGTAATGCCCCAACTACATTTCAAAGGTGTATGTAGGCAATTTTTGCAGATCTCTTGGAAAAATGCATTGAAGTATTCATGGATGATTTCTCAGTTTTTGGAAATTCTTTCCAAAGATGTTTGGCTAATCTGAACATTGTTCTCAAAAGATGTGTTCAGACAAATCTTGTTCTTAACTGGGAGAAATGTCATTTCATGGTAACTGAAGGAATTGTACTGGGGCATAAAATCTCTGCTAAAGGAATTGAGGTAGATAAAGCTAAAGTAGAAGTCATTGAGAAACTGCCTCCACCAACAAATGTAAGGGGGATTAAAAGTTTTCTTGGTCATGCTGGGTTCTATAGAAGATTCATCAAAGATTTCTCAAAAATTGCTAAACCATTGAGTAATCTTTTGATGAAGGATGCTCCTTTTGTGATGAATGAAGATTGTTTGAAAGCTTTTGACACATTGAAGAATAAACTAGTGTCAGCTCCAGTAATTGTAGTGCCAGATTGGAATCAGAATTTTGAATTAATGTGTGATGCGAGTGATTATGCAATAGGAGTTGTCCTTGGCCAGAGAAAAGAACAAACGTTTCACCCAATTTATTATGCTAGCAAAGTTCTGAATGATGCTCAATTGAATTATGCTACCACAAAAAAAGAATTCCTGGCTATTGTGTATGCTTTAGAGAAATTTAGACCTTATCTAATTGGGTCTAAGGTGATTGTCTATACAGATCATGCAACTATCAAATATTTGTTGCTAAAGCCAGATTCTAAGCCACGTCTGATTAGATGGGTACTACTGTTGCAAGAATTTGATGTAGAAATCCGTGATAAGAAAGCAAGTGAGAACTTGATTGCTGATCATTTGTCACGGTTAGTCAACAATGAGGTCACTAGCAAGGAATCCGAAATCTGGGAATCTTTTTCAGATGAAACACTTATGTATATTCAGCAGAGGCCTTGGTTTGCTGATATGGCTAATTTCAAAGCTGCAAGGGTCATGCCAGAAGACCTAACTTGGCAACAAAGAAAGAAATTTTTGCATGATGCCAAGCAGTTTGTTTGGGATGATCCTTATTTGTTCAAGATTGGAGCAGATAATCTTCTGAGGAGATGTGTGACAAATGAAGAAGCAGAAGGAATTCTCTGGCATTGTCATGATTCACCTTATGGAGGACATTTTAATGGGGAAAGAACAGCAGCAAAAGTCCTTCAATCAGGGTTTTATTGGCCAACTTTGTTTAAAGATGCCCATAATCATGCTAGAAATTGTGATAAATGTCAAAGAGCAGGGACGATCACTAAACGTCATGAAATGCCATTACAAGGCATTTTAGAGGTTGAGGTTTTTGATTGTTGGGGTATTGACTTTGTTGGACCCTTCCCTCCATCTTTCAACAATGAATATATTCTGGTAGCAGTGGATTATGTGAGTAAATGGGTGGAAGCATTAGCTTGTCCTAAAAATGATGCTAGCACGGTAATTAAATTCTTGAAGAGGCAGATATTCTCACGTTTTGGCACTCCAAGAGTGTTGATTAGTGATGGAGGATCTCATTTTTGCAATTATCAGCTAGAGAAAGTACTCAAACACTATGGAGTGAAACATAAGGTAGTTGCACCTTATCATCCACAAACCAATGGACAAGCTGAGGTGTCTAACAGGGAGATAAAAAGGATCCTGGAAAAAACAGTGACTTCATCAAGAAAGGATTGGTCCCTCAAATTGGATGATGCTCTTTGGGCTTATAGGACAACAATGAAGACGTCTATGGGATTATCACCATTTCAATTAGTCTATGGGAAAGCATGCCATTTGCCAGTAGAATTGGAGCATAGAGCGTTATGGGCTTTGAAATTTTTGAATTTTGATCCTTATGAAACTCAATGCACACGCAGAAGGCAGATTTTGGAGCTTGAAGAAATGCGATTACATGCATATGATTCATCCAAGGCTTACAAAGACAAGATCAAATTTTATCATGACAGGAAGTTGGTGAATAGAGTTTTCAATCCAGGACAACAGGTACTATTGTTCAATTCAAGATTGAAGATATTTCCAGGGAAGCTGAAGTCAAAATGGTCAGGACCATTTGTGATAAAAGAAGTGCATCCGCATGGAGCAATTGAAATATTTAATCCAGCTGCTGATGATCCACAGAGAAGTTGGGTGGTGAATGGTCAACGTCTCAAGCCCTATCTAGGGGGAGAGGTGCAACAATTTGCCACAATGATGTTGTTGGTTGATCCTTGAAAGTTTGGGTCAGGCTCGTGACGTTAAACAAGCGCTTACTGGGAGGCAACCCAGTGTTCTGTATGTATTTTATGCTTTTAGAGTAGGGTTTGATGTACTCTATTGGACACCTGGTTTGTTATGATGGTTTGCTATTAACTGTGATTGTTTGATAAGTAATGCTTGATGATGCTTATTGATTGATTGATGTTGAGATGATGTGCACATTAAATGCTTATACAGGAGATTCACAAGCTTTGTCAACAAATGCAGGATATTATGATTGTGATTGTGAAATTAAGCAGGATGTGTATGTCAAATGTGAATGAGCTTCTATGTGAGGTTTTGAGCTCCAGAGTTGTTATTGTTAAATGCTATTACTTTGAAAGCATGAATGACTTTGCCCAGGTTTTCTATGACTGAATCAATTGCTTGTTTTGCATCATATGATCAAGGCTGTTTGTTGGAACCCTTTTTATTGGCCAAATTCATAAAGTTAGCCCACTAAAAGAGAACACTTTGTGTTCTATCCTTTGAACCCTTAGCCTTGAACATAAATTGAAAACCCTTGATTGAAAATCTTTACCTTGAGTTAAGTAGAAGATATTGTGTGGTATTGTTAAATGTTCAAGTTTGGGGTTGTTGGGAAAACATGAAAAAGGAAAAGCATTGAGCTAAGAGCTAAAAAGTAAGAATATGCAAAGAAAAAGAAAAGAAAAGAAAAAAAAAGAAGCAAAGCTCAATGCAAATGCAAAAGGCAAGTTGGGAAAAATAAGAATAATTGTGTTGATTATGATTCTCTTAAGTCAAAGATTTTGTGATCCAGAAAAACCAATTTTCTTGTTAGCCCAGCCACATTATAAGCCATTGAAAAGTCCTTGTGATGATGCATGCTTGTGAATGTTTTTGATTGTGGTAAAATGAAAGGCAAAGTTGATTCATGTGACATTGTGATAGTAGAGTGAATGAGTGATTACCTCTTCTACACTTGTGTGTGAGTGAAACACTTTACCTAGTGAGGAAATATTCCATGAACACATGAACATCCATGCTTAATTGATTGATCATTCATGAAAAATAGCATTTGTTGGAATTTAAATGACTTTGTGAACACTAAAGCATGTGCACATCTTGATTGAACTCTTGGTCATAAGTTTGATTGAAGTTTTTACTTATCTTGAAAAAGAGGATCTTTGAATAAGTGAACCATCATATGAATTGGTTGAAGATTGAGTTACATCTTATTTGCTTGAGGACAAGCAAAGTTCTAAGTTTGGGGTTGTGATAACAGTTGAAAAACTGTTATTGTCATGCTTAAATTGATACTAAAAGCAACCTTTAACACTTAGAAACTAGCTTGAAATCATGCTTTTATTCATATTTTCATAAATAAGAGAGCTGGATAGGTTTATGCTTGATTTCAGTGTTTTTGTGCAGGTTTTAAGGTGAATTTGGTGAAAGAAGTGAAGAAGGAGAGAGATGGAATTAGAAAAGACATCAAAAAGTGCAAAAGGAGAAGCCACAACTGCCGCTCAGCGGCAGTTTACCGCTGAGCGGCACTCAGGAGTTCACGTTGGAACCGCTGAGGGGCAAAATGGCCGCTCAGGGGAAGAAACTACTCACGCACTTACCGCTGAGCGGCACTTTACCACTGAGCGGCACACTTATGGGCTTGGGCCTAGATTTTCTGTAATTTTAGAATAGTATATAAGCTTTAGGACGTCCTAGGGTATGTATCTTTGGCAGAAATGAAGCAAACACTCTCTCTTCCACCCCTTTGAAGGAGGATCTTGGATGCTCAGGCTACCTCTTCACCTTTCTAGGGTTTTATCCTTCATTCTTTCATTATTGTTCATCTAGATTCACCATGAATATGGTGAACTAAACCTTGTATGTTTGTTGGGGAATCAATGTAATCTTTTGAAGCTCTCATATATGGAATTTGTGCTTGCATCTTAATCTAAGACTTATGCTTTCTTTCATCATTAGTTAGGGTTTTTCCTCTTTGCTCAATGCTTGCTTTGTTTAACTCATTCAATGCATGATTATTGATTTTGTCGATACGGGAACGTACGGGGAAGTCTAGATCCGGGGAATTTCTCCCAATAGTATATTGGTTGCCTTAAGCTCCTGTGCTAAAAAAACTAATTATTAGGAATGCTAGGAATCGTATGAACTCGTAATTAGGGAGAAGCCTTCTTGAAAGGTAATTTAGAGAGTGGCATTAACAATGATGACTTGAATGTTGAATTCCTAAAATATATGAGAGTGGATAAGATGAAATTGACCCCCAACAACATATTCATCAATATATTTTGTTGAAAGTGCTTGTCTTTTGTTTTAGCCATTGATCAACCTCATGCATACATGTTTATTTTCGTCTTTTGCATATTAAACTCCACTTATTTTGTTCTTAAGTCTTAGCTAATCAACAAATCACATAACTAAACTAGGCCGTGAGTCCTTTGGGAGAACGATACTTGGTCTTACCGAGTTTATTACTTGAAACGATTCGGTCATACTTGCCGATTGTTAAACAAGTTTGTGACATCATATTTTGGTGATCATAAATTTGTGCATCAATGCGTGCACGACTTCTCCCCAAGATTAATTGCTCATGCTTAAAGCCCATCATAAGCGTTTTCTTATTCCAACTGTGGACCTCCCATTTTTTCGTGGGCCTCTTGCCTTTAGAAATGGAATAGCTTGCTACCAGTGTGTTACTCGCATGGAAGTCCAGCTGCACCTCCTCTTCAAGCCCCCATGTGCAAGCAGTCTGTTGCGCCGTGCTGAAGCTAGGTTGTCCATGAGCTCCTTAAGCAGCTGGATGAAGAATGGATGACCTGCTTCCTTTATTCTCTGCTCGACCCGTGATAACAGTTGAAAAACTGTTATTTTCATGCTTAAAATTGATACCAAAAGCAACCTTTAACACTTAGAAACTAGCTTGGAATCATGATTTTCTTCATCTGTTTAGAAATAAGAGAGCTGGACAGGTTTATGCTTGATTTCAGTGTTTTATGCAGGTTTTAAGGTGAATTTGGTGAAAGAAGTGAAGAAGGATAGAGATGGAATCAGAAAAGAACTCACAAAGTGCAAAAGAAGAGAAGCCGTAAGTACCGCTCAACGTCAGTTTACCGTTGAGCGGCACTCAAGAACACCCGTTGGCTCCGCTGAGGGGTGAAAGTGCAGCTGAGGGGAGAATTGACTATGTGCTGGTATCGCTGAGCGGCAGTTTACCGCTGAGCGGTGGTATTTTGGGCTTAGGCCCACTTTTCTGTAATATTTCGAATAGTATATAAGCTTTAGGACTTCCTAGGGTTTGTATATTTGGCAGAGTACGAAGCAAACACTCACTTTTCCACCCCTTGGAGGAAGGTCTTGGATGCTAAGGCTACCTATTCATCTTTCTAGGGTTCTATCTTTCATTCTTTCATTATTGTTCATCTAGTTTCACCATGAATATGGTGAACTAAACTTTGTATTGTTGTTGGGGAATCAATGTAATCTTGTGAAGCTCTCATATATGGAATTTGTGTTTAAACATCTTATTTGAGATACATGCTTTCTTTCATCATTAGTTAGGGTTTTTCTTCTTTGCTCAAAGCATGCATTGTTTAACTCATTTGATGTCATGATTATTGGTTTTGTCGATATGGGAACGTACGGGGAAATCTAGATCCAGGGAAATTCTCCCAATTGAATATTGCCTGGACATAGGGATATGAGGGTTGGTTGCCTTTAAGCTTCTGTGCTTCAGAATTAATTATTAGGGATGCTGGGAATTGTATAAACTCGTAATTAAGGATAGGCTTTCTTGCAAGGTGATTTAGAGAGTGGCATTAACATTGATGAAAAGAATGATGAATTCCTAAAAGAATATGAGAGTGGATAAGATGAAATTGATTACCCCAACAACATACTCATCCATCTAATTCGTTCAAGTGTTTGTGTTCATCTTTTCCATTGATCAAAACTCATGCATACATGTTTACTTATGGTCTTTTGCATTTGAAACCTCCAGAATTTATTCACAAGTCTTAAATAATCAACAAATCATATAACTAACTAGGCCGTGAGTCCTTTGGGAGAACGATACTTGGTCTTACCGAGTTTATTACTTGATACGATTCGGTCACACTTGCCGAGGGTTAAACAAGTTTTTGGTGCCATTTTTCGGTGTTCATAAATTTGTCATCAAGTTTTTGGCGTCGTTGCTAGGGACTCGTGGTTTAACTAGTTGATTTGTGTGATTATTGATTATCTTTGACTTGAATTTTGAATTTTGAAATTTGAATTTCTGTTTTTTTTTTCTGTTTTTATTTTTTGGTTTTATTTTATTTTATTTTATTATTTTATTTTATTTTATTTTTATTTTTCTGTTTTTATTTTTTCTGTTTTCTGTTTTTATTTTTTTTCTGTTTTTATTTTATCTTCTTATCTCTTATTTTATATCTTCTTCTCTATCTTTTTGTGCTAAGAAATCTTTCTAGGGACTTGTTTTCTTGTGTATGCAGGAAGCAATTCGAACTAGAAGCAGGAAAACCTCGGAACCTCTTCTTGAAGGCTTAGACCAGAGTAGAAGGAGGAGAAGAATCCGTACATCTAGAGAACTTTTCCCTCCTCCGGAAGATCTCTTACAACCTTCACCACAAGGTTCTTAGCATAGCACTGAGGAGATGGAGAATAATAATGTCAGACGGACTCTTGCACATTACTCTAATGTAGCTGGACCTCAGCATTTCAATAGCATAGCAAGACCAAGGGTCAATGCAGCTAATATGGAGGTGAAACCAGCATTAATCCAACTGGTTAAGAGTAACCAATTTAATGGGTTGTCTCACGAAAGCCCATATGAGCACCTCACAACCTTTAATGAAATTTGTAATACAGTGAAGATAAATGGGGTGCCTGACGAAGCAATCAAACTTAACCTGTTTCCATTCTCATTAGGAGGCAACGTTAAGCTTTGGTTGAACTCTTTTTCAGAAGGGAGCTTTACAGAGTGGGAAGTTGTGGTGACAAAATTCTTGAACAAATACTTCCCATAATCCAAGGTAAACAAAGGAAAGCAAGAGATCTCATCTTTCAGGCAAGGATGGAGGAATCGCTAGGTCATGCATGGGATAGATATAAAATCCTATTAAGAAAGACTCCCATCCATGGATTTGACGAAGTGGAAGTAGTCCTAATCTTCCTTGGAGGTCTTGGTTCACAAACCAAGCTGATGGTTGACGCCTCAGCTAGAGGCAATATCAAATGGAAGACTCTAGAGGAAGCCACCGAAATAATTGGAAACATGGATACTAATGATAATGAGCTGAACAGTGAAAGAGGAGCTCCTATTCAACAAAAAAGGAGTTCTACAGTTGCAATCCAATGATGCCTTGCTAGCTCAGAACAAGATACTAACTCAACAATTGGAGAATCTCGCAAAAACACTTGCACAACTGCCAAAAGAGTTAAAGAGTGTTGCACAGGTACAACCACAACTGTGTGAATTATGTGGGGGTGACCATATCAATAGTCAATGCGCCTTTCCAGCAGAAGCTTTAGAGGATGTTAACTTCATGGCCAATCAATTTCCACACCGTTAGCGGAATTTCAATCAAGGGTGGAAACTGATGACAAATTTATGAACACCAAAAACGGCGCCACAAACTTGTTTATCCCTCGGCAAGTGTGACCGAATCGTATCAAGTAATAAAACTAGGTAAGACCAAGTATTGTTTTCCCAAAGGACTGACGGCCTAGTTAGTTATATGATTTGTTGATTATTTGAGACTTGTAAACAATTGATTGTAGGATTAAATGCAAAAGACAGTAATTAAACATGTATGCATGAATTTGATCAATGGAAAAGAGGAAAACAAACACTTTAATGAATTAAATGGATGAGTATGTGATAACGGTTGAAAAACCGTTATTTTTATGCTTAAATTTGATACCAAAAGCAACCTTTAAGACTTAGAAACTAGCTTGAACTCATATTTTTGCTTTAGTTTTGAGAATAAGAGAGTTGAAAGTGAATTTAATGGTTTTGTGCAAGATTCCCTTGATTTTGTAGGCTAATTGAATGATTTGAAAGAAGAATTGAAATACCGAATGATTGGAGTGTTGAAAAGTCAACCAGAAACTAGAAAAGTCAACCAGTCAACCAAAAAAGTCAACCAGTCAACCAGAAAAGTCAACCAGTAAACCAGAATGCTGAAAAACCAACCAGAACGCAGAAAAAGTCTGACCGAGTGGCGCTGAGCGGAAAAAAAACCGCTGAGCGGCACTTTTCGGGTGCCGAAATCACCGTTGAGGGGCAAAACAGCAGCTGGGGGGCAAAATGGATCATGCGCTAGTACCGCTCAGCGGTAAAATATCGCTAAGCGCCATTCTAAGTGGGCTTGGACCGGTTTTCTTTTGTTTTTATGGGCTTGGACTTGTTTAATGTTATTTTTATGCCCTATTTAAGGACTTGCACGTCCTAGGGTTTGTATCTTTGGCAGAAACGAAGCAAACACTCTCTCTTCCACCCCTTTGAAGGAGGATCTTGGATGCTCAGGCTTCCTCTTCACCTTTCTAGGGTTTTATCTTTTATTCTTTCATTGTTATTCATCTAGGTTCACCATGAATATGGTGAACTAAACTTTGTATGCTTGTTGGGGAATCAATGTAATCTTTTGAAGCTCTCATATATGGAATTTGTTTTTACATCTTATATTTAAGACCTATGCTTTCTTTCATCATTAGTTAGGGTTTTTCCTCTTTGCTTAATGCTTGCGTTGTTTAACTCATTCGATGCATGATTATTGGTTTTGTCGATACGGGCACGTACGGGGAAGTCTAGATCCGGGGAATTTCTCCCAATATTATATTGGTTGTCGTTAAGCTCCTGCACTTGATGAACTAATTATTAGGAATGCTAGGAATTGTATGAACTCGTAATTAGGGAGAAGCCTTCTTGAAAGGTACTTTAGAGAGTGGCATTAACAATGATGATTTGAATGTTGAATTCCTAAAATATATGAGAGTGGATAAGATGAAATTGAACCCCAACAACATATTCATACATATATTTCATTGAAAGTGTTTATCTTTTGCTTTTGCCATTGATCAAAACCTCATGCATACATGTTTATTTTCGTCTTTTGCATAGTATAATCCAAATATTTCGTCTTTAAGTCTTAGCTAATCAACAAACCACACAACTAAACTAGGCCGTGAGTCCTTTGGGAAGAACGATACTTGGTCTTACCAAGTTTATTACTTGAACGATTCGGTCATACTTGCCGATTGAAAAACAAGTTTGTGACATCATATTTTGGTGTTCATAAATTTGTCCATCAACTCCATTACTCACAATTATTCACAATTTTTATTTATTTTTCACTGTTTTTCTGCTCTCTTTTTTTTTTCATCCTGTCTCTTTTCTTTACTCTATTCAGCACACAATTTCAAGAGACAAGATACACATATATTTACAACAACAAAACAAGAAGAGGAACTAACTAGCCAATTCATCAGAATCCCCAAGGAGACCACACTTGTTCCCAAAACACTTCCAAAGCTCCAAAATTCCCTAAGGTTAAGGTAATCATGGTTTTTCACTTAGGGCTAGTGTATGAGCTTCAAAACAAAGAAATGAGGAATGTATAGGCTCAAAAGGGGTTACCAAAGGATCAGAACAAGGTAAGCTGATTTGGCTAGAGAGGCTAAAAAACAAAACTGCCTTTATCACTTCCAAACATGCATATCAATCAAGAATTACCTACAAGAGTCAAGCCAAAGCATATGCGCAAGCAATCAAGAGTCATATCACACAAGAAAGAACATAAAGTGGCTCAAATCTCACACAGGGTAATTGTCACAATCCAATCAACCTCTCAAACATCATAATCATCTTCCAAGCAAAGAAAAGCAAAGATTTCAAGCCAAGTATCAATGAAGTGAAAGAAATGATAAGTCTACAAATAAAACAAAGTCCAGAAATGAAGAGAATAATGCAAAACTGTATACAGGACACGACAAAAACAACCTAGAAAAGAAAAAATTTAACCAAGAAAACAAAAACTAACGAAGAAAAATAAAAATCTCCCCCAATAGACCACACTTAAACTACACAGTGTCCTCAATGTGTCATAAGCATAAGATCAGAAATCAGAACAATCAACAGATCATGGACAAGTGCAGTAAAAGTAGGAAAAGGAGGAGAAGAGAAAAGGAAAACTCCCCTGATCATGGTGGCAGTTGCCAATTTTGGTCTTGTAGGGAGATATCTTCCACCATTGGATCCAGCCAGGAAGTTTTGAGGAAGAACTGCTTCATCCTCCATATTTGATCAAGCAGGGAAATGTCTTCCACAGTTGGATCTAAGAAGTGATTGTTGATGAGCGGGTTCAGCTGGTGCCTGTTGATGTTGAAACTGTTGTGTATGTAAGCACCTTTTTCTTCCACTGTGGGTGTTTGTCTATCAAATTCATGTGTACCTCCTGCAACATGGTTAGTGCGATGTGTCTCCAAAGAAATGATATGCAGGGGTATAACACCCAATCCTAGTGTAATAGGCTGAACCTCAGATATACTCTCAGAACATGAATCACTTTCAAATTTAGAAACAATATCAACCACAAACTCAGATTCAAGTTCAGTGCATGGAGAATAAACATTCGGATGTGATAGCAAAAATTTGTTCTCATCATGCAGAGAGGGAGAATTAAAAACATGCTTATCAACAATATAATCATCAACATACCTATCAACAACATAATCATGAATAACACATTCATCAAAGAAATAATCAATTTTAGGTATGTTTTCCTCCACTTCCCTAAAGATTGGAAAAGTGGTGGAGGATGAAAATTGTCTACCTGATTCAAAATTACTGCTTATACCTGCCTGGTCCTTAAGATCTTTATCAGTCTCCTAAAATGCAAGAGTAGGGACATTTGAAGGTGGGAAAGTATGTGGTACAGTAGTAAGTTCATAACTCTGCTCCCCATCTTCTATGTGGATGACACTAACATCATCAGGAATCAGAACAGTTTGAAATGGTGATTCCTCTAAATCTTGAGACTGTTCCTGATTGAGTTGAGTGGTCATCTGCCCTATCTGATTGCTCAAACATTGAAGGTGTGCTCTGTTCTCTTGCTGAAACTGAATGTTCTGCATGGTCATTTGCTCCAACAACTCCTGCAATGTAGGCTCAGAAGTAGAAGGCGGAGGAGCTATTTGGGCAGGAGCATCATACTGGTGACTCTCGTATTGTTGGACTGGTGGAGACATAAAAGTACTCTGGAATGGTGGTTCTTGATAATGATGTTGTGGAGTACTATGCCATCCCAGGTTAGGATCATTCCATCTAGGATCGTTGCTGTAACCATACTGCACAGGGGAGAATTTGCTCAGAAACTGATGCTCAAGATATCCCCAATCGGTAACGGATCTTAGAGGAAGAGAGTCTTTCCAATCCTTAGCTGCCTCTTGTAATGAATGCGGAAATGCCCCTAAGAAAATGTGATCAAGAGGGACATGTGGAGGCTTCAGTGAAGAGCACATGATGTGGAACTCCTCCAAATGTCTATGTGGGAATTCTCTTGCAAAACCATGAAACTTAGGCAGCAGATGTATCAGTCCAGTGGTGAGAACGCAATGAACATCATCCTCATTAAGTGAAACCGGCTCACAAGGAGCACTCTCATAAGTTAGAGGATGAGTCATATTGTTCTCAACATAGAAATCAGCAGAATATACATGAAGACTATACTCAGAGTTAGATGCAGAAGGAGAATTATAATCGTAGGCACAGGCAGAAGAAGCAGTATTCACATAATCAAAATGGGTAGACATGGAAAAAGAAAAAGAGAAGGTAGAAAGGAAATGCTAAAAAATTAGGAAACAAAAAGACTCAACACAATTAAACATGCGACACGCACACACAATAACCCATACACAAAACAGAATATCACACTCACAACACAAGACAAAACACCACACACACTAACACAACAAAAGACCTAAAACCGAACCGTTGGTCCCCGGCAGCGGCGCCATTTTGTTGAGAGGGTCGCACCTCACACAAAAATTGATTGCAAAATTAATGCAGTATAAACTAAGAAGTGACTCCTAGGTCGTCTCTCAAGGACCAAATGTGGTTCAGTCAATAGGTCAAACACGTAGTGGGGGGTTGGTGAAGAGTTTTGTGAATGCAGATGCACTAAAATTAAAACTGGAAATTAAAGACAACCAAACATAATTAAAAACGCTGAAATAAATTAATAAAACACGAAGACCGAACGGTTCTACAGATGACCGAACGGTCTCTAAAGCAAGTGAGGAAATTGGAAATGAACGAACATAAAGAAGCCGAACAGAATAGACAACATAGTGAACGAAAATATTAAACTAATTAAAGTGAATGAAAGCAGTGAATCGAATATTCCTAAAGCAAGATGTGTGAACTAATTAAAATGCAACAGATAATAAAGAAACATGTGGTGTGCTATTCAAATGCAATACTTAAGCTAAATCATTAAATGCTCAATACAACTTGGAATTTAAAAATTAAATGCTCAAATTGCGTGACAAATTGAAATGAAAAAAAAAATAAATAAAAAAATGCATCAATGCTGGATAAAAGAAGTTATGCTTTATCTAGTAAATAAAATGCAATTTTATCAACAAACAAGAAAGCGTAATAGACTAAATGACCAAGCTGCTTCCATTAATGCATTCAAGATTCTTAGTTTAAGCTTGAAGAAAAAAAATAAAAATCACCGTGCTTCCATCTTCTAAGAAATTGAATGCACTTCTTCATGTGCACTTTTCATTGAATGAAAAGGCAAAATAAAAAAAAACGTTCTCCTCATGAAATTCCCGTAACAGCGTTCTCCTACCGTGGCAACATTGTGCTTCCATCCAGCTACCCTCTTCTTCTCGGACGCAATGTGCTGCTGCCCTTCCATTCTAATCCAGCTTGCTTCACTTCTACTCAATCCATCCTCGCGCTCCAATCACCATAACAGCATCCTACTCCTACAAAAAGTGAATGAAATCCTCTCCTCTCTTTCGGTGGCTCTCTTCTTCAAGCCAAAAATAGCGGCTGCAGCGTGCCCTTCCAGCAAAGATAAATGTGCTTCCTTTAAAATGAAAGAAGATTAAATCCTACTGGACATCACTGTCCATCTTTCCTCTAAATTCAACTCTCAACTGCTGCCTCCTTCTCACCGTTTCATTCAAGCTGCTGGACCGTGAGCTCCTCGTCCACTACATTTCTCTCCGCCTCTACTGGATGCACCTGCCTCTCCCTCCTAGGTTGCGGCTGGAGCTTCCCTTCATTCCCACATGTCCAAGGTGGTGGTTACTGCTTTCTTGTAATTGTTCATGGGCCGTGCTGGACTCTCCTCTCCGTGGTGCCAAGCTGGACTGCTTCTTCATGCTGCTGCCAAGCTGGATGGGAGCTGCTTCTTGTTGCTGGACGCACCGTGTGCATTATTCTCCAATCTGTTGGATGCACCGTGCTTCTCCTAGGCTTCTTCGTGCACCTCCCTTTGGATGAAGCCCGTTCGTAGCTGCTGGATTCTTTTCTTTTGCCACCTCAACAGCTCTCTTCACTTCTGCTTTGGGCTATGACCATGCATGCCATCTCTGGACTTTTTCTTCTTTGCTGGATTGAAAGCCGAGTTGCTGCTGTGCGTCCTCAAAGCTTCCTGAACTCGTGAAGGCTGCTGTACGAATTCAAAGCTGCTGGACCAGCTTCTTCTGTTTGACACCTCCCGCTGCTAGACGAACATCTCCCAAGCTGGACATGAAGGAGCCATTTTTCTCCCAACCAGATGGACGCTCCAAGATGTGTGTATGGGCTCGGTGTGCTGCTGCCAGCGTGGGTCATGTGTTGAAGCTGGAGTGTAACGTTGCTGGTGGATGCTTCCACTTTGGGCCGTGTGCTTTGCTGGAAAATGAAGCCTCCTCATAGGCCGTGTCGTGTGTTGCTGCCAGCGTGGGCTCCATGTGCTTGGCTCTGAATTTTATTTGTCCGTGGGCCCCTTTCTCTAAAGAAATTCAGTCACCGTGCAGTTCCAAAATTAATTCCCGCATGTGCTCTTAATTTTGGCCCATCTCCATGTGCACCTCCAAAAAAAAAATAAATCCACACCTCCTCTTTCATCTTAGTTTAAAGTATAATTAATGTGGCATTTTCTTTTGACCTCCAAATGTCCCAAATATTATCCAACAATTTCCCTACAATTAATAATGCAAATAATTAACTCAAATAATTCAAATTAATTAAAATAAGAATTTTTGGTCAAGTTAAGCACAATTAGCAAAAACGGAAAAATACCGGACATTTAAGCACAATTCCCTAATTAAATCTGGTACAATAAACTAAGTGAAATCAATAAAATATTGACTCATCAAAATAGACCACACTTAGTCTTTTGCACTCTTGGGCAAAATCAAGACGCAGATCAAGGAATAGTTCAGAGGACATCAAGGGTACGACACAAACTCAACACATAGAAAACAAAGACTCACAAGGACCGAAACAAATAGAATTACATAGTCCTCAATAAATCTGGACAAAGTAAAGAAGTAGACAATATCCAACACAAAATCAAAGAAAACAGATACTCATGAAATTATCCAAGCACTTCCAAGCATGGCAAAATAATCAATCAGTTCAAGAGGTGAATCAAAAGTAACAAAACCTCACAGATGCACTATTAGTGTTTCTCTCAAGTGTGTAAGGTAAGAAATGTCAACTCAATGCACTCAAGAAAGCAAGCAACAACAAACTTGGCAAACCTCTAATATCAACACTCAAAACATATGCATGTTCAAATCAAAAGATCTTTTCATGGTTGTAATGGGACCAAGGACAAGGGAGGATAAATCTGGATAAGAAGCTACAAACTATAAGGAACAGAGGAGCAATGGGGAACAAGTGTAAACACATTCAAACACACCCACAACCTCTAATTCCATCCTCTTCTTGACTCCTGATAACAGTTGAAAAACTATTATTTTCATGCTTAAAATTGACACAAAAAGCAACCTTTACACTTAGAAACTAGCTTGAAATCATGCTTTTCTTCATATTTTCATAAATAAGAGAGATGGACAGGTTTATGCTTGATTTCAGTGTTTTTGTGCAGGTTTTAAGGTGAATTTGGTGAAAGAAGTGAAGAAGGAGAGAGATGGAATCAGAAAAGACATCAAAAAGTGCAAAAGGAGAAGCCGAAGTCACCGCTCAGCGGCAGTTTACCGCTGAGCGGCAATCAGGAGCTTACAGAAGGTCTGCTGAGGGGCAAAATGGCCGCTGAGGGGAATAAACGACTCACGCACTTACCGTTGAGCGGTACTTTACCGCTGAGCGGCACTTTTATGGGCTTGGACCTAATTTTCTGTAATTTACGAATAATATATAAGCTTTAGGGTTTCCTAGGGTTAGGTATCTTTGGCCGGAACGAAGAAAACACTCTCTCTTCCACCCCTTTGAAGGAGGATCTTGGATGTTGAGGCTTCCTCTTCACCTTTTTAGGGTTTTATCTTTCATTCTTTCATTGTTATTCATCTAGGTTCACCATGAATATGGTGAACTAAACTCTATATGTTTGTTGGGGAATCAATGTAATCTTTTGAAGCTCTCATATATGGAATTTGTTTTTACATCTTTTATTTAAGATCTATGCTTTCTTTCATCATTAGTTAGGGTTTTTCCTCTTTGCTTAATGCTTGCATGGTTTAACTCATTCGATGCATCATTATTGGTTTTGTCGATACGGGCGCGTACGGGGAAGTCTAGATCCGGGGAATTTCTCCCAATATCATATTGGTTGTCGTTAAGCTCCTGCACTTATGAACTAATCATTAGGAATGCTAGGAATTGTATGAACTCGTGATTAGGGAGAAGCCTTCTTGAAAGGTACTTTAGAGAGTGGCATTAACAATGATGATTTGAATGTTGAATTCCTAAAATATATGAGAGTGGATAAGATGAAGTTGAACCCCAACAACATATTCATACATATATTTCATTGAAAGTGTTTATCTTTTGCTTTTGCCATTGATCAAAACTTCATGCATACATATTTAATTTTCGTCTTTTGCATATAAAATCCAAATATTTCGTCTTTAAGTCTTAGCTAATCAATAAACCACACAACTAAACTAGGTCGTGAGTCCTTTGGGAAGAACGATACTTGGTCTTACCAAGTTTATTACTTGAACGATTCGGTCATACTTGCTGATTGAAAAACAAGTTTGTGACATCATATTTTGGTGTTCATAAATTTGTCCATCAAGTTTTTGGCGCCGTTGCCGGGGACTCGTGGTTTAACTGGTTAATTTGTGTGATTATTGATTATCTTTGACTTTAATTTTGAATTTCTGTTTTTATTTTCTGTTTTTTATTTTTTCGGTTTTTATTTTATTTTATTTTATTTTATTTTCTGTTTTCTATTTTTATCTTCTCCTATATCTTTTTGTGCTAACCAAATATTCTAGGGTTTTTTGTTCTTGTGTATGCAGGAGGCAATTCGAACTAGGAGCAAGAAAACAACAGAACCCCTTCTTGAAGGTCTAGACGAGAGTAGAGGGAGGAGAAGAATCCAAACATCTAGAGAACTTTTCCCTCCTCCGGAAACTCTGTTGCAACCATCACCACAAGGTTCTGTTCATAGCACAGAAAATATGGAGAATAATAATATCATAAGAACTCTTGCTGACTTCACCAATATAGCTGGACCTCAGCACTTTAACGGTATAGCTAGACCTAGAGTCAATGCAGCTAACATGGAGGTCAAACCAGCACTGATCCAACTGGTAAAAAGCAACCAATTCAATGGGTTATCTCATGAAAGCCCATATGAGCACCTCACTACCTTCAATGACATTTGCAACACAGTCAAAATTAATGGGGTGCCAGATGAAGCAATCAAACTTAGTTTGTTTCCTTTCTCATTGGGAGGCAATGCTAAACTTTGGTTAAATTCTTTTCCAGAAGGAAGTTTCACAAATTGGGAAGCAGTGGTGACAAAGTTTTTAAACAAGTACTTTCCACAATCTAAGAGGATAAAAGGCAAGCAAGAGATATCTTCATTTAAGCAAGGCATGGAAGAATCACTAGGGCATGCATGGGACAGATATAAAAGCCTGTTACAAAAAACGCCCATGCATGGTTTCAAAGAAGAAGAAGTAGTCCTAACTTTCCTTGGAGGTCTTGGTTCACAAACTAAGATGATGCTTCATGCCTCAGCAGGAGGCAATATTAAATGGAAAACTCCAGAGGAAGCCACAGAAATTATAGAAAACATGGCTACTAGTGATAATGAGTTGCATAGTGAGAGAGGAGCTCCTATGCAACAAAAAGGGTTCTCCAATTACAGACACATGATGCCTTGCTAGCTCAAAATAAAAGGGTTAAATATGTTTTTAGTCCCTAAACTATTGGCCGTTTCTGGTTTTCGTCCCTCTTCCAAAGTAAGGTACGATTTGGTCCTCATTCTTTAGAAAAACGTTCGTTTTAGTCCTCAAAATTTTGTTTTTAGTCCTCGTTTTAGTCCTCAAAACGTTCGTTTTTTCGACTAAAACGAACGTTTTTTAAAGATTGAGGACCAAATCGTACCTTAGTTTGGAAGAGGGACGAAAACCAGAAACGATCAATAGTTTAGGGACTAAATAACATATTTAACCCAAAATAAAATTCTAACTCAACAGCTGGAAACTCTGACTAAAACTCTTGCACAATTACCCAAAGAGTTGAAAACTGCTGCACAGGTACAAACCCAGTTGTGCGAATTATGTGGAGGTGACCATATCAATGGTCAATGTGCCTTTCCAGTTGAAGCTGTAGAGGACGTTAATTTCATGGCCAATCAATATCCATACCGTCAAGGGAATTACAATCAAGGGTGGAAACCACACCCAAGCATTGGTCAAGGACAAACTGGGCAAGCTAGTCAATATAATAAGCAGCAGCACCAACCAACCTTTTGGCAACAGTTATCTATGCTTAATGAAAGATCAACAAGGTTGGAAGAAACTCTTCAGCAATTCATGCAGAAAACTGAATCTTCTCAAAAGAGCACTGAAGCTGCTATAAAGAACTTGGAGATTCAAATGGGTCAGATTACCAAGCAATTGGAAGAAAGGCCAAATAGAAATTTTGGGGCTAATACTGAGGTTAACCCCAGAGAAGAGTGCAAGGTGGTAAAGAGTGTTGATAATGATAAAGTTGAGTTAGATATAGCAGAGAGAAGAGACATAGAGAGCAAAAGTACTTTTCCTTTTCCAATCCATCAAGGGAAACAAATGGACTTCACAGAATTATTCAGAATGGTGGATAATGAAGCACCTTGGGAACAGATTCTACAACAAATCACAGTTTACACAAAATCTGATGAAGAAATCTCTACAAAAAAGAGACGTAGAGATGATGAGGCAAAAGAGTGTATAACTGTTAAAAAAGAGTCATTCCCTCCTAAAGCATCAGATCCAGGCAGTTTTTCTATCCCTTGTACCATAGGGAAGAAAAAGGTAAAGAAAGCTCTCCTTGATTTAGGTTCAAGTGTTAACTTGATACCTTATTCTTTACTGGAGCAAATCGGCAATGTTAAAGTGAAACCTGCAAAGGTTAAAATAGTAATGGCCGATGGATCTTCAAAGGAGCCATGTGGGATTGTAGAGGACATTATAGTTTGTGTTGGCAAACTTCAGTTCTTGGCAGACTTTGTGGTGATGAAGATGGAGACAGAGAAGATACCTATCATACTTGGAAGACCGTTTATGAAAACGGCCAGAGTTATTATTGATGTAAATGAAGGTATAGTGGTGCTCCAGGACAGAAGGAGAGAGTGGTGGTAGACGTCTTCAAAGATGAGACGCAAGCAAAGGAGGAAGAAGCTAGTTATAAAGCTGCATTTCAAGATGCACCCATGACTAGCCGGAAAGTTGAAAATCTCACGATTTCAGGTAACCATTGTTTGTTGTTTCAGGTACCCAAGGAAGAAAATATTGGAAGAGGACGAGAAATTCCTAGTGATTGGGAGAAAAGAAGACTCCAACTTGGCTCACCTGTAAGAATCAAGAATAAGTTGTGGGTTGTGAAAGGCTTTAAAGAGAAGGAGATGATAGAGATAGAGTCTCCATATTCTAGAAGGACCAAGACAGTTCAGAGGAAACAGCTGAGGAGTTGGTGGAATGACAACATCAACTATAAAGAAGATGGAACTTGAATTTTATTGGGTCAAGCTAATGACGTTAAAAGAGCGCTTGCTGGGAGGCAACCCAGTGGATTTAAAGACTTTTGATTTGGTTTTGTAATTTTTAATTTGTGATCATTATTTTTGTAATTATTTTGTTGGAGATAGCATCTACTGAAGGATGCTAGGTGGTTAAGTATCTACTGAAGGATACTATGTTTGTAACACCTACTGATGGGTGTTGGTAAGAAAATTTTGCACCTAGTGATGGGTGTTGGTGGATTTTGGGTAAGGCTCGTGACGTTAAACAAAGCACTACCTGGGAGGCAACCCAGTTGATTGAATATTTCTGTTTGTTTGTTTTGGTTAGGGTTTGCATAAGCATTTTAAACATTGACTTGCAGGGAACCAGTGAGGGGCATGTGTGGGAGGCACGTAGGTTAAGAAAAGAAGGAGAAGAGCACATCACGAAAGTGCCGCTGAGCGGTAATTTACCGCTGAGCGGTACTATCGCAGAATGGGCTTTAGTTCCCCTTAGCGGGACCAGAGCCCATTAGGGTATTTTTAAACCCTAAGCTTCGCAAGTTCTCATACTTTCAGGCTTTTCTCTGCACAAACACTTCCACATACCTTCTCCAAGGTTTTCCACATCTTGTCACTCTTTCCTCTTAAGAAAATTTCTCTTCCACTCACTTTTTCACTAGTGTTCCATTCAAGTTTGGGGTTGGAAGAGAGTATCTTAGATTAGAAACATTCTCATTGCATCTAGTATCTCCACCCAAGTAAGTAAAATGCATTTTGTTCATTCTAGGGTTTTTGATTTTGAATGTGATTGTCAAAGCATGAATATTTAGGGGTTTTGATTTCTATGCATGATTTGATGATATATTTGATGTTTGAACCGATTAAACTACATGATTATGAACTGGAAAACTGAAAATTGCATTTGGGTGGAGTTAGGACAGCTTTAAAACAAGATTTTCAAAAATCTGCAAAGTTACCGCTGAGGGGTAAACTGCCGCTGAGCGGCACTCTGCCAGATTTGGTTTTTCTGAATTTTTGCGTGTTGGAATGTGGCACTGGTGGCGCTGAGGGGAAATTCTGGCCCTTAGCGGTGGTTTAGCTTCGAAAGGAGTTGTGTTTTGTGTTTTACTAATGATTAACATCATGTTCTGTGGTTTTGTATTTGTGTTTGAATGTAGGAATGGCATCCTCTTCAGGAAAAAGATTGAAAACCATGGCAACCAAGAGAAAGGAAAAGGAACCAGAGCAACCCCACTCTAGCAGGTTCCTCTCTAGAAAACATGAGAAACACTTTAGGGTGGTTCAGGACAGGAGACTTCTGATGGAGAGAAAGGTTGGAATGATACCTAACTTTGCTCCTCAATTTGGAGAGCAAGTGTTAGGGAATGACTGGGGAAAGCTAGCCACTTATCCTGCACCTGCCAACATAGCTGTGGTAAAGGAATTTTACACCAATGCTAAGAAGATTGGTGAGTATCCAGTTGAGAATTATTTGGGCTATGTCAGAGGCCATGCTATCAGGGATGATCCTGATTCTATTAATAACTTGCTGGGCACTGTATGGGCTGGTGAGGAGTGCCAGTTTTCTCTTTGCATGGAGGAAAGGTGCTGATTATGAGGATCTGGAGAGAGTACTGTGTATACCTGGAGGACACTTCCAAAGGAATCGATCTGGCTCAGTGGTTAACATTAGGAGGACGGATTTGACTCCTCTTGAAAATTATTGGATGGCGTTTTCTCATGCCAACATTCAGCCACATGTGTCAGATATTACTCTTAGCAGGGCACTATTCATTTACTGTGCTATCAGAAACTTGAATGTTAATATTGGGCAGGTGATAGCTGATGAGATTAGTATGTGCGCCAATACCTCAAACAACAAAGCACCACTAGGACATCCCTCTTTGATCACGCACCTTTGCAAGATAGCTGGGGTGGACACTTCTGCTCCACCATTTGAGAGGCCAAGAAAAGCTATTGATGAGGCTTATTACAGGCAGTACTGTGGAGGTGAGGAAGGAGCTCAGCCAGTTCCACCACGACGTGCTCGTAGAGAGAGAAGGCCAGCACAGAGCCAGACATCTGCTAAGACACATGAAGCAGAACCATTCCAGATGAGGGACATGTATATGTCTCTTATAGGTGCTCAGTTGCAGTCCATTCACAGAGGGCAGGTGGCCATTGCTGAGATGATTGTGGGGATGTATGATACACCTCCAGCCCACAGGTGGACTATGGATGAATTCCATAATGTGGTAGCTTGGCCAGAGGAACCAGTGCATGGAGGAGGAGCTGGAGCAGCTGAAGCTTCAGCTAGAGAGATGGAAGAAGATGAAGCTGATGATGATGATGCATTTGAAGATGATGAAGATGAGGAAGAAGAAGAAGATACAGAGGACAGCTCAGACTGATGAGGAACTGAGATAGCATTTACTGATAAATGCTATCATATGATTATGCTTTTGTGGTTTAAGTTTTCTGAACTTATTTGTTTTTGTTTTTAGATTAGGGTTTGATGTACTCTATTGGAAACTTGGTTTCTTGTGATGGTTTGCTATTAACTGTGATTGTGTGATAAGTAATGCTGAATGATGCTTATTGATTGATTGATGTTGAGATGATGTGCACATTAAAATGCTTATACAGGTGATTCACAAGCTTTGTGAACAAATGCAGGATATCATGATTGTGGTTGTGAGATTAAGCAGGATGTGTATGTCAAATGTGAATGAGCTTATATGTGAGGTTTTGAGCTCCAGAGTTGTTATTGTTAAATGCTATTACTCTGAAAGCATGAATGACTTTGCCCAGGTTTTCTATGATTGAATCAATTGCTTGTTTTGCATCATATGATCAAGGCCGTTTGTTGGAACCTTTTTATTGGCCAAATTCATAAAGTTAGCCCACTAAAAGAGAACACTTATTGTTCTATCCTTTGAACCCTTAGCCTTGAACATACACTGAAACCCTTGATTGAAAATCTTTACCTTGAGTTAAGTAGAAGATCTTGTGTGGTATTGTTAAATGTTCAAGTTTGGGGTTGTTGGGAAAACATGAAAAAGGAAAAACATTAAGCTAAGAGCCAAAAAGGAAGTATAGGCAAAGAAAAAGAAAAGAAAAGAAAAAGAAGTAAAGCTCAATGCAAATGCAAAGGCAAGTTGGGAAAAATAAGAATAGTTTTGTGTTATGATTCTCTTAATTCAAGGATTTTGCGATCCAGAAAAACCAATTTTCTTGTTAGCCCAGCCACATTATAAGCCATTGAAAAGTCCTTGTGATGATGCATGCTTGTGAATGTTTTTGATTGTGGTAAAATGAAAGGCAAAGTTGATTCATGTGACAGTGTGATAATAGAGTGAATGAGTGATCACCTTTTATACACTTGTGTGTTGAGTGAAATACTTTACCTAGTGAGGAAATATTCCATTAGCACATGAACATCCATACTTAATTGATTGGTCATTCATGAAAAAGAGCATTTGTTGGGTATTAACTGACTTTGTGAAACACTAAAGCATGTGCACATCTTGATTGAACTCTTGGTCATAAGTTTGATTGAAGTTTTTACTTATCTAAAAAGAGGATTTTTGAATGAGTGAGCCATCATATGAATTGGTTGAAGATTGAGTTATATCTTGTTTGCTTGAGGACAAGCAAAGTTCTAAGTTTGGGGTTGTGATAACAGTTGAAAAACTGTTATTTTCATGCTTAAAATTGACACAAAAAGCAACCTTTACACTTGAAACTAGGTTGAAATCATGCTTTTCTTCATATTTTCATAAATAAGAGAGCTGGACAGGTTTATGCTTGATTTCAGTGTTTTTGTGCAGGTTTTAAGGTGAATTTGGTGAAAGAAGTGAAGAAGTAGAGAGATGGAATCAGGAAAGACATCAAAAAGTGCAAAAGGAGAAGCCGAAGTCACCGCTCAGCGGCAGTTTACTGCTGAGCGGCAATCAGGAGCTTACGGGAGGTCCGCTGAGGGCAAAATGGCCGCTGAGGGGAAGAAACGACTGACGCACTTACCGCTGAGCGGTACTTTATCGCTGAGCGGCACTTTTATGGGCTTGGACCTAATTTTCTGTAATTTACGAATAATATATAAGCTTTAGGGTTTCCTAGGGTTAGGTATCTTTGGCCGGAACGAAGAAAACACTCTCTCTTCCACCCCTTTGAAGGAGGATCTTGGATGCTGAGGCTTCCTCTTCACCTTTTTAGGGTTTTATCTTTCATTCTTTCATTGTTATTCATCTAGGTTCACCATGAATATGGTGAACTAAACTCTGTATGTTTGTTGGGGAATCAATGTAATCTTTTGAAGCTCTCATATATGGAATTTGTTTTTACATCTTTTATTTAAGATCTATGCTTTCTTTCATCATTAGTTAGGGTTTTTCCTCTTTGCTTAATGCTTGCATGGTTTAACTCATTCGATGCATGATTATTGGTTTTGTCGATACGAGCGCGTACGGGGAAGTCTAGATCCGGGGAATTTCTCCCAATATCATATTGGTTGTCGTTAAGCTCCTGCACTTATGAACTAATCATTAGGAATGCTAGGAATTGTATGAACTCGTGATTAGGGAGAAGCCTTCTTGAAAGGTACTTTAGAGAGTGGCATTAACAATGATGATTTGAATGTTGAATTCCTAAAATATATGAGAGTGGATAAGATGAAATTGAACCCCAACAACATATTCATACATATATTTCATTGAAAGTGTTTATCTTTTGCTTTTGCCATTGATCAAAACTTCATGCATACATATTTAATTTTCGTCTTTTGCATATAAAATCCAAATATTTCGTCTTTAAGTCTTAGCTAATCAATAAACCACACAACTAAACTAGGCCGTGAGTCCTTTGGGAAAAACGATACTTGGTCTTACCAAGAAGCTGGAGATTACTATACCATTCTCTGAAGCATTGCAACAGATGCCATCATATGCAAAGTGTTTGAAGGAACTTCTTACAAAGAAAAACAAGTACATTGAAAAGGAAACTATCAAGGTACAGGGTAACTGCAGTGCAATCATACAGAAATTACCTCGTAAGCTTAAAGATCCAGGAAGCTTCACTATTCCATGCACCATAGGAGACTTGGAAGTTGGAAGAGCATTGATTGATTTGGGAGCTAGCATTAATTTAATGTCGTTATCCATGTGTAGAACAATTAAGGGTTTGGAAATCAAACCAACCAGAATGGCTCTTCAACTGGCGGACAGGTCTCTTAAATATCCATATGGAGTGGTTGAAGACGTTTTAGTGAAGGTTGACAAATTTGTATTCCCAATAGATTTTATTGTAATGGAGATGGAAGGGAATAGTGATGTACCTCTCATTCTTGGGAGACCTTTTATGAAGACTGCTAGAGTTTTAATTGATGTAGAGAATGGTAAGCTTAAATTGAGAGTTGATGATGAAGAAGTCACTTTTGACGTATCCAAGGCCATGACATATCCAAATGATGATAAAGCATGTTTTCAATTTGATGAACTTGATGAAGTTTGTATGGTGCAAGAAAGGATGGTGCGGTATGTTTCTCCACTAGAGAAAACTCTTATTGATGCTTGTGAAGATTTAGATGAAGAAGAAGAGAAATTAATTGATGAATGTCTGTTGGACTTGGAAACATTGAAAACGAGTCCAGTGGAAGATCCAATGTTCGAAATAATTGATAAGGAAGAAGAAGTCAAAGCAAAGACGCTAGAATTAAAAAGATTACCAGCACATCTGAAGTATGTTTTTCTAGAAGAAGATGGAACAAAGCCAGTCATCATCAGTAACTCTTTATCTCTACAAGAAGAAGAACAACTGATAGAAATTCTGAAAGCTAACAAAGAAGCAATTGGGTGGTCAATCTCAGATCTTAAAGGTATTAGCCCAACTTATTGTATGCATAAGATCTTTATGGAAGAGGATTATAAACCGAGTGCTCAACCACAGAGAAGGTTAAATCCTGTAATGAAGGAGGTGGTTAGAAAAGAAGTATTGAAACTGTTAGAAGTTGGTATCATTTATCCAATCTCTGATAGTGAATGGGTGAGTCTAGTACAGGTGGTTCCAAAGAAAGGTGGGATGACAGTAATTCATAATGATAAGAATGAACTTATTCCTACTCGGACAGTTACTGGATGGCGTATGTGCATTGATTACAGGAAGCTAAATAAAGCCACTAGGAAGGATTATTTTCCTTTTCCTTTCATGGACCAGATGTTAGAAAGATTATCAGGTCAAGCTTTCTATTGTTTTCTAGATGGATATTCTGGATACAATCAAATTGTGGTAGATCCAAAACACCAAGAGAAGACGACCTTTACTTGTCCTTTTGGTATCTTTGCTTATAGAAAGATGTCGTTTGGATTATGTAATGCTCCAGCTACATTTCAAAGGTGTATGCAGGCAATTTTTGCAGATCTCTTAGAAAAATGCATTGAAGTATTCATGGATGATTTTTCAGTGTTTGGAAATTCTTTCCAAAGGTGTTTGGCTAATTTGAACACTGTTCTTAAAAGATGTGTTCAGACAAATCTTGTTCTTAATTGGGAGAAATGTCATTTCATGGTAACTGAAGGAATTGTGATGGGACATAAAATTTCTGCTAAAGGAATTGAGGTAGATAAAGCTAAAGTAGAAGTCATTGAGAAACTGCCTCCACCAACAAATGTAAGGGGGATTAGGCTTAATTACCTACTTAGTCCCCATGTTAGGAGGTAATTTTCTGTTTAGTACCCAGTTTTAAAAATGTAGGCATTTGGTACCTATGTTTTGAAATTTGTATCAATTCAATCCTATCCAGTTAACGGCGTTATAATTGATGCGAGAAATTAAGGACGTTAATGATAGCCTGGGTGGAATAGCTACAAATGTTTGAATGCATCTTCATTAACGTCCTTAATTTCTCGCATCAATTATAACGCCGTTAACTGGATAGGATTGAATTGATACAAATTTCAAAACATAGGTACCAAATGCCTACATTTTTAAAACCGGGTACTAAACAGAAAATTACCTCATAACATGGGGACTAAGTAGGTAATTAAGCCGGGGGATTAAGAGTTTTCTCGGTCATGCTGGGTTTTATAGAAGATTCATTAAAGATTTCTCAAAAATTGCTAAACCATTGAGTAATCTTTTGATGAAGGACGCTCCTTTTGTGATGAATGAAGAATGTTTGAAAGCTTTTGACATATTGAAGAGCAAATTAGTGTTAGCTCCAGTAATTGTAGCCCCAGATTGGAATAGAAATTTTGAATTAATGTGTGATGCAAGTGATTATGCAATAGGAGTTGTTCTTGGCCAGCGAAAAGAACAAATTTTTCATCCAATTTATTATGCCAGCAAAGTTCTGAATGATGCTCAGTTGAATTATACTACCACAGAGAAAGAATTTCTAGCTATAGTGTATGCTCTAGAAAAATTTAGACCTTATCTTATTGGGTCTAAGGTGATTATCTATACAGGTCATGCAGCTATCAAATATTTTTTGACAAAGCCAGATTCTAAGCCACGTCTGATTAGATGGGTACTACTCTTGCAAGAATTTGATGTGGAAATTCGTGATAAGAAAGGAAGTAAGAACTTGATTGCTGATCATTTGTCACGGTTAGTCAACAAGGAGGTCACTAGCAAGGAATCAGAGATCTGGGAATCTTTTTCAGATGAAGCACTCATGTATATTCAGCAGAGGCCATGGTTTGCTGATATGGCTAATTTCAAAGCTGCAAGGGTCATGCTAGAAGATTTAACTTGGCAACAAAGAAAGAAATTTTTGCATGATGTCAAGCAGTTTGTCTGGCATGATCCTTATTTGTTCAAGATTGGAGCAGATAATCTTCTGAGGAGATGTGTGACAAATAAGAAGCAGAAGGAATTCTCTGGCATTGTCATGATTCACCTTATGGAGGACATTTTAATGGAGAAAGAACAGCAACAAAAGTTCTTCAATCAGGGTTTTATTGGCCAACTTTATTTAAAGATGCTCATAATCATGCTAGAAATTGTGATAAGTGTCAAAGAGCACGGACGATCACTAAACGTCATGAGATGCCATTACAAGGCATTTTAGAGGTTGAGGTTTTTGATTATTGGGGTATTGACTTTGTGGGACCCTTTCCTCCATCTTTCAACAATGAATATATTTTGGTAGCAGTGGATTATGTGAGTAAATGGGTGGAAGCATTAGCTTGTCCTAAAAATAATGCTAGCACAGTAATTAAATTTTTGAAGAAGCAGATATTTTCACGTTTTGGCACTCCAAGAGTGTTGATTAGTGATGGAGGATCTCATTTTTGCAATTATCAGCTAGAAAAAGTACTCAAACATTATGGAGTGAAACATAAGGTAGCTGCACCTTATCATCCACAAACCAATGGACAAGCTGAGGTATCTAACAGAGAAATAAAAAGGATCCTGGAAAAAACAGTGACTTCATCAAGAAAGGATTGGTCACTAAAGCTGGATGATGCTCTTTGGGCTTATAGGACGGCAATGAAGACGTCTATGGGACTATCACCGTTTCAATTAGTCTATGGGAAAGCATGTCATTTGCCAGTAGAGTTGGAGCATAAAGCATTGTGGGCTTTGAAATTCTTGAATTTTGATCCTTATAAAACTCAAGGCACACGCAGAAGGCAGATTCTGGAGCTTGAAGAAATGCGATTACATGCATATGATTCATAGAAGGCTTATCAAGATAAAATCAAATTCTATCATGACAGGAAGTTGGTAAATAAAGTTTTTAGTCCAGGACAACAGGTACTATTATTCAATTCAAGATTGAAGATATTCCCTGGGAAATTGAAGACAAAATGGTCAGGACCATTTATAGTAAAAGGAGTGCATCCACATGGAGCAATTGAAATATTTAATCCAGCTGCTGATGATCCACAGACAAGTTGGGTGGTGAATGGTCAACGTCTCAAGCCTTATTTAGGGGGAGAAGTGCAACACTAGTCCACAATGATGCAATTGGTTGATCCTTGAAATTCTGGGTTAGGCTCGTGACGTTAAACAAGCGCTTACTGGGAGGCAACCCAGTGTTCTGAACTTACTTATGTTTTTAGAATAGGGTTTGATGTACTCAATTGAACACTTTGTCTGTTATGATGGTTTGCTTGTGATTGTGATTGTTTGATAAAGTAATGCTTGATGATGCTTTGATATTGATTGATGTGGAGATGTACATTATATGCTTATACAGGTGATTCACAAGCTTTGTGAACAAATGCATTATGTTGTGATTGTGATTGTGATATTAAGCAGGATGTTTATGTCAAATGTGAATGAGCTTATGTGTGAGGTTTTGAGCTCCAGAGTTTGTGTGAATGAATACTATTCTTTTGGAAGCATGAATGACTTTGCCCAGGTTTTCTATAATTGAATTACTTGCTTGTTTGCATCATATGATCAAGGCCATTTGTTGGTAACCCTTATATTAGCCAATTTCATGATTAGCCACTAAAAGAGAACACTTTGTGTTCTATCCTTTGAACCTTTAAGCCTTGAACATGATTTGAAAACCCTTGTGAAAAGTTTTACCTTGAGTTAAGTTGAAAATATTTTGTGGTATTGATAAATGTTCAAGTTTGGGGTTGTTGGAAAATAGAAAGGGAAATTGAAAGCATTGAGCTAAGTGCTAAGAAATAAGAATGTGAAAAGAAAAAGAAAAAGAGAAAGAAACGAAAAGAAAAGAAAAAGCAAAGCTCAATGCAAAAGAAAGTTGGGAATAAATAAGAATGATTGTGTTGATATGACTCTCTTAACTCAAGGGTTTTGTGATCCAGAAAAACCAATTTTCTTGTCAGCCTAGCCACATTATAAGCCATTGAAAAAGTCCTTGTGATGATGCATGCTTGTGAATTTATTTGATTGTGGTTAAATGAAAGGCAAAGACAATTCATGTGACATTGTGATAGTAGAGTGAATGAGTGATTACCTCTTATACACTTGTGTTTGAGTGAAACACTTTACCTAGTGAGGAAATATTCATTGAGCACATGAACATCCATGTTTAGTTGATTGATCATTCATGAAAAATAGCATTTGTTGGATATTAAGTGAGTTTGTGAAAACCAAAGCATGTGCACGTCTTGATTGAAATCTTTGTCATGAGTTTGATTGAAGTCTTTACTTATCTTGAAAAGAAGATTTTTGAATGAGTGAACCATTATAAGGATTGGTAGAAGATTGAGTTACATCTTGTTTGCTTGAGGACAAGCAAAGTTCTAAGTTTGGGGTTGTGATAACAGTTGAAAAACTGTTATTTTCATGCTTAAAATTGATACTAAAAGCAACCTTTAACACTTAGAAACTAGCTTGAAATCATACTTTTGGTTATATTTTTAGAAATAAGAGAGCTGGACAAGTTTATGCTTGATTTCAGTGTTTTTATGCAGGTTTTAAGATGAATTTGGTGAAAGAAGTGAAGAAGGATAGAGATGGAATCAGAAAAGACATCAAAAAGTGCAAAAGGAGAAGTTGCAAGTATCGCTGAGCGGCAACTGACCGCTGAGCGGCGCTCAGAAACCCACGTTAGCTCCGCTGAGGGGTGAAAAGGCCGCTGAGGGGTGAAAAGGCCGCTGAGGGGTGAAAAGGCCGCTGAGGGGAGAAAAACAACTCACGCACTTACCGCTGAGGGCTTGGGCCTAATTTTCTGTAATTTTAGAATAGTATATAAGCTTTAGGACGTCCTAGGGTTTGTATCTTTGGCTGAGACGAAGCAAACACTCAATTTTCCACCCCTGGAGGAAGATCTTGGATGCTCAGGCTACCTCCTCCTCTTTCTAGGGTTCTATCTTTCATTCTTTCATTATTGTTCATGTAGTTTCACCATGAATATGGTGAACTAAACCTTGTATTGTTGTTGGGGAATCAATGTAGTCTTGTGAAACTCTCATATATGGAATTTGTGTTTTAACGTCTTATATTAAGATATATGCTTTCTTTCATCTTTAGTTAGGGTTTTTCCTCTTTGCTTATTGCTTGCTTTGTTTAACTCATTCATTGGCATGATTATTGATTTTTGTCGATACGGGAACGTACGGGGAAATCTAGATCCGGGGAATTTCTCCCAATAGCATATTGGTTGCCTTTAAGCTTATGCACTTTAGAACTAATTACTAGGAATGCTAGGAATTGTATGAACTCGTAATTAAGGATAGGCCTTCTTGCAAGGTGATTTAGAGAGTGGCATTAGCATTGATGAATGATGAATTCCTAAAAATATATGAGAGTGGATAAGATGAAATTGATGACCCCAACAATATACTCATCCATCTAATTCATTGAAGTGTTTGTATTCTGTTTTTCTCCATTGATCAAATTCATGCATACATATTTAATTACTGTCTATTGCATTTAAACCTACAATCAATTTGTTCTTAAGTCTTAAATAATCAACAAATCATATAGCTAAACTAGGCCGTGAGTCCTTTGGGAGAACGATACTTGGTCTTACCGAGTTTATTACTTGATACGATTCGGTCACTTGCCGAGGGTTAAACAAGTTTTTGGCGCCGTTTTTCGGTGTTCATAAATTTGTCATCAACCATTGATATGGTCACCACCACATAGTTCACACATCTGTTGTTGAACTTGAGCAACAGTTTTTAATTCCTTCGGCAATTGAGCAAGTGTCTTTGTTAGATTCTCCAACTGTTGAGTTATAATCTTATTTTGAGCAAGCAAGGCATCATTTGACTAGAATTGTAGAACCCCTTTCTGATGAATAGAAGCTCCTCTTTCACTATGCATTTCATTGTCATTAGCAGCCATGTTTTCTATCAATTCTGTTGCTTCCTCTAGAGTCTTATATTTAATATTACCTTCAGCTGAGGCGTCTAACATCAACTTGGTTTGTGAACCAAGACCTCCAAGGAAATGTAGAACTACTGCTGCTTCATCAAAATCGTGCATGGGAGTCTTTCTCAATAAACTTTTGTACTTGTCCCATGCTTGATCTAATGTCTCCTCCATGCCTTGTCTGAAAGAAGAGATCTCTTGCTTTCCTTTATTAACTTTAGATTGTGGAAAGTATTTGTTTAAAAACTTTGCAACCACAACTTCCCATTTTGTAAAACTACCTTTTGGAAAAGAATTTAACCACAGCTTAGCATTGCCTCCCAATGAGAAAGGAAACAAACTAAGCTTGATTGCTTCATCTGGCACTCCATTTATCTTCACGGTGTTACAAATTTCATTGAAGGTGGTGAGATGTTCATACGGGCTTTCATGTGATAGCCCATTAAACGAATTGCTTTTTACCAACTGTATCAATGCTGGTTTCACCTCCATGTTTGTAGCATTGACCCTCGGCCTTGCTATACTATTAAAATGTTGAGGGCTAACAAAAGTGGTGTAATCTGCAAGAGTCTGTCTACCATTATTCTCCTCTGTCATATTTTCAGTGCTATGGTAAGACCTTTGTGGTGAAGGTTGTAAGAGTGTCTCAGGAGAAGGGAATAGTTCTCGTGAAGTTCAAATTCTCCTCCTCCTTCTATTTTCGTCAAGGACTTGAAGAAGAGGTTCAGAAATCTTTTCGCTTCTAGTCCGAATATTACCCTACATACACAAGGAAACAAAACCCTAGAAAATTTTGTTAGCACAAAAAGATAGAAAAGAGAAGAAATAATCAAAAGATATAATTGAAAAGATAACAAGATAGGAAATAAAAAAAGAAAATAAAATAATAACAGAAAAACAGAAAAAATAAAAAAGAAAAATTAAAACACGAAAATAAAAACAGAAAAATAAAAACAGAAAAAAAAAATTCAAAACAAGTCAAAAATAATCAAAAATCACACAAATAGACAAGTTAAACCACGAGTCCCCGGCAACGGCGCCAAAAACTTGATGAACAAATCTTCAATCCCCGAAAATGGAGTCAAAAACTTGTTAACCCTCGGCAAGTGTAACCGAATCGTATCAAGTAATAAACCTGGTAAGACCAAGTATCGTTCTCCCAATGAACTCACGGCCTAGACAGTTCTGTGATTTATTGATTAATTAAGACTTGTGAATAAATTGTTGTAAGTTTCAAATGCAAAAGACTGAAAAGTAAATATGTATGCATGTGATGATCAATGGGCAAGGAGAAACAAAACACGTGAATTTAAATATATGGATGAATATGTTGTTGGGGTTTATCAATTTCATGCTATCCACTCTCTTGTATTTAGGAAATCATCATTCTTTTCATTAAAGTTAATGCCACTTTCTAAATTACTTAAAACCCGATGTCTCAGCGAAGAAAGCCTAATCATAATCACTAGTTTACAATGTCTTGTCTCCCTAGTGATGACAAATTTATGAACACCGAAAAACGGCGCCAAAAACTTGTTTAACCCTCGGCAACTGTGACCGAATCGTATCAAGTAATAAACTCGGTAAGACCAAGTATCGTTCTCCAAAGGACTCACGACCTAGTTAGTTATATGATTTCTTGATTATTTAAGACTTGTGAATAAATTCTTGAGGTTTCAAATGCAAAAGACAATACGTAAACATGTATACAGGAGTTTGATCAATGGAAAAGAGGAACACAAACACTGAACGAATTAGATGGATGAATATGTTGTTGGGGTAATCAATTTCATCTTATCCACTCTCATATATTTTAGGAATTCATCATTCTTTTCATCAATTTTAATGCCACTCTCTAAATCACCTTGCGAAGAAAGCCTATCCTTAATTACGAGTTCATACAATTCCTAGCATCCCTAATAATTAATTTTGAAGCACAGAAGCTTAAAGGCAACCAACCCTCATATCCCTATGTCTAGGCAATATGCTATTGGGAGAATTTCCCTGGATCTAGATTTCCCCGTATGTGTCCATATCGACAAAATCAATAATCATGACATCGAATGAGTTAAACAATGCATGCTTTGAGCAAAGAGGAAAAACCCTAACAATTAATGAAAGAAAGCATGTATCATAGATATGATGTTTAAACATAAATTCCATATATGAGAGCTTCACACGATTACATTGATTCCCCAACAACAAGAAGAGTTTAGTTCACCATATTCATGGTGAAACTAGATGAAATACAATGAAAGAGTGAAAGATAGAACCTTAAAAAGTTGAGTAGGTAGCCTTAGCATCCAAGATCTTCCTTCAAGGGGTGGAAAGGTAAGTGTTTGCTTCGTACTCTACCAAAGATACAAACCCTAGGAAGTCCTAAAGCTTATATACTATTCGAAATATTACAGAAAAGTGGGCCTAAGCCCAAAATAGTGCCACTCGGCGGTAAACTACCGCTCAGCAGTAAGTGTGTGTGTTGATTCTTCCCCTTAGCACCATTTTCACCCCTCAGCAGAGCCAACAGGAGTTCATTAGTGCCACTCAGCGGTAAACTGGCGCTGAGCAGTACTTGCGGCTTCTTTTCTTTTGCACTTTTTGAGTTCTTTTCTGATTCCATCTCTATCCTTCTTCACTTCTTTCATCAAATTCACCTTAAAACCTGCATAAAACACTGAAATCAAGCATAAACCTGTCCAACTCTCTTCTTTCCAAAAATATAAACAAAAGCATGATTCCAAACTAGTTTCTAAGTGTTAAAGGTTGCTTTTAGTATCAATTTTAAGCATGAAAATAACAGTTTTTCAACTGTTATCACCTAGCAATTAATCCTGCATTATAGTGAACAGAAGCTTAAAGGCAACCAACTATCATACTCCTATGTCTGGGTTGGTAATATACTGATGGGAGAGATTCCCCAGATCTAGATTTCCTCGTATGTGTCCATATCGACAAAACCAATGATCGTGACATCGAATGAGTTAAACAATGCATGCTTTGAGCATAGAGGAAAAACCCTAACTATTAATGAAAGAAAGCATGTATCATAAAAATGATCTTGAAGAACAAATTCCATACAAGAGAGTTTCTAAGGATTTAAATTGATTCCCCAACAACAAAATAAGTTTAGTTCACCATATTCATTGTGAAACTTGATGAAATACAATGGAAAAGTGAAGGATAGAACCCTAGAAAGTTGAGAAAGGAGCCTTAGCATCCAAAATCCTCCTCCAAGGGGTGAAAGAGTGCGTTTTTGCTTTGTTGCAGCCAAAGATACAAACCCTAGAACGTCCTAAAGCTTATATAATATTCTAAAAATTACAGAAAAGTAGGCCCAAGCCCATAAAAGTGTCGCTCAGCGGTACTAGCGCGTGACACTTCTTTCCCTCAGCTGTACTTACTGATTCTCTTCTTTTGCACTTTTTGTGTCCTTTTCTGTCTCCATCTCTTTCCTACTTCACTTCTTTCATCAAATTCATCTTTAAACCTGCAAAAACAAGGAAATCAAGCATAAAACCTGTCCAACTCTCTTATTTCCAACAATTCAACAAAATCATGAGTTCAAGCTAATTTCTAAGTCACAAAGGTTGTAATTGAAGTCAATTTTAAATATAAAAATAACAGTTTTTCAACTGTTATCAAGTATCTATGCAGAAAACAAAAGAAAGTTTGACCTGCTAATCTCTCCATCATCTAATCCATGAAAGGAAGGGGAAAGTGATCCTTCCTAGTAGCACTGTTCAACTTTCTGTAGTCGATACACATCCTCCATCCAGTAACAGTCCTTGTGGGTATGAGCTCATTTTTTTTCATTATAAATAATTGTCATTCCACCTTTCTTTGGTACTACCTGTGTTGGGCTTACCCATGCACTGTCAGAAATAGGGTAAATAATGTCAGCCTCAAGTAACTTTAGCACTTCCTTTCTCACCTCCTCCTTCATCACTGGATTTAACATTCTCTATGGTTGAGCAACTGGTTTGTAGTCATCTTCCATGAATATTTTGTGTATGCAATATGTTGGACTTATGCCTTTGAGATCTGAGATTGACCATCTAATGGCTCCTTTGTTGGCTTTGAGTATTTCTGCCAACTTTTCTTCTTCTTTGGGAGAGAGAGAGTTGTTGAGGATAACTGGTTTGTTTCCACCTTCTTCTAGAAACACATACTTCAAGTGTGGCGGTAGCATCTTCAGCTCTACTTTGCTTCCTTTAACTTTTTCTTCTGTGTTTTGCAAAGGAACTTTTCGTAACTCTTCCAAATCAGTCAAGCACTCATCCATTAGTTCCTCTTATTTTTCATTTGACTCTTCACAAGTGTCAACTAGTATCTCTTCCAAAGAAAGATCATTACTTGCGTTGTTTTCTTGTATCATGCAAATCTCATCAAGAGAATCAAGAGGAAAGCATTCTTTATCATCTTTTGGGTGAGACACGGCTTTAAAGACATCAAAATTTACTTCTTCATCTTGTACTCTCACTTTCAATTTTCCATTTTCCACATCAATCAAAACTCTTACTGTCTTCATAAAAGGTCTCCCAAGAATAAGAGGCACATTCACATCCTCCTCCATCTCCATGATGACAAAGTCCACAGGAAAAAGAAATTTGTCTTCCTTCACAAGCACATCTTCAGCTACACTATAAGGATATTTCAGAGATCTATCTACAAGTTGAAGAGTCATCCGAGTAGGCTTGAGTTCCAACCCTTCAATCTTTTCAAACATGGAAAGCGGCATAAGATTAATACTGGATCCCAAATCAATAATTGCCTTCCCAACAAAGATATTCCCTATAGTGCAAGGAATAGTGAATCTTCCTGGATCTTTAAACTTGGGAGGTAAGAGCTTTTGTATGATATCACTACAATTTCCTTGAACTTCAATGGTTTCTTCTTCAATGTACTTCGTTTTCTTTGTGAGGAACTCCTTCAAAAATTTAGCATATGAAGGCATTTGTTGCAGAGCCTCAGAGAAAGGTATATTAATCTCCAATTTCTTGAAGATTTCCATGAAATGCTCAAACTGTTTTTCTTTTTCCTTCCTGGAATAATTCTTTGGGTAAGGAAGGGGTTTTTCATTAGAGTCTTTCTTTTTCCTCTCTTCTTACTCTCTCTCTTGCTTTTCTCTCTTTCTCTTCTTTTTCTCTCTCTTTTGCTTTACTCTCACTCTCTTCTTTTTTTTTCTCTTTTTCATCTTTTTCACTCAATCTATGTTTTTCTTTTCTCTCATCTAAAATCTTGCCACTTCTAATAACAGTTTTGCATTCCTCTCTGGAGTTAGCTTTCATGTTACTCCCAAGATCGTCCAACTTCTGAAGTATGTGACCAAGCTGGCTCCCTATCCTTCTGAATGTTGCCTGATTGTTTTTATGATGAGAATCAGACATCTGCATGAACTATTGAAGGGCATCATCCATCTTAGTCCATCTTTTAGATAGAGAGGGTTGTTGCTGCCATTGGTGTTGTCCGGCAGCTTGTCCAAATTGACCTGATCTCAGGTTTGACTGACGTTCCCACTAGTGGTTGAAATTACTTTGGTGGAATTCAGTGGCCATATAACTAACTTCTTGTCTGAATTGCATCCTACAAGCACTAGACACAAAACTCTAGAAAACACTGTGAGCACAAAAATAAAAATTAAAAATTAAATGACACAAAACAGAAAATAAAAATAAAAATAAAAATAAGAAAAATAAAAATGAAGTCAAAATTAATTAAGAATCAAAGAAATAGAATAGTTTAAACCGTGAATCCCCGACAACGACGCCAAAAACTTGTTGACAATATTTTTTATCTCCAGAAACGAAACCAAAAACTTGTTGATGGATCGACAAGTGTACCGAATCGCACAAGTAATATAAAATGGTAAGACCAAGTATCGTATCCTTGAAGACTCTCGGCACTAAACAATTATGTGATAACTCAATTCATTAAGACTTAAATAAAATGAGATTGTGTTGGCAAAAATCAACTATGAAGTTTTGATGATGAACAGAGTTGCACAAGTCAAGACAAATTGAAGATTTATGTATTTTTATAAAGCTTTTGTACTAATCTAAGTTGATGAAGTAGTGCACACAAATGTATTAGGATTGATTATTGTAATTTACATTTAAATGCTGTTGAGATTTGTCCACATTCTGGTTTAATCGATTAAACCTAGTTCTAATCGATTAAAACAGAGGTTGGCCCTGAAAACCCAAGTGCCACTGGAATAATCGATTAAAGTGTACAATAATCGATTAGCTAATCGATTAATCTTGAGAATAATCGATTAACACTGACCGTTGGGGTTTTCAGATTTGAAAAACTAGCCGTTGTACTCATTTTAATCGATTAATACTTATGTTAATCGATTAAATGCGTTAGATGGCCCGTTTTCGTAGAATGGAAGGGTATTTGGCTGAGCCTATAAGATGGCTCTCTGTTGATCTCTAAAAGTACTCTTCCCTTGTGCTAAAGAACTCTGAACTCTTTGAGAACTCTGTGAGATTGCTGAAGCTAAGGAAACTCTTGTCTGCAAAGTCCTGAAGTGGTACTGCGGTGACAGAGGAATAGCTTGTTCATCCTTGGTGTGTCTGAGGAAGTGTCTGGAAGAGAATCATCCTTCGTGAAGCATTCGAAGGAGGTGGTCATCCTTTGTGAAGATTCAAAGGAGGTGTAAGTTCATCTCTTGTGGTTTCAAGAGAGGTGGTAATTTCTAAACTGTTACAAATTGTTTTTCTGTGTGACTAATATTTGTAACTGTTTTGTGATAGTGAAAAAAGGTTTATCTTGTTTGAGATAAGCGACTGGACGTAGGATCCTAGTGATCTGAACCAGGATAAAATCACCTGTGCATTTTTTCTCTTTCCCTTACTCTGTTATTTACATTCAATTATCTGCTTAGTAAGAAAGAATTGAGAGAAAAATATTAAAAAGGCATAATAAGAGAATATAACCAATTCACCCCCCCTCTTGGTTTGTTACCACGCTAATAATTCCGCTGCAGCGATTCTAACAATTGGCATCAGAGCTTGCTTTGATAGTCATTCAAATGGCAGGATCACATCAAACCTTTGCAGAGGGTGCATCAATCAATAGACCCCCACTATTCACAGGTGAGAACTATGCATTCTGGAAGGTAAGAATGCAAATATTTATTGAATCTATTGATTGTGAAATTTGGGATGTTATTGCGTCTGGTTCTTCTGTTCCTACTAACAATATACAGGAACCAAAGCCCCGTGGTCAATGGACCATTGAAGAAAAGAAAAGATGTCAGAATGACGTAAAAGCTCGGAATATCATTGCATCAGCATTAACTGTTGATGAGTTCTACAGGGTTTCTGTCTACAAAACTGCTCAAGAAATGTGGGACGTGCTCAGAGTGACACATGAAGGAACAGATGACGTAAAGAGGGCAAGAAAGAACTCCCTAATTCAAGAGTATGAAATGTTCCGGATGAAGCAAGGAGAAACAATTTCCGACGTTCAAAAACGCTTCACCAACATTGTCAATCATCTCATTGGACTAGGTAAGTCATTTGATACTGATGAATTAAACATTAAAATCTTGAAGTCTTTAGACAGGTCGTGGCAACCTAAGGTGACTGCAATCTCGGAGTCACAAAACCTCAACACCATGACTATGGCGGCACTATTTGGAAAGTTGAGGGAACATGAATTAGATCTTGGAAGACTTGATGAAGAAGAAGCAAAAGCCAAAACCAACAAGAAGAGTTTGGCATTAAAATCAGAGGTTGAAAGAAGCAAAGCTAAATCGGAAGATGAAGATTCAGACGAAGAGGAAAACTTAAGCCTAGTAATCAAAAGATTAAACAAGTTCATGAAGTCTAAAGGTAAAGGAAGGTTTAGATACGAAAAGAAAGATAATCAAGCATCTTCCTCAAATTACCGATGCTATGGCTGTGGAGAAAAGGGGCATCTAAAGGCAGACTGCCCAAATCAAAAGAAAGGTGAAGACAAAAAGGAGAAAAGATTCTTCAAGAAAAAGAAAGCATACATTGCATGGGAAGACGATTATGAGTCCATTTCAGATTCAAGCGAGTCAGATGAAGAAGCGAACATCTGTTTAATGGCAGATGATGATAATGTCAGCCAAGTAAGTAGCTCACATTGTTCTGATAATAATAGTCAAGTTGATGAAGATGAGTTGCATGAAACATATGCTGCATTATTAATTGAATCTGAAAAATTAAATATTTCTCATAAAAAGCTGAAAAAGGATTTTAAAAATTTAAAATCTGAATTTGACAACCTTCTTGAAGAAAATAAAAATTTGAAGTTTACTTCTGAAAATCTAACTAAAATAAATGATGCCTTGAAAACTGAATTTACAAATTCATCTGAAGAAAACAGAAGTTTGAAAAATAAATTTTTATATCAAGCAGAAGAAATCAGGAATTTAAAAAGTAAAGTTTTATATTATGAAAAAGAAAAATATATTGCCAATAATGAATGTGAGTCTTACACACAATTCAAATATTTTTCTGAAAATACAACCTTAGGAGAATGTAGTAAAAATAACGAAAATAAGGTTGTTAAAAATGAGTATGTTCCTAAAATTAAAAACAAACAGAATAATAGAACCTGTAGAATTTGGGTAGAAAAAGGAACAACTCATGGGAACACAAACATTGTATCATGCTTTTATTGTATGAAAAAGGGTCATACTTCAAATAAATGTAAAATTAAGCATTATGGTGTTCCTAGTGGTAGATATGTTTGGGTTGCTAAATAATTTGAATCTAACCCAAAAGGACCCATACAAAGAAGTTGGGTACCTAAAATAGCTTGTTTGTTCCTTTCTTTTGCAGGTATTACAAAAATCAAGAAAAGTCATGTGGTGTCTCGATAGTGGTTGCTCAAAACACATGACAGGAGACATAACAAAATTTACAAACTTTAAAGAAAAGGAACAAGGCTTCGTTACCTATGGTGACAACAACAAAGGAAGAATTCTTGGAAAAGGGGATATAGGAAGCAAAGACACCTTGATGATCAAAGACGTGCTATATGTAGAAGGACTGAGACATAACTTAATTAGCATCAGTCAACTGTGCGACAAAGGATTCAAGGTAACTTTTGAGAAGAATTCTTGCACTATTTTTAAGAGTGATTCTTCTGAAATTGCTTTAAAAGGAGTTAGACATAATAATATTTATCTAATTGATTTAGAAAACGTATTAAATAAAAATATTTCATGTTTAGTTGTTAAAGAGGAAAACCCATGGTTGTGGCACAGACGTGCTGCTCATATACATATGCAACAACTTAACAAACTAGTATCTAGAGAACTAGTAATTGGTTTACCAAAATTAAAGTTTGTAAAAGATAAATTATGTGATGCATGTCAAAAGGGGAAACAAGTTAAAAATTCCTTTCATTCAAAAAATATTGTTTCTACTTTAAAACCTTTAGAACTTTTACATTTGGACTTATTCGGTCCTTCAAGGATAAAAAGTTTTGGTGGAAACTATTATGCTTTAGTTATTGTTGATGATTTTTCAAGATATACTTGGACCCTGTTTCTCACTCTTAAGAGTGAAGCTTTTAAAGAATTTAAGAAGTTTGCTATTTTAATTCAAAATGAAAAGGATTTAAGAATAAAAGCTATTAGAAGTGACCATGGTGGTGAATTTTAAAATGAATTATTTGAAAATTTTTGTGAAGAACATGGTATTTCTCATAACTTTTCTTCACCTAGAACTCCCCAACAGAATGGAGTAGTAGAAAGAAAGAATAGATCATTAGAGGAACTTGCTCGTACTATGTTAAATGAAAATAATGTTCCTAAACAATTTTGGGCTGATGCTGTAAGTACTGCTTGCTATGTTTTAAACAGAATGTTAATTCGACCTATTTTAAAACGTACTCCTTATGAACTTTTCAAAAATAGAAAACCAAATGTTTCCCATTTAAAAATCTTTGGATGCAAATGCTATGTTTTAAACAATGGAAAACAGAATTTGGGAAAATTTGATTCAAAAGCTGATGAAGGAATTTTTCTTGGATATTCTTTAACAAGCAAAGCATATAGAATCTTTAATAGAAATCTGCTCACAATAGAAGAATCCATACATGTTACTTTTGATGAAATTGTGGACCCTGAGGCAAAACCTCTTGAGTCAGAAGAATTTGATGCAGGAACAAGTGAAAATTCATCAAAGGAGACAAATGAAGAAAAGAATAATGACGATCCTCAAGATGAAGATTTAAATAAAATATGGCAACAACCTAGAGGATTATCTTTGGACAACATAATTGGCGATATCACACAAGGGGTAAACACAAGAAGTAATACTGCAAATTATTGTATGAATGTTGCTTTTGTGTCACAGATTGAACCAAAGAACATTAAAGAAGCCCTTCAAGATGAAAAATGGTGTATATCAATGCAAGAAGAACTCAACCAGTTTGAAAGAAATCAAGTATGGGAATTAATTCCCAGAAAAGACACTCATCAAGTAATTGGAACTAAATGGGTGTTCAGAAACAAACTGGATGAAGAAGGAAACATAACCAAGAATAAAGCTAGGCTTGTCGCAAAAGGATATAGTCAAGAAGAAGGTATAGATTATGATGAGACATACGCTCCAGTTGCCAGGTTAGAGGCAATACGCCTACTTCTTGCTTATGCATCTATGATGAAATTTAAATTATTTCAAATGGATGTTAAAAGTGCTTTTCTAAACGGTTATATCAAAGAAGATGTATTTGTTGAACAACCACCTGGTTTTGAAGATTTTAAAAACCCAAATCACATCTACAAATTAAAGAAAGCACTATATGGCTTAAAACAGGCACCTAGATCTTGGTATGAACGTCTGAGCAATTTTCTGGTAGAAAATGATTTCAACAGAGGAAAAATTGATTCAACTTTATTCATTAAAAAGAATGGAAAACATTTTCTACTTGTTCAAGTATATGTAGATGACATTATTTTTGGTTCATCTAACGCAACTCTCTGCGAGAATTTTGCTAAGTCCATGCAGGGAGAATTTGAGATGTCAATGATGGGAGAACTTACTTTCTTCCTCGGACTTCAAATCAAACAAATGGAGGAAGGAACCTTTATATCTCAAACCAAGTATTGCAGGGAAATTCTTAAAAAGTTTGAGATGGACAATGCCAAAGAAGCATCAACCCCTATGGGGACATCCTGCTACTTAGACAAAGATGAGACAGGTAAAGAGGTAATCCAGACCAAATACAGAGGTATGATTGGCTCTTTATTATATCTCACTGCTAGTAGACCTGACATCATGCAAAGTGTATGTGTGTGTGCTAGGTTTCCGTCAAGCCCTAGGGAGTCTCATCTCACTGCTGTAAAACGTATTTTTAAATATCTTAAGGGGACAACATCCTTTGGGTTATGGTATCCTTCAGGCGCTGAACCTAGTCTTGTAGGATTTTCTGATGCTGATTATGGAGGCTGTAAAATAGATAGGAAAAGCACCAGTGGAACCTGTCACTTTTTCGGTAGCTCCTTAGTCTCTTGGCACTCTAAGAAACAAGCCTGTGTAGCCTTGTCAACCACTGAAGCTGAATATATTGCTGCAGGTAGTTGTTGTGCACAGATCTTATGGATGAAACAGCAATTAGAAGACTACGGTATTCATTTGGATCATATTCCGCTTAAGTGTGATAACACCAGTGCCATAAAACTCACCAAAAATCCCATCATGCATTCTAGAACCAAGCATATAGAAATTAGGCACCATTTTATTAGAGACCATGTCCAAAAAGGTGATTGTGAAATGGAGTTTATAGATTCTAAGCATCAATTAGCGGACATTTTCACCAAAGCTTTGCCCAAGGATAGATTTTTTGAGCTTAGGAGAGATCTTGGAATATTAGAAATAGTAAAATAGGCATATTTGGAATTAATCTTGCATTTTTCGCTGTTTAACGCATTTAATCTGCTTACAAATCGATTAAAAACGCTACCTATAGATTTCCGACTGGATTAATCGATTAATCCAAGTATTAATCGATTACATAATCGATTAAAACTTCCTTTAATCGATTAAATACGCTCCAGAAAATTTAAAAAAAAAAAAAATTGTTTTCGAAATCTAGCCGTTGCCAACGGCCATAAACGGCCATAATCTCCAAATCTAACCGTTGGGACACGTTTTTAAGTATATATATACACCATTTGGTCCCCATTTTCATTACTTGAACAAACTTTAAGCCTATTTCTTCTACTTTCTCTCTTCTTTCACCCAAATCCTTGCCTTTCCTTTATTTCAATGGCTGAATCTTCAAGAAGGAGGAGAAGAAGAACCAGTGGTGTTTCGGAAAATCCTGTTCCAACAAGAGATGCTACCGTAGAAGGGTGGCTCTCCGATGAAGCAGATCAACTATCTTTCTCACGATTCTGGAAGGAAAGGAAGCTGATCAAGCAAAAATTCATTGATCTATCCTGGTATATATCTTACAGCTTTTCCTTCCCAAATCTCATCATTGAATAAGGAGTTCAACACCTTATGGAACTCCGTGGAAGGTATTATCCGGATCTCGTTCGCACTTTCTATTACAATTTAAAGATCCGGGATGGGGTGTTTCAAACAAGAGTAAAAGGTGTAGACATTGTCTTGGACAATGACATTTGGACTAATGTTGCAAAGGTCCCTGTCTTAGAGCATTCTCAAACTATCCCAGATGACTTTGCACAATTCAACAAGATAGCGGTCTACCAGTCCTTTCTCCGCAATCCTCGTCTGCACAATGCGCGTCTTTTCCTTGCAGGTGGCCTAAAGATGGAAGAACGCCTCCTGCACTACCTAATTGTCTGGATTTTGTGCCCTAGAGGATCCAATCATGCCCAATGCTCTGAGACTGATCTCATCATCATGTACGGTTTTCTTCAGAGCATTCCTCTCAATTGGCCTCATCTGATTAAGACAATTATGTACAAGGCCAAAAGGTTAGATGTAGCCCCTCTTCCATATCCTCTCCTAGTTTCCCAAATCTGTGTGTTCAAAGGAGTGGATATCACCAATGAAAACCATGAGACTGTCCTCCCAGGTCATAAGGTTGGAGATAATTCCCTAAGACAAATGGGTTTTATCAAACAGGGACAATCTTACATACATCCTGAGGATGCTATTGAGGGCAATGAAGATGACGCTGAAGACATTCCAATGCCTGATCCCACAAATGTTGCTGGCCCATCTCAAGTCCATGAGGAATACAGTCTAGAAAGTCTCTCTAGACAAATGACTGAGATGACTCGCCTTCAAACTGAGATGATGAACATCCAAAACATTCGCCATGAAGAAATTTGTGCTCATCTCAGAAATTTAGACACTAGGGTTTCAGGTTTAGAGCAACATCTTCTTAGTGATGAAAGTGATGAATTCTAGTGCTTATTTGCTTGTCCTGTTGTTTGGTTTTATGCTTATGTGCATCCTTAATAAAAAGTGTTGTTTATTTCATTTTTCAATATGCCTTATCTCTTTTTATTTAGGGGGAGCACGCATCTTTTTTCTTCTGATCAAAAAAAGGGGGAGAAGCAAGTTTAAAATTATTATTTTTCTATTAATCTCTCTTTTTATGAGTTGTGACTATTTCAGATTATTAAAAAGCTTTAAACTCAGAGGAATTTTTGATCATCATCAAAAAGGGGGAGAATGTTGGCAAAAATCAACTATGAAGTTTTGATGATGAACAGAGTTGCACAAGTCAAGACAAATTGAAGATTTATGTATTTTTATAAAGCTTTTGTACTAATCTAAGTTGATGAAGTAGTGCACACAAATGTATTAGGACTGATTATTGTAATTTACATTTAAATGCTGTTGAGATTTGTCCACATTCTGGTTTAATCGATTAAACCTAGTTCTAATCGATTAAAATAGAGGCTGGCCCTGAAAACCCAAGTGCCACTGGAATAATCGATTAAAGTGTACAATAATCGATTAACACTGACCGTTGGGGTTTTCAGATTTGACAAACTAGCCGTTGTACTCATTTTAATCGATTAATACTTATGTTAATCGATTAAATGCGTTAGATGGCCCGTTTTCGTAGAATGGAAGGGTATTTGGCTGAGCCTATAAGATGGCTCTCTGTTGATCTCTAAAAGTACTCTTCCCTTGTGCTAAAGAACTCTGAACTCTTTGAGAACTCTGTGAGATTGCTGAAGCTAAGGAAACTCTTGTCTGCAAAGTCCTGAAGTGGTACTGCGGTGACAGAGGAATAGCTTGTTCATCCTTGGTGTGTCTGAGGAAGTGTCTGGAAGAGAATCATCCTTCGTGAAGCATTCGAAGGAGGTGGTCATCCTTTGTGAAGATTCAAAGGAGGTGTAAGTTCATCTCTTGTGGTTTCAAGAGAGGTGGTAATTTCTAAACTGTTACAAATTGTTTTTCTGTGTGACTAATATTTGTAACTGTTTTGTGATAGTGAAAAAAGGTTTATCTTGTTTGAGATAAGCGACTGGACGTAGGATCCTAGTGATCTGAACCAGGATAAAATCACCTGTGCATTTTTTCTCTTTCCCTTACTCTGTTATTTACATTCAATTATCTGCTTAGTAAGAAAGAATTGAGAGAAAAATATTAAAAAGGCATAATAAGAGAATATAACCAATTCACCCCCCCTCTTGGTTTGTTACCACGCTAATAATTCCGCTGCAGCGATTCTAACAGATTGTTGGTTTCAAATGCAAAGACAGGAAATTAAATATGAATGCAAATTGAGCAATAGTAGAGCAACACACAAATGACCGAAGGTTGTTTATAAAATGAGATGAGTATGTTATTAGGGTTTTGATTTCACCAAGTTTACTGTCATGTATATAAGAACTCTTCTTTTTACATTAATATTAACGTCAGTCACTAAATTAGTTAGAACCCGATCCCTCGGCACAATAAGTCTGCCTTAATTCCTAGGTCGTGCAATTCCTAGTGTCCCTAGAAAATTAAGTCTGAAGATCAAGAGCTTAAGACGACCAAGTACTCATACCCTCATCCCTGAGAAATATTACCCTTGCGAGAATTCAACAAAACCTGATTTGTAAGGAACCTCCCCGCACTCATGCAATTCATAAATCATGCTACTAAATGAGTTAAATAGAGCAAGCATTGAAAAAGATGAATTCCCTAATAATTAATGAAAAAACATATAAATTAAGAATCAATTCAAATACATGAGAGTTCACAAGGTTTCATCATTCCCCAGCAACAAATATAGTTTAGTTCCTGTCGCAACCAGAATCGCGACGGGACGACGATCCAAAAAAAGAAACGGGTTTTAGAAAAAGAGATTGGAGTCGCCACCATAGTTTATTCTGGAAAACTACGGAAAAACCATAAAATAATAAGACACGGTCCGCGAAAACCAGATTCTGGGTTCGGGAGTCGGTTACGTGTAGGGAAGGTGTTAGCACCCTACAACGCCTACCCTAAGGCAGTACCTTTAACTAAACGCACGAATATGATGTGGTTTTCAAAATGTTTAACTATCCCCTAAAATAAAAATTCTAAATAAACAAAATATATTTTTTAGTTTTTTGGGCCCGACAAGGATTGACCTTGCTCCTACGTATTCTCATTCAAAATGAGAAATCAGGGTTACGTAGTTCTTTTGAAACTGTTTGAGAAGTTTGTTTGGAAATGATTTTGGATTTTTGGGAAGTGAACCTGACAAGGGCTAACCTTGCTCCTACGTATCTACACTTTTGATGGAGAATCAAGGATCACGTAGTTCTGGGTGAAAGGTTGATTGTTGTTTGAAAAAAAAAACAGATGTTTTTAATTTTTTTTTTGAAGATTTTATGTTTTTTATATTTTCAAGAAAAAGAAGGTAATGAGTACTAGGCCGACGCGGACGGTCGCACGAGTACTCATACCTTTAAAATGATATTTAAATATTTTTAATTATTGTTTAAAAGAGAAATAACGATATTCAGCACTAGGACGATGCGAACGATCACACAAGTACTCATACCGTTATCTACTTATTTAGGAAGACTTGAGAGTATTGAGTGTTAGGCTGATGCGGACGATCGCACGAGCACTCATACCCTCGTTTAATATTACGTAAATAAGAGAGAAAAGTATTGAACACTAGGACGATGCGGGCGATCGCACGAGTGTTCAACCTTTAAACGTATTTTTGAAATTTTATTTAAGAAAAGAAGAAAAAGGTTTTTAGCACAAGGACGACGCGAGCGGTCACACGTGCGCTTAAACCTTTAAATATTTTTGTAATAATTTTTATAAGAAAGAAGCAGAGGTTTTTAGCACAAGGACGACGCGAGCGGTCACACGTGCGCTTAAACCTTTAAAATATTTTTGTAAATTCTTTTATTTAAACTATAAATATTGTATTATTACATATATATTTTAGGATAAGTAGATGTCTAAAATAAATAGATAGAACAAAATAAAATAAGACAATAAAAATAAATAAAAATAAAATAAATAAACAAAAGAAATGGAAGTGGCCGAACGGACGTTGGGGACAGATTCAGAATAACGAGCGTTCGTTGGGGGATATAACGGACGTTTAGAAATGGAAACTGAATGACGAACGTTCGTCGAAAGTGAAGGAACGTTCGTTAGGGGATATAACGGACGGACGTTGGTAAAGGGCACTGCATGACGAGCGTTCGTAGGGAGAGGACGAACGGACGTTGTTGAAATGACGAACGGACGTTGGGAACGAAGGCTGAATGACGAGCGCTCGTTGAGGAGATGACGAACGAACGTTGGGAACGAAGGCTGAATGACGAGCGCTCGTTGAGGAAAGATGGCGAACGAACGTTGGGAACGAAGGCTGAATGACAAGCGCTCGTTGAGGAGATGATGAACGAACGTTTAGAAATGAAGGCTAAATGACGAGCGCTAGTTGGGGAAAGATGGCGAACGGACGTTGGGAAAGGAGACTAAATGACGAGCGCTCGTTGGGGGAAGATGGCGAACGGATGTTTGGAACGAAGGCTGAATAACGAGCGCTCGTTGGGGGTAGATGGCGAACGAATGTTTAGAAATGAAGGCTAAATGACGAGCGCTAGTTGGGGAAAGATGCCGAACGGACGTTGGGAAAGGAGACTAAATGACGAGCACTCATTGGGGGAAGATGGCGAACGGACGTTTGGAACGAATGCTGAATAACGAGCGTTCGTTGTGGGGAGATGGCGAAAGGACGTTCGGAACGAAGGCTGAATAACGAGCGCTCGTTGGGGGAAGATGGCGAACGGACGTTGGGAACGAAAGCCTAATAACGAGCGTTCATTGTGGGGAGATGGCCGAACGGACGTTTGGATAAGAAGCTAAATAACGAGCGTTCCAAAAAAAAGCCTAAGGTTCCCGGACGTACGCTTATTTCTGGGCTTGGCCCAGTCGAATGCTTTCTAACCTAGAATTTCCTAGGGGTTCAGGAGGTTCATCCTCATTCCCCACTCCCCAGCTCACGCCTTCTCTAGAGACCCAATGTCTCCTGCTCTGCACCACAAGCTCACCGCCGCCTCTGCCATAACCGGCCACCGTCGCCTCAACCAGAACACGCCTTGGCCTCGCCGGCGACAACTCGCGCCACCAGAACCACCACCAGCCACGACGCCACCGTCTCCACTTTTCTCTCTTCGAAAACAACGATTCCCAGGGAGGGTCTTCCTCCGCCTTCATCTCCGATCCCTTCATGTCATCAACACCCATCATCATCAACTTCACCATTGCTAAAACCTCCACGACGACCACAACCACTGCCACGATAAGGCTCCCCATGCCTATCCTCGTCTACCTCCTCGGCCACCTCCACGGGCACCTACACGGACACCATCACCTACCAGGACAACTTTAGCGACGCCGCCGCCACCACCACACAACAGACTACCACTTCCAACCCGCCAACCACGAAACAACCAGCCACTCTCTTCCTCTCAAGCCTGCCCAAAGTAGGGGTATTAAGCCATCACCTCCATCGTCCCATTCATCCTCACCGAAAGAGCGATTCCAGTGGAGGAGACTTCGAATTTTAGGGGGTCCATTTGAGTCTTGGGATGTAAGGGTTTCACAAAAAATGGTGCAAAATCTCATGTGTCTATGCATTCATGTATCCCTTTAAGTTGACATCGATATGCTAATGATTCTTTTCTAGGGTGATGAAAATAATTATGAATTTTGGCTCAAAAAGGGTGCAATTGGATGAACTGCTTTTGACGATTGGATAACGAAAAATGGCCACACGTCACTCTGAATCTTGTTTGTCTGACTTTCTCTTGAATTTAAATCTGAAAGGAAACTATGTAGTGTTTGACACATCAACTTCATTTTTCCTTTTCTTTTATATATATATATATATATATATATATATATATATATATATATATATATATATATATATATCTCCCTGATCAACGTATTATCGGTGATATGTAACATGATGAAAACTGCCCCCAATATTATATGTATGGCAATCCTTTGTCTTAGGGGAAACGAAAAAGGTTAGGGTTCAAGTAATATGAATGCAGATGCTTTATCAAGAAAAGAACACTGGTTACTCCCAAAACCTTGAATCAGGAAAGGACTCACCAACGGTATTTTTCAAAACTTTTTTTTTTTCATTTCGAAAATACTATGCCCATGACAACTTTATTAACAACAAACTCAACATGTGACCTTTCTTTTTCACCTCTTTTTCGTTTTTCCTTTTTCGACATCCTCCAGGACCGAGCTCGCCAACCTGATATACCTGTGATGCTTTTATCAACACGTGTTTACTTATTTTCATTTTCATTTTCACTTGACTACTTAACAGCTCAGCGTGACATGCAATATTTCAGATGGAATGCAAACAACCAAAATATGAATGAAATCACGTGAACTTTATTTAGTGAAAAAAAACACAGAGTACAATAAGCTTTAAAGATAATATCAACATCCCCTTAATAGCAACCACTATCACGGAATCATCATGCGTAAAACTTTTTTACTACATCAGAATTAACTGGCAATGGTAACTCCTTTCCGTCCATTCTCGTGAGAATTAGTACCCCACCAGAAAATGCTTTCTTCACCACAAATGGCCCTTCATAATTTGGAGTCCATTTGCCTCTATGATCCTTTTGTATAGGTAGAATCTTCTTCAACACCAACTCACCTTCATGAAATTCTCTTGGGTGTACCTTTTTGTCAAATGCCTTCTTCATTCTTCTTTGATACAATTGTCCATGGCATACTGCTGTTAATCTTTTTTCATCGATGAGATTGAGCTGGTCGAAACGAGCTTGAACCCACTCAGCCTCTTCTAACTGGGTTTCCATTAAAACTCGTAAGGATGGAATTTCCACTTCAAACGGAAGTACTGCCTCCCTTCCATATACAAGCGAGAAAGGCGTTGCCCTAGTCGATGTTCGTACCGAAGTGCGATAACCATGTAAAGCAAAAGGAAGCATTTCATGCCAATCCTTATATGTGACCACCATCTTCTGCACAATCTTCTTGATATTTTTGTTAGCAGCCTCTACTGCCCCATTCATCTTTGGACGATAAGGAGAAGAATTAAGATGATGAATTTTGAACTCCTCACATAACTCTGTCATCATCTGGTTGTTCAAGTTAGTGGTATTATCAGTGATGATCCTGTTAGGGAGTCCGTATCTACAAATCAACTCTCATTTTATGAACTTGGTCACCACCTTTCTAGTCACATTAGCATAAGAAGCGGCCTCAACCCATTTGGTGAAGTAATCGATTGCGACTAATATGAAACGGTGTCCATTTGACGCCTTTGGCTCTATAGCTCCGATGACATCTATTCCCCACATCGAAAAGGGCCATGGTGCAGACAACACGTTCAAGGTCGTGGGTGGAACATTGATATTATTTGCGTATACCTGGCATTTATCACACTTTCTCACATGTGTACAGCAATCATTTTCCATAGTCAACCAAAAATACCCCGCTCTCAGTATCTTCCTGGCCATTGAGTACCCATTCATGTGCGTGCCAAATGTACCCTCGTGTACTTCTTTTAGTATCAGCTCAGCTTCTTTTGCATCTACGCATCTAAGGAGAACCATGTCATGATTCCTCTTATATAAAATATCCCCACTCAAAATGAAGCTGCCAACCAACCTTCTTAACGCCCTTTTATCGTTTTCAGATGCGTTCTCTGGATATTCTTGGGTCCTAAGATAATGCTTGATATCAAAGTACCAAGGTTTACCATCTACCTCCTCCTCGATGAAATGACAATACGCTGGCTCCGCATGGCTCTTCATTTCGATCATTGGCAATTCTGCATCTTGATCAACTTCAAACATCGATGACAAAGTAGCCAACGCGTCTGCTAATTGATTATCTTCTCGCGGTATATGATTAAACGTGATGGAATTGAAATACTCAATTAATCCCCTGATGTAAGCTTGGTATGGAATTAATTTAGTATCCCTAGTCTCCCATTCTCCCTTCAATTGATGGATGACCAAAGCTGAATCTCCATATACATCCAGAATTTTTGCTTTAGACTCTATTGCTGCTCGAATACCCATAGCACAGGCTTCATATTCTGCGATATTATTCGTGCAATTAAAACACAACCTTGCCGTCATTGGAATGTATTGATTCTTAGGAGAGATAAGCACTGCCCCTATTCCATGCCCCATTACATTCGAGGCCCCATCGAATAATACCGTCCAGGCTTTTTCATTTTTGTCCTCTTTGTTCTCAGCAAATAAAGCCATGATATCTTCATCAGGAAATTCAGGTTGCATTGGCTGATAATCATTAATGGGCTGATGGGCTAAATATTCCGCTAAAGCGCTACCCTTGATAGATTTCTGAGTAACATATACAATGTCGTACTCCGATAGTAGCATCTGCCATCGAGCTATCCTTCCAATGAGAGCGGGCTTTTCGAAAATATACTTGATAGGATCCATTTTAGATATCAACCAAATAGAGTGGCTCAACATGTATTGCCTTAAACGATGAGTAGCCCACGCCAGTGCACAACAAGTTCGCTCTAACGACGAATATCGTTGTTCGCAATCTGTGAATCTCTTGCTCAAGTAATATATAGCATGCTCTCTTTTCCCGTCTTCATCATGCTGACCCAATACACAACCCATTGAATTATCCAATACGGTCAAACACAAAATGAGCGGTCTTCCTGGCATAGGTGGACGCAATACAGGAGGGTCTTGCAGGTATTGTTTGACCTTTTCGAAAGCAACTTGACAATCTTCATTCCAGACTATAGCCTGATTTTTCCATAGCAACTTGAACATTGGTTCACAAGTAGCAGTTAATTGGGAGATGAACCTAGCAATGTAGTTCAATCTTCCCAGAAAACCTCGAACCTCATTTTCTGTTCTGGGCGCAGGCATTTCCGTTATCGCTCTTACTTTGTCAGGATCAACTTCTATCCCTCTTTGGCTGACAATAAAGCCCAACAATTTTCCAGACTTTACTCCAAACGTGCATTTGGCAGGATTTAACCTGAGTTTGTACTTTCTCAGTCTCTCAAATAATTTCCTTCGATTGAAAATATGCTCCTCTTCTGATTCCGACTTTGCAATCATGTCATCCACATAAACTTCAATTTCCTTATGCATCATATAATGAAAAAGTGTCACCATTGCCCTTTGGTATGTTGCTCCAGCATTCTTGAGTCCGAAACACATCACCTTATAACAAAATGTTCCCCATAACGTGATAAAGGTCGTTTTTTCCATATCTTCCGGTGCCATTTTAATTTGATTATATCCCGAGAATCCGTCCATGAACGAAAATAACGAAAATTTGGCCGTATTATCAACCAGAGTATCGATGTGTGGTAACGGGAAATTATCTTTCGGACTTGCACGATTCAAATCACGATAGTCAACACACATTCGAACTTTCCCATCCTTCTTAGGCACTGGTACAACATTCGCTACCCATTGTGGGTATCTTGCCACAACCAAAAATCCCGCGTCAAATTGCTTTTGGACCTCCTCTTTAATTTTTAGTGACATTTCCGGCTTCATTCTTCTTAGTTTTTGCTTGATTGGAGGGCATTCTGGCTTGAGTGGGAGCCTATGCTGCACAATATCGGTATCTAGACCCGGCATGTCATTGTAAGACCACGCGAACACATCTTTAAACTCCTTCAACAGGGCACGCAAACTTTCCCTCACTTCCGTTTTCATACTAGTACCGATTTTCACTTCCCTTATCTCATCCTTCTCTCCCAAGTTGAGTATTTCAATCTCCTCCTGATGGGATTTTATCTCCTTAGATTCGTGTTCCACTAATCTCAACAATTCTGGAGAGGGTTCCACATCATCTTCGAAATCATCTTCCGTATTATTATAGGGTGCTCAAAATTAGGAACATTGATATCGTTATTTTCAAAACAATCATTGTCACATCTGCATCATTTAAATTTATGAAAAAGTATAAATAAATAAGATAAACAAAGAAAAATGCCAAATGATGATGAAATGCAACTTTATTATCACGCTGAGTGAAAAGTAAAAAAGAATCAATCCGCAAAACCTCAGTTCTAAAGCCCCAATCGAAACTATAAGCTTAATTAAAACTATTACATTTTGTTCACATTAAGCATCACAGGTAAATCCAGTGTTTCTGATAACAGTTGAAAAACTGTTATTTTCATGCTTAAAGTTGATACTAAAAGCAACCTTTAGACTTAGAAACTAGCTTGAAATCATGCCTTTTGTTTATATTTTCAGAAATAAGAGAGCTGGACAGGTTTATGCTTGATTTAAGTGTTTTTGTGCAGGTTTTGAGGTGAATTTGGTGAAAGAAGTGAAGAATAAGAGAGAGGACATTAGAAAAGACAAGAAAGAGTGCAAAAAGGAGAAGTCGAAGGCACCGCTCAGCGGCAAACTACCGCTGAGCGGCACTCAAGAGGTGACGTTGGAACCGCTGAGGGGCAAAATGGCCGCTGAGGGGAAGAAAGAAGACGCGCAATCACCGCTGAGCGGTAAATACCGCTGAGCGGCACTTTTTGGGCTTGGACTTTTGTAATCTTTTGTAACTCTAGATTAGTATATAAGGGCTTGCACGTCCTATAGTTAGGCATCTTTGGCAGAAACGAAGCAAACACTCTCTCTTCCACCCCTTGGGGTAGATTGGGAGATGGTGACAGCTCTCCTCTTCTCTTTCACGGGTTTTTCTATCTCTTTCATTCTTTCATTGTTATTCATCTAGGTTCACCTTGAATATGGTGAACTAAACCTTGTATGTTTGTTGGGGAATCAAAGTAATCTCTTGAAGCTCTCATATATGGATTTGTTGAGTACATCTTTGAATTAAGACATATGCTTTCTTTCATCATTAGTTAGGGTTTTTCCTCTTTGCTCAATGCTTGCATTGTTTAACTCATTCTAATGCATGATTATTGGTTTTGTTGATACGGACACGTACGGGGAAATCTAGATCCGGGGAATTTCTCCCAATATTATACTGACAATATTATATTGGTTGCCTTTAAGCTCCTGCACTCATGAACTAATCATTAGGAATGCTAGGAATTGTATGAACTATTTGATTAGGGAGAAGCCATCTAGAATGGTACATTAGAGAGTGGCATTAACAATGATGATTTGAATGTTGAATTCCTAAAATATATGAGAGTGGATGAGATGAAATTGACCCCCAACAACATATTCATTCATATATTTCCTTGAAAGTGTTTATCTTTTGTCTTTATCATTGATCAATTCATGCATACATATTTAATTTTCGTCTTTGCATATTAAAATTCAATTATTGTGTTCTTAAGTTTTAGCTAATCAACAAATCACATAACTAAACTAGGCCGTGAGTCCTTTGGGAGAACGATACTTGGTCTTACCAAGTTTATTACTTGAAACGATTCGGTCATACTTGCCGATTGTGAAACAAGTTTGTGACATCATATTTTGGTGCTTACAAATTTGTCCATTAGTTTCCCAATTGTTGAGTTGAGTATCAGGGGAGCAAGCCCACACAAAGCTCAAACTTTGAGGCCTTTCTTCATCCTCCACAGCTGCTATCTGGCCAGTGTTGATCCACCCAGAACTGCGGAAGCTTTCCTTGATGGCAACAATGTGAATTTTGCTCTCTCTCGGCTCTCGTCTTTCTGCACGGGCTAGACTGCGTTCTTTTCTTTCTTCAATCATCCTTTTCCTATCTTCCTTGGTAGGTTTGTACCCTAAGCCATATCTGTTCTTGTTTTCAACGATTTCTAGAGGGAATGCTCGCCCCTACCGATATTTGCCCAAACCTTCCCCATATATATAGCCCTCTTTTAGCATAATCTTGGCCATCATAATAGAAGCACATGATAGATGAGGATTTACTGGAAACGGTTCCACACAAGCATTTCCCACAATCTCCAATGATTGGAAGGCTGTTTCAAGAGCTTCTTCAGCCACCTCGATGTAGCTCGTGGATGATGGCCTACTCACAAGAAGATCCTCTTCTCCTGATACTATCACCAGCTTATCTCCCATCGCATACTTCAACTTCTGGTGCAGTGTATAAGGCACAACTCCAGCCGAATGGATCCATGGGCGCCCCAACAAACAACTATAAGCTGGTAGGATATCCATAACCTGGAATGTTATTTGAAAGACACACGGGCCAACTTGCATTGGTAATTCCACCTCTCCCATCACCTCTCGTTTGCTACCATCAAATGCCCTCACAATCATTGAACTCGGCCTCATATGCATTCCTTCGCAAGGTAGCTTTTCCAAGGTTGCTTTCGGCATGACATTCAAAGAGGACCCATTGTCCACTAAAACACGCGCTATAACATGATCCAAGCATTTCACAGAGACGTGAAGAGCCTTGTTATGCCCTCTTCCTTCAGCAGGTATCTCTTCATCCGTAAAGGTGAGATAATTATTAGCAACAATATTGCCAACAATACCCTCGAATTTATTCAACGAAATACCTTGCTCCACGTGAGCCTCACTGAGTATCTTCATTAGCAACTTTCTGTGTGATGCCGAATGCATGAGCAAGTCTAACAAGGATATACGAGCAGGCATACGGTTTAACTGTTCCACCACCTTATATTCACTTTGTTGTATGAATTTTAAAAATTCACAAGCCTCCTCTTGATAACAGTTGAAAAACTGTTATTTTCATGATTAAAATTGACACTAAAAGCAACCTTGACACTTAGAAACTAGCTTGAAATCATGTTTTTCTGTATATTTTTAGAAATAAGAGAGTTGGACAGGTTTATGCTTGATTTCAGTGTTTTTGTGCAGGTTTTAAGGTGAATTTGGTAAAATAAGTGAAGAAGGAGAGAGATGAAATCAGAAAAGACAACAAAAAGTGCAGAAGGAGAAGCCGAAGTCACCGCTCAGCGGCAGTTTACCGCTGAGCGGCACTCAGGAGTTTGCAGGAGGTCCGCTGAGGGGCAAAATGGCCGCTGAGGGGAGAAAACAAGTCACGCATTCACCGCTGAGCGGTATTTTACCGCTGAGCGGTACTCTGGAAGTCACGGGAGATCCGCTGAGGGGCAAAATGGCCGCTGAGGGGAAGAAACGTCTCACGCAATCACCGCTGAGCGGTAGTTTACCGCTGAGCGGCACTTTAATGGGCTTGGACTTGACTTTTTGTAATTTACGAATGATACATAAGCTTTAGGGTTTACTAGGGTTAGGTATCTCTGGCTGGAACGAAGAAAGCACTCTCTCTACCACCCCTTTGAAGGAGGATCTTGGATGCTGAGGCTTCCACTTCACCTTTTTAGGGTTTATTCTTTCATTCTTTCATTGTAATTCATTTAGGTTCACCATGAATATGGTGAACTAACCTCTTTATGTTTGCTGGGGAATCAATGTAGTCTTGTGAAACTCTCATATATGGAATCTGTTTTTACATCTTATATTTAAGACCTATGCTTTCTTTCATCATTAGTTAGGGTTTTTCCTCTTTGTTTAATGCTTGCATGGTTTAACTCATTCGATGCATGATTATTGGTTTTGTCGATACGGGAACGTACGGGGAAGTCTAGATCCGGGGAATTTCTCCCAATTTTATATTGGTTGTCGTTAAGCTCCTGAACTTATGAACTAATCATTAGGAATGCTAGGAATTGTATGAACTCGTGATTAGGGAGAAGCCTTCTGGAAAGGTACATTAGAGAGTGGCATTAACAATGGTGATTTGATCGTTGAATTCCTAAAATATATGAGAGTGGATAAGATTAAATTGAACCCCAACAACATATCCATACATAAATTTCATTGAAAGTGTTTATCTTTTGCTTTTTGCCATTGATCACAATTCATGCATACATGTTTATTTTCTGTCTTGCATTTTAAACCTCAATTAATTCGTTTGTAAGTCTTAGTTAATTAAGAAATCACATAACTAAACTAGGCCGTGAGTCCTTTGGGAAGAACGATACTTGGTCTTACCAAGTTTTATTACTTGAACGATTCGGTTATACTTGCCGATTGAAAACAAGTTTGTGACATCATAATTTGGTGTTCATAAATTTGTCCATCAAGTTTTTGGCACCGTTGCCGGGGACTCGTGGTTTAACTGGTTAATTTGTGTGATTATTAATTATCTTTGACTTATTTTTTTTATTTTATTTTTAAATTTCGAATTTTTATTTTATTTTATTTTTTCTGTTTTCTGTCTTTATTTTCTGAATCTTATATTCTTTTATATTTTTTGTGCTAACCAAATCTTCTAGGGTTTTGTGTTCTTGTGTATGCAGGAGGCAATTCGAACTAGGAGCAAGAAGACAACAGAACCGTTGCTTGAAGGATTAGAAGACAGTAGACAGAGGAGAAGAATCAGAACATCTAGAGAACTGTTTCCTCCTCCGGAAACTCTGTTGCAACCATCACCACAAGGTTCTGACAATAGCAAGAAAACATGGAGAATAATCATATCAGAAGAACTCTTGCTGATTACACTAATGTAACTGGACCTCAACATTTTAACAGCATAGCTAGACCTAGGGTTAATGCAGCCAATATGGAGGTCAAACCAGCATTGATCCAACTGGTGAAGAGTAATCAATTCAATGGGTTATCTCATGAAAGCCGATATGAGCACCTGACCACATTTAATGAAATTTGCAACACAGTGAAAATCAACGGGGTGCCAGACGAAGCAATCAAACTTAGTTTGTTTCCTTTCTCATTGGGAGGCAATGCTAAGCTTTGGTTGAACTCTTTTCCAGAAGGAAGTTTCACAGAGTGGGAAGCAGTGGTAACAAAGTTTTTGAACAAGTACTTTCCACAATCAAAAGTGACAAAAGGCAAGCAAGAGATATCTTCATTTAAGCAGGGCATGGAAGAATCATTAGGGCATGCATGGGATAGATACAAAAGTCTGCTAAGAAAAACACCCACGCATGGCTTTGAAGAACAGGAAGTAGTCTTAACTTTCCTTGGAGGGCTTGGTTCACAAACCAAGATGATGCTTGATGCCTCAGCAGGAGGCAATATTAAATGGAAAACTCCAGAGGAAGCTATAGAAATTATTGACAACATGGCTACTAGTGATAATGAGCTCAACAGTGAAAGAGGAGTTCCTATGCAACAAAAAGGGGTTCTCCAATTACAGACACATGATGCCTTGCTAGCTCAAAATAAAATTCTAACTCAACAGTTGGAGACTTTGACTAAAACTCTTGCACAATTACCTAAAGAGTTGAAAACTGCTGCACAGGTGCAAAGTCAGTTGTGCGAATTATGTGGAGGTGATCATATCAATGGTCAATGTGCTTTTCCAGTGGAGGCTTTGGAGGATGTTAATTTCATGGCTAATCAATTTCCATACCGTCAAGGGAATTACAATCAAGGGTGGAAACCACATCCAAGCATTGGTCAAGGACAAACTGGGCAAGCAAATCAATATAATAAGCAGCAGCAACCAACCTTTTGGCAACAGTTATCTATGCTTAATGAAAAATCAACAAGGTTGGAAGAAACTCTTCAACAATTCATACAGAAAACCGAATCTTCTCAAAAGAGCACTGAAGCTGCTATAAAGAATTTGGAGATTCAAATGGGTCAGATTACCAAGCAATTGGAAGAAAGGCCAAATAGAAATTTTGGGGCTAATACTGAGGTTAACCCTAGAGAGGAGTGCAAAGTGGTAAAGAGTGTGAATGAAGAGATAATTGAGTTAGAAGAAGAAGAAACAGAAGAAAGAAGAGAAATAGAGAGCAAAAATAATTTTCCTTTTCCAATAAATCAAGAGAAACAAATGGATTTCACAGAATTATTCAGAATGGTGGATAATAAAGCACCTTGGGAACAGATTTTACAGAAAATTGCAGTTTACACAAAATCTGATGAAGAAATTTCTACAAAGAAGAGACGTAGAGATGATGAGGCAAAAGAGTGTATAACTGTTAAGAAAGAGTCATTCCCTCCTAAAGCGTCAGACCCAGGTAGTTTTTCTATCCCTTGTACTATAGGGAAGAAAAAGGTAAAGAAAGCTCTCCTTGATTTAGGTTCAAGTGTTAACTTGATACCTTATTCTTTACTGGAGCAAATCGGCAAAGTTAGAATGAAACATGCAAAGATTAAAATAGTAATGGCCGATGGATCTTCAAAGGAGCCATGTGGGATTGTAGAGGACATTATAGTTTGTGTTGGCAAACTTCAGTTCTTGGCGGACTTTGTGGTGATGAAGATGGAAACTGAGAAGATACCTATCATACTTGGAAGACCGTTTATGAAAACGGCCAGGGCTATCATAGATGTAAATGAAGGTATAGTGGTGCTCCAGGATAGAGAGGAGAGAGTGGTGGTAGATGTTTTCAAAGATGAGATGCAAGCAAAGGAGGAAGAAGCTAGTTATAAAGCTGCATTTCGAGATGCACCCATGACTAGCCGTAAAGATGAAAATCTTGAGGTTTCAGGTAACCATTGTTTGTTGTTTCAGGTACCCAAGGTAGAAGAGATTGGAAGAGGAGAAGAAATTCCTAGAGACTGGAAGAAAAGAAGACTCCAACTTGGCACACCTGTTAGAATCAAGAACAAGTTGTGGGTTGTGAAGGGCTTTAAAGAGAAGGAGATGATAGAGATAGAGTCTCCATGTTCTAGAAGAACCAAAACAGTTCAAAGGAAACAGCTGAGGAGTTGGTGGAATAACAACATCAATTACAAAGAAGATGGAACTTGAACTTTATTGGGTCAAGCTAATGACATTAAAAGAGCGCTTGCTGGGAGGCAACCCAGTGAATTTAAAAACTTTTAATTTGGTTTTGTAATTTGTAATTTTTGAACATTATTTTTGTATTTATTTTGTTGGATATAGCATCTACTGAAGGATGCTAGGTGGTTAAGTATCTACTGAAGGATACAATGGCTGTAACACCTACTGATGGGTGTTGGTGGATTTTGGGTCAGGCTCGTGACGTTAAACAAGCGCTACCTGGGAGGCAACCCGTCAGGCTCGTGACGTTAAACAAGCGCTACCTGGGAGGCAACCCAGTTGATTGAATATTTCTGTTTGTTTGTTTTAGTTAGGGTGTGCATAAGTATTTTGAACATTGAATTGCAGGGAGCCAGTGAGGGGCATGTCTAGGAGGCACGTAGGTTAGGAAAAGAAGGAGAAGAGCACTTCACGAAAGTGCCGCTGAGCGGTACTTTACCGCTGAGCGGTACTTTACCGCTGAGCGGTACTCTCGCAGAATAGGGTTTTTGTTCCCCCTAGCGGGACCCGAGCCCATTAGGGTATTTTTAAACCCTAAGCTGCGCATTCTCTCACACTTTCAGACTTTTCTTTGCACAAACACTCCCACATACCTTCTCCAAGGTTTTCCACATCTTTTCACTCTTCCCTCTTAAGAAAATTTCTCTTCCACTCACTTTTTCACTAGTGTGCCATCAAAGTTTGGGGTTAGAAGAGAGCACTCTAGCTTGGAAGCATTCTTATTGCATCTAGTATCTCCACCCAAGTAAGTAAAATGCATTTTGTTCATTCTAGGGTTTTTGATTTTGAATATGATTGTCAAAGCATGAAGATTTAGGGGTTTTGATTTCTTTGCATGATTTGATGATATATTTGATGTTTGAACCGATTAAACTGCATGATTATGAACTGGAAAACTGAAAATTGCATTTGGGTGGAGTTAGGAAAGCTTTAAAACAGGTTTTTCAAAAATCTGCAGAGTTACCGCTGAGGGGTAAACTGCCGCTGAGCGGCACTCTGCCAGATTTGATTTTTCTGGTTTTGTGTGATCTGAAATGTGGTACTGGTGGCGCTGAGGGGAAATTCTGGCCCTCAGCGGTGGTTTAGCTTCGAAAGGAGTTGTGTTCTGTGTTTTACTAATGATTAACATCATGTTCTGTGGTTTGGTTTTGTGTTTTGAATGTAGGAATGGCATCCTCATCCGGAAAAAGATTGAAAACCATGGCAAGTGTTAGGGAATGATTGAGGAAAGCTAGCCACTTATCCTGCACCTGCCAACATAGCTGTGGTTAAGGAATTTTACACCAATGCAAAGAAGATTGGTGATTATCCAGCTGAGAATTATTTGGGCTATGTTAGAGGCCATGCTATCAGGTATGATCCTGATTCAATTAATAACTTTCTGGACACTGTATGGGCTGGTGAGCAGTGCCAGTTTGCTCTTTGCATGGAGGAAGGTGCTGATTATGAGGATGTGGAGAGAGTACTGTGTATACCTGGAGGACACTTCCAAAGGAATAGATCTGGCTCAGTGGTTAACATTAGGAGGACGGATTTGACTCCTCTTGCAAAGTATTGGATGGCGTTTTCTCATGCCAACATTCAGCCATGTTCACATGTGTCAGATATTACTCTCAGCAGGGTATTCTTCATCTATTGTGCTATCAGAAACTTGAATGTTAATGTTGGGCAGGTGATAGCTGATGAGATTAGTGTGTGCGCTAGTACTTCAAACAACAAAGCACCACTAGGACATCCTTCTTTGATCACGCACCTTTGCAAGATAGCTGGGGTGGACACTTCTGCTCCACCTTTTGAGAGGCCAAGAAAAGCTATTGATGAGGCCTACTATAGACAGTACTGTGGAGGTGATGATGAAGCTCAGCCAGTTCCACCATGCCGTGCTCGTAGAGAGAGAGGGCCAGCACAGAGCCAAACATCTGCTGAGACACATGAAGCAGAATCATTCCAGATGAGAGACATGTACATGTCTCTTATAGGTGCTCAGTTGCAGTCCATTCACAGAGGGCAGGTGGCCACTGCTGAGATGATTGTGGGGATGTATGATACACCTCCAGCCCACAGGTGGACTATGGATGAATTCCATAATGTGGTAGCTTGGCCAGAGGAACCAGTGCATGGAGGACGAGCTGGAGCAGCTGAAGCTTCGGCTAGAGATATGGAAGAAGATGAAGCTGATGAGGATGATGCATTGGAAGATGACGAAGATGAGGAGGAAGAGAAAGATACAGAGGACAGCTCAGATTGATGAGGAGCTGAGATAGCATTTACTGATGAATGCTATCATGTGCTTATGCTTTGTGGTTTAAGTTTTCTGAACTTATTTGTTTTTGTTTTTAGATTAGGGTTTGATGTACTTTATTTGAAACCTGGTTTGTTATGATGATTTGCTATTAACTGTGATTGTATGATAAGTAATGCTGAATGATGCTTATGATTGATTGATGTTGAGATAGATGTGCACATTAAAATGCTTAAACAGGTGATTCACAAGCTTTGTGAACAAATGCATGATATCATGATTGTGATTGTGAAATTAAGCAGGATGTGTATGTTAAATGTGAATGAGCTTATGTGTGAGATTTTGAGCTCCAGAGTTGTTATTGTTGAATGCTATTACTTTGAAAGCATGAATGATTTTGCCCAGGTTTTCTATGATTGAATTAATTGCTTGTTTTGCATCACATGATCAAGGCCATTTGTTGAAAACCTTTTTATTGGCCAAATTCATACAATTAGCCCACTAAAAGAGAACACTTTGTGTTCTATCCTTTTGAACCCTTAGCCTTGAATATACACTAAAAACCCTTGATTGAAAATCTTTACCTTGAGTTAAGTAGAAGATCTTGTATGGTATTGTTAAATGTTCAAGTTTGGGGTTGTTGGGAAAACATGAAAAGCATTGAGCTAAGAGCTAAAAAGTAAGAATATGCAAAGAAAAAAGAAAAGAAAAGAAAAAGAAGTAAAGCTCAATGCAAAGGCAAAAGAAAGTTGGGAATGAATAAGATGATTGTGTTGTTATGATTCTATTAACTCAAGGATTTGTGATCCAGAAAAACCAATTTTCTTGTTAGCCCAGCCACATTATAAGCCATTGAAAAGTCCTTGTGATGGTGCATGCTTGTGAATGTTTTTGATTGTGGTAAAATGAAAGGCAAAGTTGATTCATGCAACATTGTGATAGTAGAGTGAATGAGTGATCATCTCTTATACACTTGAGTGTGAGTGAAACACTTGACTTAGTGAGGAAATATCACATGTAAACATGAACATCCATGCTTAATTGATTGATCATTCATGAAAATAGCATTTGTTGGAATTTAAATGACTTTGTGAACACTAAAGCATGTGCACATCTTGATTGAACTCTTGGTCATAAGTTTGAGTGAAGTTTTTGCTTATCTTGAAAAGAAGATTTTTGAATGAAGTGAATCATCATATGAATTGGTTGAAGATAGAGTTACATCTTATTTGCTTGAGGACAAGCAAAGTTTTAAGTTTGGGGTTGTGATAACAGTTGAAAAACTGTTATTTTCATGATTAAAATTGACACTAAAAGCAACCTTGACACTTAGAAACTAGCTTGAAATCATGTTTTTCTGTATATTTTTAGAAATAAGAGAGTTGGACAGGTTTATGCTTGATTTCAGTGTTTTTGTGCAGGTTTTAAGGTGAATTTGGTAAAAGAAGTGAAGAAGGAGAGAGATGAAATCAGAAAAGACAACAAAAAGTGCAAAAGGAGAAGCCGAAGTCACCGCTCAGCGGCAGTTTACCGCTGAGCGGCACTCAGGAGTTTGCGGGAGGTCCGCTGAGGGGCAAAATGGCCGCTGAGGGGAGAAAACAAGTCACGCATTCACCGCTGAGCGGTATTTTACTGCTGAGCGGTATTTTACCGCTGAGCGGTACTCTGGAAGTCACGGGAGATCCGCTGAGGGGCAAAATGGCCGCTGAGGGGAAGAAACGTCTCACGCAATCACCGCTGAGCGGTAGTTTACCGCTGAGCGGCACTTTAATGGGCTTGGACTTGACTTTTTGTAATTTACGAATGATACATAAGCTTTAGGGTTTCCTAGGGTTAGGTATCTCTGGCTGGAACGAAGAAAGCACTCTCTCTACCACCCCTTTGAAGGAGGATCTTGGATGCTGAGGCTTCCACTTCACCTTTTTAGGGTTTATTCTTTCATTCTTTCATTGTAATTCATTTAGGTTCACCATGAATATGGTGAACTAACCTCTTTATGTTTGTTGGGGAATCAATGTAGTCTTGTGAAACTCTCATATATGGAATCTGTTTTTACATCTTATATTTAAGACCTATGCTTTCTTTCATCATTAGTCAGGGTTTTTCCTCTTTGTTTAATGCTTGCATGGTTTAACTCATTCGATGCATGATTATTGGTTTTGTCGATACGGGAACGTACGGGGAAGTCTAGATCCGGGGAATTTCTCCCAATTTTATATTGGTTGTCGTTAAGCTCCTGAACTTATGAACTAATCATTAGGAATGCTAGGAATTGTATGAACTCGTGATTAGGGAGAAGCCTTCTGGAAAGGTACATTAGAGAGTGGCATTAACAATGGTGATTTGATCGTTGAATTCCTAAAATATATGAGAGTGGATAAGATGAAATTGAACCCCAACAACATATCCATACATAAATTTCATTGAAAGTGTTTATCTTTTGCTTTTTGCCATTGATCACAATTCATGCATACATGTTTATTTTCTGTCTTGCATTTTAAACCTCAATTAATTCGTTTGTAAGTCTTAGTTAATTAAGAAATCACATAACTAAACTAGGCCGTGAGTCCTTTGGGAAGAACGATACTTGGTCTTACCAAGTTTTATTACTTGAACGATTCGGTTATACTTGCCGATTGAAAACAAGTTTGTGACATCATAATTTGGTGTTCATAAATTTGTCCATCACCTCTTCAGAAACTTCTTTCTTCTCTTCCTTGTCGGGGATCTCCTCTGTCTGTGCACCCTTCCCCTTTAAGAATTCTTTTGCCTTCGCGGCCATCGTTGCTTCCTTATCATTAACTCTTTCTCGTGCCAACTCTGGTGATGTGAAAATTCGACCACTCCTAGTCATTCCACCTATCCCTGATATGTTTTTGACGACAGGATCCACGCTTTGTGTTTCGCCTGACGCATGTGTCCCATATCTCCATGGGACGGCTTTTTCGTTCTTGTAAGGAAAAGGGGCTGGTACATGGATAACAACGGGCGACCTTCCTTGAGTTGGTGGGATAGAGGTAGTCTTAGTGAAACGAATCACCAATGGTTCTGGTAAAATCATGCCGGATTCATCTCCAGTTTGTGCAAATACATCTCCCTCCTCATTCTTGTAGCATACCTGCATCTGACCACGATCTAGCAGGTCTTGCAGAATTTCTTCAAACTCAACACACTCCTCAATAGAGTGCTCAGCATCTGGGTGGAGCGCGCATGCCATACTCTCATCATCATCACCCTTCAAGATACCCACTTTCAGCAACACCTCTAAAATAAACCTCCTAGAGCTCCTGACTTCTTTCACATTTCTCACCAGCTCATGTTCTTTCACTTCGACAGCATTCGTCGAAGCACTTCCATGCCCAGATAAAGGATTGGCCTCGATACTAGGCTTATCCTGTTGGAACTTTAACCACCCAGAATCAATTAGAGTCTGCACTTTATGCTTGAAAGCCAGACACCTCTCAATGGAATGACCAGCGGCCCCTCCATGATAACTACACTTTGCATCTGCATCATAACCTCTTGGGTACGGAGGCTGCAAAGGCTTCAGGGGACAAATGACAACTAGACCTTGTTTGATAAGATGAGGCAATAATTCTGTATAAGTTGTAGGAATTGGGGTAAAGTTAACATAATTTCTTTCTTGGTTCCTTCTTGGATAAGTATTTGGACCCACATTCATATTGGAACCTACATTTGCCCCTCCCCTCCAATTATTCGTCGGGATGTATTGTGGTTGATAGTATCCTGGTTGTTGTTGAGGCCTAATTTGATGACCAAATGACGCGTTAGCTGCATGTGGATGTTGACCCCAGTATGGTCGATAGTTATGAGTGGGAGCCTGACCTCTCCACACGGGAGTTGTAGATGTTGCATGCACATCTCCTTCCTTTCTTTTTCCTGAGTTGAAATTTGGTTTTTTTGAATTTGCAGCCACCGACGAGCCATATACAATCTTCCCATTTTTCAACCCGATCTCTATCCGCTCGCCTATCACGATGATATCGGCAAAATTTGAAGATACATTTCCCACCATATGTTCATAAAATGGTGGTGGAGCGTATTTACAAACATTGCCACCATTTCTCTATCATACAAAGGTGGCTCAACTTGTGCAGCCAATTCCCTCCACCGCTGAGCATACTCCTTAAAAGTTTCGTTGTCTTTCTTCGACATGTTTTGCAGCTGTAAACGATCTGGCGCAACATGTGTATTGTATATATACTGTTTCACAAAAGCATCAGCCAAGTCCGCCCAACAACGAATTCGAGTCGACTCCAAATGGGTATACCAGTTTAATGCCACTCCAGCCAAACTATCTTGAAAAACATGGATGAGCAGCTGCTCGTCATAAGCATATGCAGCCATCTTTCTGCAAAACATGGTTAGATGGCTCTTTGGGCATGTATTTCCCTTATACTTCTCAAAATCTGGCGCTTTGAACTTATGTGGTATTTTGACGCCAGGAACCAAGCTCAATCTGGCAACATCTCCGAATCCATAACTTTCATATCCCTCAACAACCCTCAATCTTACCTCTAGGCTCTCCAGTTTATCCTTTGCTCCATCGACATTACTAATTACCCCCTGAAACGAAGTATATGGCGCAGCCCTTGTAGAAAAACCCTCTCCGGTAATCACAGGTGGCACCAGGGTTACTCGTATTCCATCAGACATGTTTGCATGCATTCCTTCATTTACCATAGGTGCGGACATTACAACAGGTCCCTGAGTACTGATTGGCGGTACGTTGGCAGTGGTAGGGAAAGAGAATGAAGTCTGCTCCCCTTCTGTGTATTCTCCCACAAGTGGGGTGTAACCTGGAGGTAATCCATACATTGGAAACGGAACAGATTGGCTCCCCGTATTGAACAGCGGAGGGTAATATTGAGCACTTCCCTCAACCTGCGAAGGCGTCGACCGTCCCGTAGTCTTCAGGGCTTCGAGAGCTGTCAAAATCTGGGCCATCTGATCCTTCAACTGGTTGACATCAGCCTTAATAGATTCGTGTGACTGCTCCCAATTCTCCATGACCTTCGAATTAGCTCTGGTCCTGTACGGATGTCGTGGAAAACTTGCCGTTGTTCTCTCACTCGTATTGCTACTATTTTTTATTAAATTAAATTAGATAAGGATAATCATTTTCCAAACAAAATTTTCTAAACAATTTTCAAACAAATTTGCAAGCAGTTTTCTAAAAGAACTACGTAACCCTGATTTCTCATTGTGAATGAGAATACGTAGGAGCAAGGTCAATCCTTGTCGGGCTCAAAAAACTAAAAAATATATTTTGTTTATTTAGAATTTTATTTTAGGGATAGTTAAACATTTTGAAAACCACATCAAATTCGCGTATTTAGTTAAAGGTACTGCCTTAGGGCAGGCGTTGTAGGGTGCTAATACCTTCCCTACACGTAACCGACTCCCGAACCCAGAATCTGGTTTTCGCGGACTGTGTCTTATCATTTTATGGTTTTTCCGTAGTTTTCCAAAATAAACTATGGTGGCGACTCCAAATCTCTTATCAAAACGCGTTTTCTTTTTTAGATCGTCGTCCCGTCGCGATTCCGGTTGCGACAGATGGCGACTCCACTGGGGAGGTCGAGAGTCAGGCCATTTAATTAGATGCTCGAATTTGACATGATTTTTCTTTGTGTTTTTCTTCCCCTGTTTTTTTTCTTTTTTTTGTGTTTGATAGTTGGAATAACTGCATGTGAATTGTTGAATATGGAACCCTAGGGTAGAAAACATGTTTATATCTGCCTGGGAATTTTTTCTGGTTGTTTTGCAGGTGAGGGTTTGGGTATGCATTGCATTCTCCCTTCACACACACACTTTGTGCATATCATGAGTGGGGCCCTATACCCGGGTCTGAGCGTAACTTAGAATTAGAGGAGTTGTGTAGCGGTGTCATTCTGGGATGTACTTCCTGTCTGGCTATCGTGAGAACTCCAGCTAGAGTTTGTTCTCTTCACTTGTGTCTCCTCATCTAGTTGATTACTCGACTGTTGTGGAGATGCTATGAAGGGGGCCATAGCTCTAGTGACCATTGACCTCTAGGTTCAGGAGACCATCCTTGTGAAATTGCATATACTTGACCTCGAATCCAAGCCATTGAACCTTTCTTAGGGCACAAAGGGAGAAACGTGTATTCTTGTAATCCTCACGCTGTTCGTTCTCTTTCGAAAATTATGTTATTGCATTTTCATGCCATGCATGCATTTGATTCATCGTGTTGTTTTATTATCATGCATCATATTCATGCATCATTTAGTAACATGTTGGTTTTAGGGGAAATCACAGGTATACACTTGACTTCACACGAGATGGACGTTGACGCCAGATCTGATGCTACACTGCATACCAACTCCGCCATTTTAGGAAAGAAGTCTAGCCTAAGGACACATGTTGGAAATTTGACCGGGTTGATAAATTTAGGTCGAAGACTCAAGACCATATAGAGAGAAGCCTTCGGGAGGAAATATGGGAATTTGTTGAGTTTAATGGAGGTGAAAGTACAGTTGCCCGCTATTACAGCTCTAGCTCAGTATTATGATCCTCCCCTGAGATGTTTTACCTTCCAGGACTTCCAGCTGGCGCCAACTGTAGAAGAATTTGAGCATATTCTGGGCTTGCCATTAGAGGGTACCAAGCCATATCAGCACTTGGAGCATCATGCCTCTGTTTCTACCCTTGCTGTTATAATGAAATTACAGCCCAATGAATTGGAGAACCGGTTGATAACGAGACATCAAATTCGGGGGCTGACACAAGGTTACCTTGAACAATATTTGCACGACCTGGGCGATAGGGAAGAATGGGAGACCTTCATGGATGTACTAGCCCTCACTGTGTTTGGCATTGTCCTGTTTCCCAAGCTGGAAGACTTTGTAGATTACACTGCTATTGATGTCTTCGTGGCAAAAAAGACGAGATCAGAAAACCCCGTAACAGCAGTCCTCGCAGATGTGTATGGGACTATGAGTTTTTGCCAGGAGAGAAAAGGGAAGAGGATTCTTTGTTGTTTGCCGGCGTTATATGCGTGGATGACGGCACGAGTATTTAAGGGGGTAGTCGATGTTAGAAGTTCACCTGAGAATCTGTCGCATCAAGGAGGTAATGGGTGGGCTCTTTTCTTTGCCGGTTTGAGAGAGGGAAACGTAAAATGGCGCCTTCCTTGGCTTGAGACTAAACCATCTATCCATCATTGTGGCAACTTCCCTAACATACCTCTCATAGGCGCTAGGTATTGTATTAACTACAACCCTATTTTGGTCGAAAGACAGTTCGGATATCCTATGAAGGGAGCGCCTTCACCAGATTATCTCACAGCCTTCTTCATCTACTGTGAGGACGGACATTGTACTGAAATGTTGAGGAGAGTCAGAAGTGCCTGGGAAAATGTGGTGCGAGCAGAGAAGGACCTGAGGAGTGGAGTGATGGATAGCAGGGTTAGTTACCATACCTGGATTCTGGAGAGGGTAAGAGAAGTCAAGTTGCCTTTTAAGCCCATCAATGATCAATCGGCAAGTGAAGAAACATCCCAAGCCCCAGAAAGTGAAGAGGTGAAACAGCTGAAGGTTGGGGTGGAGAAATTGAGGGTGAGGAATGCTAGGTTGGAAAATGAATTACAGAAAGCTCGCAATGATTTTGTGGATATGAGGAATGATAACGAAGAAAAGTCACAGGCTTATGAAAACATTGTCAAAAGCCAGAAGGCAGAGAGAGATTATACATTTCGAGTAAAACAGGATCTTGCGGCCGCAAGTAAGGAGTTATCCATGAGGGTGAATGAGAAGAATGTGGCTCTAGAAGAGGGCAGACAGTGGAAACAACTCTATGAAGAAGCCAAGAGGGATAAAAGGGAAGCCCTAAAAAGACTAAGGGAAGCGCAAGTCCAAGTACAAGAATCGGGGCATCAAATGAAGGAAATGGCTACATCATTTGAAGCGGAGTTGAATCAGGAGCGCTGGAAGCTGGCAGAGGCTGAAGGGGAATATCGAGCCATGTTAAAGCAGATGGAGGAGTACATCGAGGAGCAGGAGGAGCGATGGAGGTCGATGGAATTTGAAGAAAGGCATCAGGCCTTGATAAAGCGAATGAAAGAGCACATCGCAGAGCAAGAAACGGCCGTAAAGCATTGGAAGGAAAGCTTCTCTCAGTTGGCTGCTTTGGCAAATGGGGCGATTGAAGACATCCCTAGAATGGTGTCGGAAGCTGAAGCGAGTACCCACTTTTATAGCCCACCAGTAGAGATAGAGCTTTTTATTAATCACTGTAAACGGTTGATAGATGAGATGAAATCCCTCATCACTCGGACTAGGAATTGATGTATTTAGGGATCTTTATGGTTTGTTTCCTTTAAGAAATGTAATGAACTTGTTTCCCTTTAAATGAAAGGTGTGGGATGTTGTTTAGCATCTGCTTGTGTTAATTTCCATCAGTGATGTCATTACAATCTTGTGATTTCCCCCTATTACTAGCATGCATCATCTTTTCTTTTGTTCAGCATGTTTCATTTCCATCTAATTAATTAAAATAATAAAGCAGTACGCGTGAGAAAAAACGACGACCAAATTTCCACGACATCCCTACCGGACCCGGGCAAACTCAAAAGCCATGGCAAGCTGGGAGGAGTCACAGGAGTCTCTCAAAACGGATGTTGGCCAGTTGAAGGACCAGATCGGCCAGATCTTGGCGACGCTTGAATCCATGAAGACTGCTGGAGAGTCTTCATCTACGCATGTTGGGGGGAATGCTCACCCTTATCCCCCAATGCTCAACGTTGCGAGCCAATCTGTTCCTTTCCCACTGTATGGTTTACCTCCGGGTTACACTCCTCCTGTAGGAGAGTACTCAGAAGTTGAGCACGCTGCATTCTCGTTCCCCGCGACTGTCAATATACCACCAACCACCGGCACTCAGGGACCTGTCTTAGTGTCGGCTCCCATGGTGGGCACGGGAATGAATGAGACCAACACAACTGATGGAATTCGGGTGACCCCAGTACCGCGTGTGGTTGCTAGGGAGGATTCTTCAGCCGAAGCTGCACAGCACGCCACAATGGTTGGGGGATTCGGTAGCCTCGTTGGAGCTACGGGTAGGTTGGAAAGTGTGGAGGCGAGGTTGAGAGCTGTTGAGGGAGTTGAGAGCTACGGGTTTTGAGATGCGGCCAGATTAAGTTTGGTTCCGGGCTTGAAAATCCCGCCTAAGTTCAAGGCGCCGGAGTTTGAAAAATATAGGGGTAACACTTGCCCTAAAAGCCATGTGACCATGTACTGCAGAAAGATGGCTACGTATGCTCATGATGAGCAGCTACTCATCCACGTTTTCCAGGAAAGTTTGGCTGGGGTGGCATTGAACTGGTACACCCACCTGGAGCCATACCGAATTCGTTGTTGGGCGGATCTAGCTGACGCCTTCGTAAAACAATATGTATACAATACTCATGTTGCTCCGGACCGTCTGCAGCTGCAGAATATGACAAAAAAGGACAATGAAACTTTCAAAGAGTACGCCCAACGATGGAGAGAGTTGGCTGCGCAAGTTGAGCCGCCGTTGTTTGATAAGGAGATGGTGTCGATGTTCGTAAACACACTCCAGCCGCCATTTTATGAGCATATGGTTGGGAATGTATCTGTCAATTTTGCTGACACCATCATCATTGGTGAGAGGATAGAAATTGGATTAAAAAACGGGAAGATAGCATATGGCCCACCTGCAGCTACAACTACAAAAAGCCCAGCTTCAATCAGGGGAAGAAAAAAGAGGGGGAGGTACATGCTGCGTCGGTAATGCCTGTATGGAGAGGACGAGTTCCCAATCCTAATTATCGACCATACTTAAACCCACCTCCTTATGCTGCTAACACCACGTTTGTTCACCAAGCTAGGCCTCAACAACAACAAGCGTATTATCCACCGCAGCGTATCCCAACCGAAGCTACAAGACCGGCCGCAAACATGGGCCCAAATCTGAATGTGGGTCACAACAACAACCCAAGGGGAAATCAATTTGTTAGGTTCACCCCAATCCCTATGACCTACACTGAATTGTTACCTAACCTAGTCAAAAAGGGTCTGGTCGCCATTTGTCCGATGAAGCTTGTACAGCCGCCGTACCCTAGGGGTTATGACGCGAATGCCAGGTGTAGTTATCATGCAGGAGGCGTTGGCCACTCGACCGAAGGATGTATGGCTCTCAAATACAAAGTTCAGGCTTTGATAGATTCGGGTTGGTTAAAGTTTCAAGAGGACCAGCCCAGTGTCGATACTAATCCATTGTCCGGGCACGGGAGTTCCTCGACGAACGCCGTCGAGGTTGGAAACCATGATCTGATAAGAGATGTGGGCGAAATCCGAAGTTCTAGGAGGTTTATCTTTGAAGCTTTGTTGAAGAAGGGCATAGTGAAGGGCGATTATGATCTGGGTATAACATGCGCACTCCATCCGGAGGCCGGGCACTCTATTGAGGAATGTATGGAATTCAAGATTTTTCTACAAGACTTACTTGATAGAAATCTGATGCAAGTGTGCCGCAAGGTCAGAGAGGAAGAAGTATTTGCACAAATTGGTGGAGAATCTGATGTGACTCTACCCGAACCTTTGGTGATCCATTTTACTAGGACCACCCCTGCACTGGTAACTGAAGGAAATCCGTCTGTGGTCATCCGAGTGCCAACTCCTTTCCCTTATAAGAACGAGAAAGCCGTCCCATGGAGATATGGGGCAACTGCATTAGACGAGGGAGAATATGCAAATCCGACTGTGGAAAACATATCAGGCATTGGTGGAATGACCAGAAGTGGTCGAATCTTTACACCACCAGAATTGGCGAGAGAAAGAACCAATGATAGGGAAGCAACAATGGCTGCAAAAGCAAAGGAGTTCTTGAGGGGGAAGAACGTGGGGGCCGAGGAGACCCCCGACAAAGAGGAGAAGAGGGAAATATCTGAAGAAGAAGTTGGTGAATTCCTAAAGTTCATACAACAGAGTGAGTACAAAGTGGTGGAACAGTTGAATCGCATGCCTGCCCGGATCTCCTTGCTAGAATTACTCATGCACTCTGCCTCGCACCGAAAGTTGTTGATGAAGATACTCAGTGAGGCTCATGTGGAACAAGGTATTTCTCTGAACAAGTTCGAGGGCATTGTTGGCAACATCGTTGCTAATAATTACCTCACCTTCACTGATGAAGAGATACCTGTTGAGGGGAGAGGTCATAACAAAGCCCTTCATGTCTCTGTGAAATGCCTGGATCATGTGATAGCACGTGTCTTAGTGGATAATGGATCCTCCCTGAACGTCATGCGAAAAGCAACCTTGGAGAAGCTACCCAGTGACGGAACGCATATGAAGCCAAGTTCGATGATTGTGAGAGCCTTTGATGGTAGTAAGAGGGAAGTGATGGGAGAGGTAGAACTACTAGTCCAAGTCGGCCCGTGTGTCTTTCAAGTGACATTCCAAGTCATGGACATCCTCCCGGCCTATAGTTGTCTGTTGGGTCGCCCATGGATCCATTCCGCAGGGGTTGTGCCTTCTACACTACACCAAAAGTTGAAGTATGTTATGGGAGACAAGCTGGTGATAGTGGCAGGAGAGGAGGATTTCCTGGTGAGCGGACCATCATCCTCCCGTTATATTGAAGTAGCCGAGGAAGCTCTCGAGGCAACTTTCCAATCTCTGGAGATCGTGGGAAACACCTACGTGGAGCAGTTCGCGGTCAGCCCACATCTGCCGCGTGCTTCTATCATGATGGCCAAAGTCATGTTAAAAGAAGGTTATATGCATGGGAAAGGTTTGGGTAGGTATGGACAGGGGCGATGATGGACAAATTTATGAACACCAAATTATGATGTCACAAACTTGTTTTCAATCGGCAAGTATGACCGAATCGTTCAAGTAATAAACTTGGTTAGACCAAGTATCGTTCTTCCCAAAGGACTCACGGCCTAGTTTAGTTATGTGGTTTCTTGATTAACTAAGACTTACAAACGAAATATTTGGGGTTTAAAATGCAAGGCAGAAAATAAACATGTATGCATGAATTTTTTATCAATGGCAAAAAACAAAAGATAAACACTTTCAATGAAATATAGATATGAATATGTTGTTCGGGGTCAATTTCATCTTATCCACTCTCATATATTTTTAGGAATTCAACAGTCAAATCATCATTGTTAATGCCACTCTCTAATGTACCTTTCCAGAAGGCTTCTCCCTAATCACGAGTTCATACAATTCCTAGCATTCCTAATGATCAGTTCATAAGTGCAGGAGCTTAACGACAACCAATATAAAATTGGGAGAAATTCCCCGGATCTAGACTTCCCCGTACGTGCCCGTATCGACAAAACCAATAATCATGCATCGAATGAGTTAAACAATGCAAGCATTAAGCAAAGAGGAAAAACCCTAACTAATGATGAAAGAAAGCATAAGTCTTAATTAAAAGATGTAAAAACAGATTCCATATATGAGAGTTTCACAAGATTACATTGATTCCCCAACAAACATACAGAGTTTAGTTCACCATATTCATGGTGAACCTAGATGAATTACAATGAAAGAATGAAAGAATAAACCCTAAAAAGGTGAAGAGGAAGCCTCAACATCCAAGATCTTCCTTCAAAGGGGTGGAAGAGAGAGTGTTTCCTTCGTTCCAGCCAGAGATACCTAACCCTAGGAAACCCTAAAGCTTATGTATCATTCGTAAATTACAAAAAGTCAAGTCCAAGCCCAATAAAGTGCCGCTCAGCGGTAAAATACCGCTCAGCGGTGAGTGCGCGACTTGTTTTCTCCCCTCAGCGGCCATTTTGCCCCTCAGCGGACCTTACGTGACTTCCAGAGTGCCGCTCAGCGGTGAGTGCGTGACTTGTTTTCTCCCCTCAGCGGCCATTTTGCCCCTCAGCGGACCTTACGTGACTTCCAGAGTGCCGCTCAGCGGTGAGTGCGTGACTTGTTTTCTCCCCTCAGCGGCCATTTTGCCTCTCAGCGGACCTCCCGCAAGCTCCTGAGTGCCGCTCAGCGGTAAACTGCCGCTGAGCGGTGACTTCGGCTTCTCCTTTTGCACTTTTTATTGTCTTTTCTGATTTCATCTCTCTCCTTCTTCACTTCTTTCACCAAATTCACCTTAAAACCTGCACAAAAACACTGAAATCAAGCATAAACCTGTCCAGCTCTCTTATTTCCAAAAATATAAAGAAAAGCATGATTTCAAGCTAGTTTCTAAGTGTAAAGGTTGCTTTTAGTGTCAATTTTAATCATAAAAATAACAGTTTTTCAACTGTTATCACAACCCCAAACTTAAAACTTTGCTTGTCCTCAAGCAAATAATATGTAACTCCATCTTTAAACCAATTCATATGATGGTTCACTTCATTCAAAAATCTTCTTTTCAAGATAAGCAAAAACTTCACTCAAACTTATGTCCAAGAGTTCAATCAAGATGTGCACATGCTTTAGTGTTCACAAAGTCATTTAAATTCCAACAAATGCTATTTTCATGAATGATCAATCAATTAAGCATGGATGTTCATGTGTTCATGTGATATTTCCTCACTAAGTCAAGTGTTTCACTCACACTCAAGTGTATAAGAGATGATCACTCATTCACTCTACTATCACAATGTTACATGAATTAACTTTGCCTTTCATTTTACCATAATCAAAAACATTCACAAGCATGCATCATCACAAGGACTTTTCTATGGCTTATAATGTGGCTGGGCTAACAAGAAAATTGGTTTTTCTGGATCACAAAATCCTTGAGTTAAGAGAATCATAACAACACAATCATCTTATTCATTCCCAACTTTCTTTTGCCTTTGCATTGAGCTTTGCTTCTTTTTCTTTTCTTTTCTTTTTCTTTGCATATTCTTACTTTTTAGCTCTTAGCTCAATGCTTTTCATGTTTTCCCAACAACCCCAAACTTGAACACTTAACAATACCACACAAGATTTTCTACTTAACTCAAGGTAAAGATTTTTCAATTAAAGGTTTCAGTGTATTTTCAAGGCTAAGGGTTCAAAAGGATTGAACACAAAGTGTTCTCTTTTAGTGGGCTAACTTGTACAAATTTGGCCAATAAAAAGGTTTCCAACAAACGGCCTTGATCATATGATGCAAAACAAGCAATTGATTCAATCATAGAAAACCTGGGCAAAATCATTCATGCTTTCAAAGTAATAACATTCAACAATAACAACTCTGGAGCTCAAAATCTCACATATAAGCTCATTCACATTTGACATACACATCCTGCTTAATTTCACAATCACAATCATGATATCATGCATTTGTTCACAAAGCTTGTGAATCACCTATATAAGCATTTTAATGTGCACATCATCTCAACATCAATCAATCATAAGCATCATTCAGTATTACTTATCACACAATCACATTTAATAGCAAACCATCACAAGAAACCAGGTTTCAAATAGAGTACATCAAACCCTAATCTAAAAACAGAAAATACTTACAAAACACTGGGTTGCCTCCCAGTGAGCGCTTGTTTAACGTCACGAGCCTGACCCAAACTTTCAAGGATCAACCAACAACATCATTGTGGAAAATTGTTGCACCTCTCCCCCTAGATAAGGTTTGAGACGTTGACCATTCACCACCCAACTTCTTTGTGGATCAGCAGCAACTGGATTAAATATTTCAATTGCTCCATGCGGATGCACTTCTTTTATCACATATGGTCCTGACCATTTTGACTTCAGCTTCCCAGGAAATATCTTCAATCTTGAATTGAACAATAATACCTGTTGTCCTGGATTGAAAACTCTGTTCACCAACTTTCTGTCATGATAAAATTTAATTTTGTCTTTGTAAGCCTTGGATGAATCATATGCATGTAATCGCATTTCTTCAAGCTCCAAAATCTGCCGTCTGCGTGTTCATTTAGTTTCATAAGGATCGAAATTCAAGAATTTCAAAGCCCATAATGCTTTATGCTCCAATTCTACAGGCAAATGGCATGCTTTCCCATAGACTAATTGAAATGGTGATAATCCCATAGACGTTTTCATTGCTGTCCTATAAGCCCAAAGAGCATCATCCAATTTGAGAGACCAATCCTTTCTTGATGAAGTCACTGTTTTTTCCAGGATCCGTTTTATCTCCCTGTTAGATACCTCAGCTTGTCCATTGGTTTGTGGATGATAAGGTGCAGCTACTTTATGTTTTACTCCATAGTGTTTGAGTACTTTCTCTAGCTGATAATTGCAGAAATGAGATCCTCCATCACTGATCAACACTCTTGGAGTGCCAAAACGTGAGAATATCTGCCTCTTCAGGAATTTAATTACCGTGCTAGCATCATTTTTAGGACAAGCTAATGCTTCCACCCATTTACTCACATAATCCACTGCTACCAGAATATATTCATTGTTGAAAGATGGAGGGAAGGGTCCAACAAAGTCAATACCCCAACAATCAAAAACCTCAACCTCTAAAATACCTTGTAAAGGCATCTCATGACGTTTAGTGATTGTCCCTGCTCTTTGACATTTGTCACAATTTTTAGCATGATTATGAGCATCTTTAAACAAAGTTGGCCAATAAAATCCTGATTGAAGGACTTTTGCTGCTGTTCTTTCTCCATTAAAATGTCCTCCATAAGGTGAATCATGACAATGCCAGAGAATTCCTTCTGCTTCTTCATTTGTAACACATCTCCTCAGAAGATTATCTGCTCCAATTTTGAACAAATAAGGATCATCCCAAACAAACTGCTTGGCATCATGCAAAAATTTCTTTCTTTGTTGCCAAGTTAAGTCTTCCGGCATAACCCTTGCAGCTTTGAAATTAGCCATATCAGCAAACCAGGGTCTCTGCTGAATATACATGAGTGATTCATCTGAAAAAGATTCCCAGATTTCAGACTCCTTGCTAGTGACTTCATTATTGACTAACCGTGACAAATGATCAGCAATTAAGTTTTCACTTCCTTTCTTATCACGGATGTCTACATCAAATTCTTGCAATAGTAAAACCCATCTAATCAGACGTGGCTTAGAATCTGGTTTTGTCAACAAATATTTGATAGCTGCATGATCTGTATAGACAGTTACCTTGGACCCAATAAGATAAGGTCTAAATTTCTCTAGAGCATACACAATAGCAAGAAATTCTTTCTCGGTTGTAGCATAATTCAATTGAGCATCATTCAGAACCTTGCTAGCATAATAAATTGGATGAAACTTTTGTTCTTTCCGCTGGCCAAGGACAACTCCTATTGCATAATCACTTGCATCACACATTAATTCAAAGTTTTGATTCCAATCTGGTGCTACAATTACTGGAGCTGACACTAACTTCTTCTTCAATGTGTCAAAAGCTTTCAAACAATCTTCATTCATCACAAAAGGTGCATCCTTCATCAAAAGATTACTCAATGGTTTAGCAATTTTTGAAAAATCCTTGATGAATCTTCTATAAAACCCAGCATGACCAAGAAAACTTCTAATCCCCTTTACATTTGTTGGTGGAGGTAGTTTCTCAATGACTTCTACTTTAGCTTTGTCTACCTCAATTCCTTTAGCAGAGATTTTATGCCCCAATACAATTCCTTCAGTTACCATGAAATGACATTTTTCCCAATTCAAAACAAGATTTGTCTGAACACATCTTTTGAGGACAGTGTTCAAATTAGCCAAACATCTTTGGAAAGAATTTCCAAAAACTGAGAAATCATCCATGAATACTTCAATGCATTTTTCTAAAAGATCCGCAAAAATTGCCTGCATACACCTCTGAAACGTAGCTGGAGCATTACATAATCCAAAAGGCATCTTTCTATACGCAAAGATACCAAAAGGACAAGTAAAAGCCGTCTTCTCCTGGTCTTTTGGATCCACCACAATTTGATTATATCCAGAATATCCATCTAGAAAACAATAGAAAGCCTGCCCTGATAACCTTTCTAGCATCTGATCCATGAAAGGAAGAGGAAAATGATCTTTCCTAGTAGCTTTATTCAGCTTCCTGTAATCAATGCACATACGCCAACCAGTAACTGTCCGAGTAGGAATAAGTTCATTCTTATCATTATAAATTACTGTCATCCCACCTTTCTTTGGAACCACCTGTACTGGACTCACCCATTCACTATCAGAGATTGGATAGATGATACCAGCTTCTAACAGTTTCAACACTTCTTTTCTGACAACCTCCTTCATAACAGGATTTAACCTTCTCTGTGGTTGAGCACTTGGTTTATAATCTTCTTCCATAAAAATTTTGTGCATGCAGTAAGTTGGGCTAATACCTTTGAGATCTGATATTGACCACCCAATTGCTTCTTTGTTGGCTTTCAGAATTTCTATCAATTGCTCTTCTTCTTGTAGAGATAAAGAATTATTGATGATGACTGGCTTTGTTCCATCTTCTTCTAGAAACACATATTTCAGATGTGATGGCAATCTTTTTAATTCTGGTGTCTGTGTTTTGACTGTTTCTTCCTTATCAATTATTTCAAATATTGGATCTTCCTCTGGACTCTTTTTCAATGTTTCCAAGTCCATCAGACATTCATCAATCAATTTCTCTTCTTCTTCATCTAAATCTTCACATGCATCAATGAGAGTTTTTTCCAATGGAGAAATATTTCGCACCATCCTTTCTTGCACCATACAAACTTTGTCAAGTTCATCAAATTGAAAACATGCTTTGTCATCATTTGGATATGTCATGGCCTTGGATACGTCAAAAGTGACTTCTTCATCGTCAACTCTCAATTTAAGCTTACCATTCTCTACATCAATCAAAACTCTAGCAGTCTTCATAAAAGGTCTCCCAAGAATAAGAGGAACATCACTAGTTCCTTCCATCTCCATCACAATAAAATCCACTGGGAATACAAATTTGTCAACCTTCACTAGAACATCTTCAACCACTCCATATGGATACTTAAGAGACTTGTCCGCCAATTGAAGAGCCATTCTGGTTGGTTTAATTTCCAGCCCCTGAATTGTTCTGCACATGGATAGCGGCATTAGATTAATGCTAGCTCCCAAATCAATCAATGCTCTTCCAACTTTCACATCTCCTATGGTGCATGGAATAGTGAAGCTTCCTGGATCTTTAAGTTTAGGAGGTAGTTTCTGTATGATTGCACTGCAGTTGCCTTGTATATTGATAGTTTCCTTCTCAATATACTTGTGTTTCTTTGTGAGGAGTTCCTTCAAAAATTTCGCATATGCTGGCATCTGTTGCAATGCTTCAGAGAATGGTATAGTGATCTCCAACTTCTTAAACAATTCCATGAATCTTTCCAACTGCTTTTCTTTCTCCTTCCTTGAATAACTCTTTGGATAAGGAAGTGGCTTTTCATACTCTTTTTCTTTCTGTCTCTCCTCTCTCTCTTCTCTCTCTTTTTTTTCTCTCCTCTCCTCTTCTTCTTTTTCCTTTTTCTCTCTCTCAACTCTTTCTTTCCACTCACATGTTTCTTTTTCACTCTCACTCTCATTTTCTTTCTCTTCTCTTTCTTTTTGTCTCTCCTCTAACACTCTACCACTTCTAGTCACAACAGTTTTACACTCCTTTCCAAGATTATCATGTTTCATCTCGTCAACTATTCTCTCAACATAAACCTCCATTTTTTTAAATGCAACATCCACATTATGACAATAAGACGCATTCGTCTTCAAGAATCTTTGGAAAGTCTCTTCAAGCTTTGTTGTTTTCTCAACTGGAGTGAATTGCATCTGCCATTTTGGTTGTTGCACTTGAACCATTGAGACCTGTTGTATTTCCTGTGGTATTTGAGAAAGTTTCATAGTTACTTCTTCAAGCTGTTGAGAGATAATTCTATTTTGAATAAGCAAAGCCTCATTTAATTGTAACAACTCCTTCTGACTAAAATCTCCTTTTTCAATGTTGAGTTCATTGTCATTAGTAGCCATATTTTCAATAATTTCAGTTGCTTCCTCTGGAGTTTTCCATTTAATGTTTCCTCCTGCTGAGGCATGAAGCATCATCTTAGCTTGTGAACCAAGACCTCCAAGGAAAGTTAGGACTACTTCTTCTTCTTTGAAGCCATGCGTAGGTGTTTTTCTTAGCAGACTTTTGTATCTATCCCATGCATGCCCCAGTGATTCTTCCATGCCCTGCTTAAATGAAGATATCTCTTGCTTGCCTTTTGTCACCTTTGATTGTGGAAAGTACTTGTTCAAAAACTTTGTTACCACTGCTTCCCACTCTGTGAAACTTCCTTCTGGAAAAGAGTTCAACCAAAGCTTAGCATTGCCTCCCAATGAGAAAGGAAACAAACTAAGTTTGATTGCTTCGTCTGGCACCCCATTGATTTTCACTGTGTTGCAAATTTCATTAAATGTAGTAAGGTGCTCATATGGGCTTTCATGAGATAACCCATTAAATTGATTACTCTTCACCAGTTGGATTAGTGTTGGTTTGACCTCCATATTGGCTGCATTGACTCTAGGTCTAGCTATGCTGTTAAAGTGTTGAGGTCCAGCTATGTTGGTGTAATCAGCAAGAGTTCTTCTGATATTATTATTCTCCATATTTTCTGTGCTATTGTCAGAACCTTGTGGTGATGGTTGCAACAGAGTTTCCGGAGGAGGGAAAAGTTCTCTAGATGTTCTGATTCTTCTCCTCCGTCTACTGTCTTCTAATCCTTCAAGCAGAGGTTCTGTCGTTTTCTTGCTCCTAGTTCGAATTGCCTCCTGCATACACAAGAACACAAAACCCTAGAAAAGATTTGGTTAGCACAAAAAGATATAAGAGAAGATATAATATTCAGAAAATAATATAAGAAATAAAAAAACAGAAAAATAAAATAAAAATTCGAAATTTAAAAATAAAATAAAAAAATAAGTCAAAGATAATCAATAATCACACAAATTAACCAGTTAAACCACGAGTCCCCGGCAACGGCGCCAAAAACTTGATGGACAAATTTATGAACACCAAATTATGATGTCACAAACTTGTTTTCAATCGGCAAGTATGACCGAATCGTTCAAGTAATAAACTTGGTTAGACCAAGTATCGTTCTTCCCAAAGGACTCACGGCCTAGTTTAGTTATGTGGTTTCTTGATTAACTAAGACTTACAAACGAAATATTTGGGGTTTAAAATGCAAGGCAGAAAATAAACATGTATGCATGAATTTTTTATCAATGGGAAAAAGCAAAACATAAACACTTTCAATGAAATATAGATATGAATATGTTGTTCGGGGTCAATTTCATCTTATCCACTCTCATATATTTTTAGGAATTCAACAGTCAAATCATCATTGTTAATGCCACTCTCTAATGTACCTTTCCAGAAGGCTTCTCCCTAATCACGAGTTCATACAATTCCTAGCATTCCTAATGATCAGTTCATAAGTGCAGGAGCTTAACGACAACCAATATAAAATTGGGAGAAATTCCCCGGATCTAGACTTCCCCGTACGTGCCCGTATCGACAAAACCAATAATCATGCATCGAATGAGTTAAACAATGCAAGCATTAAGCAAAGAGGAAAAACCCTAACTAATGATGAAAGAAAGCATAAGTCTTAATTAAAAGATGTAAAAACAGATTCCATATATGAGAGTTTCACAAGATTACATTGATTCCCCAACAAACATACAGAGTTTAGTTCACCATATTCATGGTGAACCTAGATGAATTACAATGAAAGAATGAAAGAATAAACCCTAAAAAGGTGAAGAGGAAGCCTCAGCATCCAAGATCCTCCTTCAAAGGGGTGGAAGAGAGAGTGTTTCCTTCGTTCCACCCAGAGATACCTAACCCTAGGAAACCCTAAAGCTTATGTATCATTCGTAAATTACAAAAAGTCAAGTCCAAGCCCGTTAAAGTGCCGCTCAGCGGTAAAATACCGCTCAGCGGTGAGTGCGTGACTTGTTTTCTCCCCTCAGCGGCCATTTTGCCCCTCAGCGGACCTCCCGCAAGCTCCTGAGTGCCGCTCAGCGGTAAACTGCCGCTGAGCGGTGACTTCGGCTTCTCCTTTTGCACTTTTTATTGTCTTTTCTGATTTCATCTCTGTCCTTCTTCACTTCTTTCACCAAATTCACCTCAAAACCTGCACAAAAACACTGAAATCAAGCATAAACCTGTCCAGCTCTCTTATTTCCAAAAATATAAAGAAAAGCATGATTTCAAGCTAGTTTCTAAGTGTAAAGGTTGCTTTTAGTGTCAATTTTAATCATAAAAATAACAGTTTTTCAACTGTTATCAGGCGAGCATTCCCTCTGGAGGTCGTCGAGAACAAGAATAGGTATGGCCTGGGATACAGCCCACCAAGGAGGATAGGAGAAGGCTGATAGAAGAAAGGAGGGAGCGTAGTCTGGCTCGGATGGAAAGACGGGAGCCCAAAGTGGGAAGAATTCGTATCTGTGACCTCAAGGAGAGCTTTCGCAGTGCTGGTTGGGTTAACGCTGGCCACATAGCAGCTGTGGGAGATGAAGATGGATTGGAAGGCTCCAGTTGCGTGTGGGACTGCTCCCCGGATGCACGACTCGACAACTGGGAGATGCTGGATTTGCCCGTGATGCTTAATTTGAATAAGATGTAATAACTTTAATTAATCCTATAGCTTTACCCGGGGCTTTAGGATTCATGACTTACGGGTTGACGCTTTTAGTTTGTTATACTCAGCGCGATAATCAAAGTGTGTTTGTGATGGACAAATTTATGAACACCAAATTATGATGTCACAAACTTGTTTTCAATCGGCAAGTATGACAGAATCGTTCAAGTAATAAACTTGGTTAGACCAAGTATCGTTCTTCCCAAAGGACTCACGGCCTAGTTTAGTTATATGATTTCTTGATTAACTAAGACTTACAAACGAAATATTTGGGGTTTAAAATGCAAGACAGAAAATAAACATGTATGCATGAATTTTGATCAATGGCAAAAATCAAAAGATAAACACTTTCAATGAAATATAGATATGAATATGTTGTTGGGGGTCAATTTCATCTTATCCACTCTCATATATTTTAGGAATTCAACATTCAAATAATCATTGTTAATGCCACTCTCTAATGTACCTTTCCAGAAGGCTTCTCCCTAATCACGAGTTCATACAATTCCTAGCATTCCTAATGATCAGTTCATAAGTGCAGGAGCTTAACGACAACCAATACATATTGGGAGAAATTCCCCGGATCTAGACTTCCCCGTACGTGCCCGTATCGACAAAACCAATAATCATGCATCGAATGAGTTAAACAATGCAAGCATTAAGCAAAGAGGAAAAACCCTAACTAATGATGAAAAGAAAGCATAAGTCTTAATTAAAAGATGTAAAAACAGATTCCATATATGAGAGTTTCACAAGATTACATTGATTCCCCAACAAACATACAGAGTTTAGTTCACCATATTCATGGTGAACCTAGATGAATTACAATGAAAGAATGAAAGAATAAACCCTAAAAAGGTGAAGAGGAAGCCTCAGCATCCAAGATCCTCCTTCAAAGGGGTGGAAGAGAGAGTGTTTGCTTCGTTCCAGCCAGAGATGCCTAACCCTAGGAAACCCTAAAGCTTATATATCATTCGTAAATTACAAAAAGTCAAATCCAAGCCCATTAAAGTGCCGCTCAGCGGTAAAATACCGCTCAGCGGTGAGTGCGTGACTTGTTTTCTCCCCTCAGCGGCCATTTTGCCCCTCAGCGGACCTCCCGCAAGCTCCTGAGTGCCGCTCAGCGGTAAACTGCCGCTCAGCGGTAAACTGCCGCTCAGCGGTGACTTCGGCTTCTCCTTTTTGCACTTTTTGTTGTCTTTTCTGATTTCAATTCTCTCCTTCTTCACTTCTTTCACCAAATTCACCTTAAAACCTGCACAAAAACACTGAAATCAAGCATAAACCTGTCCAGCTCTCTTATTTCCAAAAATATAAAGAAAAACATGATTTCAAGCTAGTTTCTAAGTGTAAAGGTTGCTTTTAGTGTCAATTTTAATCATAAAAATAACAGTTTTTCAACTGTTATCACAACCCCAAACTTAAAACTTTGCTTGTCCTCAAGCAAATAAGATATAACTCAATATTCAACCAATTCATATGATGGTTCACTCATTCAAACATCCTCTTTTTCAAGATAAGTAACAACTTCACTCAAACTTATGACCAAAAGTTTAATCAAGATGTGCACATGCTTTAGTGTTCACAAAGTCATTTAAATTCCAACAAATGCTATTTTCATGAATGATCAATCAATTAAGCATGGATGTTCATGTGTTCATGTGATATTTCCTCACTAAGTCAAGTGTTTCACTCACACTCAAGTGTATAAGCGATGATCACTCATTCACTCTACTATCACAATGTCACATGAATCAACTTTGCCTTTCATTTCACCACAATCAAAAATATTCACAAGCATGCATCATCACAAGGACTTTTCTATGGCTTATAATGTGGCTGGGCTAACAAGAAAATTGGTTTTTCTGGATCACAAAATCCTTGAGTTAAAAGAATCATACAACACAATCATCTTATTCTTTCCCAACTTTCTTTTGCCTTTGCATTGAGCTTTACTTCTTTTTCTTTTCTTTTCTTTTTCTTTGCATATTCTTACTTTTTAGCTCTTAACTCAATGCTTTTCATGTTTTCCCAACAACCCCAAACTTGAACATTTAACAATACCACACAAGATCTTCTACTTAACTCAAGGTAAAGATTTTTCAATTAAAGGTTTCAGTGTATGTTCAAGGCTAAGGGTTCAAAAGGATTGAACACAAAGTGTTCTCTTTTAGTGGGCTAATTTTTACAAATTTGGCCAATAAAAAAGGGTTTCAACAAACGGCCTTGATCATATGATGCAAAACAAGCAATTGATTCAATCATAGAAAACCTGGGCAAAATCATTCATGCTTTCAAAGTAATAGCATTCAACAATAACAACTCTGGAGCTCAAAATCTCACATATAAGCTCATTCACATTTGACATACACATCCTGCTTAATTTCACAATCACAATCATAATATCCTGCATTTGTTCACAAAGCTTGTGAATCACCTGTATAAGCATTTGTGCACATCTATCTCAACATCAATCAATCAATAAGCATCATTCAGTATTACTTATCACACAATCACAGTTAATAGCAAACCATCACAAGAAACCAGGTTTCAAATAGAGTACATCAAACCCTAATCTAAAAACAAAAACAAATAAGTTCAGAAAACTTAAACCACATAACATAAGCACATGATAGCATTTATCAGTAAATGCTATCTTAGTTCCTCATCAGTCTGAGCTGTCCTCTGTATCTTCTTCTTCTTCCTCATCTTCAGCATCTTCAAATGCATCATCATCAGCAGCTTCATCTTCTTCCATCTCTCTAGCCGAAGCTTCAGTTGCTCCAGCTCCTCCTCCATGCACTGGCTCCTCTGGCCAAGCTACCACATTATGGAATTCATCCATAGTCCACCTGTGGGCTGGAGGTGTATCATACATTCCCACAATCATCTCAGCAGTGGCCACCTGCCTTCTGTGAATGGATTGCAACTGAGCACCTATAAGAGACATGTACATGTCCCTCATCTGGAATGGTTCTGCTTCATGTGTCTCAGCAGATGTCTGGCTCTGTGCTGGCCCTCTCTCTCTACGAGCACGGCGTGGTGGAACTGGCCGAGCTGCATCATCACCTCCACAGTACTGTCTATAGTAGGCCTCATCAATAGCTTTTCTTGGCCTCTCAAAAGGTGGAGCTGAAGTGTCCACCCCAGCTATCTTGCAAAGGTGCGTGATCAAAGAAGGATGTCCTAGTGGTGCTTTGTTGTTTGAAGTATTGGCGCACACACTAATCTCATCAGCTATCACCTGCCCAATATTAACATTCAAGTTTCTGATAGCACAGTAGATGAAGAATGCCCTGCTGAGAGTAATATCTGACACATGTGAACATGGCTGAATGTTGGCATGAGAAAACGCCATCCAATACTTTGCAAGAGGAGTCAAATCTGTCCTCCTAATGTTAACCACTGAGCCAGATCGATTCCTTTGGAAGTGTCCTCCAGGTATACACAGTACTCTCTCCACATCCTCATAATCAGCACCTTCCTCCATGCAAAGAACAAACTGGCACTGCTCACCAGCCCATACAGTGTCCAGAAAGTTATTAATTGAATCAGGATCATACCTGATAGCATGGCCTCTGACATAGCCCAAATAATTCTCAGCTGGATAATCACCAATCTTCTTTGCATTGGTGTAAAATTCCTTAACCACAGCTATGTTGGCAGGTGCAGGATAAGTGGCTAGCTTTCCCCAGTCATTCCCTAAAACTTGCTCTCCAAATTGAGGAGCAAGGTTAGGTATCATTCCAACCTTTCTCTCCATCAGAAGTCTCCTGTCCTGAACCAATTTAAAGTGCTTCTCATGTTTCCTAGAGAGAAACCTGCTAGAGTGGGGTTGCTCTGGTTCCTTTTCTTTTCTCTTGGTTGCCATGGTTTTCAATCTTTTTCCTGAAGATGATGTCATTCCTACATTCAAAACACAAATACAAAACCACAGAACATGATGTTAATCATTAGTAAAACAAAGAACACAACTCCTTTCGAAGCTAAACCATCGCCGAGGGCCAGAATTTCCCCTCAGCGCCACCAGTACCACATTCCAGATCACAAAAAACCAGAAAAAACAAATCTGGCAGAGTGCCGCTCAGCGGCATTTTACCCCTCAGCGGTAACTCTGCAGATTTTTGAAAATCTTGTTTTAAAGCTTTCCTAGCTCCACCCAAATGCAATTTTCAGTTTTCCAGTTCATAATCATGCAGTTTAATCGGTTCAAACATCAAATATATCATCAAATCATGCCAAGAAATCAAAACCCCTAAATCTTCATGCTTTGATAATCATATTCAAAATCAAAACCCTAGAATGAACAAAATACATTTTACTTACTTGGGTGGAGATACTAGATGCAATGAGAATGCTTCCAAGCTAGAGTGCTCTCTTCCAACCCCAAACTTTGATGGCACACTAGTGAAAAAGTGAGTGGAAGAGAAATTTTCTTAAGAGGGAAGAGTGAAAAGATGTGGAAAACCTTGGAGAAGGTATGTGGGAGTGTTTGTGCAGAGAAAAATCTGAAAGTGTGAAAGAATACGCAGCTTAGGGTTTAAAAATACCCTAATGGGCTCGGGTCCCGCTAAGGGGAACTAAAACCCAATCTGCGAGAGTACCGCTCAGCGGTAAAGTACCGCTCAGCGGCACTTTCATGAAGTGCTCTTCTCCTTCTTTTCTTAACCTACGTGCCTCCCATATGTGCCCCTCACTGGCTCCCTGCAATTCAATGTTCAAAAATGCTTATGCAAACCCTAACTAAAACAAATCAACAAAAATATTCAATCAACTGGGTTGCCTCCCAGGTAGCGCTTGTTTAACGTCACGAGCCTGACCCAAAATCCACCAACACCCTTCAGTAGGTGCAAAATTTTCTTACCAACACCCATCAGTAGGTGTTACAGCCATTGTATCCTTCAGTAGATACTTAACCGCCTAGCATCCTTCAGTAGATGCTATATCCAACAAAATAATTACAAAAATAATGTCCACAAATTAAAAATTACAAAACCAAAATAAAATCAAAAGTTCTTAAATCAACTGGGTTGCCTCCCAGCAAGCGCTCTTTTAACGTCATTAGCTTGACCCAAGCTCAAGTTCCTTCTTCTTTTTCTTCTTTCTTCTGAACTTCTTCAAAAATTTGATCAAACCAGGAACCTGTTGCAATGTCTCAATCATAGGAACTTTAATCTCCAATTTCTTGAAGATTTCCATAAAGCACTTGAATTTCTTTTCCTTCCTATGATTCTTCTTTAGATGAGGATGGGATTTTTCATATGATTCCTTCTTCTTTCCTCTCATCTTCTTTTTCTTCCTTTTTCTCTCCCTAAATTTTCTCTTTTTCTTTTCTTTTATTTTTTTCTTCCCTTTTCTTTTTCTCCTCAACTTCTTTATTTTCACACAAATTTTCTTTCTCTCTTCTCTCTCAACCACTTCTTTTTCTTTTTCTTCATCTTTATCTTTCTCACTCAACTCTTCTTTCTCTTTTCTCTCTACCCTTTCCTCATCTCCCTTTAATTTTTGCTCATCAAGAATCTTGTCACTTTCAGTGATAATGACTTGCCCTTCCTCCTTAAGGTTAACTTCAGTATTAACATCATCATTCAATCTCTGATTGATGTAACGAAGTTGCATCTCCATTCTTTTACATGATTCTTCAATGCTTTTCTGAGTAGAGTCGGAATTTTTCAAAAATCGTTGAAGGGTGTCCTCCAACCTATCCAAACTTCCTGATAGAAAGGGTTGTTGCTGCCATTGTTCTTGTGGTTGGTTCTCAAATTGTCCAGCAGCTTGCCAAAATTGGCTTTGATCCATGCTTGAGTGAGGTTCCCACCAGTGGTTGAGATTACTTTGGTGGAATTGAGTGCCCATATAGTTAAATTCTTGACCAAATTGCATTCTGCAGACATTAGGCACAAAACCCTAAAAACAATTGTTAGCACAAAAAGATAGAGAAAAAAAATATCAAAGGATATAATTGAAAAGATAAGAAGATAGGAAATAAAAACAGAAAAATAAAAACAGAAAAATAAAATAAAATAAAATAAAATACAAACAGAAAATAAAATAAAATAAAATAAAATCTAATCTAATCAAATAAAATAAAATCAAATAAAAACCGAAAAATAAAAAACACAGAAAATAAAAACAGAAAACAGAAAAACAAAAAACAAAAAACAGAAAAATAAAATAAAATCAAATCAAATACAAACTGAAAAATATAAACAGAAAAATAAAATAAAATAAAAAAATTCGAAATTTAAATTAAAGATAAAAAAAAAATAAGTCAAAGATAATCAATAATCACACAAATTAACCAGTTAAACCAGAGTCCCCGGCAACGGCGCCAAAAACTTGATGGACAAATTTATGAACACCAAATTATGATGTCACAAACTTGTTTTCAATCGGCAAGTATGACCGAATCGTTCAAGTAATAAACTTGGTTAGACCAAGTATCGTTCTTCCCAAAGGACTCACGACCTAGTTTAGTTATATGATTTCTTGATTAACTAAGACTTACAAACGAAATATTTGGGGTTTAAAATGCAAGACAGAAAATAAACATGTATGCATGAATTTTGATCAATGGCAAAAATCAAAAGATAAACACTTTCAATGAAATATAGATATGAATATGTTGTTGGGGGTCAATTTCATCTTATCCACTCTCATATATTTTAGGAATTCAACATTCAAATCATCATTGTTAATGCCACTCTCTAATGTACCTTTCCAGAAGGCTTCTCCCTAATCACGAGTTCATACAATTCCTAGCATTCCTAATGATCAGTTCATAAGTGCAGGAGCTTAACGACAACCAATACATATTGGGAGAAATTCCCCGGATCTAGACTTCCCCGTACGTGCCCGTATCGACAAAACCAATAATCATGCATCGAATGAGTTAAACAATGCAAGCATTAAGCAAAGAGGAAAAACCCTAACTAATGATGAAAAGAAAGCATAAGTCTTAATTAAAAGATGTAAAAACAGATTCCATATATGAGAGTTTCACAAGATTACATTGATTCCCCAACAAACATACAGAGTTTAGTTCACCATATTCATGGTGAACCTAGATGAATTACAATGAAAGAATGAAAGAATAAACCCTAAAAAGGTGAAGAGGAAGCCTCAGCATCCAAGATCCTCCTTCAAAGGGGTGGAAGAGAGAGTGTTTGCTTCGTTCCAGCTAGAGATGCCTAACCCTAGGAAACCCTAAAGCTTATATATCATTCGTAAATTACAAAAAGTCAAATCCAAGCCCATTAAAGTGCCGCTCAGCGGTAAAATACCGCTCAGCGGTGAGTGCGTGACTTGTTTTCTCCCCTCAGCGGCCATTTTGCCCCTCAGCGGACCTCCCGCAAGCTCCTGAGTGCCGCTCAGCGGTAAACTGCCGCTGAGCGGTGACTTCGGCTTCTCCTTTTTGCACTTTTTGTTGTCTTTTCTGATTTCAATTCTCTCCTTCTTCACTTCTTTCACCAAATTCACCTTAAAACCTGCACAAAAACACTGAAATCAAGCATAAACCTGTCCAGCTCTCTTATTTCCAAAAATATAAAGAAAAACATGATTTCAAGCTAGTTTCTAAGTGTAAAGGTTGCTTTTAGTGTCAATTTTAATCATAAAAATAACAGTTTTTCAACTGTTATCAGTTTGTTTGTGTTTTATCATCATTTTGCATTCCTCGTCGTTTTTCGTTTATTTATTTCCTTTTCATAAACTCAAATAATGCAGATATGACAATGAATGTTTTGAAAGTAATTATGTTGATATTCCTGATTTTGGGCGCCCCGTCAATAATACGGAAGATGATTGTGATGATGACCCGGAACCCCCTCCTGAACTGTTGAGACTAGTGGAACAAGAGTGTAAGGAGATGAAACCTCACCAGGAAGATGTTGAAGTACTCAATTTAGGGAATGAGGATGAGGTAAAGGAGGTGAAGATCGGTACAACCATGAAGGCAGAAGTGAAAGAAAAATTGCGTGTCTTATTGAGGGAGTTCAGGGATGTGTTTGCTTGGTCTTACAATGACATGCCAGGCCTCGATACAGATATTGTACAACACAAGCTCCCACTCAAGCCGGAATGCCCACCGGTAAAGCAAAAGCTAAGAAGAATGAAACCAGAAATGTCCTTGAAGATCAAGGAGGAGGTACAGAAGCAATTCGATGCAGGGTTTCTAGCTGTGGCGAGATACCCAGAATGGGTAGCAAACATTGTACCGGTGCCTAAGAAGGATGGTAAAGTTCGGATGTGTGTCGATTATCGAGATTTGAATCGCGCAAGCCCAAAGGACAATTTCCCATTACCACACATCGACACCCTAGTTGATAATACAACCAAGTATTCACTGTTTTCGTTCATGGATGGTTTTTCGGGGTATAACCAGATCAAGATGGCGCCAGAAGATATGGAAAAGACGACTTTTATTACATTGTGGGGCACATTTTGTTATAAAGTGATGTCTTTTGGACTCAAGAATGCTGGGGCAACATATCAAAGGGCGATGGTGGAACTTTTCCATGATATGATGCACAAGGAGATTGAAGTTTATGTGGACGACATGATCGCAAAGTCCAAATCAGAAGAAGAACACGTCCTCAACTTGAGAAAGTTATTCGAGAGATTGAGGAAGTATAAGCTTAGGCTGAATCCCGCCAAATGTACATTTGGAGTGAAATCCGGGAAATTGTTGGGCTTTATTGTCAGCCAGAAGGGGATAGAGGTGGATCCAGACAAAGTGCGAGCGATAATGGAAATGCCTGCGCCTAAAACGGAAAAAGAAGTTCGAGGGTTTTTGGGTAGATTGAATTACATTGCTAGATTCATTTCCCACTTAACTGCTACTTGTGAACCACTGTTCAAGTTGTTACGAAAGAATCAGGCTGTGGTGTGGAATGAGGATTGTCAGGCCGCTTTTGAGAGAGTCAAACAATACTTACAAAACCCTCCTGTATTACGTCCACCAGAACCAGGAAGGCCACTCATTTTGTATTTGACTGTATTGGACAAGTCAATGGGTTGTGTATTGGGTCAGCATGATGAGGATGGCAAAAGAGAGCACGCTATATATTACTTGAGCAAGAAGTTCACAGACTACGAACAACGATATTCATCGTTAGAGCGGACTTGCTGCGCATTGGCATGGGCCGCTCATCGTTTAAGGCAATACATGTTGAGTCATTCCACATGGTTGATATCCAAGATGGATCCTATCAAGTATATTTTTGAAAAGCCTGCTCTTACTGGAAGGATAGCTCGATGGCAGATGCTATTGTCAGAGTACGACATCGTATATGTCACTCAAAAATCTGTCAAGGGTAGCGCACTAGCAGAATACCTGGCTCATCAACCCCTTTGTGATTATCAACCAATGCAACCTGAATTTCCTGATGAGGATATCATGGCTCTATTCGAAGAGAACAAAGAAGACCGAAACGAAAAAGCGTGGACGGTGTTATTCGACGGAGCCTCGAATGTGATGGGACATGGAATAGGGGCAGTGCTTATCTCCCCATAGCGTCAGTATATACCAATGACGGCAAGGTTGTGTTTTAGCTGCACAAATAACATTGCTGAATATGAAGCCTGTGCCATGGGTATTCGAGCAGCAATTGAGTCTAAGGCAAAAATTCTGGATGTGTATGGAGATTCGGCTTTGGTCATCCATCAACTGAAAGGAGAATGGGAAACTAGGGATACAAAATTAATTCCCTACCAAGCTTACATCAGGGGATTAATGGAGTATTTCGATTCCATCACATTTAACCACATACCTCGAGAAGATAATCAATTAGCAGACTCACTGGCCACCTTGTCGTCAATGTTTGAGGTTGATCAAGATGCAGAATTACCAAGAATCAAAATGAAAAGCCATGCAGAGCCAGTATATTGCCACTTCATCGAGGAGGAGTTAGACAGTAAACCTTGGTACTTTGATATCAAGTTTTATCTTAAAACCCGAGAATACCCTAAGGATGCGTCTGAAAACGATAAAAGAGCACTAAGAAGGTTGGCCGACAGTTTCATCTTAAGTGGGGATGTTTTATACAAGAGAAACCATGACATGGTTCTCCTCAGATGTGTGGATGCAAAGGAAGCCGAGTTGATATTGAAAGAAGTGCACGAAGGTACATTTGGTACACACATGAATGGACATTCGATGGCTAGGAAGATCTTAAGAGCTGGTTACTTCTGGTTGACCATGGAAAACGATTGTTGCATACACGTGAGAAAGTGTGAGAAATGTCAGATATATGCAGATAATATCAATGTGCCACCCACTACTCTGAACGTGTTGTCTGCACCATGGCCATTTTCGATGTGGGGAATAGATGTCATCGGAGCTATAGAACCAAAAGCGTCAAATGGACATCGCTTCATACTAGTCGCAATCGACTATTTCACCAAGTGGGTTGAGGCTGCTTCGTATGCCAACGTGACTAGAAAGGTTGTGGTTAGATTCATAAGGAAGGAGTTGATCTGTAGGTATGGGCTACCTAACAAGATCATCACTGATAACGCTACCAACCTAAACAATCAGATGATGGCGGAGTTATGTGAGGAATTCAAAATTCACCACCATAATTCCTCTCCTTATCGTCCAAAGATGAATGGGGTAGTAGAGGCTGCTAACAAGAACATCAAGAAGATTGTGCAGAAGATGGTGGTCACTTACAAGGACTGGCACGAAATGCTTCCTTTCGCTTTGCACGGATACCGCACATCAGTACGAACATCAACTAGGGCCACGCCGTTCTCGCTAGTGTATGGGATGGAAGCGGTACTTCCATTTGAGGTCGAAATTCCCTCCTTACGCGTGTTAATGGAAACTAAGTTAGAGGAAGCTTAGAGGAAGCTGAGTGGGTTCAAACCCGATTCGACCAACTCAACCTTATCGAAGAGAAAAGGTTACCAGCAGTGTGTCATGGACAGCTGTATCAAAGGAGAATGAAAAAGGCGTTTGACAAAAGTGTGCACCCAAGAGAGTTTCATGAGGGCGAACTGGTGTTGAAGAGGATTTTGCCCATCCAAAAAGATCATCGAGGCAAGTGGACCCCAAACTATGAAGGGCCGTTTGTGGTGAAGAAAGCATTCTCTGGTGGGGCACTAATTCTCACAAGGATGGATGGGGAGGAATTACCGTTACCGGTTAATTCTGATGCGGTCAAAAAGTTCTATGTATGATGATTCCGTGATAGGGGTTGTCGTTAGCGAATATTAACATTGCCTTTTAAATTGTTGTAATCTGTGTTATTTCATTCAATAAATACCGCATATTAAATTTTTGTTCATACTTTCTGAAATTATTGCATGTCGCGCTGAGCTGTTTAGGTAAATAAAGAGGAATGAAAACGAAAATAATTGAACGAATGTCAATAAAAGCATCACGGGTGTTCAGTCGGCTTAGCTCGGTCCTGGTGGGTGTCGTAAAAAAAAGTAAAAAAAATAAAAAAATAAAAATAAAAAAAAAGAAAGCAAAAGAAAAGACACATGTTGAATTCGTTGTCAATGAGGTTGTCAAGGGCGTAGTGTTTTCGAAAAGCAAAAGCAAAATAAATTTTGAAAATACCAAAGTTGGGTCTTCTCCTGATGCAAGGTTTCGGGGGTAACCATCGTTCTTTTCCAGCTAGAGCATCTGCATTCATACTACTTGAACCCTCAACCTTTTCATTTCCCATTAAAACAAAGGGTTGTCATGAATACAATACTGGGGCAGTGTTCATCATGGTACACATCCCCAACGATCTGTTGATTGGGAAATAAAAAAATAAAAAAAAATAAAAAAAAAGGAAAGAAAAAAAAACAATGAAGTCGATGTGTCAACCACTACCGAGTTTTATTCCAGGGCTAAGGTCGCGAGAAAGTAAGGTAAGCAAAGATTCAAAGTGACGTGTGGCCATTTTTTCTTTATCCAAACGTTAAAAGAAGTTTATCCAATTGCACCCCTTTTGAGCCATAAATTATATTTGTTTTTATCACCCCCGACAAGAATCATTAGCACATCGATGTCAACCTAAAGGGTACATCAAGGGCGTCCAAAATCAAGGAGGGGATTTCTGAAAAAAAAGAGAAAAGTGAAAAAGAAATATAAAATATATAAAGTCTCAACGAAGTACACAACAGAGACAACGAAGCAAGCGACCCAAAAGGGGAAGAAAAGAAAGAAAAAAACAACAATGAAAATAAAAGGAGGCCCGAAGTTTCAAATCCCTAAGGATAGTTGACTCGATACCTTGCAAATGATTCTTGTTGAAACAATTTAACCGCCAAACACTTATTTGAGCCTTCATTATCCATTTCTTTCAAAACCCTTTGACCTTTGGCCACGGTACAAGCCAATAAAAGTCCACGCTGACTGAAGACTGTTTGTCCTAATCTTTCTCACGAATTTAACCCCGAAACGAAATGATGTGGTGAATGACACAATCACTCAAAAGAAAAGAAAAGAAAAAAGAAGGAAAGAAAATAAAAACATCGAAAAAAAAAGGGAAAAGACAAAAAATGTGAAGTCTCCCCGTCAATCAGGAATCGCCAAATTGGGGCAATCCTTCCTACCCGAACCTTTCCCCCTCTCCAAATCAAGTTTACTATACGCAACAAAGTTGGGGCAACCCTTGCGGGCCATGCATGTGTAGATACTAACAACACCCCCCAAAGTAAGAAAAATTCAAATGCTAACGTTACCCACAGGTAATCATTCAACCATCTACCTTTCATACTCATCTCCCGCACCTTTTCAGGTTCAAGCTAGTGCTAGAGGGAATTTGAACCCCTAGTTACGTTCTCTTCCTTTCATCAAAGAACCCACTGCTTCTTGACATTATTTTGATTGAATGCATTTCGAACATACATCGCGTTTGACGTCAACATTGACAACGGATTCCAAGCATAGAATTTTCAAAAAAAAAAAAAAAAAAAAAAAAAAGAAAAAGGTGCAAGAAAGAGAAGGCGAGAGCAAAAGAAGGGAACGAAACCAATGGCTCATATGCATTCATGCACCATCATAACATAACATCATTTCATAGAAAGCAAAGAAAATTGTTCAAAAATCCGTAAAGGGAAAATTAAGTGGTGAAAAAGGTTAGCAGACCTTTATATCTAAATCTCTCTAATGTTTTGCTCAGTATTTACCAATGTTTCTTCAAAAAAAAGATCTGAATCCAAGAGTTTTTTCTACGATAGGTCACCTCAAGGCACTCGTCGAGCCTATTCATCCTCACATCATCAATCCATAGGGTTTGTACACCCTCCAAAAGGTTAGTACACCTCACATCATTCATCCATAGGGTTTGTACACCCTCCAAGAGGTTAGTACACCTCACATCATTCATCCACAGGGTTTGTACACCCTCCAAGAGGTTAGTACACCTCACATCATTCATCCATAGGGTTTGTACACCCTCCAAGAGGTTAGTACACCTCACATCATTCATCCATAGGGTTTGTACACCCTCCACGAGGTTAGTACACCTCACATCATTCATCTAGAGGGTTTGTACACCCTCCAAGAGGTTAGTACACCTCACATCATTCATCCATAGGGTTTGTACACCCTCCAAGAGGTTAGTACACCTCACATCATTCATCCATAGGGTTTGTACACCCTCCAAGAGGTTAGTACACCTCACATCATTCATCCATAGGGTTTGTACACCCTCCAAGAGGTTAGTACACCTCACATCATTCATCCACAAGGTTTGTACACCCTCCACAAGGTTAGTACACCTCACATCATTCATCCATAGGGTTACACCCTCCACGAGGTTAGTACACATCACATCATTCGTTCAGGGTTTGTACACCCTCCACGAGGTTTGTACACCTCGTTCCGCTCAAGCACGGTTTTGGTTCAGCGTTTCAAGCCCAGTCTTGTCTGGCGCCTCTAGTTTTTCTGTGATTTTGGGCCCTCTGCTCGGCAATGGTCGTTTATGTTGCAATTTCACCTATGTTTCGTATTCATTTTACTTCATTTTGCTTCCTTAGAAATCCAGACGAAATTAGTATTTCTATCTTTACTTATCTTTTACTAAATAATATGAAGACATCACTTTGTCATATCATCTAGTAAAATCTAAGTAAAGAGGGGCAGCTGTCAATACCGAATTTCGTCCGGATTGATTTTTTTGGCTTTATTGTCTCCTATGTTTTGTTTTTTATTTATTTTTAGTTTTTATTTTTTTTTTATTAGTTTATTTTATTTTTATTTTTATTTTTCATTTTTTATTTTCGTTTTTTGTTATTATTTTTATTTATTTATTTATTTTTGTTATCTATTATTATTGTGTTTTTATTCTATCTTTATTTATATAAATTATCATATTTTATTCTCCCTTTTATTTAGTATTTCTTTTTTTTGTTTTGTTTTACCTTTTTATATTATATTTTAATATAATTAATATAATTTTAAAAAAAATAAAAAAATAAAAATGTGTGCGGAGCGTGAGGGGACAGAAACCGTTTCTGCAGAAAGCCGAGGTGGTGGCAGAGACGTTTTGGAGGAGAGCAGGGTGGCAGACGCGATTTGGGTGCGTACGAAGTTAGTACAAGGATTTTTGGCGCAGAAGAGGGCACAAAAACAAGCATAGAGAGAGAGCAGGGGGGATTATGATTCTGGTTTTGGGAGAGAGCAGGAGGGGATTATTATTCTGGTTTTGGAGAGAAAAGAAAGGAGGGACTTTCACACACGCTCTCTCGGACCTTCACCATTGGCACCTGAAAAGAAGGAAGGGACATCATTCACAGGGAAGAGAAGGGGGAAGCCAGCTAGCCAAAGCAAAGGGAGAGACCCACTGGAGATACAAGGTTGGCAATAACAAACGGATCTTCAAGAGGTAAGTGATGTCTTGCACTCCATGTTTTTTGAGAGTTGTTTGTTTGCCCTTACACATATCTTTGTTGAAGTTCCTGTTTGCGTATGACTGTTGTTTGAATACATTCCACTGTATATGTTCACTGTTGCATCAACCTTCCAACCACATCATCAATTTTCGTTTCCGACACCATCCACCGAGAACTCCCTCGGCGTGTCACTCCACCTCACACAACACTCAATCCTCCTACATTCTCTGTCACCCAATCTTCAATCTTGATCCCAGGGGCACTGACTCCAGCCCTCTTCCCCTCTCATCCGTAACCATCCAGACCATTTTTCCTCCTTCACTCCCAACCCCATTACTTCCAACAGCGTCCATCATTCTTATCTCACAAAACTTTTATTCCTCCATTCATCTCTTCAACCTGCACACAGAAACCACAAGAACCATATCACTCTCCCCTAACAGAACATGCTCAAAAAAAAAAAAGAAGGAGAAGAACAAAACACATCAAAACAAGGTGTCAAATAACCCTGCTCTTCATCAAATTTCGAGTTCATTCTTCACCTGTGACCAACAACTAAAATCTCAATCCAAACACCAAAATCTCAATCTCAACACCCGAAGCAGATAACAGATAATCAGAGGATATGGGGGCAATTGTCAAGAGCAATTTCTAATATTAAACGGGGAGGCCGAGATCTGGTGGCATCAGTCGCGGCTCGCGATGGTCGGGTTCCCTCCGGTGGCTTGCGGCGGCTCGCAGCTGCCAGTCGAATGGAGGTTTGGGGCGCACGGTGGCCGGCTCTGGTAGAGGCGGCGGCAGGAGGTGCCCAAGGTGGAAAAGCCTCAACCCTAGGCTAGTGCGAGTAAGAGATGGGGAGAGAACGCCGTGGCCGGCCGTATTTCCGGTAGCGCTTGGGGTCGCCGCCGACGCCGAGACGGGTGGAAGGTGGTGGCGCGGTGGCTGGTTGGAAGAAGCAGTGGCGTAGGTGTTCAAGGGAGGCAATCCCAGCCCTAGGCTAGTCCGATCAGAGAAAGGGACCCTGGGTTTCTCATGTGCTGATTGTGAATGAGAATGGGAAGGCAGAACCCCTAAGGGAATTCTAGGTTAGAAACTACCCCGGTGGGCCGGGCCCATAAATAAACGCACGTTTTTAGGCCTTTTTTCGAACGTTCGTCATTCAGCCCCCTCTCCGAACGTCCGTCCGGCCACTTCTTGGACGGACCGTTTGGGTGACCATCTCCCCAACGAACGCTCGTCAACAACGAGCGTTCGTCATTCAGCCCGTTTCCCAGCGTCCGTTCGCCATTCCCGAACGAACGCTCGTCACCAACGAACGCTCATCCCAACGAGCGCTCGTCATTCAGCCCCTTTCCGAGCGTCCGTTCGTCAATTCCCCAACGAACGCTCGTCCGCAACGAACGCTCGTTCCAAACGAGCGCTCGTCATTCAGCCCATTTCCCAGCATCCGTTCGTCATCGCCCAACGAACGCTCGCCCCATCGAGCGCTCGTTATTCAGCCCCTTTCCGAGCGTCCGTTCGTCAATTCCCCAACGAACGCTCGTCCCCAACGAGCGCTCGTCATTCAGCCCCTTTCCTAGCATCCGTTCGTCATCGCCCAATGAACGCTCGTCCCCAACGAGCGCTCGTCATGAAGCCTCCTTTCCCAGCGTCCGTTCGCCAATTCCCCAACGAACGCTCGTCCCCAACGAGCGTTCGTCATTCGGCCCGTTTCCCAGCGTCCGTTCGCCAATTCCCCAACGAACGTTCGTCCCCCAACGAGCGTTCGTCATTCAGCCCGTTTCCCAGCGTCCGCTCGTCTTTTAGCCTCGTTTCCTAGCGTCCGTTCGCTAATTCCCCAACGAACGCTCGTCCCCAACGAGCGTTCGTCAGTCGACCTGTTTCCCAGCGTCCCTTCGCCAATTCCCCAACGAACGTTCGTCCCCCAACGAGCGTTCGTCATTCAGCCCGTTTCCCAGCGTCCGTTCGCCAATTCCCCAACGAACGCTCGTCCCCAATGAGCGTCCGTCATTCAGCCCGTTTCCAAGCGTCTGCTCGCCAATTCCCCAACGAACGCTCGTCCCCCAACGAGCGCTCGTCATTCAGCCCGTTTCCCAGCGTCCGTTCGCCAATTCCCCAACGAATGCTCGTCCCAACGAACGCTCGTCATTCAGCCCCTTTCTCAGCGTCCGTTCGTCAACTCCCCATCGAACGCTCGTCCCCAACGAGCGCTCGTCATTAAGCCTCCTTTCCCACCGTCCATTCAACCTTCTCACCAACGGACGCTCGCTATCCAGACGAAGGAGCGCTCGTTAACCTTAAGCCTTTCTCGACTGACCATTCAGCCTTCTCGCCAACGAACGCTCGTTATCCAAACGAACGAGCGCTCGTTAACCTTAAGCCTTTCTCGACTTACCGTTTAACCTTCTCACCAACGAGTGCTCGTTATCCAAACGAACGAGCGCTCGTTATCCAAACTTTTCGACCGACCGTTCGGCTGCCTCAGCCTTCTCCCCAACGTCCGCACGATAGCCTCCACTTTCTTCCACGAACGAGCGCTCGTTATCCAAGCTTTTCGACTGACCGTTCGACACCCCTTTTTATTTATTTTGGCACCCCCATTTTGTTGTTTTTTTATTTGCCTTTTTATTCATCTTATTTCATTTTATTTTATTTATTTCTTTTAAATATCCACTTATTTCAAAATATATATATAATAATTTTACTTATAAAAAAAATAATAAAATTAACAAAAATATTTTAAAAGGTTTAGGCACATGTGTGATCGCACGCATCGTCCTTGTGCTAAAACCTTTTCTTCTTCTTTTCTAAAATTACAAAAAATATTTAAAAGGTATAGGCACATGTGTGATCGCACGCATCGTCCTTGTGCTAAAACCTTTTCTTCTTCTTTTCTAAAATTACAAAAAATATTTAAAAGGTATGGGCACATGTGTGATCGCACGCATCGTCCTTGTGCTAAAACCTTTTCTTCTCCTTTTCTAAAATTACAAAAAATATATTTTAAAGGTTTAAGCACATGTGTGATCGCACGCATCGTCCTTGTGCTAAAAACCTTTTCCCTTTCTTAAGTAAAATTACAAAAATATGTTTTAAAAGGTTAAGCACATGTGTGATCGCACGCATCGTCCTTGTGCTAAAAACCTTTTCTCTTTCTAAAAAAACAAAATACAAAAAAGGTATAAAATCTTCAAAAAACCCAAAAACATCAACAATTTTAAACAACAAACAATCTTCCTCCCAGAACTACGTGATCCTTGATTCTTCATCAAAAGTGGAGATACGTAGGAGCAAGGCTAGCCCTTGTGAGGTTCAGTTTCCCAAAAATCCAAATTTACCCATAATCATTTTCCAAACAAAATTTTCTAAATAATTTTCAAACAAATTTGCAAGCAGTTTTCTAAAAGAACTACGTAACCCTGATTTCTCATTGTGAATGAGAATACGTAGGAGCAAGGTCAATCCTTGTCGGGCTCAAAAAACTAAAAAATATATTTTGTTTATTTAGAATTTTATTTTAGGGATAGTTAAACATTTTGAAAACCACATCAAATTCGCGTATTTAGTTAAAGGTACTGCCTTAGGGCAGGCGTTGTAGGGTGCTAATACCTTCCCTACACGTAACCGACTCCCGAACCCAGAATCTGGTTTTCGCGGACTGTGTCTTATCATTTTATGGTTTTTCCGTAGTTTTCCAAAATAAACTATGGTGGCGACTCCAAATCTCTTATCAAAACGCGTTTTCTTTTTTGGATCGTCGTCCCGTCGCGATTCCGGTTGCGACATTTAGTTTCAGAAATATCCTTCAAGACTGAAGTATTTTATCTAATGAATTACCAGAATTCTTGACAGTCCAGGAAACACGTCTAAAGAATCTCATCTATGGACCATCCTCATTCTATTTATTCAACTTTTAAATACACTCTTTTAAAGGACAAGATGTAAAAAACAATTGTAATATCAAAATATATTTAAAAAAAAATGCTATGAGATGCGTTTTACAAGCATTAAAATGCATTGAGATGTGTTTCATGAATATCTTATTGAAAATCGTTGTTCTATCAAAACTATTGACACATTTTTACTAGAGATTGCTATAACATTTTGTTTTCAAGAACACATATTTGATTGTTTTCGAATTTTGTTTGTTTTTATGCTATTGAAAAGCTTGAAGAAGCTTAAATTGGTGTTCTAAAGTTGATAACACTGTTCAACACCAGATATTTTAGCTTATAGCCAGATTTGGTGTTTAAACCATTACTTTTTGAGTTATAATGGAAGTAGAGTGGTCATTTTGAACTTTTTGTCGTGCATTATTCATTTTAAGCTATTGTTTGTTTATAATATATAACATTATTATAAGTTGGTATATAAAGATTATTATATGTTGCAAATATAGGTTTTTTGGAGGAAGACCCACTGTTCAATTGAATAAAGTTGGTGTCAAATTTGGAGGTGTTGCAAATTAGGAGGAGTTAAGCATCTGAAACAAGTATGTACTCAATCATATTTTATTGAAGTTTTCAAAGTGCTATTTTTGGTGCCTGAATGTGCATTTATTGTAAACTTTGTTGGGTATGTGCTGATTTTAGCATTGTAGATAACCTTATTGGAATATTTTGAATTGTGGACTTGTATTTGATTTAAATTCTGATTTGTATGGTAAAAAACTACATAACAGACCTATAATCCGTGCCTTTGGTTCATGTTTATGGTCCAAACTTGATCTCACTCTCTCCCTTTATGTCCAACATCCAAACACATTTAAAGTAAGTCTTAATGTTTGACCTCACAGGACGTACAACATATCCCTTCGACACAGTCAGGACCCTCCTCGTCATCACCCATTGCCCCTCAGCAGTCCACATCAGTCCAGCAACCCTCATCAGTCCAACCCTCATCAGTCCAACCCACACCAGTCCAACCATCAATACAAGAGCAGGATGATGAAGATCATTCTGATGAAGACTATGTACATTATTAGTTTGATTTTGTTTTTACTTCTTATAGAAACTGTTGGATATTACAAACATTTGGATATTACAAACATTTGGAATTTAGATCATTTCGATGTTATAAAACTAGATAACTTTGGATGTTAGGACATCAATATGGTTTTATGTTTTAACTATAAATTACATGTTATATAGATTAATGCATGTTCTATTTCTTAATGGATGTTCTATGGATATTGATTAGTGATTGCATCTTTGAGATGCACATTATGTAGATCTGTATATACTTGAAAATTGTTATCCAGGTCTGTTTGTGCTTGAAACGGTTATGCAGGTCTGATTGCGTGGTTGGTTTCATAAAAAACAGAGTAATCTGTAATTTTTTCGTGCCACTTACCGAAGGCCACTGCCCCTCGGTAAAAACCAATCTCATGACATTACCGAAGGCCTTTGGCCCTCGGTAATTACCAAAGGCCTTTGGCCCTCGGTAATTACCGAAGGGCAGAAGCCGTCGGTAATTGTTAGCGACAAGGGATTTACCGACGGCTCGATGGTCGTCGGTAGGCCGTCTGTAAATGTCTTTTTCCAACGGCTTTTGGCTGTTTCCGAGGGATTTTGGCCTTCGGTAATGTCCTTTTTTTTTGTAGTGGTATCTTTGGCGGAGACGAAGCAAACACTCTCTTTTCCACCCCTTGAAGGAAGATCTTGGATGCTCAGGCTACCTCCTCCTCTTTCTAGGGTTCTATCTTTCATTCTTTCATTATTGTTCATCTAGTTTCACCATGAATATGGTGAACTAAACCTTGTATTGTTGTTGGGGAATCAATGTAGTCTTGTGAAACTCTCATATATGGAATTTGATTTAATGTCTTATATTAAGATATATGCTTTCTTTCATCTTTAGCTAGGGTTTTTCCTCTTTGCTTATTGCTTGCTTTGTTTAACTCATTCATTGCCATGATTATTGATTTTGTCGATACGGGAACGTACGGGGAATTTCTCCCAATAGCATATTGGTTGCCTTTAAGCTCCTGCACTTTAAGAACTAATTACTAGGAATGCTAGGAATTGTATGAACTCGTAATTAAGGATAGGCCTTCTTGCAAGGTGATTTAGAGAGTGGCATTAGCATTGATGAAAAGAATGATGAATTCCTAAAAGTATATGAGAGTGGATAAGATGAAATTGATAACCCCAACAACATATTCATCCATTTAATTCATTAAAGTGTTTGTATTCCTCTTTTCCATTGATCAAATTCATGCATACATGTTTAATTATTGTCTTTTGCATTTAAACCTACAATCAATTGTTCACAAGTCTTAAATAATCAACAAATCATATAACTAACTAGGTCGTGAGTCCTTTGGGAGAATGATACTTTGTCTTAACGAGTTTTATTACTTCATACGATTCGGTCACACTTGCCGATTGTTAAACAAGTTTGTGGCGTCGTTTTTTGGTCTTCATAAAATTTGTCATCAGGCGTCGTTTCTCGGTGTTCATAAATTTGTCATCAGTGGACGAAGTGGACAAAGTGGACGAAGTGGAAAAAGTAGACGAAGTGGACGAAGTGGACAAAGTGGACGAAGTTGACGAAGTGGACGAAGTTGACGAAGTGGACGAAGTGGACGAAATGGACGAATTGGAAGAAGAAGAAGTAGAAGAAGAACAAGAAGAAGAAAAAGAATGAGTGGAAGAAGTGGGAGAAGTGGAAGAAGTGGACAAAGTGGACTAAGTTGACGAAGTGGACGAAATGGACGAAGTGGAAGAAGAAGAAGTAGAAGAAGAACAAGAAGTGGGAGAAGTGGACGAAGTGGACGAAGTCGACGAAGCTGACGAAGTGGACGAAATGGACGAAGTGGACGAAGTTGACAAAGTGGACGAAGTGCACGAAGTAGACGAAGTGGACGAACTGGAAGAAGTGGACAAACTTGTCGAAGTGGATGAACATGACGAAGTGGACGAAGTGAACGAACTAGATGAACTGGAAGAAGTGGAAGAGGTTGAAGAAGTGGACGAAGTTGACGAAGTGGAGGAAGGGGACGAAGTGGAGGAAGTGGACGAAGCTGACGAAGTGGAGGAAGTGGACGAAGTTGACGAAGTGGAGGAAGTGGAGGAAGTGGACGAAGTGGACGAAGTTGACGAAGTGGACGTAGTGGACGAACTGGACGAACTGGACGAAGTGGAGCAACTGGATGAAGTGGGCGAAGTGGACGAAGTGGACAATGTGGACGAAGTTGACGAAGTGGACGAAGAAGACAAAGTGGAAGAAGAAGAAGCAGAAGAAGAAGCAGAAGAAGAACAAGAAGAAGAACAAGAATGAGTGGAAGAAGTGGGAGAAGTGGAAGAAGTCGACGAAGCTGACGAAGTGGACGAAATGGAAGAAGAAGAAGAATAAGAACAAGAACAAGAAGAACAAGAAGAAGTAGTGGAAGAAGAAAAAGAAGAAGAAGTGGGAGAAGTGGACGGAGTGCATAACGTGGACGAGGTGGACGAAATGGATGAAGTGGACGATGTTGACGAAGTGGAGGAAGTGGACGAAGTGGAAAAAGTAGACGAAGTGGACAAAGTGGACAAAGTGGACGAAGTTGACGAAGTGGACGAAATGGACGAAGTTGAAGAAGAGGAAGTAGAGAAGAAATAGAAGAAGAACAAGAATGATTGGAAGAAGTGGGAGAAGTGGACGAAGTGGAAGAAGTGGACAAAGTGGACGAAGTTGACGAAGTGGACGAAATGGACGAAGTGGAAGAAGAAGAAGTAGAAGAAGAACAAGAAGAAGAAAAAGAATGAGTGGAAGAAGTGGGAGAAGTGGACGGAGTGGACGAAGTCGACGAAGCTGACGAATTGGACGAAATGGTCGAAGTGGACGAAGTTGACGAAGTGGAGAAACTAGACGAAGTGGATGAAGTGGAAGAAGTGGAAGAAGTGGACGAAGTTGACGAAGTGGAGGAAGTGAAGGAAGTGACGTAATGGACGAAGTGGACGAAGTGGACGAAGTGGACGAAGTTGACAAAGTGGACGAAGTTGACAAAGTTGACGAAATGGACGAAGTGGAAGAAGAAGAAGTAGAAGAAGAACAAGAATGAGTGGAAGAAGTGAGAGAAGTGGACGAAGTGGACGAAGTGGACAAAGTGGACGAAGTGGACGAAATGGACGAAGTAGAAGAAAACAAGAAGAAGAACAAGAATGAGTGGAAGAAGTCGGAGAAGCAGACAAAGTCGACGAAGCTGACGAAGTGGACAAAATGGAAGAAGAAGAAGAATAAGAATAAGAACAAGAATAAAAAGAAGAAGAACAATAAGAAGAAGTGGAAGAAGAAAAAGAAGAAGAAGTGGGAGAAGTGGACGGAGTGCACGACGTGTACGATGTGGACGAGGTGGAAGAAGTGGACAAAATGGATGAAGTGGACGAAGTTGACGCATTGGAGGAAGTGGACGAAGTGGACGAAGTGAACGAAGTGGAAAAAGTAGACGAAGTGGACGAAGTGGACAGAGTGGACGAAGTTGACGAAGTGGACGAAATGGACGAAGTTGAAGAAGAAGAAGTAGAAGAAGAAATAGAAGAAGAACAAGAATGATTGGAAGAAGTGGGAGAAGTGGACGAAGTGGAAGAAGTGGACAAAGTGGACGAAATGGACGAAGTGGAGGAAGAAGAAGTAGAAGAAGAACAAGAAGAATAACAAGAATGAGTACAAGAAGTGGGAGAAGTGGACAGAGCAGACGAAGTCGACGAAGCTGACGAAGTAGACGAAATGGATGAAGTGGACGAATTCAACGAAGTGGACGAAATGGATGAAGTTGACGAAGTAGACGAACTAGACGAAGTAGAAGAAGTGGAAGAACTGGAAGAGGTGGAAGAAGTGGACGAAGTTGACGAAGTGGAGGAAGTGGAAGAAGTGGACGAACTGGAAGAAGAAGAAGTAGAAGAAGTGGACGAAGTGGAAGAAGAAGAAGTAGAAGAAGAACAAGAAGAAGTGGAAGAAGTGGGAGAAGTGGACGAAGTCGACGAAGCTGACGAAATGGACGAAATGGACGAAGTGGACCAAGTAGACGAAATGGACGAAGTTGATGAATTGGAAGAAGTGGAAGAAGTTGACCAAGTGGACGAAGTGGAAGAGGTGGACGAAGTGGACGAAGTGGACGAACTGGAAGAAATGGAAGAAGTGGACGAACTAGACGAAGTTTGCGAAGTGGATGAAGTGGTCGAAGTGGATGCCCTGGAAGAAGTGGAAGAAGTGGAAGAAGTGGACGAAGTGGACGGAGTGGACGGAGTGGACGAAGTGGACGAAGTTGACGAAGTGGACGAAATGGATGAATTGGAAGAAGAAGAAGTAGAAGAAGAACAAGAAGAAGAACAAGAATGAGTGGAAGAAGTGGAAGAAGTGGGAGAAGCTGACGAAGTGGACAAAGTGGACAAAGTGGACTAAATTGACGAAGTGGACGAAATGGACGAAGTGGAAGAAGAAGAAGAAGTAGAAGAAGAACAAGAAGTGGGAGAAGTGGACGAAGTGGACGATGTCGACGAAGCTGACGAAGTGGATGAAATGGACGAAGTTGACAAATTGGACGAAGTGCACGAAGTAGACGAAGTGGACGAACTGGAAGAAGTGGACAAACTTGACGAAGTGGATGAAGCTGACGAAGTGGACGAAGTGGACGAAGTGGACGAACTAGATGAACTAGAAGAAGTGGAAGAGGTTGAAGAAGTTGACGAAGTGGAGGAAGGGGATGAAGTGGACGAAGCTGACGAAGTGGAGGAAGTGGACGAAGTTGACGAAGTGGACGAAGTGGACGAAGTTAACGAAGTGGACGTAGTGGACGAACTGGATGAACTAGACGAAGTGGAGGAAGTGGACGAACTGGACGAAGTGGGCGAACTGGACGAAGTGGACGAAGAGGACGAAGTGGACAATGTGGACGAAGTTGACGAAGTGGACGAAGTGGACAAAGTGGAAGAAGAAGAAGTAGAAGAAGAACAAGAAGAAGAACAAGAATGAGTGGAAGAAGTCAGAGAAGTGGACGAAGTCGACGAAGCTGACGAAGTGGACGAAATGGAAGAAGAAGAAGAATAAGAAGAAGAACAAGAATAACAAGAAGAAGAACAAGAAGAAGAAGTGGAAGAAGAAAAAGAAGAAGAAGTGGGAGAAGTGCACGGAGTGCACGACGTGGACGATGTGGAAGTGGTGGACGAAGTGGACGAAATGGATGAAGTGGACGATGTTGACGAAGTGGAGGAAGTGGAAAAAGTAAACGAAGTGGACGAAGTGGACAAAGTGGACGAAGTTGACGAAGTGGACGAAATGGACGAAATTGAAGAAGAAGTAGAACAAGAAATAGAAGAAGAACAAGAATGATTGGAAGAAGTGGGAGAAGTGGACGAAGTGGAAGAAGTGGAAAAAGTGGACGAAGTTGACGAAGTGGACGAAATGAACGAAGTGGAAGAAGAAGAAGTAGAAGAAGAACAAGAATGAGTGGAAGAAGTGGGAGAGGTGGACGGAGTGGACGAAATGGTCGAAGTGGACGAAGTGGACCAAATGGACGAAGTTGACGAAGTGGACAAACTAGACGAAGTGGACGAAGTGGACGAAGTTGACGAAGTGGACGAAGTTGACGAAGTGGACGAAGTGGACGAAGTTGACGAAGTGGACAAAGTGGACGAAGTTGACAAAGTGGACGAAGTGGAAGAAGAAGAAGTGGAAGAAGTCAGAGAAGTAGACGAAGTCGACGAAGCTGACGAAGTGGACGAAATGGAAGAAGAAGAAGAATAAGAACAAGAACAAGAATAACCAGAAGAAGAACAATAAGAAGAAGTGGAAGAAGAAAAAGAAGAAGAAGTGGGAGAAGTGGACGGAGTGCACGACGTGGACGATGTGGACGAGGTGGACGAAGTGGACAAAATGGATGAAGTGGACGAAGTTGACGAAGTGGAGGAAGTGGACGAAGTGGACGAAGTGGAAAAAGTAGACGAAGTGGACAAAGTGGATGAAGTGGACGAAGTGGAAAAAGTAGACGAAGTGGACAAAGTGGACGAAATGGACGAAGTTGAAGAAGAAGAAGTAGAAGAAGAAATAGAAGAAGAACAAGAATGATTGGAAGAAGTGGGAGAAGTGGAAGAAGTGGAAGAAGTGGACAAAGTGGACGAAGTTGACGAAGTGGACGAAATGGACGAATTGGAAGAAGAACAAGAAGAAGAACAAGAATGAGTGCAAGAAGTGGTAGAAGTGGACGGAGTGGACGAAGTCGACGAAGTTGACGAAGTAGACGAATTCGACGAAGTGGACGAAATGGATGAAGTTGACGAAGTGGACGAAGTGGAAGAAGTGGAAGAAGTGGAAGAGGTGGAAGAAGGGGACGAAGTTGACGAAGTGGAGGAAGTGGAGGAAGTGAAAGAAGTGGAGGAAGTGGACGAAGAGGAAGAAGAAGAAGTAGAAGATGTGGACGAAGTGGAAGAAGAAGAAGTAGAAGAAGAACAAGAAGAAGTGGAAGAAGTGGGAGAAGTGGACAAAGTCGACGAAGCTGACAAAGTGGACGAAATGGACGAAGTTGACGAAGTAGACGAAATGGACGAAATGGACGAAGTTGATGAATTCGAAGAAGTGGAAGAAGTGGACGAAGTGGACGAACTGGAAGAAATGGAAGAGGTGGACGAAGTGGACGAAGTGGACGAAGTGGGCGAAGTGAACGGAGTGGACGGAGTGGACGGAGTGGACGAAGTGGACGAAGTGGACGAAGTGGACGAAGGGGACGAAGTGGATGAAGTGGACCAAGTTGACGAAGTTGACGAAGTTGGCGAACTGGACGAAGTGGACGAAGTGGACGAAGTGGACGAAGTGGACGAAGTGGACGAAGTGGACGAAGTGGACGAAGTGGACGAAGTGGACGAACTGGAAGAAGTGGAAGAAGTTGAAGAAGTGGAAGAAGTGGACCAAGTGGAAGAAGTGGAAGAAGCAGACTAAGAAGAACAGGATGAACAGGATGAACAAGAAGAAGAAGTGGAAGTAGAATAAGAAGAAGAAGTGGAAGTGGGAGAAGTGGACGACGTAGACGAAGTGGACGAAAAGGACGAATTGACGAAGTGGTGAAAGGGGACGAAGTGGACGAGGTGGAAGAAGAAGAACAACAAGAACAAGAACAAGAACAAGAACAAGAACAAGAACAAGAACAAGAACAAGAACTGGAAGAAGAACAAGAAGAAGAAGTGGAAGGAGTGGGAGAAGTGGACGGAGTGGACGAGGTGGAAAAAGTGGACGAGGTGGAAGAAGTGGACGAAGTGGACGAAGTGGACCAAGTGGACGAAGTGGACCAAGTGGACCAAGTGGAGGAAGTGGACAAAGTGGACGATGTGGACGAAGTAGACGAAGTGGATGAAGTGGACGAAGTTGACGAAGTCGACGAAATGGACGAAGTGGAAGAAGAAGAAGTAGAAGAAGTAGACGAAGTGGAAGAAGAAGAAGTAGCAGAAGAACAAGAAGAAGTGGAAGAAGTGGGAGAAGTGGACGAGGTCGACGAAGCTGACTTAGTGGACTAAATGGACGAAGTGGATGAAATGGACTAAATGGACGAAGTTGACGAACTGGAAGAAGTGGAAGAAGTGGACCACGTGGACGGAGTAGAAGAAGAAGAACAACAAGAAGAAGAAGTGGAAGAAATGGGAGAAGTGGACGGAGTGGACGAGGTGGACAAAGTGGACGAGCTAGAAGAAGTGGACGAAGTGGACGAAGTGGAGGAAGAGGAAGAAGAAGAAGAAGAACAAGAAGAAGAAGAAGAAGAAGAACAAGAAGAAGTAGTGGAAGAAGAACAAGTCGAAGAAGTGGAATAAGTGGACGAAGTGGAGGAAGTGGATGACGTGGACGAAGTGGACGAACTGGAAGAAGTGGACGAAGTTGACGAAGTGGATTAAGCTGACGATGTGAACGAAGTGGACGAAGTGGACGAAGAGGACAAAGTTGTTGAAGTTGACGAAGTGGGCGAAGTGGAAGAAGAAGAAGTAGACGAAGAACAAGAAGAAGAACAAGAAGAAGTGGAAGAAGTGGGAGAAGTCGACGAAGTGAACGAAGTGGACGAAGTGAACGAAGTGGACGAAGCGGACGAAGTGGACGAAGTGGACGAAGTGGACGAAGTGGACGAACTGGACGGAGTGGACGAAGTGGACGAAGTGGACGAAGTGGACGAACTGGAAGAAATGGAAGAAGTGGAAGAAGTGGAAGAAGTGGAAGAAGTGGAAGAAGTGGAAGAAGTGGAAGAAGTGGACGAAGTGGACGAAGTGGACGAACTGGACGAAGTAGACAAAGTGGACGAAGTTGACGAAGTGGAGGAAGTTGACGAAGACGACAAAGTGGACCAAGTGGAATAGGTGGAAGAAGCGGAATAAGCAGAACAAGATGAACAAAAAGAAGAAGTCGAAGGAGAATAAGGAGAAGAAGTGGAAGTGGGAGAAGTGGACGACGTAGACGAAGTGGACGAAGAGGGCGAAGTGGAAGAAGAAGAAGAACAAGAATAAGAACAAGAAGAACAAGAAGAAGAACCAGAACAAGAAGAACAAGAAGAAGAACCAGAACAAGAAGAATAAGAAGAAGAAGTGGAAGAAGTGGGAGAAGTGGACGAGGTGGACAAAGTGGATGAGGTGGAAGAAGTGGACGTAGTGGAGGAAGTGGACGAAGTAGACGATGTGGACGAAGTGGAAAAAATGGACGAAATGGACGAAGCTGACAAATTGGAAGAAGTGGACCAAGTGGACGAAGTAGAAGAAGAAGAAGAAGAAGAACCAGAACTAGAAGAACAAGAAGAAGAATAAGAAGAAGAACTGGAAGAACAACAAGAAGAAGAAGTAGAAGAAGTGGGAGAAGTGGACGGAGTGGACGAGGTGGACAAAGTGGATGAGGTGGAAGAAGTGGGGGAAGTGGAGGAAGTGCAGGAAGTGGAGGAAGTGGAGGAAGTGGACGAAATGGACGAAGTGGAAGAAGAAGAAGTATAAGAAGTGGACGAAGTGGAAGAAGAAGAAGTAAAAGAAGAACAAGAAGATTTGGAAGAAGTGGACGAAGTCGACGAAGCGTACGAAGTGGACGAAGTGGACGAAATGGACGAAATGGACGAAGTTGATGAACTGGAAGAAGTGGAAGAAGTGGACCAAGTGGACGAAGTGGAAGAAGAAGAACAAGAAGAAGAAGAAGTAGAACAAGAAGAAGTAGTGGAAGAAGAACAAGAAGAAGAAGTAGAATAAGTGGACGAAGTGGACGAACTGGAAGAAGTGGTAGAAGTGGACGAACTAGAAGAAGTGGAAGAAGTGGAAGAAGTTGATGAAGTGGACGAAGTCGACAAAGTGGACGAAGTCGACGAAGTGGAAGAAGTGGACGAGATGGACGAAGTGGACAACGGTCTTCCAAGAATGATAGGTATCTTTTCTGTCTCCATCTTCATCACCACAAAGTCTGCCAAGAACTGGAGTTTTCCAACACAAACTATGATGTCCTCTGCAATCCCACATGGTTCCTTTGAAGATCCATCGGCCATTACTAAATTAACCTTTACAGGTTTCATATTAACATCGCCGATTTGCTGCAGTAAAGAGTAAGGTATCAAGTTAACACTTGAACCTAAATCAAGAAGAGCTTTTTAAATCCTTTTCTTCCCTATGGTACAAGGGATAGAAAAGCCTCCTGGATTTTTTGCTTTTGGAGGGAATGGCTCCTTTTTAACAGTTTTACACTTCTTTACCTCATCATCTCTACGTCTTTTCTTTGTAGAGACGTCTTCATCAGATTTAGTGTAAACCGTAATTTGTTCTAGAATCTGCTCCCAAGGTGCATCATTATCCACCATCTTGAATAATTCTGTGAAATCCAATTGTTTCCCTTGATGTATTGGAAAAGGAGAAGTATTTTTGCTCTTTATTTCTGTTTTCTCTTCTGTTTCTCCTTTGTCTAACTCAACTATCTCATTTTTAGCACTCTCTACCACCTTGCATTCTTCTCTGGGTTAACCTCAGTATTAGCCCCAAAATTTCTATTTGGCCTTTCTTCCACCTGCTTGGTGATCTGCCCCATCTGAATCTCCAAATTCTTGATAGCAGCTTCAGTGCTCTTTTGGGTAGACTCAGTTTTCTGTATGAAATTATTAAGAGTGTCTTCCATCCTCATGGACCTTTCATTAAGCATAGAAATCTGCTGCCATAAGGTGGGTTGCTGCTGCTGCTTATTAAATTGACCAGCTTGCCCAGTTTTCCCTTGACCAATGCTTGGGTGTGGTTTTCACCCTTGATTGTAGTTCCCTTGATGGTATTGATTGGTTATGTAATTCACATCCTCCACGGCTTCTGCTGGAAAGGCACATTGACCATTGATATGGTCGCCTCCACATAATTCACACAACTGAGATTGTACCTGTGCAGCAGTTTTCAACTCTTTAGGCAATTGTGCAAGTGTTTTAGTAAGAGTCTTCAGCTGTTGAGTTAGAATTTTATTTTGTGCTAGCAAGGCATCATGTGTCTGTAATTGTAGAACTCCTTTTTGTTGCATAGGAGCTCCTCTTTCACTATTGAGCTCATTATCACTAGTAGCCATATTTTCAATAATTTCTGTTGCTTCCTCTGGAGTTTTCCATTTAATGTTTCCTCCTGCTGAGGCATCAAGCATCATCTTGGTTTGTGAACCAAGACCTCCAAGGAAGGTAAGGACTACTTCCACTTCATCGAATCCATGCGTGGGTGTTTTTCGTAGCAAGCTTTTGTATCTATCCCATGCATGACCTAGTGATTCTTCCATGCCCTGCCTGAATGAAGAAATCTCTTGCTTGCCTTTGTTCACCTTTGATTGTGGGAAGTATTTATTTAGAAACTTGGTTACCACTACTTCCCAGTCTGTGAAACTTCCCTCTGGAAAAGAATTTAACCAAAGCTTAGCATTGCCTCCTAATGAGAAAGGAAACAAGCTAAGTTTGATCGCTTCATCTGACACCCCATTGATTTTCACTGTGTTGCAGATCTCATTAAATGTAGTGAGGTGCTCATATGGGCTTTCATGAGATAACCCATTGAATTGATTGCTCTTCACCAGTTGGATCAATGCTGGTTTGACCTCCATGTTAGCTGCATTGACTCTAGGTCTAGCTATACTGTTAAAGTGCTGAGGTCTAGCTGTATTGGTGTAATCAGCAAGAGTTCTTCTGATATTATTGTTCTCCATATTTTCTATGCTATGGTCAGAACCTTGTGGTGATGGTTGCAACAGAGTTTCCGGAGGAGGGAAAAGTTCTCTAGATGTTCGGATTCTTCTCCTCCGTCTACTCTCGTCTAAACCTTCAAGAAGAGGTTCTGCAGTTATCTTGCTCCTAGTTCGAATTGTCTCCTGCATACACAAGAACACAAAGCCCTAGAATATTTGGTTAGCACAAAAAGATATAGGAGAAGATATAAGATTTAGAGAATAAAATAAAATAAAATAAAATAAAATAAAATAAAAACAGAAAAAATAAAAACAGAAAAATAAAAACAGAAATTCAAAATTAAAGTCAAAGATAATCAATAATCACACAAATTAACCAGTTAAACCACGAGTCCCCGGCAACGGCGCCAAAAACCTGATGACAAATTTATGAACACCGAAAAACGGCGCCACAAACTTGTTTAACAATCGGCAAGTGTGACCGAATCGTTTCAAGTAATAAACTCGGTAAGACCAAGTATCGTTCTCCCAAAGGACTCACGACCTAGTTTAGTTATGTGATTCGTTGATTATTTAAGACTTAAGAACGAAATAAGTGGAGTTTAATATGCAAAATAGAAAATAAACATGTATGCATGAATTTGATCAATGGCTAAAACAAAATACAAACACTTCAATAGAATATATGGATGAGTATGTTGTTGGGGTTATCAATTTCATCTTATCCACTCTCATATACTTTAGGAATTCAACATTCTTTTCATCATTGTTAATGTCACTCTCTAAATTACCTTGCAAGAAGGCCTATCCCTAATTACGAGTTCATACGATTGATAATAGTTGAAAAACTGTTATTTTCATGCTTAAAATTGATACTAAAAGCAACCTTTATACTTAGAAACTAGCTTGAAATCATGCTTTTGGTTATATTTTCAGAAATAAGAGAGTTGGACAGGTTTATGCTTGATTTCAGTGTTTTGTGCAGGTTTTAAGGTGAATTTGGTGAAAAGAAGTGAAGAAGGATAGAGATGGAATCAGAAAAGACATCAAAAAGTGCAAAAGGAGAAGCCGCAACTGCTGCTCAGCGGCAATTTACCGCTGAGCGGCACTCAGGCAGTCACGTTGGCTCCGCTGAGGGGTGAAAAGGCCACTGAGGGGAGAAAAACAACTCACGCACTTACCTTGAGCGGTAGTTTACCGCTGAGCGGCACTATTTTGGGCTTGGGCCTAATTTTCTGTAATTTTAGAATAGTATATAAGCTTTAGGACGTCCTAGGGTTTGTACACTACTGGAAAATTGGGATTTACAAACGGCATTTTACCGAAGGCCTTGAGGCCGTCGGTATAGAGGTAATTACCGAAGGGTTATAAGCCGTCGGTAAGGACCTCATTAACTTAAGTCAGAAATTAGGTTCGTCGTGCCCCAAAATCATTTTCATCAGCCTCGTCGTTTTGTGCGTATCCTCCCTCTCTTCACACGGTTGCCTCCGTTGGTTCACGGTCTGTCACTTTATCGGTGAGTAACCGGCGGTGGTTGGTCACGGTGGTCAGTGGTGCGTCCATCGGTGTTGGTTCACGGTGCGTGGTGGTTTTCGGGAGTCCGGGGCTAGGGTTCGTCCTAGGTTAGTTCTTTCGTTGAGGGGTGGTGGTGGAGGTTGAGGGACTTTGTCGGAGGTAAGTTCCACAGAACTTCATTGACATTGTCATGTTCATTTTGGTAAAGCTTAGATAGTGTTGCTGCCTTCATCTACTTTTCATTAACTTCTTAGTATACGGTTGAAGGAACTTGGTTGAGGGCTGCGTTGGAGTGGCCGTTGTAGGGCGTTGTTGTCAAGGCTATCTCGGTTGAGGTAAGTTGTTCGTTTAAAAATTGGTTATCAGTTAGAATGTTGTTAAATCTGTATGACTTTGTTGTGGCATCAGTGTATGTGCTTGTTTGATTGAGAAAGATTGATTTGTAATTGGAATGAGGAGCAAGGTATTGGCATGCCAGTTATAAAGTTTAAATACCCTTTAACCGTAGTATAGGAAAATCAAAGAAAACGAGGAATACAATTAAACATTATTCCTAAGTTTCAATTAATGTAAAAGTTAAACTGTGAGTGACAGAACTTTCCTCAAAAGTTCAATAAAAGAAGGATTAATTCAGTGAAATGGTTGTAACGATGAAATGAGAAAATGAGAAACTTACATTGGGTGCAAACCTTCAATGACTAAGATTGTGGGAGGTTTGATGAGGTCAGGGGGGTCCAAGAGACCAGTGACATGATTATAGATTGGTTTTTGAACAGCAATTCCATCTTTGATTGCTTTAACTTGGTCATACATGAGATCAAAATCGTTGGCTCTAGGGTCAAGGGCAGTGACTCCCTTGTCCTTTCTGCCAGTTCTATCCAAATAGTGGTAATCATCCAAGCATATGACTGTAGTGGTGTGACTGATGATAGTGTTGGAATCAGGGTTGCCACCCTTTGGTGGTTCTGATGCTCCTCCAAACACACTGGTAAGCCTCCTCATGAAGGTAGTTTTTCCACAACCTAAGTCAGCAGCCAGACCAATCAGCACTGTGTGTTGGTCACTTGCTGCAGATTTTATCACATAGCTTCTGCCACTGTTGATACCCCTGTTGCTGTTCCTCCCTTGTGCTGTAGAATAGTACCCGCTTTTGGTGAAAAATCAGTTGTGTTTTTTATGGGGTTGAGATGGAGCAATTTATGCTGAGAGATTGTGTTGAGTACAGAGTGGAAGCTGGCATTTTCTGTTTTTCCCCCTCTAGAGAATTTTCATACAAGAGATGTTGGAGTGGCCTCTGTTGGAGGGTTATTAAGGGAGTTACATTCGAAGAAGTTATAAGTACTAAAAGATATAGCCTCCTATTTACTAAAAGAAGTTATAAGTAGTAAAAGAAGTTATAAGTACTAAAAGATATAGCCTCCTAGTTACATTCCTCTGTTGGAGTGCCCTCTGTTGGAGTGCCCTCTGTTGGAGTGCCCTCTATTATCTATATAGCCTCCTATTTACTGCTATATAGATTACAAGCAAGGAGTTATAAGTACTAAAAGATACAATTATTATTATGCACAGTATTCTTCAAAATTAATTCTTAATATATGTGAGTTTTACAAAAGAAAAATTACTTATATTTGATTTTGATTATAAAAATGTTGTTTTTATTGAAAGTGTTGTTTTTTTCAGTCAGTTTGATACCCATATATTTTAATATATTACTTTAACTAGCTTATGAAATAAATTGTTTTAGGTTTTTTTTAATTAAACAACATTAGAAAAATATAATAATTATTTTATGTTATTTTTTTTTGTAAAAGAAACTCAAATAAACTCGTTCAATATCTTTTTTCCACTTAGAGATGGGAAACCCTCATATTTCTTCATCATGCCTCATATTTATATATAATGACATAGACAATAATCTGAATGATGGAATAGTGTAACATATAAACTGCAGCTTTTTATAACCTCTAAGGCAGAAAGAAGAGAGAAAATTAAAAGAGGTTTTGTTAGGGTAGTAATAGGAGGTGAGAGGTTGTGTAATGTCACTTTCTTTAATATTTAGTTTCAGAAATATCCTTCAAGACTGAAGTATTTTATCTAATGAATTACCAGAATTCTTGACAGTCCAGGAAACACGTCTAAAGAATCTCATCTATGGACCATCCTCATTCTATTTATTCAACTTTTAAATACACTCTTTTAAAGGACAAGATGTAAAAAACAATTGTAATATCAAAATATATTTTAAAAAAATGCTATGAGATGCGTTTTACAAGCATTAAAATGCATTGAGATGTGTTTCATGAATATCTTATTGAAAATCGTTGTTCTATCAAAACTATTGACACATTTTTACTAGAGATTGCTATAACATTTTGTTTTCAAGAACACATATTTGATTGTTTTCGAATTTTGTTTGTTTTTATGCTATTGAAAAGCTTGAAGAAGCTTAAATTGGTGTTCTAAAGTTGATAACACTGTTCAACACCAGATATTTTAGCTTATAGCCAGATTTGGTGTTTAAACCATTACTTTTTGAGTTATAATGGAAGTAGAGTGGTCATTTTGAACTTTTTGTCGTGCATTATTCATTTTAAGCTATTGTTTGTTTATAATATATAACATTATTATAAGTTGGTATATAAAGATTATTATATGTTTCAAATATAGGTTTTTTGGAGGAAGACCCACTGTTCAATTGAATAAAGTTGGTGTCAAATTTGTAGGTGTTGCAAATTAGGAGGAGTTAAGCATCTGAAACAAGTATGTACTCAATCATATTTTATTGAAGTTTTCAAAGTGCTGTTTTTGGTGCCTGAATGTGCATTTATTGTAAACTTTGTTGGGTATGTGCTGATTTTAGCATTGTAGATAACCTTATTGGAATATTTTGAATTGTGGACTTGTATTTGATTTAAATTCTGATTTGTATGGTAAAAAACTACATAACAGACCTATAATTCGTGCCTTTGGTTCATGTTTATGGTCCAAACTTGATCTCACTCTCTCCCTTTATGTCCAACATCCAAACACATTTAAAGTAAGTCTTAATGTTTGCCCTCACAGGACGTACAACATATCCCTTCGACACAGTCAGGACCCTCCTCGTCATCACCCATTGCCCCTCACCAGCCCACATCAGTCCAGCAACCCTCATCAGTCCAAACCTCATCAGTCCAACCCACACCAGTCCAGCCATCAATACAAGAGCAGGATGATGAAGATCATTCTGATGAAGACTATGTACATTATTAGTTTGATTTTGTTTTTACTTCTTATAGAAACTGTTGGATATTACAAACATTTGGAATTTAGATCATTTCGATGTTATAAAACTAGATAACTTTGGATGTTAGGACATCAATATGGTTTTATGTTTTAACTATAAATTACATGTTATATAGATTAATGCATGTTCTATTTCTTAATGGATGTTCTATGGATATTGATTAGTGATTGCATCTTTGAGATGCACATTATGTAGATCTGTATATACTTGAAAATTGTTATCCAGGTCTGTTTGTGCTTGAAACGGTTATGCAGGTCTGATTGCGTGGTTGGTTTCATAAAAAACAGAGTAATCTGTAATTTTTTCGTGCCACTTACCGAAGGCCACTGCCCCTCGGTAAAAACCAATCTCATGACATTACCGAAGGCCTTTGGCCCTCGGTAATTACCGAAGGCCTTTTGGCCCTCGGTAATTACCGAAGGCCTTTTGGCCCTCGGTAATTACCGAAGGGCAGAAGCCGTCGGTAATTGTTAGCGACAAGGTTGACGAAGTTGACGAAGTGGACGAAGTTGACGAGGTGGACGAAATGGACGAATTGGAAGAAGAAGAAGTAGAAGAAGAACAAGAAGAAGAACAAGAATGAGTGGAAGAAGTGGAAGAAGTGGGAGAAGCTGACGAAGTGGACAAAGTGGACAAAGTGGACAAAGTCGACTAAATTGACGAAGTGGACGAAATGGACGAAGTGGAAGAAGAAGAAGTAGAAGAAGAACAAGAAGTGGGAGAAGTGGACGAAGTGGACGATGTCGACGAAGCTGACGAAGTGGACGAAATGGACGAAGTTGACAAATTGGACGAAGTGCACGAAGTAGACGAAGTGGACGAACTGGAAGAAGTGGACAAACTTGACGAAGTGGATGAAGCTGACGAAGGGGACGAAGTGGACGAACTAGATGAACTAGAAGAAGTGGAACATGTTGAAGAAGTTGACGAAGTGGAGGAAGGGCATGAAGTGGACGAAGCTGACAAAGTGGAGGAAGTGGACGAAGTTGACGAAGTGGACGAAGTTGACGAAGTGGACGAAGTTAACGAAGTGGACGTAGTGGACGAACTGGACGAACTAGACGAAGTGGAGGAAGTGGACGAACTGGACGAAGTGGGCGAAGTGGACGAAGTGGACGAAGAGGACGAAGTGGACAATGTGGACGAAGTGGACGAAGTGGACGAAGTTGACGAAGTGGACGAAGTGGACAAAGTGGAAGAAGAAGAAGTAGAAGAAGAACAAGAAGAAGAACAAGAATGAGTGGAAGAATTCAGAGAAGTGGACGAAGCTGACGAAGTGGACGAAATGGAAGAAGAAGAAGAATAAGAACAAGAACAAGAATAACAAGAAGAAGAACAAGAAGAAGTGGAAGAAGAAAAAGTAGAAGAAGTGGGAGAAGTGCACGGAGTGCACGACGTGGACGAAGTGGAAGTGGTGGATGAAGTGGACGAAATGGATGAAGTGGACGATGTTGACGAAGTGGAGGAAGTGGACGAAGTGGAAAAAGTAAACGAAGTGGACGAAGTGGACAAAGTGGACGAAGTTGACGAAGTGGACGAAATGGACGAAGTTGAAGAAGAAGTAGAACAAGAAATAGAAGAAGAACAAGAATGATTGGAAGAAGTGGGAGAAGTGGACGAAGTGGAAGAAGTGGAAAAAGTGGACGAAGTTGACGAAGTGGACGAAATGAACGAAGTGGAAGAAGAAGAAGTAGAAGAAGAACAAGAATGAGTGGAAGAAGTGGGAGAGGTGGACGGAGTGGACGAAATGGTCGACGTGGACGAAGTGGACCAAATGGACGAAGTTGACGAAGTGGAAAAACTAGACGAAGTGGAAGAAGTGGAAGACGTGGAAGAAGTGGACGAAGTTGACGAAGTGGACGAAGTGGACGAAGTGGACGAAGTGGACGAAGTGGACGAAGTGGACGAAGTGGACGAAGTGGACGAAGTGGACGAAGTGGACGAAGTGGACGAAGTGGACGAAGTGGACGAAGTGGACGAAGTGGACAATGTGGACGAAGTTGACAAAGTGGACGAAGTTGACGAAGTTCACGAAATGGACGAAGTGGAAGAAGAAGAAGTGGAAGAAGTCATAGAAGTAGACGAAGTCGACGAAGCTGACGAAGTCGACGAAATGGAAGAAGAAGAAGAATAAGAACAAGAACAAGAATAACAAGAAGAAGAACAATAAGAAGAAGTGGAAGAAGAAAAAGAAGAAGAAGTGGGAGAAGTGGACGGAGTGCACGACGTGGAAGATGTGGACGATGTGGACGAGGTGGACGAAGTGGACAAAATGGATGAAGTAGACGAAGTTGACGAAGTGGAGGAAGTGGAGGAAGTGGACGAACTGGAAAAAGTAGACGAAGTGGACAAAGTGGACGAAGTGGACGAAGTGGAAAAAGTAGACGAAGTGGACAAAGTGGACGAAATGGACGAAGTTGAAGAAGAAGAAGTAGAAGAAGAAATAGAAGAAGAACAAGAATGATTGGAAGAAGTGGGAGAAGTGGACGAAGTGGAAGAAGTGGACAAAGTGGACGAAGTTGACGAAGTGGACGAAATGGACGAAGTGGAAGAAGAACAAGAAGAAGAACAAGAATGAGTGCAAGAAGTGGTAGAAGTGGACGGAGTGGACGAAGTCGACGAAGTTGACGAAGTAGACGAATTCGACGAAGTGGACGAAATGGATGAAGTTGACGAAGTGGACGAAGTGGAAGAAGTGGAAGAAGTGGAAGAGGTGGAAGAAGGGGACGAAGTTGACGAAGTGGAGGAAGTGGAGGAAGTGAAAGAAGTGGAGGAAGTGGACGAAGAGGAAGAAGAAGAAGTAGAAGATGTGGACGAAGTGGACGAAGTGGAAGAAGAAGAAGTAGAAGAAGAACAAGAAGAAGTGGAAGAAGTGGGAGAAGTGGACAAAGTCGACGAAGCTGACAAAGTGGACGAAATGGACGAAGTTGACGAAGTGGACGAAATGGACGAAATGGACGAAGTTGATGAATTCGAAGAAGTGGAAGAAGTGGACGAAGTGGACGAAGTGGACGAACTGGAAGAAATGGAAGAGGTGGACGAAGTGGACGAAGTGGACGAAGTGGGCGAAGTGAACGGAGTGGAGGAGTGGACGGAGTGGAAGAAGTGGACGAAGTGGACGAAGTGGACGAAGTGGACGAAGTGGACGAAGTGGACGAAGTGGACGAAGTGGACGAAGGGGACGAAGTGGACGAAGTGGACAAAGTTGACGAAGTTGGCGAACTGGACGAAGTGGACGAAGTGGGCGAACTGGAAGAAGTGGAAGAAGTTGAAGAAGTGGAAGAAGTGGACGAAGTGGACGAAGTCGACGAAGTGGACCAAGTGGAAGAAGTGGAAGAAGCAGACTAAGAAGAACAGGATGAACAAGAAGAAGAAGTGGAAGTAGAATAAGAAGAAGAAGTGGAAGTGGGAGAAGTGGACGACGTAGACGAAGTGGACGAAGAGGACGAATTGACGAAGTGGAGAAAGGGGACGAAGTGGAAGAAGAAGAACAACAAGAACAAGAACAAGAAGAACAAGAAGAAGAACAAGAACAAGAAGAACAAGAACAAGAACTGGAAGAAGAACAAGAAGAAGAAGTGGAAGGAGTGGGAGAAGTGGACGGAGTGGACGAGGTGGAAAAAGTGGACGAGGTGGAAGAAGTGGACGAAGTGGACGAAGTGGACCAAGTGGACCAAGTGGAGGAAGTGGACAAAGTGGACGATGTGGACGAAGTAGACGAAGTGGACGAAGTGGACGAAGTCGACGAAGTTGACGAAGTCGACGAAATGGACGAAGTGGAAGAAGAAGAAGTATAAGAAGTAGACGAAGTGGAAGAAGAAGTAGCAGAAGAACAAGAAGAAGTGGAAGAAGTGGGAGAAGTGGACGAGGTCGACGAAGCTGACTTAGTGGACTAAATGGACGAAGTGGATGAAATGGACTAAATGGACGAAGTTGACGAACTGGAAGAAGTGGAAGAAGTGGACCACGTGGACGGAGTAGAAGAAGAAGAACAACAAGAAGAAGAAGTGGAAGAAGTGGGAGAAGTGGACGGAGTGGACGAGGTGGACAAAGTGGACGAGCTAGAAGAAGTGGACGAAGTGGACGAAGTGGAGGAAGAGGAAGAAGAAGAAGAACAACAAGAAGAATAAGAAGAAGAGGAAGAACAAGAAGAAGTATTGGAAGAAGAACAAGTCGAAGAAGTGGAATAAGTGGACGAAGTGGAGGAAGTGGATGACGTGGACGAAGTGGACGAACTGGAAGGAATGGACGATGTTGACGAAGTGGATTAAGCTGACGATGTGGACGAAGTGGACGAAGAGGACAAAGTTGTTGAAGTTGACGAAGTGGGCGAAGTGGAAGAAGAAGAAGTAGAAGAAGAAGTAGAAGAAGAACAAGAAGAAGTGGAAGAAGTGGGAGGACGAAGTGAACGAAGTTGACGAAGTGGACGAAGTGAACGAAGTGGACAAAGTGGACGAAGTGGACGAATTGGACGAAGTGGACGAACTGGACGGAGTGGACGAAGTGGACGAAGTGGACGAACTGGAAGAAATGGAAGAAGTGGAAGAAGTGGAAGAAGTGGACGAACTGGACGAACTGGACGAAGTGGACGAAGTGGACGAACTGGACGAACTGGACGAACTGGACAGAGTGGACGAAGTGGACGAAGTGGACGAATTGGACGAAGTAGACAAAGTGGACGAAGTTGACGAAGTGGAGGAAGTTGACGAAGACGACAAAGTGGACCAAGTGGAAGAGGTGGAAGAAGCGGAATAAGCAGAACAAGATGAACAAAAAGAAGAAGTCGAAGGAGAATAAGAAGAAGAAGTGGAAGTGGGAGAAGTGGACGACGTAGACGAAGTGGACGAAGAGGGCGAAGTGGACGAAGTGGAAGAAGAAGAAGAACAAGAATAAGAACAAGAAGAACAAGAAGAAGAACTAGAACAAGAAGAACAAGAAGAAGAACCAAAACAAGAAGAACAAGAAGAAGAACAAGAAGAAGAAGTGGAAGAAGTGGGAGAAGTGGACGAGGTGGACAAAGTGGATGAGGTGGAAGAAGTGGACGTAGTGGAGGAAGTGGACGAAGTAGACGATGTGGACGAAGTGGAAAAAATGGACGAAATGGACGAAGCTGACAAATTGGAAGAAGTGGACCAAGTGGACGAAGTAGAAGAAGAAGAAGAAGAAGAACCAGAACTAGAAGAACAAGAAGAAGAATAAGAAGAAGAACTAGAAGAACAACAAGAAGAAGAAGTAGAAGAAGTGGGAGAAGTGGACGGAGTGGACGAGGTGGACAAAGTGGATGAGGTGGAAGAAGTGGAGGAAGTGGAGGAAGTGCAGGAAGTGGAGGAAGTGGACGAAGTGGACGAAATGGACGAAGTGGAAGAAGAAGAAGAAGTATAAGAAGTGGACGAAGTGGAAGAAGAAGAAGTAGAAGAAGAAGAAGTAGAAGAAGAACAAGAAGAATTGGAAGAAGTGGACGAAGTCGACGAAGCTTACGAAGTGGACGAAATGGACGAAGTGGACGAAATGGACGAAATGGACGAAATGGACGAAGTTGATGAACTGGAAGAAGTGGAAGAAGTGGACCAAGTGGACGAAGTGGAAGAAGAAGAACAAGAAGAAGAAGAAGTAGAAGAAGAAGAAGTAGTGGAAGAAGAACAAGAAGAACAAGTAGAATAAGTGGACGAAGTGGACGAACTGGAAGAAGTGGTAGAAGTGGACGAACTAGAAGAAGTGGAAGAAGTGGAAGAAGTGGACGAAGTTCATGAAGTGGACGAAGTCGACAAAGTGGACGAAGTCGACGAAGTGGAAGAAGTGGACGAGATGGACGAAGTGGACAAAGTAAACGAAATGGACGAACGGGACGAAGTGGACAAAGTGGAAGAAGAAGAAGAAGAACAAGAACAAGAAGAACAAGAAGAGGAATTGGAAGAAGAACAAGAAGAAGAACTGGACGAAGTGGGAGAAGTGGACGGAGTGGACAACGTGGATGAAGTGGACGAGGTGGACGAAGTGGACAAAGTGGACGAAGTGGACAAAGTGGATGAAGTGGATGAAGTTAACGAAGTGGACGCAGTGGAAAAAGAAGAAGTAGAAGATGAACAAGAAGAAGAACAAGAAGAAGTGGAAGAAGTGGGAGAAGTGGACGAAGTTGACGAAGCTGACGAAGTGGACGAAATGGACGAAGTGGACGAAACGAACGAAGTTGACGAACTGGAAGAAGTTGAAGAAGTGGACCAAGTGGACGAAGTAGACAAAGTGGAAGAAGAAGAAGAAGAAGAACAACAAGAAGAAGATCAAGAAGAACCAGAAGAAGTAGTGGAAGAAGAAAAAGTGGGAGAAGTGGAAGAAGTGGACGAAGTGGATGAAGTAGAAGAAGTGGACGAAGTGGACAAACTAGACGAATTGGAAGAAGTGGAAGGTGTGGAAGAAGTGGACGAAGTGGATGGAGTGGACGAAGTGGATGAAGGGGACTAAGTGGAGGATGTGGACGAAGTGGACGAAGTTGACGAAGTGAACGAAGTGGACGAAGTTGACGAAGTGAACGAAGTGGACGAAGTTGACGAAGTGGACGAAGTGGACGAAGTTGACGAAGTGGACGAAGTGGACGAATTGGACGAAGTAGAAGAAGAAGAACAACAACAACAACAAGAACCAGAAGAAGAAAAAGAAGAACACGAAGAAGTAGTGGACGAAGTGGACGAAGTTGACGAAGTGGACGAAGTTGACGAAGTGGACGAACTAGACGAAGTGGAAGAAGAAGAAGAAGAAGAAGAAAAAGAAGAAAAAGAAGAAGAAAAGGAAGAACAAGAAGAAGAACAAGAAGAAGTAGTGGAGGAAGTGGAAGAAGAAGAAGTAGAAGAAGTGGAAGAAGTGAGAGAAGTGGACGAAGTCGACGAAGCTGACGAAGTGGACGAAATGGACGAAGTGGACGACGTCGACGAAACGAACGAAGATGACGAATTGGAAGAAGTGGAAGAGGTGGACCAAGTGGACGAAGTGGAAGAAGAAGAAGAAGAAGATGAAGAAGAAAAAGAAGAAGAAAAAGAAGAAGAATAAGAAGAAGAAGAAGAAGAAGAAGAAGTGGAAGAAGAAGAAGAAGAAGAAGATGTGGAAGAAGTGGACGAAGTGGATGAAGTGGACGAAGTGGACGAACTAGACGAACTAGAAGAAGTGGAAGAAGTGGAAGAAGTGGACGAAGTTGACGAAGTGGACGAAGTAGACGAACTGGACGAAGTGGACGAAATTGACGAAGTGGAAGAAGAAGAAGAATAAGAACAACAACAAGAAGAAGAAAAAGAAGAACAAGAAGAAGAACAAGAAGTAGTGGATGAAGTGGACGAAGTTGAAGAAGAAGAAGTAGAAGAAGAACACGAAGAAGAAAATGAAGAAGTGGAAGAAGTGGGAGAAGTGGACGAAGTCGACGAAGCTGAAGAAGTGGACGAAATGGACGAAGTGGAAGAAACGGACGAAGTTCACGAACTGGAAGAAGTGGACCAAGTGGACGAAGTGGAAGAAGAAGAAGAACAAGAACAACAAGAAGAAGTAGTGGAAGAAGAAGAAGAAGAAGAAGTGGAAGAAGTGGACGAAGAGGATGATGTGGACGAACTAGACGAACTGGAAGAAGTGGAAGAAGTGGGAGAAGTGGAAGAAGAAGAAAACAAGAAGAAGTAGTGGACGAAGTGGACGAAGTGGAAGAAGTGGAAGAAGCAGAATAAGCAGAACAAGATGAAGAAGAAGAAGAAGAAGAATAGGAAGAAGAAGTGGAACAATAATAAGAAGAAAAAGTGGAAGTGGAAGAAGTTGAGGAAGTAGACTAAGTGGACGATGTTGACAAAGTAGACTAAGTGGACGAAATGGACGAAGTTGACGAAGTTGACAAAGTTGACGAAGTGGACGAAGTGGACGAAGTGGACGAGGTGGACGAAGAGGACGAAGGGGACAAAAACTGGACGAAATAGACGAAGGGGACGAAGTGGACGAAATGGAAGAAGAAGAAGAAGAAGAAGAACAAGAAGAAAAAGAAGAAGAACTGGAAGAAGTGGGAGAAGTGGACGGAGTGGACGACGTGGACGAGGTGGACGAAGTGGATGAAGTGGACGAAGTGGAAGAAGAAGTAGAAGAAGAACAAGAAGAAGAAGGGGAAGAAGTGGGAGAAGTGGACGGAGTGGACGATGTGGACGAGGTGGACGAAGTGGACGAGGTGGAGGAAGTGGAGGAAGTGGAGGAAGTGGAGGAAGTGGAAGAAGTGGACGAAGTGAACGAAGCGGACGAAGTGGACAAAGTGGACGAAGTGGACGAAGTGGACAAAGTGAACGAAGTGGACGATATGCACGAAGTTGACGAATTGGAAGAAGTGGAAGAAGTGGACCAACTGGACGAAGTGGAAGAAGAAGAAGAAGAAGAACAAGAACAAGAAGAAGAACAAGAAGAACAAGAAGAAGAAGTGGAAGAAGTGGACGAAGTAGACGAAGTGAACGAAGTGGAAGAAGTGGACGAAGTGAACGAAATGGACGAAGTGGACAACGTGGACGAAGTCGGCGAACCGGAAGAAGTGGAAGAAGTGAACGAAGTTGACAAAGAAGACGAAGTGGACTAAGTGGATGAACTGGACGAAGTGGATGAAGTTGACGAAGTGGAGGAATTGGAAGAAGAAGAAGAAGTAGAGGAAGAACAAGAAGAAAAACAAGAAGAAAACAAGAAGAAGTGGAAGAAGTGGGAGAAGTGGACGAAGTTGACTGATGAATCGATATTTTGTTCACTTCACTTAGTTTAATGTGCTATAATTAGTCAGGAAATTCTACTTAAATGTCCAATATTTTCCCATTTTTCCTAATTATGCTTATTTTGACTAGAATTTCTTATTTTAATTAATTTGAATTATCTATGACTAATTATTTGCATTTTTAATTATAGGGAAATTATTGGGGATTAAATTTTGTTGGGAAGTAATTAATTAGGAGCATCTCACGGCCACAACTTAAAAGGGTTTTAAGCTTCTTGATTGGCTACAAGGAAGTGCACCTCATGGTGGAAATGCATTTGGAAACATCCACATAAATACATGCCTTTCACGTAAATTGTCCAGTAGCATTCAAAAGGAAGCAAAGCTCTTGGTTATCTCACGGCCTCCTAAGACAAAATGGAGAAATTTTTTATTCTTTTTGGAAGGAAGTGGGAGACACCAAAATAGGAAAATGGGGCCACCACTCATGGCTTGGCAAAACTCACGTCCACATGGGAGGAGCTCCAAAATGCATAATGCTGAATTTGTTGAAGTATCATTGCTACACACGGCCTCCCTTTTTCTTGCCTTTGTCAAAGGTTGATTGAAGAAAATGTGAATCTCTTACATGCTGAAATATGGGGTCCATGCACCACTTAAAATATAACCTTTTTCCTTGGAAGAGAGAAGCATATTCACGAACCACAAATTGAGGAAACAACAAAATGCTCCATGGGCTAGAAAGGACAACACGGCACATGGGAAGTTATTCCCCTTGTCACGGATGCTGGAGAGAGCTGGACAGCAGCACACCACGCTGATGAAGAGGCATTCACGGCCTTGATCAAGCAAGAAGAGAAGAACCCAAGGCTGCTACAGAGAAGAAGTGAAGCACGGTTGGGAATCAACTTTGCACATTGGACTGCGACGTCGAGCTTAGGAGAAAACTAACTTCATTTTGGAAGCACACGATGGCAGCAATTTGAATTGGGGAGTGTCCAGCACTTCACGCATTCAGCAAACTTGAGGTGTGACAAGCAGAAATCAACACGTGGTCCACTAGAGCAATGAAGCACACGCCCACGTTCACGGTCCAGCAACTGCTACGTCCAGAAGCTTTTAGGTGTATCAAAGCAAAGGGCTGCCCCGTTTTCAAGGGAAGCTCACGGCATGGGAGGAAGTGGCACGTCCACGCACAAAGCAGCCCACACTTGGCATGCAACAGCAGCAGCACGTAGGAGGAGTCACGCTCCCAACTAATCCAACAACTTCCATCCAGCTAACTTTGAAGAAATCACTCACGGAAGAAAGAGGATGCACGCTGAGGAAGAAAACAAGGGCTGAATTCATTCTTCTTGCTGAACGGTGATTTCATTTGGCAAAGAAGAAGCACACACGGAACTAGATCCAGCTGCCAGGAGGATGGATTGTTCTTTTACTCACTTAGCAAGCACAAGGCTTCACATGCATCCACGGTGCATCCAGCAACAGAACGTCTGGCACAACAGCTTGTGGGTGCAGCTCTCGGTCCAGCAGAGGTGACGTTCAGCAATTTGGTGAGCTCACGGACAGCCCAGCTGATTCACGTGGCACAGCAGCTTCCACGGTCCAGACAGCAACACTGGATGGGCTTCACATCCATCCTTCACATGAAGCTACACGTACAGTAGAGAGGTCGCGTTGAAAAGATGGCGGTGCTTGGAGAGGAATGTGGTGTCACGGATTGGGGGTGCACACAACAGCGGCTTTTTTTGGAAGCACATGCATTAACATTCCACGCTGATTCGGTCCAACAAAAATAAGTGCTGCACGGAGTGAGTAGAGTCACGGAGATTAGAGAGAAAGGGAGTCAGCACGTTGGGCTTCACTTTCCAGCAAAGCATCCAGGAGTGTCACGGCCTGATTTTGGAAGCACACGCACGCTATCCCGGCCTAGCACGTTGCAGGTACTGACTTCATTTGAAAAAGGAAGCTCACGGCCCAAATGAAGAGCAACACATGTCCAAGCACACAGCTCACGGCCCAAAAGTAACAGCAGCCACTTCAAGGTCCAGAAGGTGGTGTCCAAAAGAAAAGCCTTCAAGCAGCAGCAACATGCATCCACGGAGGGCTTGATTCACGATCCAGCAATTGGCCCAACAGTAGAAGAAAGGTCATTCATCTTTCATTTAAAGCTCCAGCCGCAACCTACGAGGAAAGGGGGCTGTTACGGAGTGGAGTTACGGCCGGGGGGGAGAGGCTCTCTTCCAGAGTTCCAGTAGCTTTAGTCTCCCGTCCAGCAGTTCCAGTAGAGTAGGCACAAGAATGTACAGTAGTATAGTTTGCTTCAGTAGTGTAGTTTTGTTCCAGTTTGTTCCAGTAGTGTAGTCCAGCCGTGTAGTGAGGAGAGAATGCAAAGAGGTCGTGGACAGAGGGCTGGAACGTGAAGGAGGAAACAAATTGGAGAGAATGGAAGGTTACGGCTGAAGCAAAATGGTGTGCACGTTCCAATTTTATTTTCTATTTGCTGTACTAAATTATTGCACAATTTAAATGAAAGTTGGTTTCATTTTCTGTTGTTAAATTTCCTGATCATTTTACTCCTTCTGTTTTGTTGTTATAATTTAATTTTTGTTGCAATTTACTTTTTGTCGTTTGTGTGCAATTTAATTTCCACTGTTATTTGCATTGTGTTGTTGATGATTTCACTGTTTTAAATATCGTTTCACTATTTTGAATTTTATTTCAGCGCTTTTTAATTTTACCGCAACCAAAAAATCACAAACCCCCCACTACGTGTTGATCTGAGACTGAACCCAAATTGGTCCTTGAGAGACGACCTAGGAGTCACTTCCTAGTACTGTTCTGCATTAATTTTGCAATCAACTTTTGTGGGAGGCGCGACCCTCTCAACATTGACGAAGCTGACGAAGTGGACGAAGTGGACGAAATGGATGAAGTGGACGAAACAGACGAAGTTGACGAACTGGAAGAAGTAGAAGAAGTGGACCAAGTGGACGAAGTAGACAAAGCGGAAGAAGAAGAAGAAGAATAACAAGAAGAAGAATAAGAAGAACCAGAAGAAGTAGTGGAAGAAGAAAAAGTAGAAGAAGTGGAAGAAGTGGACGAAGTGGATGAAGTAGATGAAGTGGACGAAGTGGACAAAGTGGACGAACTAGACGAATTGGAAGAAGTGGAAGAAGTGGACGAAGTTCACGAAGTGGACGAAGTGGACGAAGTGGACGGAGTGGACGGAGTGGACGAAGTGGACGAAGAGGACGAAGTGAACGATTTGGACGAAGTGCACGAAGTGGACGAAGTGGACGGGGTGGACAAAGTGGACGAAGAGGACGAAGTGCACGAAGTGGACGAAGTAGATGAAGTTGACGAAAGGGACGAAGTGGACGAATTGGACGAAGTGGAAGAAGAAGAAGAACAAGAACAAGAAGTTGAAAATGAAGAACAAGAAGAAGAACACGAAGAAGTAGTGGACGAAGGTGACGAAATGGACAAAGTTGACGAAATGGACAAAGTGGACGAAGTGGGCAAAGTGGAAGAGGAAGAAGAAGAACAAGAACAAGAAGAAAAAGAAGAAGAACAAGAAGAAGAACTGGAAGAAGAACAAGAAGAAGAATTGAAAGAAGTGGGAGAAATGGACGGAGTGGACGACGTGGACGAAGTGGACGAGGTGGACGAAGTGGACGAGGTGGACGAAGTGGACGAGGTGGACGAAGTGGAAGAAGAAGAAGAACAACAACACCAACTACAAGAAGAAGAACAAGAAGAAGTAGTTGAAGAAGAACAAGAAGAAGTGGAAGAAGTGGACGAAGTAGACGAATTGGACGAAGTGGACAAGGTGGACGAAGTGGTTGAGGTAGACGAAGTGGACGAATTTGAGAAAGTGGACGAAGTGGACGAAGTGGAGGAAGTGGAGGAAGTGGACGAAGTGGAAGAAGAAGAAGAAGAAGAACAAGAACAACAACAAGAACAAGAAGAAGTAGTGGAAGAAGAACAAGAAGAAGAAGTGGAAGAAGTGGACGAAGTGGACGAAGGGGACGAAGTAGAAGAACAAGAAGAAAAAGAAGAAGAAGAAGAAGAACTGGAAGAAGAACAACAAGAAGAAGTCGAGGAAGTTGATGGACAAATTTATGAACACCAAATTATGATGTCACAAACTTGTTTTCAATCGGCAAGTATGACCGAATCGTTCAAGTAATAAACTTGGTTAGACCAAGTATCGTTCTTCCCAAAGGACTCACGGCCTAGTTTAGTTATGTGGTTTCTTGATTAACTAAGACTTACAAACGAAATATTTGGGGTTTAAAATGCAAGACAGAAAATAAATATGTATGCAAGAATTTTGATCAATGGCAAAAAGCAAAAGATAAACACTTTCAATGAAATATAGATATGAATATGTTGTTGGGGGTCAATTTCATCTTATCCACTCTCATATATTTTTAGGAATTCAACAGTCAAATCATCATTGTTAATGTCACTCTCTAATGTACCTTTCCAGAAGGCTTCTCCCTAATCACGAGTTCATACAATTCCTAGCATTCCTAATGATCAGTTCATAAGTGCAGGAGCTTAACGACAACCAATATCATATTGGGAGAAATTCCCCGCATCTAGACTTCCCCGTACGTGCCCGTATCGACAAAACCAATAATCATGCATCGAATGAGTTAAACAATGCAAGCATTAAGCAAAGAGGAAAAACCCTAACTAATGATGAAAAGAAAGCATAAGTCTTAATTAAAAGATGTAAAAACAGATTCCATATATGAGAGTTTCACAAGATTACATTGATTCCCCAACAAACATACAGAGTTTAGTTCACCATATTCATGGTGAACCTAGATGAATTACAATGAAAGAATGAAAGAATAAACCCTAAAAAGGTGAAGAGGAAGCCTCAGCATCCAAGATCCTCCTTCAAAGGGGTGGAAGAGAGAGTGTTTGCTTCGTTTCTGCCAAAGATGCCTAACCCTAGGAAACCCTAAAGCTTATATATCATTCGTAAATTACAAAAAGTCAAATCCAAGCCCATTAAAGTGCCGCTCAGCGGTAAAATACCGCTCAGCGGTGAGTGCGTGACTTGTTTTCTCCCCTTAGCGGCCATTTTGCCCCTCAACGGACCTCCCGCAAGCTCTTGAGTGCCGCTCAGCGGAACTGCCGCTGAGCGGTGACTTCGGCTTCTCCTTTTTGCCCTTTTTGTTGTCTTTTCTGATTTCAATTCTCTCCTTCTTCACTTCTTTCACCAAATTCACCTTAAAACCTGCACAAAAACACTGAAATCAAGCATAAACCTGTCCAGCTCTCTTATTTCCAAAAATATAAAGAAAAACATGATTTCAAGCTAGTTTCTAAGTGTAAAGGTTGCTTTTAGTGTCAATTTTAATCATAAAAATAACAGTTTTTCAACTGTTATCACAACCCCAAACTTAAAACTTTGCTTGTCCTCAAGCAAATAAGATGTAACTCAATCTTCAACCAATTCATATGATGGTTCACTCATTCTAAAATCCTCTTTTTCAAGATAAGTAACAACTTCACTCAAACTTATGACCAAAAGTTTAATCAAGATGTACACATGCTTTAGTGTTCACAAAGTCATTTAAATTCCAACAAATGCTATTTTCATGAATGATCAATCAATTAAGCATGGATGTTCATGTGTTCATGTGTTCATGTAATATTTCCTCACTAAGTCAAGTGTTTCACTCACACTCAAGTGTATAAGAGATGATCACTCATTCACTCTACTATCACAATGTCACATGAATCAACTTTGCCTTTCATTTTACCACAATCAAAAACATTCACAAGCATGCATCATCACAAGGACTTTTCTATGGCTTATAATGTGGCTGGGCTAACAAGAAAATTGGTTTTTCTGGATCACAAAATCCTTGAGTTAAGAGAATCATACAACACAATCATTTTATTCTTTCCCAACTTTCTTTTGCCTTTGCATTGAGCTTTGCTTCTTTTTCTTTTCTTTTCTTTTTCTATGCATATTCTTACTTTTTAGCTCTTAGCTCAATGCTTTTCATGTTTTCCCAACAACCCCAAACTTGAACATTTAACAATACCACACAAGATCTTCTACTTAACTCAAGGTAAAGATTTTTCAATCAAAGGTTTCAGTGTATATTCAAGGCTAAGGGTTCAAAAGGATTGAACACAAAGTGTTCTCTTTTAGTGGGCTAACTTTTACAAATTTGGCCAATAAAAAGGTTTCCAACAAACGGCCTTGATCATATGATGCAAAACAAGCAATTGATTCAATCATAGAAAACCTGGGCAAAACCATTCATGCTTTCAAAGTAATAGCATTCAACAATAACAACTCTGGAGCTCAAAAGCTCACATATAAGCTCATTCACATTTGACATACACATCCTGCTTAATTTCACAATCACAATCATGATATCATGCATTTGTTCACAAAGCTTGTGAATCACCTATATAAGCATTTTAATGGGCACATCATCTCAACATCAATCAATCATAAGCATCATTCAGCATTACTTATCACACAATCACAGTTAATAGCAAACCATCACAAGAAACCAGGTTTCAAATAGAGTACATCAAACCCTAATCTAAAAACAAAAACAAATAAGTTCAGAAAACTTAAACCACAAAACATAAGCACATGATAGCATTCTTCAGTAAATGCTATCTCAGCTCCTCATCAGTCTGAGCAGTCCTCTGTATCTTCTTCTTCTTCCTCATCTTCAGCATCTTCAAATGCATCATCATCATCAGCTTCATCTTCTTCCATCTCTCTAGCCGAAGCTTCAGCTGCTCCAGCTCCTCCTCCATGCACTGGCTCCTCTGGCCAAGCTACCACATTATGGAATTCATCCATAGTCCACCTGTGGGCTGGAGGTGTATCGTACATCCCCACAATCATCTCAGCAGTGGCCACCTACCCTCTGTGAATGGACTGCAACTGAGCCCCTATAAGAGACATATACATGTCCCTCATCTGGAATGGCTCTGCTTCATGTGTCTCAACAGATGTCTGGCTCTGTGCTGGCCCTCTCTCTCTACGAGCCCGGCGTGGTGGAACTGGCTGAGCTGCATCATCACCTCCACAATACTGTCTATAATAGGCCTCATCAATAGCTTTTCTTGGCCTCTCAAATGGTGGAGCAGAAGTGTCCACCCCAGCTATCTTGCAAAGGTGCGTGATCAAAGAAGGATGTCCCAGTGGTGCTTTGTTGTTTGAAGTATTGGCGCACACACTAATCTCATCAGCTATCACCTGCCCAATATTAACATTCAAGTTTCTGATAGCATAGTAGATGAAGAATGCCCTGCTGAGAGTAATAACTGACACATGTGAACATGGCTGAATGTTGGCATGAGAAAACGCCATCCAATACTTTGCAAGAGGAGTCAAATTTGTCCTCCTAATGTTAACCACTGAGCCAGATCGATTCCTTTGGAAGTGTCCTCCAGGTATACACAGTACTCTCTCCACATCCTCATAATCAGCACCTGATAGCATGGCCTCTGACATAGCCCAAATAATTCTCAGCTGGATAATCACCAATCTTCTTAGCATTGGTGTAAAATTCCTTTACCACAGCTATGTTGGCAGGTGCAGGATAAGTGGCTAGCTTTCCCCAGTCATTCCCTAACACTTGCTCTCCAAATTGAGGAGCAAAGTTAGGTATCATTCCAACCTTTCTCTCCATCAGCAGTCTCCTGTCCTGAACCACTTTAAAATGCTTCTCATGTTTCCTAGAGAGGAACCTGCTAGATTGGGGTTGCTCTGGTTCCTTTTCCTTTCTCTTGTTTGCCATGGTTTTCAATCTTTTTCCTGATGAGGATGCCATTCCTACATTCAAAACACAAAACCAAACCACAGAATATGATGTTAATCATTAGTAAAACACAGAACACAACTCCTTTCGAAGCTAAACCACCGCTGAGGGCCAGAATTCCCCCTCAGTGCCACCAGTACCACATTCCAGATCACACAAAACCAGAAAAATCAAATCTGGCAGAGTGCCGCTCAGCGGCAGTTTACCCCTCAACGGTAACTCTGCAGATTTTTGAAAAATCTATTTTAAAGCTTTCCTAACTCCACCCAAATGCAATTTTCAGTTTTCCAGTTCATAATCATGCAGTTTAATCGGTTCAAACATCAAATATATCATCAAATCATGCAAAGAAATCAAAACCCCTAAATCTTCATGCTTTGACAATCATATTCAAAATCAAAAACCCTAGAATGAACAAAATGCATTTTACTTACTTGGGTGGAGATACTAGATGCAATGAGAATGCTTCCAAGTTAGAATGCTCTCTTCCAACCCCAAACTTTGATGGCACACTAGTGAAAAAGTGAGTGGAAGAGAAATTTTCTTAAGAAGGAAGAGTGAAAAGATGTGGAAAACCTTGGAGGAGGTATGTGGGAGTGTTTGTGCAAAGAAAAGTCTGAAAGTGTGAAAGAATGCGCAGCTTAGGGTTTAAAAATACCCTAATGGGCTCGGGTCCCGCTAAGGGGAACTAAAACCCTATTCTGCGAGAGTACCGCTCAGCGGTAAAGTACCGCTCAGCGGCACTTTCGTGAAGTGCTCTTCTCCTTCTTTTCTTAACCTACGTGCCTCCCATATGTGCCCCTCACTGGTTCCCTGCAATTCAATGTTCAAAATGCTTATGCAAACCCTAACTAAAATAACAAACAGAAATATTCAATCAACTGGGTTGCCTCCTAGGTAGCGCTTGTTTAACGTCACGAGCCTGACCCAAAATCCACCAACACCCTTCAGTAGGTGTTACAGCCATAGTATCCTTCAGTAGATACTTAACCACCTAGCATCTTTCAGTAGATGCTATCTCCAACAAAATAATTGCAAAACTAATGTTCACAAATTAAAAATTACAAAACCAAATCAAAAGTTTTTAAATTCACTGGGTTGCCTCCCAGCAAGCGCTCTTTTAACGTCATTAGCTTGACCCAATAAAGCTCAAGTTCCTTCTTCTTTGTAGTTGATGTTGTCATTCCACCAACTCCTCAGCTGTTTCCTTTGAACTGTTTTGGTTCTTCTAGAATATGGAGACTCTATCTCTATCATCTCCTTCTCTTTAAAGCCCTTCACAACCCACAACTTGTTCTTGATTCTAACAGGTGTGCCAAGTTGGAGTCTTCTTTTCTTCCAGTCCCTAGGAATTTCTTCTCCTCTTCCAATCTCTTCTTCCTTGGGTACCTGAAACAACAAACAATGGTTACCTGAAACCTCAAGATTTTCTTCTTTACGGCTAGTCATGGGTGCATCTCGAAATGCAGCTTTATAACTAGCTTCTTCCTCCTTTGCTTGCATCTCATCTTTGAAGACATCTACCACCACTCTCTCCTCTCTGTCCTGGAGCACCACTATACCTTCATTTACATCTATGATAGCCCTGGCCGTTTTCATAAACGGTCTTCCAAGTATGATAGGTATCTTCTCAGTCTCAATCTTCATCACCACAAAGTCTGCCAAGAACTGAAGTTTGCCAACACAAACTATAATGTCCTCTACAATCCCACATGGCTCCTTTGAAGATCCATCGGCCATTACTATTTTAACCTTTGCAGGTTTCATTTTAACATTGCCGATTTGCTCCAGTAAAGAATAAGGCATCAAGTTAACACTTGAACCTAAATCAAGGAGAGCTTTCTTTACCTTTTTCTTCCCTATAGTACAAGGGATAGAAAAACTGCCTGGATCTGATGCTTTAGGAGGGAATGACTCTTTTTTAACAGTTATACACTCTTTTACCTCATCATCTCTACGTCTCTTCTTTGTAGAGATTTCTTCATCAGATTTTGTGTAAACTGTAATTTTCTGTAGAATCTGTTCCCAAGGTGCTTCATTATCCACCATTCTGAATAATTCTGTGAAGTCCATTTGTTTCTCTTGATTTATTGGAAAAGGAAAATTGTTTTTGCTCTCTATTTCTCTTCTTTCTTCTGTTTCTCCTTCTTCTAACTCAATTATCTCTTCATGCACACTCTTTACCACTTTGCACTCTTCTCTAGGGTTAACCTCAGTATTAGCCCCAAAATTTCTATTTGGCCTTTCTTCCAATTGCTTGGTAATCTGACCCATTTGAATCTCCAAATTCTTTATAGCAGCTTCAGTGCTCTTTTGAGAAGGTTCGGTTTTCTGTATGAATTGCTGAAGAGTTTCTTCCAACCTTGTTGATTTTTCATTAAGCATAGATAACTGTTGCCAAAAGGTTGGTTGCTGCTGCTGCTTATTATATTGATTTGCTTGCCCAGTTTGTCCTTGACCAATGCTTGGATGTGGTTTCCACCCTTGATTGTAATTCCCTTGACGGTATGGAAATTGATTAGCCATGAAATTAACATCCTCCAAGGCTTCCACTGGAAAAGCACATTGACCATTGATATGATCACCTCCACATAATTCGCACAACTGGGTTTGTACCTGTGCAGCAGTTTTCAACTCTTTAGGTAATTGTGCAAGAGTTTTAGTCAGAGTCTCCAGCTGTTGAGTTAGAATTTTATTTTGAGCTAGCAAGGCATCATGTGTCTGTAATTGGAGAACCCCTTTTTGTTGCATAGGAGCTCCTCTTTCACTGTTGAGCTCATTATCACTAGTAGCCATGTTGTCAATGATTTCTATAGCTTCCTCTGGAGTTTTCCATTTAATATTGCCTCCTGCTGAGGCATCAAGCATCATCTTGGTTTGTGAACCAAGCCCTCCAAGGAAAGTTAAGACTACTTCCTGTTCTTCAAAGCCATGCGTGGGTGTTTTTCTTAGCAGACTTTTGTATCTATCCCATGCATGCCCTAGTGATTCTTCCATGCCCTGCTTAAATGAAGATATCTCTTGCTTGCCTTTTGTCACCTTTGATTGTGGAAAGTACTTGTTCAAAAACTTTGTTACCACTGCTTCCCACTCTGTGAAACTTCCTTCTGGAAAAGAGTTCAACCAAAGCTTAGCATTGCCTCCCAATGAGAAAGGAAACAAACTAAGTTTGATTGCTTCGTCTGGCACCCCATTGATTTTCACTGTGTTGCAAATTTCATTAAATGTAGTAAGGTGCTCATATGGGCTTTCATGAGATAACCCATTAAATTGATTACTCTTCACCAGTTGGATCAGTGCTGGTTTGACCTCCATATTGGCTGCATTGACTCTAGGTCTAGCTATGCTGTAAAAGTGTTGAGGTCCAGCTATATTGGTGTAATCAGCAAGAGTTCTTCTGATATTATTATTCTCCATATTTTCTGTGCTATTGTCAGAACCTTGTGGTGATGGTTGCAACAGAGTTTCCGGAGGAGGGAAAAGTTCTCTAGATGTTCTGATTCTTCTCCTCCGTCTACTGTCTTCTAATCCTTCAAGCAGAGGTTCTGTTGTTTTCTTGCTCCTAGTTCGAATTGCCTCCTGCATACACAAGAACACAAAACCCTAGAAAAGATTTGGTTAGCACAAAAAGATATAAGAGAAGATATAAGATTCAGAAAATAAAAACAGAAAACAGAAAAATAAAATAAAATAAAATAAATTCGAAATTTAAAAATAAAATAAAAAATATAAAAAAAATAAGTCAAAGATAATCAATAATCACACAAATTAACCAGTTAAACCACGAGTCCCCGGCAGCGGCGCCAAAAACTTGATGGACAAATTTATGAACACCAAATTATGATGTCACAAACTTGTTTTCAATCGGCAAGTATGACCGAATCGTTCAAGTAATAAACTTGGTTAGACCAAGTATCGTTCTTCCCAAAGGACTCACGGCCTAGTTTAGTTATGTGGTTTCTTGATTAACTAAGACTTACAAACGAAATATTTGGGGTTTAAAATGCAAGACAGAAAATAAATATGTATGCATGAATTTTGATCAATGGCAAAAAGCAAAAGATAAACACTTTAATTGAAATATAGATATGAATATGTTGTTGGGGGTCAATTTCATCTTATCCACTCTCATATATTTTTAGGAATTCAACAGTCAAATCATCATTGTTAATGTCACTCTCTAATGTACCTTTCCAGAAGGCTTCTCCCTAATCACGAGTTCATACAATTCCTAGCATTCCTAATGATCAGTTCATAAGTGCAGGAGCTTAACGACAACCCATATCATATTGGGAGAAATTCCCTGGATCTAGACTTCCCCGTACGTGCCCGTATCGACAAAACCAATAATCATGCATCGAATGAGTTAAACAATGCAAGCATTAAGCAAAGAGGAAAAACCCTAACTAATGATGAAAATAAAGCATAAGTCTTAATTAAAAGATGTAAAAACAGATTCCATATATGAGAGTTTCACAAGATTACATTGATTCCCCAACAAACATACAGAGTTTAGTTCACCATATTCATGGTGAACCTAGATGAATTACAATGAAAGAATGAAAGAATAAACCCTAAAAAGGTGAAGAGGAAGCCTCAGCATCCAAGATCCTCCTTCAAAGGGGTGGAAGAGAGAGTGTTTGCTTCGTTTCTGCCAAAGATGCCTAACCCTAGGAAACCCTAAAGCTTATATATCATTCGTAAATTACAAAAAGTCAAATCCAAGCCCATTAAAGTGCCGCTCAGCGGTAAAATACCGCTCAGCGGTGAGTGCGTGACTTGTTTTCTCCCCTTAGCGGCCATTTTGCCCCTCAGCGGACCTCCCGCAAGCTCTTGAGTGCCGCTCAGCGGTAAACTGCCGCTCAGCGGTGACTTCGGCTTCTCCTTTTTGCCCTTTTTGTTGTCTTTTCTGATTTCAATTCTCTCCTTCTTCACTTCTTTCACCAAATTCACCTTAAAACCTGCACAAAAACACTGAAATCAAGCATAAACCTGTCCAGCTCTCTTATTTCCAAAAATATAAAGAAAAGCATGATTTCAAGCTAGTTTCTAAGTGTAAAGGTTGCTTTTAGTGTCAATTTTAATCATAAAAATAACAGTTTTTCAACTGTTATCAGAAGTGGACAGAGTGGACGACGTGGACGGAGTGGACGACGTGGACCACGTAGACGAAGTGGAAGAGGTGGATGAAGTGGACGAAGTGAACGAAGTGGACAAAATGGCGAAGTGATAAAAGAAGAAGTAGAAGAAGCACAAGAAGAAGAACAAGAAGAAGTGGAAGATGAGGGAGAAGTGGACGAAGTTGATGAAGCTGACGTAGTGGACGAAATGGACGAAGTTGACGAAGTGGATGAAATGGACGAAGTTGACGAATTGGAAGACGTGGAAGAAGTGGACGAAGTGGAAGAAGAAGAAGAATAACAAGAAGAACAACAACAAGAAGAATAACAAGAAGAAGTAGTTGAAGAAGAACAAGAAGAAGTGGAATTAGTGGAAGAAGTGGACGAAGTAGACGAATTGGACGAAGTGGTCGAAGTGGACGAAGTGGACAAAGTTGACGAAGTGGACGAAGTGGACGAAGTGGAAGAAGTGGAGGAAATGGAGGAAGTGGAGGAAGTGGAGGAAGTGGACGAAGTGGAAGAAGAAGAAGAAGAAGAAGAAGAACAAGAAGAAGTAGTGGAAGAAGTACAAGAAGAAGAAGTGGAAGAAGTGGACAAAGTAGACGAAGTGGACGAAGTGGACGAAGTGGACGAATTAGACGAAGTGGACGAAGTGGACGAAGTGGACGAAGTGGATGAAGTGGACCAAGGGGACGAAGTAGAAGAAGAAGAAGAAGAAGAAGAAGAAGAAGAAGAAGAAGAAGCAGAACTGGAAGAAGAACAAGAAGAAGAAGTGGAGGAAGTAGAAGAAGTTGACGGAGTGGAAGTGGACGAAGTGGACGAGGTGGACGAAGTGGACGAAGTGGACGAAGTGAACGAAGTGGACGAAATGGCGCAGTGATAGAGGAAAAAGTAGAAGAAGCACAAGAAGAAGAACAAGAAGACGTGGAAGATGAGGGAGAAGTGGACGAACTCGACGAAGCTGACGTAGTGGACGAAACGGACGAAGTTGACGAAGTGGATGAAATGGACGAGGTGGATGAAGTGGACAGACTGGACGACGTGGACAGAGTGGACGACGTGGATGAAGTGGACGAGGTGGATGAAGTGGACGAAGTGAACGAAGTCGACGAAATGGCGAAGTCATAGAAGAAGAAGTAGAAGAAGCACAAGAAGAAGAACAAGAAGAAGTGGAAGATGAGGGAGAAATGGACGAAGTCGACGAAGCTGACGTAGTGGACGAAATGGACGAAGTTGACGAAGTGGATGAAATGGACGAAGTTGATGAATTGGAAGAAGTGGAAGAAGTGGACGAAGTGGAAGAAGAAGAAGAAGAACAAGAACAAGAAGAACAACAACAAGAAGAAGAACAAGAAGAAGTAGTTGAAGAGGAACAAGAAGAAGTAGAAGAAGTGGAAGAAGTGGACGAAGTAGACGAATTGGACGAAGTGGTCGAAGTGGACGAAGTGGACAAAGTTGACGAAGTGGACGAAGTGGACGAAGTGGAAGAAGTGGAGGAAGTGGAGGAAGTGGAGGAAGTGGAAGAAGTGGATGAAGTGGAAGAAGAAAAAGAACAAGAAGAAGTAGTGGAAGAAGAACAAGACGAAGAAGTGGAAGAAGTGGACGAAGTAGACGAAGTGGACGAAGTGGACAAAGTGGACGAATTGGACGAAGTGGACGAAGTGGACAAAGTGGACGAAGTGGACGAAGTGGACGAAGTGGACGAAGGGGACGAAGTAGAAGAACAAGAAGAAAAAGAAGAAGAAGAAGAAGAACTGGAAGAAGAACAAGAAGAAGAAGTGGAGGAAGTCGGAGAAGTGGACGGAGTGGACGACGTGGACGAAGTGGACGAGGTGGAGGAAGTGGAGGAAGTGGACGAAGTGGAGGAAAAGGCGAAGTGATAGAGGAAAAAGTAGAAGAAGCACAAGAAGAAGAACAAGAAGACGTGGAAGATGAGGGAGAAGTGGACGAACTCGACGAAGCTGACGTAGTGGACGAAATGGACGAGGTGGACGAAGTTGACGAAGAAGATGAAATGGACGAAGATGACGAATTGGAAGAAGTGGAAGAAGTGGACAAAGTGGATGAACTGGAAGAAGAAGAAGAAGAACAAGAAGAACAAGAAGAAGAACAAGAAGAAGTAGTGGAAGAAGAACAAGAACAAGAAGTGGAAGAAGTGGACGAAGTGGACGACGTGGACGAAGTGGACGAAGTGGACGAAGGGGACGAAGTGGACGAAGTGGAGGAAGAAGAAGAAGAAGAAGAACAACAACAACAAGAAGAAGAAAAAGAAGAGAACAAGAAGAAGAACTAGAGGAAGTAGTGGATGAAGTGGAGGAAGTTGACGAAGTGGACGAAGTTGACGAAGTGGAAAAAGAAGAAGAACAAGAAGAACAAGAAGTAGTGGAAGAAGAACAAGAAGAAAAAGTGGAAGAAGTGGACGAAGTAGACGAAGTGAACGAGGTGGAAGAAGTGGACGAAATGGACGAAGTGGACGATGTGGACGAAGTGGACGAATCGCAAAAAGTGGAAGAAGTGAACGAAGTTGACGAAGTGGACGAAGTGGACGATGTGGACGAAGTGGACGATGAGGACGAAGTGGACGATGAGGACGAAGTGGACGAAGTGGACAATGTGGACGAAGTGGACGAAGTTGACGAAGTGGACAGAGTGGACGGAGTGGACGAAGAGGACGAAGTGGACGATGTGGACGAAGAGGACGAAGTGGACGATGTAGATGAAGTGTACGAATTGGACGAAGTGGAAGAAGAAGAAGAACAAGAAGAAGAAGAAGAAGAAGAACAATTGGAAGAAGAACAAGAAGAAGAAGTGGAGGAAGTAGGAGAAGTGGACGGAGGGGACGGCGTGGACGAAGTGGACGAGGTGGACGGAGTGGACGAAGTGGACGAAGTGAACGAAGTGGACGAAGTGGACGAAATGGACGAAGTGGAAGAAGAAGAAGTAGAAGAAGAACAAGAAGAAGAACAAGAAGAAGTAGAAGAAGAACAAGAAGAAGAACAAGAAGAAGTGGAAGATATGGGAGAAGTGGACGAAGTCGACGCATTGGAAGAAGTGGAGGAAGTGGACCAAGTGGACGAAGTGGACGAAATGGAAGAAGAACAAGAAGAACAAGAAGAACAAGAAGAAGAAGTGGAAGAAGTGGACGAAGTGGATGAAGGCGACGAAGTGGACGAAGTGGACGAAGTGGAAGAAGAAGAACAAGAAGAACAAGAAGAAGAAAAAGAAGAGAATAAGAAGAAGAACAAGAAGAAGTAGTTGACGAAGTGGAGGAAGTGGACGAAGTTGACGAAGTGGACGAAGTGGACGAAGTAGACGAAGTGGACAAAGTGGAAAAAGTGGACGAGGTGGACGAGGTGGACGAAGTGGGCAAAGTGCACAAAGTGGACGAAGTTGATGAAGTGGACGAAATGCACGAAGTTGACGAATTGGATGAAGTGAAAGAAGTGGACCAAGTGGACGAAGAAGAAGAAAAGGAAGAAGAACAACAAGAACAAGAAGTAGTGCAAGAAGATCAAGAAGAAGAAGTTGAAGAAGTGGACGAAGTAGACGAAGTGGACGAAGTGGAAGAAGTGGACGGAGTGGACGAAATGGACGAAGTGGACGAACTTGACGAAGTGGACGAAGTGGACGAAATGGACGAAGTGGACGATGTGGACGATGTGGACGAAGTGGACGAAGTGGACGAAGGGGAGGAAGTGGAGGAAGTGGAGGAAGTGGAGGAAGGGGAGGAAGTGGACGAAGTGGACGATGTGGACGACGTGGACGAAGTGCACGAGGTGGACGAAGTGGACGAAGCGGACAAAGTGGACGAAGCGGACAAAGTGGACAAAGTGGACGAAGTTGACGAAGTGGACGAAACGCGCGAAGTTGACGAATTGGATGAAGTGGAAGAAGTGGACCAAGTGGACGAAGTGGAAGGAGAAGAAGAAGAACAACAAGAACAAGAACAAGGAGAAGAACAAGAAGAACAAGAAGTAGTGGAAGAAGAACGAGAAGAAGAAGTTGAAGAAGTGGACGAAGTGGACGAAGTGGAAGAAGTGGATGAAGTGGACGAAATGGACGAAGTGGACAAAGTGGACGAAGTGGAAGAAGTGGACGAAGTTGACGAAGTGGACGAAGTGGACGAAGTGGACGAAGTTGAGGAAGTGGACGAAGTGGACGAAGTGCAGGAAGTGGACGAAGTTCACGAAGTGGACGAAGTCCACGAAGTTGACGAAGTGGAAGAAGTGGAAGAAGCGGAAGAAATTGAAGAAGTGGTCGAAGTGGGAGGAGTGGACGAGGTGGACGAGGTGGACGAAGTGGCGAAGTGGACGAAGTGGACGAAGTGGACGAAGGTGACGAAGTGGACGAAGTGGACGAAGTGGACGATGTGGACGAAGTGCACGAAGTGCACGAAGTGGAAGAAGTGGACGAAGTTGAAGAAGTGGAAGAAGCGGAATAAAGATAACAAGATGAACAAGAAGGAGAAGTGGAAGAAGAGTAGGAAGAAGAAGTGGAAGTGGGAGATGTCGACGAAGTAGACGAAGTGGACGAAGAGGACGAAGAAGAAGAACAAGAAGAAAAAGAAGAAGAACAAGAAGAAGAACAAGAAGAAGAAATATTTGGATTTTTATATGCAAAAGACGAAAATAAACATGTATGCATAAGGTTTTGATCAATGGAAAAAGCAAAAGATAAACACTTTCAATGAAATATATGTATGAATATGTTGTTGGGGGTCAATTTCATCTTATCCACTCTCATATATTTTAGGAATTCAACATTCAAATCATCATTGTTAATGCCACTCTCTAAAGTACCTTTCAAGAAGGCTTCTCCCTAATTACGAGTTCATACAATTCCTAGCATTCCTAATAATTAGTTCATCAAGTGCAGGAGCTTAACGACAACCAATATAATATTGGGAGAGATTCCCCAGATCTAGACTTCCCCGTACGTGCCCGTATCGACAAAACCAATAATCATGCATCGAATGAGTTAAACAACGCAAGCATTAAGCAAAGAGGAAAAACCCTAACTAATGATAAAAGAAAGCATAGGTCTTAAATATAAGATGTAAAAACAAATTCCATATATGAGAGCTTCAAAAGATTACATTGATTCCCCAACAAGCATACAAGGTTTAGTTCACCATATTGGTGAACCTAGATGAATAACAATCAAAGAATGAAAGATAAAACCCTAGAAAGGTGAAGAGGAAGCCTGAGCATCCAAGATCCTCCTTCAAAGGGGTGGAAGAGAGAGTGTTTGCTTCGTTTCTCCCAAAGATCCCTAACCCTAGGAAACCCTAAAGCTTATATATTATTCGTAAATTATAGAAAATTAGGTCCAAGCCCATAAAAGTGCCGCTCAGCGGTAAAGTACCGCTCAACGGTAAGTGCGTCTCGTTTCTTCCCCTCAGCGGCCATTTTGCCCCTCAGCGGATCTCCCGTAAGCTCCTGATTGCCGCTCAGCGGTAAACTGCCGCTGAGCGGTGACATCGGCTTCTCCTTTTGCACTTTTTGATGTCTTTTCTGATTTCATCTCTCTCCTTCTTCACTTCTTTCACCAAATTCACCTTAAAACCTGCACAAAAACACTGAAATCAAGCATAAACCTGTCCAGCTCTCTTATTTCTGAAAATATGAAGAAAAGCATGATTTCAAGCTAGTTTCTAAGTATAAAGGTTGCTTTTAGTATTAATTTTAAGCATGAAAATAACAGTTTTTCAACTGTTATCAACAACAAAAAGGAGTTCTACAGTTACAAACCCATGATGCCTTGCTAGCAGAAAATAAGATACTAACTCAACAATTGGAGACTCTTACGAAAACACTTGCACAACTACCAAAAGAGTTAAAGACTGTTGCACAGGCTCAATCACAGTTGTGTGAATTATGTGGAGGTGACCATATCAATGGTCAATGCGCTTTTCCAGTAGAAGCATTAGAGGATGTAAACTTCATGGCCAATCAATACCGTCAGGGGAATTTTAATCAAGGGTGGAAACCACACCCAAGCTTTGGTCACGGACAAACTAGGCAAGCTGGACAAACTGGGCAATTCAATAAGTAACAGCAACAACCAACCTTATGGCAACAGATGGCTATACTAAATGAAAGGTCAATAAGGATGGAAGAAACTCTTCATCAGTTCATACAGAAAACTGAGTCTACTCAAAAGAGCACTGAGGCTTCTATTAAGAATTGGGAGACTCAAATGGGTCAGATTACCAAGCAGTTGGAAGAGAGGCCAAACAAAAATTTGGGGGCTAATACTGAGGTTAACCCCAGGGAAGAATGCAAAGTGGTGGAGAGTACAGACGATGAGAGAGTTGAGTTAGAAGAAGGAGAGCAAGAAAAAGAAGAGAGAGAAAAGAGAGAAAAAGAAAAAGAAGAGAGAGAAAAAGAAAAAGAGAGAAAAGAGAAAGGAGAGAGAAGAGAGATAGAGAGTAATGATATTTTTCCTTTTCCAATAAATCAAGAGAAGCAATTTGATTTTACAGAATTATTCAAGATGGTGGACAATGATGTACCTTGGAATAAGATACTACAACAAATTGCAGTTTATACTAAACCTGAAGAAGAAGTCTCTACAAGGAAAAGACGTAGAGATGATAATACAAAAAAGTATAAAGCTGTTAAAAATGAGCCATTCCCTCTAAAGGCAAAAGATCCAGGAGGTTTCTCCATTCCATGCACAATAGGGAAGAAGAGGATAAACAAAGCCTTACTTGATTTAGGATCAAGTGTTAACTTGATACCTTATTCTTTACTGGAGCAGATCGGTGATGTTGATGTGAAGCCTGTAAAGGTTAACTTAGTAATGGCAAATGGATCTTCAAAGGAACCCTGTGGAATCGCAGAAGATATTATAGTTTGTGTGGGCAAACTCTAGTTCTTGGTAGACTTTGTGGTGATGGAGATGGAGACTGAAAAGATACCCATTATTCTTGGAAGACCGTTTATGAAAACGGCCAAAGCTATCATTGATGTGAACGAAGGTATAGTGGTGCTCCAAGATAGAGAAGAGAGAGTTGTTGTAGATGTCTTCAAAGACGAGAGGCAGATGCAGGAGGAAGAAGCTAGTCATAAAGCTGCATTTCAAGATGTACTCATGACTAGCTCTCAAGATGAAAAGCCCAAGGTTAAAGGTAAACATTGTTTATTGTTTCAGGTACCGGAAAAAGAGAAGATTGGAAGAGGAAGGAAAGTTCCTGATGACTGGATGAAAGAACAACTCCAACTGGGTACACCTGTGAGATTCAAAAACAAGTTGTGGGTTGTGAAAGGCTATAAAGAAAAGGAGATGATAGAGATAGAGTCTCCATATTCTATAAGAGTCAAAACAGTACACCGGAAGCAGTTGAGGAGTTGGTGGAATATGGACATCAACCAGAAAGAAGGAACTTGAACTTTATTGGGTCAAGCTAATGACGTTAAAAGAGCGCTTGCTGGGAGGCAACCCAGTGATTTAAGAACTTTTAATTTTTGGTTTCGTGATGTAATTTTGAACTTTTGGACATTATTTCTGTAAATATTTTGTTGGGAAATAGCATCTACTGAAGGATGCTAGGTGGTTAAGTATCCACTGAAGGATACTAGGTTTGTTACACCTACTGATGGGTGTTGGTAAGAAAGTTTTGCACCTACTGATGGGTGCTGGTGGATTTTGGGTCAGGCTCGTGACGTTAAACAAGCGCTACCTGGGAGGCAACCCAGTTGATTGATTATATTTGTTTTTGTTCTGCTGTAGTTGCATAATAGGATTTTGCATGAGTAATCTGAACATGTTATTGCAAGGAATAAGTGAGAGGCATGGGTAGGAAGCACCTAGGTTAAGCTAGGAAGAAGAAGAGCACTTCCCGAAAGTGCCGCTGAGCGGCAAACTACCGCTGAGCGGTAGTGTCGCAAACTGGGCTTAGGTTGCCCCTAAGTGGAATCCGAGCCCATTAGGGTATTTTTATACCCTAAGCTGCGCCTTAGTTGCTCTTTTCAGATTTTTCTTTGCACACACACTCCTACATACTTTTTCAAAGGTTCTCTACAACTTTTCCCTCATCCCTCTTGAGAAAATCTCTCTTTCACTCATCTTATCATTAGCTTTCCATCTAAGTTTGGGGTAGGAAGAGAGATCATCATAGCTTGAAAGCATTCTCAGTTCATCTAGCATCTCCACCCAAGTAAGTCAAGCATTTTTCATTCTAGGGTTCTTGAATGTGAATTTGATTGTTAAACCATGAATCTTTAGGGGTTTTGATTTCTATGCATGATTTGATTATTTAATTGAAGTTTGAACCGATTAAACTGAATGATTTTGATCTGAAAAACTGAAAATTGCATGTGGGTGGAGTTAGGATAGGTTAAAATGAAGTTTGCAAAAATCTGCAGAGTCACCGCTCATGGGTAAATTGTCGTTGAGCGGCACTCTGACAGACATTAGATTTTTGCTTAATTGCGCTCTGAATTGCTGCACTGGTGGCGCTGAGGGGTGATTTTTGACCCTCAGCGGTGGTTTAGCTTCAAAATATGGTGTTGTTTGTGTGTTACTAATGAATTACAAAATTTTTTGGTGGTTTTGTATTTGTGTTTGATGTAGGAATGGCATCCTCTTCAGGCAAAAGAATAAAGACCATGGCATCCAAAAGAAAAGAAAAGGAACCACAACAACCCCATTCTAGTAGGTTTCTATCTCGCAAACATGAGAAGCATTTCAAGGTGGTTGATAACAGTTGAAAAACTGTTATTTTTATGATTAAAATTGACACTAAAAGCAACCTTTACACTTAGAAACTAGCTTGAAATCATGCTTTTCTTTATATTTTTGGAAATAAGAGAGCTGGACAGGTTTATGCTTGATTTCAGTGTTTTTGTGCAGGTTTTAAGGTGAATTTGGTGAAAGAAGTGAAGAAGGAGAGAGATGAAATCAGAAAAGACAACAAAAAGTGCAAAAGGAGAAGCCGAAGTCACCGCTCAGCGGCAGTTTACCGCTGAGCGGCACTCAGGAGTTTGCGGGAGGTCCGCTGAGGGGCAAATTGGCCGCTGAGGGGAGAAAGCAAGTCACGCAATCACCGCTGAGCGGTAGTTTACCGCTGAGCGGTAGTTTACCGCTGAGCGGTACTCTGAAAGTCACGGGAGGTCCGTTGAGGGGCAAATTGGCCGCTGAGGGGAGAAAACAAGTCACGCAATCACCGCTGAGCGGTAGGTTACCGCTGAGCGGCACTTTAATGGGCTTGGACTTGACTTTTTGTAATTTACGAATGATACATAAGCATTAGGGTTTCCTAGGGTTAGGTATCTCTGGCTGGAACGAGGCAAACACTCTCTCTACCACCCCTTTGAAGGAGGATCTTGGATGCTGAGGCTTCCGCTTCACCATTTTAGGGTTTATTCTTTCATTCTTTCATTGTAATTCATCTAGGTTCACCATGAATATGGTGAACTAACCTCTTTATGTTTGTTGGGGAATCAATGTAGTCTTGTGAAACTCTCATATATGGAATCTGTTTTTACATCTTTTATTTAAGATCTATGCTTTCTTTCATCATTAGTTAGGGTTTTTCCTCTTTGTTTAATTCTTGCATGGTTTAACTCATTCGATGCATGATTATTGGTTTTGTCGATACGGGAACGTACGGGGAAGTCTAGATCCGGGGAATTTCTCCCAATTTTATATTGGTTGTCGTTAAGCTCCTGTACTTATGAACTAATCATTAGGAATGCTAGGAATTGTATGAACTCGTGATTAGGGAGAAGCCTTCTGGAAAGGTACATTAGAGAGTGGCATTAACAATGGTGATTTGATCGTTGAATTCCTAAAATATATGAGAGTGGATAAGATGAAATTGACCCCCAACAACATATCCATACATAAATTTCATTGAAAGTGTTTATCTCTTGTTTTGCCATTGATCACAATTCATGCATACATGTTTATTTTCTGTCTTGCATTTTAAACCCCAATTAATTCGTTTGTAAGTCTTAGTTAATTAAGAAATCACATAACTAAACTAGGCCGTGAGTCCTTTGGGAAGAACGATACTTGGTCTTACCAAGTTTTATTACTTGAACGATTCGGTCATACTTGCCGATTGAAAACAAGTTTGTGACATCATAATTTGGTGTTCATAAATTTGTCCATCAGTGGTTCAAGATAGGAGGCTCCTAATGGAAAGAAAGGTTGGAATGATACCTAACCTTGCTCCTCAATTTGGAGAGCAATTGTTAGGGAATGATTGGGGAAAGCTAGCCACATACCCTACACTAATGCAAGAAAGATTGGTGATTATCCAGCTGAGAACTACCTAGGCTATGTCAGAGGCCATGCTATTAGGTATGATCCTGATTCCATCAACAACTTCTTGGACACTGTGTGGGCTGGTGAGCAGTGCCAATTTGCTCTCTATATGGAAGAAGGCGCTGATTTTGATGATGTGGAGAGAGTTTTATGTGTACCTAGAAGACATTTTCAAAGGAATAGAACTGGCTCTGTTGTGAACATTAGGAGGATTGACTTGACTCCTCTTGCAAAAGTATTGGATGGCGTTTTCTCATGCCAACATTCAGCCATGTTCTCATGTGTCAGACATCACTCTTAGCAGGGCACTCCTCCTTTACTGTGCAATCAGGAACTTGAATGTCAATATTGGACAGGTAATAGCTGATGAGATAAGGGTATGCGCTAACACAACAAACAACAAAGCACCCTTAGGACATCCGTCTTTAATCGCGCACCTCTGCAAGATAGCTGGGGTGGATACTTCAGCTCCACCCTTTGAGAGGCCAAGGAAAGCAATTGATGAGGCTTATTATAGACAATATTGTGGAGGTGATGAAGCAGCTCAACCAGTTCCACCACGCCGTACTCGTAGAGAAAGACGGCAAGCACAGAGTCGGGCATCTGCTGAAACACATGAAGCAGAACCTTTTCAAATGAGGGACATGTACATGTCTCTTATAGGTGCACAGTTACAATCTATCCACAGAGGGCAGGTGGCCACTACTGAGATGATTGTTGGAATGTATGATACACCACCAGCACACAGGTGGACTATGGAGGAGTTTCATAATATGGTAGCTTGGCCAGAAGAACAGGTACAAGGCAGTAGAGCTGGAGCAGCTGAAGCTTCAGCTATGGAGATGGATGAAGAAGATGCTGCTATGATGATGATGCATTTGAGGATGCGGAAGATGAGGAAGAAGAGGAGGATACAGATGACAGCTCAGATTGATGAGGAGCTGAGATAGCATTTACTGATGAATGTTATCATAACTAGAGCAGGACTTATGCTTTTATTTGGTTTTGTGTTCTGAACTTAATTATTGTTGTTTTAGAATAGGGTTTGATGTACTCAATTGGAAACTTTGTCTGGTATGATGGTTTGCTTATGATTGTGATTGTTTGATAAGTGATGCTTGATGATACTTTGATATGGATTGATGTTGAGATGTACATTATATGCTTATACAGGTGATTCACATGCTTTGTGAACAAATGCATGATATTATGATTGTGATTGTGATATTAAGCAGGATGTTTATGTCAAATATGAATGAGCTTATATGTGAGGTTTTGAGCTTCAGAGTTTTTGTGATTGAATGTTATTCCTTTGGAAACATGAATGACTTTGCCCAGGTTTTCTATGATTGAATTACTTGCTTGTTTGCATCATATGATCAAGGCCATTTGTTGGTAACCCTTATTTTAGCCAATTTCATGATTAGCCACTAAAAGAGAACACTATGTGTTCTATCCTTTGAACCCTTAGCCTTGAACATGATTTGGAAACCCTTGTTGAAAAGCTTTACCTTGAGTTAAGTAGAAAATATTTTGTGGTATTGATAAATGTTCAAGTTTGGGGTTGTTGTAAAATAGAAAGGGAAATTGAAAGCATTGAGCTAAGAGCTAAGGAATAAGAATATGAAAAGGAAAGGAAAAAGAGAAAGAAAAGAAAAGAAAAAGCAAAGCTCAATGCAAATGAAAGTTGGGAAAAGTAAGAATGATTGTGTTGATATGATTCTCTTAACTCAAGGGTTTTGTGATCCAGAAAAACCAATTTTCTTGTTAGCCCAGCCACATTATAAGCCATTGAAAAAGTCCTTGTGATGATGCATGCTTGTGAATTTATTTGATTATGATTAAATGAAAGGCAAAGACGATTCATGTGACATTGTGATAGTAGAGTGAATGAGTGATTACCTCTTATACACTTTTGTTTGAGTGAAACACTTTACCTAGTGAGGAAATATTCATTGAGCACATGAACATCCATGTTTAGTTAATTAATCATTCATGAAAAATAGCATTTGTTGGATATTAAGTGACTTTGTGAACACCAAAGCATGTGCACGTCTTGATTGAAATCTTTGTCATGAGTTTGATTGAAGTCTTTACTTATCTTGAAAAGAAGATTTTTGAATGAGTGAACCATTATAAGGATTGGTAGAAGATTGAGTTACAACTTGTTTGCTTGAGGACAAGCAAAGTTCTAAGTTTGGGGTTGTGATAACAGTTGAAAAACTGTTATTTTCATGCTTAAAATTGATACTAAAAGCAACCTTTAACACTTAGAAACTAGCTTGAAATCATGCTTTTGGTCATATTTTTAGAAATAAGAGAGCTGGACAGGTTTATGCTTGATTTCAGTGTTTTTATGCAGGTTTTAAGGTGAATTTGGTGAAAGAAGTGAAGAAGGATAGAGATGGAATCAGAAAAGATGAAAAGTTGACGAATTGGATGAAGTGGAAGAAGTGGACCAAGTGGATGAAGTGGAAGAAGAAGAAGAAGAAGAACAAGAAGAACAAGAAGTAGTGGAAGAAGAACAAGAAGAAGACGTTGAAGAAGTGGACGAAGTAGACGAAGTGGACGAAGTGGACGAAGTGGATGAAGTGGACGAATTGGACGAAGTGGACGAACTTGACGAAGTGGACGAAGTGGACGAAATGGACGAAGTGGACGATGTTGACGATGTAGACGAAGTGGACGAAGTGGAAGAAGTGGAGGAAGTGGAGGAAGTGGACGATGTAGACGATGTGGACGAAGTGGACGAAGTTGACGAAGTGGACAAAGTGGAAGAAGAAGAAGTAGAAGAAGAACAAGAAGAAGAAGTGGAAGAAATGGGAGAAGTGGACGAAGTGGACGATGTGGACGAAGTGGACGAGGTGGACGAAGTGGACAAAGTGAACGAAGTGGACGAAGTGGACGAAGCGGACGTAGTGGACAAAGTGGACGAAGTGGTCGAAGTGGACAAAGTGGACGAAGTTGACGAAGTGGACGAAATGCACGAAGTTGACGAATTAGATGAAGTGGAAGAAGTGGACCAAGTGGACGAAGTGGAAAAAGAAGAAGAAGAATGATGACTGAAGGCTGGAGCGGAGTCGGGAGACGACATGAAATCTGGACTTGATCGAACTGAAGATCCGGGAAACAGCGGAAGAAACAGATTTCCTCAAGAACACTAGGTTTTGGAGTCGAAAAGGAACAGTGATGAACAATCCATAGATTTGAGGATTGTTCGGTTGAAAACATAAGGATTGATGCGGAAGCGGGTTTGAGCGATGGAGAAGGGATTTTAGTCGGTGAGAAATGATCTAATCGGTGGAGAATGTTCGTGAAGCAGAGACGAATATGTGGTTCGGTGGATCTGGTAGAAGTGAGGAGTTTGAGATTCTGAGGTGAAGAATCTCATGAGAAAATGACTCAGATGCTTCGTTCATGAGGAAATTGAAAGAGCGAGATGTGAGGTTTGTGGTTCGCATGTGAGGGAAGGCGAGAATGAAGCATGGCTGATAAGGTTGATGACGTGACGAGAAGAGATATATCTGCGAGGAGATCTGACGCGTGCCAAGCGCATTCGCTGGATGGAGGTAAGGTGATTATACGGATGAGCGAGAAACTGATGATGGCAAATGAGAGAACGGATGGTGTGAATGGAAGGTGGCTAAAGGAGATCCTTTTGGATTCTCTAACCTTGACTTTCAAGGGAATTAAATTCTGGAGTTCTCTCTACAGAAAGTTTAATTCATTATTCTCAAAAGTGTCTTACAAGAGGTTGTGACATGTCTATATATAGGACTAAAAGTATCTCCTATCTAGCACATGCCTAACACCTTTTACACATGCTTTAATAAAAGTAAAAGAAATCCTACACTGAACTAATTGGGCTTGGGCCCAAGTCATCATCCCCTCCCCCTTGGAAAGGATTTGTCCTCAAATCTGATGGTGCTTCTGAAGACTTATTTTTGGTTAGCTTCATAAGGGTTCCTCCTGGGTCAAATATCCATCTGCAATAAGCATCAAACATATCTCTAATTAGTTTTCTTTGACCCAATAAGAGATATAAAAGAATATGTGTAGAAGAAGGTTTCCTAATTTTGAAATTTTTAATTTTAATATAACAAAGAAACCTTTCTTCATTTGAAATTTTATTTGTATCTTGAGTTATTTGTAACCATAACCCAAGTTGTGACTTTGCATGTGTTGAAAGTGATAACAGTTTTAAAGATTGAGTGACAAATTCTTTGAAAGAAAAGTGAAATTTGGGAAATTCAAATATAAATGGAGAAAAGTGAGAGGATAGAAAACCTCCCCTTAAGAATCTAGCTTCTAGGGTAGGAGGAGATGTTGCCTTTAGTTGCTTTTTCTTTTCTTCCATTTCTATTCTTTCAACTTCTTCCTTTTCTCTTCTTTGTGCTTCTTTTCTCTCTTTCTCTCTTCTTTTCTCTTCTTCTCTTCTTTTTCTTTCTTCCTCGTCTCTTCTCTCTCTTTCTTCCTCTTTTCTTCTCTTGTTTTCTTCTTCTTCTCTTTTCTCTTGCTCTCTTCTTTTCTCTTCTTCTCTTCTCTCTCTTTCTTCCTCTTCTCTTCTATTTCGCTCTTCCTCTTCTCTTCTTTCTTTTTCTCTTCTCTCTTTTTCTTTTTGCTTTTGTTTTTCTCTTTTTAATCTCTCAATTCTATATTTGCTTGTCTCTTCCCATAGTCTCTTAAGTTTTCCTAGAAACTCACTTTCCCTACGAGAGAACCCACTTATATTTTGAATGAATGACTCACCTTTTCTAATAAGCTCTCTCATAAGTTCTAAGTTTCTTTCAATTTCTCGAGGCACAAACTTTATTCTCATACAAGCTTTCAATTCATTCCAATCATGAATGGGATATTTTCTACCTATCCTAACATGATATTGCCTATCATCCCACCATTCTCTTGCATGCTTTTCAAAACTAGAAGTGTAGAGACTAAGAATATAAGATTCATTATCTCTAGAATACAAGGATTCAGATTTACTTTTTCTAACCATCAATGAATGCATGTCATCAATTTCCTTTTCCCAAGCTAGGTATGTTAATGCACCAATATCATCACCAAAGAATGGCATATTTTCACTAGCTTGTTTATACAAATCATCTTCAATCCTATCAAATTCATAAGATGAACAAGACTTCCTTCTAGCTTTATCATGTTCTCTTTTGATGCCTTTGTAAGTAAGTTGCTTATCAAAATTAAAATTCCTAGAAGACCTATATGAATAACAAGACATCTTTGTTTCTAAAAGTTTTTCTAGTGTAAAAGATATACAAGATTCACACTTAGACAAGTCCCAGGTAAGAGAGGTGAGTCATGAAGACTGCTTAAGTACCAAGTCTTGCCTTGCCAGAAATGTCTTAGGTTACTACTAGTTACCCTTTAAACTAAACCCTAAACTCAAAGGACACAACTCAAACAATCACAACAATTAAACACTAAAAGACTACTCTTCGGACTTAATCCCTTTTAGCCTAAATCACTCCTAAACGTAAGACACAAAAAATTTAAACACAAACAAGAAAAGTTTTGCCAAGAGTTGAAGGAGCACCAAGGACTCTTCCAAGACACTTGGACTTTGAATGGCCTTTTACAATGAAATTAAGAAAACTAACAATAGAGCCTATTACAAAACGAAATGAACTCAAATCAATTACAAATAAAGACAGTTGCTACGGTCCTGGTCCACTTCTTGTTGTTGTGAACCAACCTTAGGTCTCCTAGCTTTTGTCTAATCTTCTCTTTCACTCGGTCTTGTGCAACTAAGACATTGAATAATTCCTATTTGCTCTCAAATTGTTCCAAGTATTCTGCACAGTTAGTTTTCAACCAAAATCAGCAGGATATTCATTCAATATTATCACTTACATCACTTACAAGCTAAAACAGAATAACAATTCACAACAAAGGGTAAGTTAGACAACTTCCCTATTTGAATGGTTGTTTCTAGCCTCTTCCAGGCTCCACACTGAGGTGTTTCTGCAACTGTTTCTTCAGTAATATTCTGCTCAACTAATGATTCATTCACATCAGCTCTGCACACATAAATCTCAACAAAATCCAGCAACAAAATCCAGCAAGTGCAAAGGGACAGTGAACTAGATTCAGATTAGATGTAATTTAATGCAGAAACTAACCACCTAATTAATTCAACCGCCAAGTCAGAACTGGAATTTAGGTGCTTTCATCACTTCTTAAAACTGGAGGATACATTGGCAATTAAAAACAATTTGATGCACAACTGATTATGACAAGAGCAGCCTTTTCAGCAAATCAATGAATTATACTGGGCAAAAACAATGGACCAAACCAGTCAAGAACAATGTCCTAAACTAATTCAAAAATCAGTGGACCATGCTAATCAAATCAATTGACAAAGAGTAATGTGAGGCAAATCAGAAATTGGCAGTTTTAAAACAGTGTTGTTGCACTTCCAGAAATGCTCATAAAATAATCAGCACCTTATTTGCAATTCTTATACATCTACCAAATTCCCATATGTCTTATCAAATAAGATTCAACATTCACATTCAAAACAATTAATATACCAATGATTTCAGTAAACAACTTAAAATCTAAAATGAATGCAACAAAATGCAATAATCAGATTCAATGCAAGAAAACTTTCTCTCTTGATCCAATGGGTTGCATTCTAGCTTAATCAATCTCACTTTCCTGCACAAGTAAACCGTCAGCACACAGTTAAGTAAAACTGATTCTCTCATACAAATGTGCCAAGGAAGTGGCCTAAGTCAGCCTTACTAAGCTCACAACACTAAGGTTTCTCTTTAAAAAAATTTAAAGCACTCAAATGAAAGGTTTAAAAGAGAAATTTTCAGTTTAGGCCAGAGAATCCTATGGATCACCAGCACCTAATATGCTACCATTCACACTTACCTTCTTTCAAATCCCAAAAACCAGAATGGAATCAGAGTTCTCAATCAGGAAAATGGCTAGGATAAACAAGGTAATGGAATGACAAAAACAGTAGAGCAACTGACTTGAGATCAGATTAATAAAGCAAAGAAAAGATCCAATTATGATTCAGCAGAACATGATTAACATGTGAGAGACAAAACTAGATAACCAACAAATGACAAGCAAGAAACAAAGCTTTTGATCAAAGTGAGCACTTAATGAATAGAGCTAGAACAAATTTTTAAAGCAAGAAAATCAAAAACCACAGCAAGTTGAAACTGAAATCACATGCAGCGTCCAGAACTGAATTTTCAAAACTGTTAAATGGAATGCCACAAAGAAACCAGTGTATATGTTTAAATCTGAAGTCTGTTTTGAAATTGGTTTTAACTGGATTGTACAGGTCTGAAAAGCTTTTTACATTGAATATATCATATTCATCTTTTTGTATTTTTTTTATCACAGATCCTTGCTATTGCTACAATCCAGTCCTCTTGAAATGATCTAATTCACAAGAAAAATTCAGCATTGTAGTTCCAACTTGTACTAAAAAATTGAACTTAAAAATTGGGGGTTTCAAAGGTGAAATTGCACAAAGGCTGATATAACTCGAATTAAGCTATTGCATCATGTTTGAATTATCAAAACAACTTGTTTTGCTCTGAAGTTGGATGCAGAAAATAGTAATTTGAAAATTGAACTTGCAATAGCCAATTATGCAATCAAACAGCTCAACCACACCACCAGTTTTAAGTTTTATTGAGTCAATTGACAAATTATTGATGAAAATGACTTTAAAACAGCAATTGGAAACTTGAACAAGACACGAGGAAGTTAATGCAAGATTTCCAGCAAGATCTATATGCCAAACAGATTTTAAACACATAAAATGATTCAAACAAAGATAATGCAGATCGGCCAACTGCAATTTTGAACTCTGCTGGAGTTTTCTCAGTGCAACCAAGCATTGCCTAAGCAAGTCATTTCTTATATGGTATGCACATGGTACTTGCTCAAATGTCTCACAGAGTTCAACTCTCGTTCACTTGCAAATGAACACAAAGGTAATTATAATACTACAAAACAAATGAAGGCTGAATCTGATGTCATCCATCATGCACTCGAGCTCTAAGTGAGTTTGTCATAGCTCATATGGGGTGCAGATAAGGAACATTCAATCAGATTGTTAAGCTCAATCAAAACACGGTTTCAACCCAGAATTTATGACAAATAAGCAACTGAACATGACTTTGACAAAAACAGAATATGATGCTCAAATAAAATGACTCAAACAACCGATTAAGATGAGGAACAATAATCAAAGTAAAGTTGGCACATACAAATAGACTCAACCAGAACCTAATGAACAGATCAACACCAAAACACATGAATCAACACAAGACAGTGAAGAAATCATAATGAAAAACACGAATATTGAAGAGATTCAACAAGAATGAATAAGATCAAGACAAAATCAAAACAACTCGTGAATTTCATAACAACGCAAGAAACTTAAACTCATATCAGAAACGCGAATCAATGGAGAGAGATACTTAGCTTGCGAAGCGCGGAGAAACCTGACCTTTGATTACCACATGATGATTGAAGGCTGGAGTGGAGTCGGGAGACGACGTGAAATCTGGACTTGATCGAACTGAAGATCCGGGAAACAGCGGAAGAAACAGATTTCCTCAAGAACACTAGGTTTTGGAGTCGAAAAGGAATAGTGATGAACAATCCATAGATTCGAGGATTGTTCGGTTGAAAACATAAGGATTGATGCGGAAGCGGGTTTGAGCGATGGAGAAGGGATTTTAGTCGGTGAGAAATGATCTAATCAGTGGAGAATGTTCGTGAAGCAGAGACGAATATGTGGTTCGGTGGATCTGGTAGAAGTGAGGAGTTTGAGATTCTGAGGTGAAGAATCTCATGAGAAAATGACTCAGATGCTTCGTTCATGAGGAAATTGAAAGAGCGAGATGTGAGGTTTGTGGTTCGCATGTGAGGGAAGGCGAGAATGAAGCATGGCTGATAAGGTTGATGACGCGACGAGAAGAGATATATCTGCGAGGAGATCTGATGCGTGCCAAGCGCATTGATGCACAAATTTATGATCACCAAAATATGATGTCACAAACTTGTTTTACAATCGGCAAGTATGACCGAATCGTTCAAGTAATAAACTTGGTAAGACCAAGTATCGTTCTTCCCAAAGGACTCACGGCCTAGTTTAGTTGTGTGGTTTGTTGATTAGCTAAGACTTAAGGACGAAATATTTGGATTTTTATATGCAAAAGACGAAAATAAACATGTATGCATGAAGTTTTGATCAATAGCAAAAGCAAAAGATAAACACTTTCAATGAAATATATGTATGAATATGTTGTTGGGGGTCAATTTCATCTTATCCACTCTCATATATTTTAGGAATTCAACATTCAAATCATCATTGTTAATGCCACTCTCTAAAGTACCTTTCAAGAAGGCTTCTCCCTAATTACGAGTTCATACAATTCCTAGCATTCCTAATAATTAGTTCATCAAGTGCAGGAGCTTAACGACAACCAATATAATATTGGGAGAGATTCCCCAGATCTAGACTTCCCCGTACGTGCCCGTATCGACAAAACCAATAATCATGCATCGAATGAGTTAAACAATGCAAGCATTAAGCAAAGAGGAAAAACCCTAACTAATGATGAAAGAAAGCATAGGTCTTAAATATAAGATGTAAAAACAAATTCCATATATGAGAGCTTCAAAAGATTACATTGATTCCCCAACAAGCATACAAGGTTTAGTTCACCATATTCATGGTGAACCTAGATGAACAATAATGAAAGAATGAAAGAGATAGAAAAACCCGAGAAAGAGAAGAGGAGAGCTGTCACCATCTCCCAATCTACCCCCAAGGGGTGAAAAGTGTGTTTCTGCTTCCTCCCAGCCAAAGATACAAACCCTAGGACGTGCAAGTCCTTAAATAGGGCATAAAAATAACATAAAACAAGTCCAAGCCCATAAAAACAAAAGAAAACCGGTCCAAGCCCACTTAGAATGGCGCTCAGCGGTATTTTACCGTTGAGCGGTACTAGCGCATGATCCATTTTGCCCCCCAGCTGTTGTTTTGCCCTTCAGCGGTGATTTCGGCACCCGAAAAGTGCCGCTCAGCGGTATTTTTCCGCTCAGCGCCACTCGGTCAGACTTTTTCTGCGTTCTGGCTGGTTTTTCAGCATTCTGGTTGACTGGTTGATTTTTCTGGTTGACTGGTTGACTTTTCTGGTTGACTGGTTGACTTTTGTGGTTTCTGGTTGACTTTTCAGCACTCCAATCATTCGATATTTCAATTCTTCTTTCAAATCATTCAATTAGCCTAGAAAATCAAGGGAATCTTGCACAAAACCATTAAATTCACTTTCAACTCTCTTATTCTCAAAACTAAAGCAAAAATATGAGTTCAAGCTAGTTTCTAAGTCTTAAAGGTTGCTTTTGGTATCAAATTTAAGCATAAAAATAACGGTTTTTCAACCGTTATCACAACCCCAAACTTAAAACTTTGCTTGTCCTCAAGTGATGGACAAATTTATGATCACCAAAATATGATGTCACAAACCTGTTTTACAATCGGCAAGTATGACCGAATCGTTCAAGTAATAAACTTGCTAAGACCAAGTATCGTTCTTCCCAAAGGACTCACGGCCTAGTTTAGTTGTGTGGTTTCTTGATTAGCTAAGACTTAAGGACGAAATATTTGGATTTTTATATGCAAAAGACGAAAATAAACATGTATGCATGAGGTTTAGATCAATGGCAAAAGCAAAAGATAAACACTTTCAATGAAATATATGTATGAATATGTTGTTGGGGTTAAATTTCATCTTATCCACTCTCATATATTTTAGGAATTCAACATTCAAATCATCATTGTTAATGCCACTCTCTAAAGTACCTTTCAAGAAGGCTTCTCCCTAATTACGAGTTCATACAATTCCTAGCATTCCTAATAATTAGTTTATTTAGCACAGGAGCTTAAGGCAACCAATATACTTATTGGGAGAAATTCCCCGGATCTAGACTTCCCCGTACGTATCCGTATCGACAAAACCAATAATCATGCATCGAATGAGTTAAACAATGCAAGCATTAATCAAAGAGGAAAAACCCTAACTAATGATGAAAGAAAGCATAGGTCTTAAATATAAGATGTAAAAACAATTTCCATATATGAGAGCTTCAAAAGATAACATTGATTCCCCAACAAGCATACAAAGTTTAGTTCACCATATTCATGGTGAACCTAGATGAATAACAATGAAAGAATGAAAGATAAAACCCTAGAAAGGTGAAGAGGAAGCCTAAGAATCCAAGATCCTCCTTCAAAGGGGTGGAAGAGAGAGTGTTTGCTTCGTTTCTGCCAAAGATGCCTAACCCTAGGAAACCCTAAAGCTTATATATTATTCGTAAATTACAGAAAAGTAGGTCCAAGCCCATAAAAGTGCCGCTCAGCGGTAAAGTACCGCTCAGCGGTAAGTGCGTGAGTTGGTTTCTTCCCCTCAGCGGCCATTTTGCCCCTCAGCGGATCCCCCGTGAGCTTCTGAGTGCCGCTCAGCGGTAAACTGCCGCTGAGCGGTGACTTCGGCTTCTCCTTTTGCACTTTTTGATGTCTTTTCTGATTTCATCTCTCTCCTTCTTCACTTCTTTCACCAAATTCACCTTAAAACCTGCACAAAAACACTGAAATCAAGCATAAACCTGTCCAGCTCTCTTATTTCTGAAAATATGAAGAAAATCATGATTTCAAGCTAGTTTCTAAGTATAAAGGTTGCTTTTAGTATCAATTTTAAGCATGAAAATAACAGTTTTTCAACTGTTATCACAACCCCAAACTTAGAACTTTGCTTGTCCTCAAGCAAACAAGATGTAACTCAATCTTCAAACCAATTCTTATGATGGTTCACTCATTCAAAAATCCTCTTTTTCAAGATAAGTAACAACTTCACTCAAACTTATGACCAAGAGTTCAATCAAGATGTGCACATGCTTTGGTGTTCAAAAAGTCATTTAAATTCCAACAAATGCTATTTGTTTCATGTGTTCATGGAATATTTCCTCACTAGGTAAAGTATTTCACTCACACACAAATGTACAAGAGGTAATTACTCATTCACTCTACTATCACAATGTCACATGAATCAACTTTGCCTTTCATTTTACCACAATCAAAAACATTCACAAGCATGCATCATCACAAGGACTTTTCAATGGCTTATAATGTGGCTGGGCTAACAAGAAAATTGGTTTTTCTGGATCACAAAATCCTTGAGTTAAGAGAATCATAACAACACAATTATTCTTATTCTTCCCAACTTGCCTTTGCATTTGCATTGAGCTTTGCTTCTTTTTCTTTTCTTTTCTTTTTCTTTGCATATTCTTATTTTTTTTAGCTCTTAACTCAATGCTTTTCCTTTTTCATGTTTTCCCAACAACCCCAAACTTGAACATTTAACAATACCACACAAGATCTTCTACTTAACTCAAGGTAAAGATTTTCAATCAAGGGTTTCAGTGTATGTTCAAGGCTAAGGGTTCAAAAGATAGAACACAAAGTGTTCTCTTTTAGTGGGTTAACTTTATGAATCTGGCCAATAAAAAGGGTTCCAACAAATGGCCTTGATCATATGATGCAATACAAGCAATTGATTCAATCATAGAAAACCTGGGCAAAATCATTCATGCTTTCAAATTAATAGCATTCAACAATAACAACTCTGGAGCTCAAAACCTCACATATCAGCTCATTCACATTTGACATACACATCCTGCTTAATTTCACAATCACAATCATAATATCCTGCATTTGTTCACAAAGCTTGTGAATCACCTGTATAACCATTTTAATGTGCACATCTATCTCAACATCAATCAATCACTAATCATCATCAAGCATTACTTATCAAACAATCACAGTTAATAGCAAACCATCATAACAAACCAGGTGTTCAATAGAGTACATCAAACCCTAATCTAAAAACAAAAACAAATAAGTTCAGAAAACTTAAACCACAAAAGCATAATCATATGATAGCATTTATCAGTAAATGCTATCTCAGCTCCTCATCAGTCTGAGCTGTCCTCTGTATCTTCCTCTTCTTCCTCGTCTTTATCATCTTCAAATGCATCATCATCATCAGCTTCATCTTCTTCCATCTCTCTAACTGAAGCTTCAGCTGCTTCAGCTCCTCCTCCATGTACTGGTTCCTCTGGCCAAGCTACCACATTATGGAATTCATCCATAGTCCACCTGTGGGCTGGAGGTGTATCATACATCCCCACAATCATCTCGGCAGTGGCCACCTGCCCTCTATGAATGGACTGCAACTAAGCACCTATAAGATACATGTACATATCCCTCATCTGGAATGGTTCTGCTTCATGTGTCTCGGCAGATGTCTGGCTCTGTGTTGGCCCTCTCTCTCTACGAGCACGGCGTGGTGGAACTGGCTGAGCTGCTTCCTCACCTCCACAATACTGTCTGTAATAAGCCTCATCAATAGCTTTTCTTGGTCTTTCAAATGGTGGAGCAGAAGTGTCCACCCCAGCTATCTTGCAAAGGTGAGTGATCAAGGAGGGATGTCCTAGTGGTGCTTTGTTGTTTGAGGTATTGGCACACACACTAATCTCATCAGCTATCACCTGCCCAATATTAACATTTAAGTTTCTGATAGCACAGTAGATGAATAGTGCCCTATTGATAGTAATATCTGACACATGTGAACATGGCTGAATGTTGGCATGAGAAAACGCCATCCAATACTTTGCAAGAGGAGTCAAATCCGTCCTCCTAATGTTAACCACTGAGCCAGATCGATTCCTTTGGAAGTGTCCTCCAGGTATGCATAATACTCTCTCTACATCCTCAAAATCAGCACCTTCCTCCATGCAAAGAGCAAACTGGCATTGCTCACCAGCCCACACAGTGTCCAGGAAGTTATTGATAGAATCAGGATCATACCTGATAGCATGGCCTCTGACATAGCCCAAATAATTCTCAGCTGGATAATCACCAATCTTCTTTGCATTGGTGTAAAATTCCTTTACCACAGCTATGTTGGCAGGTGAAGGATAGGTGGCTAGCTTTCCCCAGTCATTCCCTAACACTTGCTCTCCAAATTGAGGAGCAAAGTTAGGTATCATTCCAACCTTTCTCTCCATCAGAAGTCTCCTGTCCTGAACCACTGATAACAGTTGAAAAACTGTTATTTTTATGATTAAAATTGACACTAAAAGCAACCTTTACACTTAGAAACTAGCTTGAAATCATGCTTTTCTTTATATTTTTGTAAATAAGAGAGCTGGACAGGTTTATGCTTGATTTTAGTGTTTTTGTGTAGGTTTTAAGGTGAATTTGGTGAAAGAAGTGAAGAAGGGGAGAGATGAAATCAGAAAAGACATCAAAAAGTGCAAAAGGAGAAGCTGAAGTCACCGCTCAGTGGCAGTTTACCGCTGAGCGGCACTCAGGCACTCACGGGAGATCCGCTGAGGGGCAAAATGGCCGCTGAGGGGAGAAAACAAGACACGCACTTACCGCTGAGCGGTAATTTACCGCTGAGCGCCACTTTAATGGGCTTGGACCTAAGTTTTTGTAATTTACGAATGGTATTTAAGCTTTAGGGTTTCCTAGGGTTAGGTATCTTTGGCAGAAACGAAGCAAACACTCTCTTTTCCACCCCTTGGGGGTAGATTGGGAGATGGTGACAGCTCTCCTCTTCTCTTTCTCGGGTTTTATCTTTCATTCTTTCATTTTTATTCATCTAGGTTCACCATGAATATGGTGAACTAAACTCTATATGTTTGTTGGGGAATCAATGTAATCTTTTGAAGCTCTCATATATGGAATTTGTTTTTACATCTTTTATTTAAGATCTATGCTTTCTTTCATCATTAGTTAGGGTTTTTCCTCTTTGCGTAATGCTTGCATTGTTTAACTCATTCGATGCATGATTATTGGTTTTGTCGATACGGGCGCATACGGGGAAGTCTAGATCCGGGGAATTTCTCCCAATATCATATTGGTTGTCGTTAAGCTCCTGCAATTATGAACTAATCATTAGGAATGCTAGGAATTGTATGAACTCGTGATTGGTGAGAAGCCTTCTTGAAAGGTACTTTAGAGAGTGGCATTAACAATGATGATTTGAATGTTGAATTCCTAAAATATATGAGAGTGGATAAGATGAAATTGACCCCCAACAACATATTCATACATATATTTCATTGAAAGTGTTTATCTTTTGCTTTTGCCATTGATCAAAACTTCATGCATACATATTTAATTTTCGTCTTTTGCATATAAAATCCAAATATTTCGTCTGTAAGTCTTAGCTAATCAAGAAACCACATAACTAAACTAGGTCGTGAGTCCTTTGGGAAGAACGATACTTGGTCTTACCAAGTTTATTACTTGAACGATTCGGTCATACTTGCCGATTGAAAAACAAGTTTGTGACATCATATTTTGGTGTTCATAAATTTGTCCATCAAGTTTTTGGCGCCGTTGCCGGGGACTCGTGGTTTAACTGGTTAATTTGTGTCATTATTGATTATCTTTGACTTTAATTTCTGTTTTTATTTTCTGTTTTTATTTTTCAATTTGTATTTTATTTGATTTGATTTTATTTTATTTTTCTGTTTTCTGTTTTTATTTTCTGAATCTTATATCTTCTCTTATATCTTTTTGTGCTAACCAAATCTTTTCTAGGGTTTTGTGTTCTTGTGTATGCAGGAGGCAATTCGAACTAGGAGCAAGAAAACAACAGAACCTCTGCTTGAAGGATTAGAAGACAGTAGACGGAGGAGAAGAATCAGAACATCTAGAGAACTTTTTCCTCCTCCGGAAACTCTGTTGCAACCATCACCACAAGGTTCTGACAATAGCACAGAAAATATGGAGAATAATAATATCAGAAGAACTCTTGCTGATTACACCAATATAGCTGGACCTCAGCACTTTTACAGCATAGCTAGACCTAGAGTCAATGCAGCTAACATGGAGGTCAAACCAGCACTGATCCAACTAGTAAAGAGCAATCAATTTAATGGGTTATCTCATGAAAGCCCATATGAGCACCTTACTACATTTAATGAAATTTGCAACACAGTCAAAATCAATGGGGTGCCAGACGAAGCGATCAAACTTAGTTTGTTTCCTTTCTCATTGGGAGGCAATGGTAAGCTTTGGTTGAATTCTTTTCCAGAAGGAAGTTTCACAGAGTGGGAAGCAGTGGTAACAAAGTTTTTGAACAAGTATTTTCCACAATCAAAGGTGACAAAAGGCAAGCAAGAGATATCTTCATTTAAGCAGGGCATGGAAGAATCACTGGGGCATGCATGGGATAGATACAAAAGTCTGCGAAGAAAAACACCCACGCATGGTTTTGAAGAACAGGAAGTAGTCTTAACTTTCCTTGGAGGGCTTGGTTCACAAACCAAGATGATGCTTGATGCCTCAGCAGGAGGCAATATTAAATGGAAAACTCCAGAGGAAGCTATAGAAATCATTGACAATATGGCTACTAGTGATAATGAGCTCAACAGTGAAAGAGGAGTTCCTATGCAACAAAAAGGGGTTCTCCAATTACAGACACATGATGCCTTGCTAGCTCAAAACAAAATTCTAACTCAACAGCTGGAGACTCTGACTAAAACTCTTGCACAATTACCTAAAGAGTTGAAAACTGCTGCACAGGTACAAACCCAGTTGTGCGAATTATGTGGAGGTGATCATATCAATGGTCAATGTGCTTTTCCAGTGGAAGCCGTGGAGGATGTTAATTTCATGGCTAATCAATTTCCATATCGTCAAGGGAATTACAATCAAGGGTGGAAACCACATCCAAGCATTGGTCAAGGACAAACTGGGCAAGCCAATCAATATAATAAGCAGCAGCAGCAACCAACCTTTTGGCAACAGTTATCTATGCTTAATGAAAGATCAACAAGGTCGGAAGAAACTCTTCAGCAATTCATACAGAAAACTGAATCTTCTCAAAAGAGCACTGAAGCTGCTATAAAGAATTTGGAGATTCAAATGGGTCAGATTACCAAGCAATTGGAAGAAAGGCCAAACAGAAATATTGGGGCTAATACTCAGGTTAACCCCAGAGAAGAGTGCAAAGTGGTAAAGAGTGTGAATGAAGAGACAATTGAGTTAGAAGAAGGAGAAACAGAAGAAAGAAGAGAAATAGAGAGCAAAAACACTTTTCCTTTTCCAATAAATCAAGAGAAACAAATGGACTTCACAGAATTATTCAGAATGATGGATAATGAAGCACCTTGGGAACAGATTCTACAGAAAATTGCAGTTTACACAAAATCTGATGAAGAAATCTCTACAAAGAAGAGACGTAGAGATGATGAGGTAAAAGAGTGTATAACTGTTAAGAAAGAGTCATTCCCTCCTAAAGCATCAGATCCAGGCAGTTTTTCTATCCCTTGTACTATAGGGAAGAAAAAGGTAAAGAAAGCTCTTCTTGATTTAGGTTCAAGTGTTAACTTGATACCTTATTCTTTACTGGAGCAAATCGGCAATGTTAAAGTGAAACCTGCAAAGGTTAAAATAGTAATGGCCGATGGATCTTCAAAGGAGCCATGTGGGATTGTAGAGGACATTATAGTTTGTGTTGGCAAACTTCAGTTCTTGGCAGACTTTGTGGTGATGAAGATGGAGATCGAGAAGATACCTATCATACTTGGAAGACCGTTTATGAAAACGGCCAGGGCTATCATAGATGTAAATGAAGGTATAGTGGTGCTCCAGGACAGAGAGGAGAGAGTGGTGGTAGATGTTTTCAAAGATGAGACGCAAGCAAAGGAGGAAGAAGCTAGTTATAAAGCTGCATTTCGAGATGCACCCATGACTAGCCGTAAAGATGAAAATCTTGAGGTTTCAGGTAACCATTGTTTGTTGTTTCAGGTACCCCAAGAAGAAGATATTGGAAGAGGAGAATAAATTCCTAGAGACAGGAAGAAAAGAAGACTCCAACTTGGCACACCTGTTAGAATCAAGAACAAGTTGTGGGTTGTGAAGGGCTTTAAAGAGAAGGAGATGATAGAGATAGAGTCTCCATATTCTAGAAGAACCAAAACAGTTCAAAGGAAACAGCTGAGGAGTTGGTGGAATGACAACATCAACTATAAAGAAGATGGAACTTGAACTTTATTGGGTCAAGCTAATGACATTAAAAGAGCGCTTGCTGGGAGGCAACCCAGTGAATTTAAAAACTTTTGATTTGGTTTTGTAATTTTTAATTTGTGAACATTATTTTTGTATTTATTTTGTTGGATATAGCATCTACTGAAGGATGCTAGGTGGTTAAGTATCTACTGAAGGATACAATGGCTGTAACACCTACTGATGCGTGTTGGTAAGAAAATTTTGCACCTACTGAAGGGTGTTGGTGGATTTTGGGTCAGGCTCGTGACGTTAAACAAGCGCTACCTGGGAGGCAACCCAGTTGATTGAATATTTTTGTTGATTTATTTTAGTTAGGGTTTGCATAAGCATTTTGAACATTGAATTGCAGGGAGCCAGTGAGGGGCATGTCTAGGAGGCACGTAGGTTAAGAAAAGAAGGAGAAGAACACATCACGAAAGTGCCGCTGAGTGATAACAGTTGAAAAACTGTTATTTTTATGATTAAAATTGACACTAAAAGCAACCTTTACACTTAAAAACTAGCTTGAAATCATGTTTTTCTTTATATTTTTGGAAATAAGAGAGCTGGACAGGTTTATGCTTGATTTCAGTGTTTTTGTGCAGGTTTTAAGGTGAATTTGGTGAAAGAAGTGAAGAAGGAGAGAGATGAAATCAGAAAAGACAATAAAAAGTGCAAAAGGAGAAGCCGAAGTCACCGCTCAGCGGCAGTTTACCGCTGAGCGGCACTCTGGAAGTCACGTGAGGTCCGCTGAGGGGCAAAATGGCCGCTGAGGGGAGAAAACAAGTCACGCACTCACCGCTGAGCGGTATTTTATCGTTGAGCGGCACTTTAATGGGCTTGGACTTGACTTTTTGTAATTTACGAATGATACATAAGCTTTAGGGTTTCCTAGGGTTAGGTATCTCTGGCTGGAACGAAGGAAACACTCTCTCTTCCACCCCTTTGAAGGAGGATCTTGGATGCTGAGGCTTCCTCTTCACCTTTTTAGGGTTTATTCTTTCATTCTTTCATTGTAATTCATCTAGGTTCACCACGAATATGGTGAACTAAACTCTGTATGTTTGTTGGGGAATCAATGTAATCTTGTGAAACTCTCATACATGGAATCTGTTTTTACATCTTTTAATTAAGACTTATGCTTTCTTTCATCATTAGTTAGGGTTTTTCCTCTTTGCTTAATGCTTGCATTGTTTAACTCATTCGATGCATGATTATTGGTTTTGTCGATACGGGCACGTACGGGGAAGTCTAGATCCGGGGAATTTCTCCCAATTTTATATTGGTTGTCGTTAAGCTCCTGCACTTATGAACTGATCATTAGGAATGCTAGGAATTGTATGAACTCGTGATTAGGAAGAAGCCTTCTAGAAAGGTACATTAGAGAGTGGCATTAACAATGATGATTTGATTGTGGAATTCCTAAAATATATGAGAGTGGATAAGATGAAATTGACCCCCAACAACATATCCATACATAAATTTCATTGAAAGTGTTTATCTTTTGCTTTTTGCCATTGATCAAAATTCATGCATACATATTTATTTTCTGTCTTGCATTTTAAACCCCAATTAATTCGTTTGTAAGTCTTAGTTAATTAAGAAATCACATAACTAAACTAGGCCGTGAGTCCTTTGGGAAGAACGATACTTGGTCTAACTAAGTTTATTACTTAAACGATTCGGTCATACTTGCCGATTGAAAAACAAGTTTGTGACATCATATTTTGGTGTTCATAAATTTGTCCATCAAGTTTTTGGCGCCGTTGCCGGGGACTCGTGGTTTAACTGGTTAATTTGTGTCATTATTGATTATCTTTGACTTATTTTTTTTATTTTATTTTTAAATTTCGAATTTTTATTTTATTTTTCTGTTTTTTATTTTTATTTTCTGAATATTATATCTTCTCTTATATCTTTTTGTGCTAACCAAATTTTTTCTAGGGTTTTGTGTTCTTGTGTATGCAGGAGGCAATTCGAACTAGGAGCAAGAAAACAACAGAACCTCTGCTTGAAGGATTAGAAGACAGTAGACGGAGGAGAAGAATCAGAACATCTAGAGAACTTTTCCCTCCTCCGGAAACTCTGTTGCAACCATCACCACAAGGTTCTGACAATAGCACAGAAAATATGGAGAATAATAATATCAGAAGAACTCTTGCTGATTACACCAATGTAGCTGGACCTCAACATTTTAACAGCATAGCTAGACCTAGAGTCAATGCAGCCAATATGGAGGTCAAACCAGCACTGATCCAACTGGTGAAGAGTAATCAATTTAATGGGTTATCTCATGAAAGCCCATATGAGCACCTTACTACATTTAATGAAATTTGCAACACAGTGAAAATCAATGGGGTGCCAGACGAAGCAATCAAACTTAGTTTGTTTCCTTTCTCATTGGGAGGCAATGCTAAGCTTTGGTTGAACTCTTTTCCAGAAGGAAGTTTCACAGAGTGGGAAGCAGTGGTAACAAAGTTTTTGAACAAGTACTTTCCACAATCAAAGGTGACAAAAGGCAAGCAAGAGATATCTTCATTTAAGCAGGGCATGGAAGAATCACTGGGGCATGCATGGGATAGATACAAAAGTATGCTAAGAAAAACACCCACGCATGGCTTTGAAGAACAGGAAGTAGTCTTAACTTTCCTTGGAGGGCTTGGTTCACAAACCAAGATGATGCTTGATGCCTCAGCAGGAGGCAATATTAAATGGAAAACTCCAGAGGAAGCTATAGAAATCATTGACAATATGGCTACTAGTGATAATGAGCTCAACAGTGAAAGAGGAGTTCCTATGCAACAAAAAGGGGTTCTCCAATTACAGACCCATGATGCCTTGCTAGCTCAAAATAAAATTCTAACTCAACAGCTGGAGACTCTGACTAAAACTCTTGCACAATTACCTAAAGAGTTGAAAACTGCTGCACAGGTACAAACCCAGTTGTGCGAATTATGTGGAGGTGATCATATTAATGGTCAATGTGCTTTTCCAGTGGAAGCCTTGGAGGATGTTAATTTCATGGCTAATCAATTTCCATACCGTCAAGGGAATTACAATCAAGGGTGGAAACCACATCCAAGCATTGGTCAAGGACAAACTGGGCAAGCAAATCAATATAATAAGCAGCAGCAGCAACCAACCTTTTTGGCAACAGTTATCTATGCTTAATGAAAAATCAACAAGGTTGGAAGAAACTCTTCAGCAATTTGATGAGTCGTTAATTCTTGAATTATATTTAGTTTATTGCACTTAAATAAACCAGGGAATTGTGTTTAATTGTTTGTTATTTCCTCGTTTTCCGAATTTTGCTTAATTTGGTCGCAAATTTGTAATTGTGCTAATTTGGGTTTTCTGAGCTAATTAAGTGTATTTTTGAAGTGCAGGAAAATTTCGGAAATACATTTTGGGACATCAGGAAGAGTGCCAAATAAATTGAAGACTCTCCAGACAGACATCGTTGAATTAATTAAAATGTAATTCAGTAGTTTAGAATTTTTTGTATCAACTTTTATATTTTGGGTCAATTTTTGGTAAATTAGATTAGACCCAAAATTAGAAATTAATGACTTGGCACCCTAGGGTTTTATTTGTGTGGACCCTACCCTAAAACAAAGGACACACGGCTTTATAGTTAGCAGCCGCCACCCTTACGAAAGGGGGGCTCTCTCTCTTGGAATGTTTTATTAGTTTGGAATGAATGAAAAGGGGAGCAGCCTGCCGCCACTTGCAGGGGGCACGTTACTCTCTCGGGTTATTTTTTTGGTTTTAGCCTTTGGCTTTGAACGTTTAATGGCACACTGATTTTGTTTTTTTTTTACCTTGTACGCTGTTTTGGATTGGGAAGTGTTAACGCTGGTCTCATCTTAATAAGCAAGCTGGTTTCTTTTCTTTGCTGGAGAAGGGGGCACTAATTTCAATCTTCATTCAAGTGGAAAGAAAGGCAGCTCACGGGATTGATTTTCGTTTTTAGAAGCAGCATGGTGAAGAGAAGTAAGCAGCTGAAATTGGCTCGATCATTGGAGAATGTAGCGTCCAACTAGGAGGGAGAAGCGCGCAGCAAAGGATTGAACTTTAGAGCTGCACGGTGCTTCCAAACCTTGCATTTTAAATTATAGTCACTCATATATTTTGGAGGAAGCGATGGAGAGCCGCCAACCTCACTCGCTCTCGGTTGCATTTTCACTTTATTTTACTGTTCACACACCTTAGCATTGAATGTTTTATTCCAGTGTTTTCATTCACTTTAATGCTTTCAATTATATTCGGTCGTGTTTAATTTCCATTTTAATTTAAGTTCAATTACTGTCAAAAACACTTTCACAAAACCCCCCCTTTACGTGTTGACCTGAAACTGAACCGCATTTGGTCCTTGAGAGACGACCTAGGAGTCACTTCCTAGTCTATACTGCATTCTTTTATGCATAACTTTTGTTGGGAGGTGCGACCCTCTCATCAAATGGCGCCGTTGCCGGGGACCAATGGTTCAGTCTTAGGTCTTTTTGTTGTGTTTGTGTGTGTTGTGTTTTGTCTTGTGTTGTGATGTGATGTGATGTGATGTTCTGTTTTGTGTGTGCGTGTTGCATGTATAAATGTGTTGTGTTTTATTTGTTTCGTGATTTTTAGTATTCTTCTTTTTCCATGTCTACCTATTTTGATTTCGTGAACACTGCTTGTTTTGCTAGTGCCTCTGATTATGATTCTCCTTCTGCATGTTACTCTGATTGTAATTCATATTCTGCTGATTTCTATGTTGAGAGCAATACGACTCATCCTCTAATTTCTGAGAGTGCTCTTTGTGAGCCGGTTTCACTTAAGGAGGATGATCTTCATTGTGATCTCACCCCTGGACTGATACATTTGCTGCCTAAGTTTCATGGTTTTGCAGGAGAATGCCCACACAGACATTTGGAGGAGCTCCACATCATGTGCTCCTCTTTGCTGATTTACTCATGGCCCCTTTAATTTGAGAATGAATTGGTGCTGAATGAGAGAATGCATGAGCAGGTCTCGGTCATCACTGCCACGTCCATGACGTACTGGAAGCTTGCACACGGATGCTGTTAGATTTCAATTGGTTTTTAATTTTATTTTGATTCATACGGATGGCTGGAACGGGAACGTAGAGCAACGTGTGTGCGTGCTGGATAATGGTGTGCGTGGAGTTGGATGTGTCTCGGTGGAAGCATTGCTTGAAGGCACATGGAAGAGCTGGAACGGTGATGGCTGGAAGAGTTGCACACGGGAATCAGCTTTTACGATTTTCATTGCTTTTAGAGATTAGGATGCGTTTTAAATAATGGATAGAAGTGGGAAGTCCAGCACACACGTGAGTCATCTTGTTTTTCTTTGCTTTTCAGAAATGCAGCTAATTAAAAGTTTGTTCGGTGATGGATCCATGAGAGAATCACACGTTGGAGTGTTGTTCGGTGATGGATGTGCATGAATTGAAAGTGGAAGGAGAGCACTTATTTTTGGCTTAGGGAATTGTGGGAAGCGAGTCCAGCCGCACCTGGGAAAGAAGAAAGAATTCATTTCACAAGAAAGGAGCACATGACACGGCTGGAAGAGGCAGAATAAAATAGAGACTGGTTAGGTGAAATGGAATTGCTTGGTACGGCTGGAAGCAAACACGGAGAAAGGTTTTTTTTTTTCTTGAGCTAATACTTTGCATAATGGAGTTGGAAGAAGTGAAGCACACAGCTGCACGGTTATTTGAGAGAAACGCTGATTCATTTTGCGTTGGGTGCTTTCAATTTTTTTATTCCAGCTTGGAGTAGTTTACTTGTTTAGTTTATTTCATTTGCCACGTTTGATTCCTTTACTGTTCATGCATTGTTTTTTTTGATGTCGTTTCAATGATGGATGTACTTCATCTAGATGATTACAAAGTGCATTTAATTTTTTAGCTCATCATTGCATTTTAATAGTTTTGAATTCCTTTTTCTTATTTCTCTAATGCATTTAAATTAGTTTTGGCTTTAGGAATGTTTAATTTACTGTTATCATGTTGTCTGTTCTGTTCAGTTTATTTATCTTCTTGCATTTCCAATTTCCTCACTTATTTTAGAAACCGTTCGGTATTCACGCTTTGTTAATTCATTTCCCTGTTTTCAATTATGTTTGGTTGTATTTAATTTCCAGTCTTAATTTACATCATTTTTGAATCACAAAAACATTTTCAAACCCCCCCACTATGTGTTTGATCTGAGACTGAACCACATTTGGTCCTTGAGAGACGACCTAGGAGTCACTTCCTAGTACTATACTGCATTCTTTTATGCACAACTTTTGTTGGGAGGTGCGACCCTCTCATCACAATTCATACAGAAAACCGAATCTTCTCAAAAGAGCACTGAAGCTGCTATAAAGAATTTGGAGATTCAAATGGGTCAGATTACCAAGCAATTGGAAGAAAGGCCAAATAGAAATTTTGGGGCTAATACTGAGGTTAACCCTAGAGAAGAGTGCAAAGTGGTAAAGAGTGTGAATGAAGAGATAATTGAGTTAGAAGAAGGAGAAACAGAACAAAGAAGAGAAATAGAGAGCAAAAACAATTTTCCTTTTCTAATAAATCAAGAGAAACAAATGGATTTCACAGAATTATTCAGAATGGTGGATAATAAAGCACCTTGGGAACAGATTTTACAGAAAATTGCAGTTTACACAAAATCTGATGAAGAAATTTTTACAAAGAAGAGACGTAGAGATGATGAGGCAAAAGAGTGTATAACTGTTAAAAAAGAGTCATTCCCTCCTAAAGCATCAGATCCAGGCAGTTTTTCTATCCCTTGTACTATAGGGAAGAAAAAGGTAAAGAAAGCTCTTCTTGATTTAGGTTCAAGTGTTAACTTGATACCTTATTCTTTACTGGAGCAAATCGGCAATGTTAAAATGAAACATGCAAAGATTAAAATAGTAATGGCCGATGGATCTTCAAAGGAGCCATGTGGGATTGTAGAGGACATTATAGTTTGTGTTGGCAAACTTCAGTTCTTGGCAGACTTTGTGGTGATGAAGATGGAGACCGAGAAGATACCTATCATACTTGGAAGACCGTTTATGAAAACGGCCAGGGCTATCATAGATGTCAATGAAGGGATAGTGGTGCTCCAGGATAGAGAGGAGAGAGTGGTGGTAGATGTCTTCAAAGATGAGATGCAAGCAAAGGAGGAAGAAGCTAGTTATAAAGCTGCATTTCGAGATGCACCCATGACTAGCCGTAAAGATGAAAATCTTGAGGTTTCAGGTAACCATTGTTTGTTGTTTCAGGTACCCAAGGAAGAAGAGATTGGAAGAGGAGAAGAAATTCCTTGAGACTGGAAGAAAAGAAGACTCCAACTTGGCACACCTGTTAGAATCAAGAACAAGTTGTGGGTTGTGAAGGGCTTTAAAGAGAAGGAGATGATAGAGATAGAGTCTCCATGTTCTAGAAGAACCAAAACAGTTCAAAGGAAACAGCTGAGGAGTTGGTGGAATGACAACATCAACTACAAAGAAGATGGAACTTGAACTTTATTGGGTCAAGCTAATGACATTAAAAGAGCGCTTGCTGGGAGGCAACCCAGTGAATTTAAAAACTTTTGATTTGGTTTTGTAATTTTTAATTTGTGAACATTATTTTTGTAATTATTTTGTTGGATATAGCATCTACTGAAGGATGCTAGGTGGTTAAGTATCTACTGAAGGATACAATGGCTGTAACACCTACTGATGGGTGTTGGTGGATTTTGGGTCAGGCTCGAGACGTTAAACAAGCGCTACCTGGGAGGCAACCCAGTTGATTGAATATGTCTGTTTGTTTGTTTTAGTTAGGGTTTGCATAAGCATTTTGAACATTGAATTGCAGGGAGCCAGTGAGGGGCATGTCTAGGAGGCACGTAGGTTAAGAAAAGAAGGAGAAGAGCACTTCACGAAAGTGCCGCTGAGCGGTACTCTCGCAGAATGGGGTTTTAGTTCCCCTTAGCGGGACCCGAGCCCATTAGGGTATTTTTAAACCCTAAGCTGCGCATTCTTTCACACTTTCAGACTTTTCTTTGCACAAACACTCCCACATACCTTCTCCAAGGTTTTCCACATCTTTTCACTCTTCCCTCTTAAGAAAATTTCTCTTCCACTCATTTTTTCACTAGTGTGCCATCAAAGTTTGGGGTTGGAAGAGAGCATTCTAGCTTGGAAGCATTCTCATTGCATCTAGTATCTCCACCCAAGTAAGTAAAATGCATTTTGTTCATTCTAGGGTTTTTGATTTTGGATATGATTGTCAAAGCATGAAGATTTAGGGGTTTTGATTTCTTGGCATGATTTGATGATATATTTGATGTTTGAACCGATTAAACTGCATGATTATGAACTGGAAAACTGAAAATTGCATTTGGGTGGAGTTAGGAAAGCTTTAAAACAGGTTTTTCAAAAATCTGCAGAGTTACCAATGAGGGGTAAACTGCCGCTGAGCGACACTCTGCCAGATTTGATTTTTCTGGTTTTGGGTGATCTGGAATGTGGTACTGGTGGCGCTGAGGGGGAATTCTGGCCCTCAGCGGTGATTTAGCTTCGAAAGGAGTTGTGTTCTGTGTTTTACTAATGATTAACATCATGTTCTGTGGTTTTGTTTGTGTTTTGAATGTAGGAATGGCATCCTCATCAGGAAAAAGATTGAAAACCATGGCAACCAAGAGAAAGGAAAAGGAACCAGAGCAACCCCAATCTAGCAGGTTCCTCTCTAGGAAACATGAGAAGCACTTTAAAGTGGTTCAGGACAGGAGACTTCTGATGGAGAGAAAGGTTGGAATGATACCTAACCTTGCTCCTCAATTTGGAGAGCAAGTGTTAGGGAATGATTGGGGAAAGCTAGCCACCTATCCTGCACCTGCCAACATAGCTGTGGTTAAGGAATTTTACACCAATGCAAAGAAGATTGGTGATTATCCAGCTGAGAATTATTTGGGCTATGTTAGAGGCCATGCTATCAGGTATGATCCTGATTCAATTAATAACTTTCTAGACACTGTATGGGCTGGTGAGCAGTGTCAGTTTGCTCTTTGCATGGAGGAAGGTGCTGATTATGAGGATGTGGAGAGAGTACTGTGTATACCTGGAGGACACTTCCAAAGGAATCGATCTGGCTCAGTGGTTAACATTAGGAGGACAGATTTGACTCCTCTTGCAAAGTATTGGATGGCATTTTCTCATGCCAACATTCAGCCATGTTCACATGTGTCAGATATTACTCTCAGTAGGGCATTCTTCATCTATTGTGCTATCAGAAACTTGAATGTTAATATTGGGCAGGTGATAGCTGATGAGATTAGTGTGTGCGCCAATACTTCAAACAACAAAGCACCACTAGGACATCCTTCTTTGATCACGCACCTTTGCAAGATAGCTGGGGTGGACACTTCTGCTCCACCATTTGAGAGGCCAAGAAAAGCTATTGATGAGGCCTATTATAGACAGTACTATGGAGGTGATGATGCAGCTCAGCCAGTTCCACCACGCCGTGCTCGTAGAGAGAGAGGGCCAGCACAGAGCCAGACATCTTCTGAGACACATGAAGCAGAGCCATTCCAGATGAGGGACATGTATATGTCTCTTATAGGGGCTCAGTTGCAGTCCATTCACAGAGGGCAGGTGGCCACTGCTGAGATGATTGTGGGGATGTATGATACACCTCCAGCCCACAGGTGGACTATGGATGAATTCCATAATGTGGTAGCATGGCCAGAGGAACCAGTGCATGGAGGAGGAGCTGAAGCAGCTGAAGCTTCAGCTAGAGATATGGAAGAAGATGAAGCTGATGAGGATGATGCATTTGAAGATGATGAAGATGAGGAGGAAGAGGAAGATACAGAGGACAGCTCAGATTGATGAGGAGTTGAGATAGCATTTACTGATGAATGCTATCATGTGCTTATGCTTTGTGGTTTAAGTTTTCTGAACTTATTTGTTTTTGTTTTTAGATTAGGGTTTGATGTACTTTATTTGAAACCTGGTTTGTTATGATGGTTTGCTATTAACTGTGATTGTATGATAAGTAATGCTGAATGATGCTTATGATTGATTGATGTTGAGATAGATGTGCACATTAAATGCTTATACAGGTGATTCACAAGCTTTGTGAACAAATGCAGGATATTATGATTGTGATTGTGAAATTAAGTAGGATGTGTATGTCAAATGTGAATGAGCTTATATGTGAGATGTTGAGCTCCAGAGTTGTTATTGTTGAATGCTATTACTTTGAAAGCATGAATGGTTTTGCCCAGGTTTTCTATGATTGAATCAATTGCTTGTTTTGCATCATGTGATCAAGGCCATTTGTTGAAAACCTTTTTATTGGCCAAATTCATAAAATTAGCCCACTAAAAGAGAACATTGTGTGTTCTATCCTTTGAACCCTTAGCCTTGAAAATACACTGAAACCTTTGATTGAAAAATCTTTACCTTGAGTTAAGTAGAAGATCTTGTGTGGTATTGTTAAATCTTCAAGTTTGGGGTTGTTGGGAAAACATGAAAAGCATTGAGCTAAGAGCTAAAAAGTAAGAATATGCAAAGAAAAAGAAAAGAAAAGAAAAAGAAGTAAAGCTCAATGCAAAGGCAAAAGAAAGTTGGGAATGAATAAGATGATTGTGTTGTTATGATTCTCTTAACTCAAGGATTTTGTGATCCAGAAAAACCAATTTTCTTGTTAGCCCAGCCACATTATAAGCCATAGAAAAGTCCTTGTGATGATGCATGCTTGTGAATGTTTTTGATTGTGGTAAAATGAAAGGCAAAGTTAATTCATGTAACATTGTGATAGTAGAGTGAATGAGTGATCATCTCTTATACACTTGAGTGTGAGTGAAACACTTGACTTAGTGAGGAAATATCACATGAACACATGAACATCCATGCTTAATTGATTGATCATTCATGAAAATAGCATTTGTTGGAATTTAAATGACTTTGTGAACACTAAAGCATGTGCACATCTTGATTGAACTCTTGGTCATAAGTTTGAGTGAAGTTTTTGCTTATCTTGAAAAGAAGATTTTTGAATGAAGTGAACCATCATATGAATTGGTTTAAAGATGGAGTTACATATTATTTGCTTGAGGACAAGCAAAGTTTTAAGTTTGGGGTTGTGATAACAGTTGAAAAACTGTTATTTTTATGATTAAAATTGACATTAAAAGCAACCTTTACACTTAGAAACTAGCTTGAAATCATGCTTTTCTTTATATTTTTGGAAATAAGAGAGCTGGACAGGTTTATGCTTGATTTCAGTGTTTTTGTGCAGGTTTTAAGGTGAATTTGGTGAAAGAAGTGAAGAAGGAGAGAGATGAAATCAGAAAAGACAATAAAAAGTGCAAAAGGAGAAGCCGAAGTCACCGCTCAGCGGCAGTTTACCGCTGAGCAGCACTCTGGAAGTCACGTGAGGTCCGCTGAGGGGCAAAATGGCCGCTGAGGGGAGAAAACAAGTCACTTTAATGGGCTTGGACTTGACTTTTTGTAATTTACGAATGATACATAAGCTTTAGGGTTTCCTAGGGTTAGGTATGTCTGGCTGGAACGAAGGAAACACTCTCTCTTCCACCCCTTTGAAGGAGGATCTTGGATGCTGAGGCTTCCTCTTCACCTTTTTAGGGTTTATTCTTTCATTCTTTCATTGTAATTCATCTAGGTTCACCATGAATATGGTGAACTAAACTCTGTATGTTTGTTGGGGAATCAATGTAATCTTGTGAAACTCTCATATATGGAATCTGTTTTTACATCTTTTAATTAAGACTTATGCTTTCTTTCATCATTAGTTAGGGTTTTTCCTCTTTGCTTAATGCTTGCATTGTTTAACTCATTCGATGCATGATTATTGGTTTTGTCGATACGGGCACGTACGGGGAAGTCTAGATCCGGGGAATTTCTCCCAATTTTATATTGGTTGTCGTTAAGCTCCTGCACTTATGAACTGATCATTAGGAATGCTAGGAATTGTATGAACTCGTGATTAGGAAGAAGCCTTCTAGAAAGGTACATTAGAGAGTGGCATTAACAATGATGATTTGATTGTGGAATTCCTAAAATATATGAGAGTGGATAAGATGAAATTGACCCCCAACAACATATCCATACATAAATTTCATTGAAAGTGTTTATCTTTTGCTTTTTGCCATTGATCAAAATTCATGCATACATATTTATTTTCTGTCTTGCATTTTAAACCCCAATTAATTCGTTTGTAAGTCTTAGTTAATTAAGAAATCACATAACTAAACTAGGCCGTGAGTCCTTTGGGAAGAACGATACTTGGTCTAACTAAGTTTATTACTTAAACGATTCGGTCATACTTGCCGATTGAAAAACAAGTTTGTGACATCATATTTTGGTGTTCATAAATTTGTCCATCAAGTTTTTGGCGCCGTTGCCGGGGACTCGTGGTTTAACTGGTTAATTTGTGTCATTATTGATTATCTTTGACTTATTTTTTTTATTTTATTTTTAAATTTCGAATTTTTATTTTATTTTTCTGTTTTTTATTTTTATTTTCTGAATATTATATCTTCTCTTATATCTTTTTGTGCTAACCAAATTTTTTCTAGGGTTTTGTGTTCTTGTGTATGCAGGAGGCAATTCGAACTAGGAGCAAGAAAACAACAGAACCTCTGCTTGAAGGATTAGAAGACAGTAGACGGAGGAGAAGAATCAGAACATCTAGAGAACTTTTCCCTCCTCCGGAAACTCTGTTGCAACCATCACCACAAGGTTCTGACAATAGCACAGAAAATATGGAGAATAATAATATCAGAAGAACTCTTGCTGATTACACCAATGTAGCTGGACCTCAACATTTTAACAGCATAGCTAGACCTAGAGTCAATGCAGCCAATATGGAGGTCAAACCAGCACTGATCCAACTGGTGAAGAGTAATCAATTTAATGGGTTATCTCATGAAAGCCCATATGAGCACCTTACTACATTTAATGAAATTTGCAACACAGTGAAAATCAATGGGGTGCCAGACGAAGCAATCAAACTTAGTTTGTTTCCTTTCTCATTGGGAGGCAATGCTAAGCTTTGGTTGAACTCTTTTCCAGAAGGAAGTTTCACAGAGTGGGAAGCAGTGGTAACAAAGTTTTTGAACAAGTACTTTCCACAATCAAAGGTGACAAAAGGCAAGCAAGAGATATCTTCATTTAAGCAGGGCATGGAAGAATCACTGGGGCATGCATGGGATAGATACAAAAGTATGCTAAGAAAAACACCCACGCATGGCTTTGAAGAACAGGAAGTAGTCTTAACTTTCCTTGGAGGGCTTGGTTCACAAACCAAGATGATGCTTGATGCCTCAGCAGGAGGCAATATTAAATGGAAAACTCCAGAGGAAGCTATAGAAATCATTGACAATATGGCTACTAGTGATAATGAGCTCAACAGTGAAAGAGGAGTTCCTATGCAACAAAAAGGGGTTCTCCAATTACAGACCCATGATGCCTTGCTAGCTCAAAATAAAATTCTAACTCAACAGTTGGAGACTCTGACTAAAACTCTTGCACAATTACCTAAAGAGTTGAAAACTGCTGCACAGGTACAAACCCAGTTGTGCGAATTATGTGGAGGTGATCATATTAATGGTCAATGTGCTTTTCCAGTGGAAGCCTTGGAGGATGTTAATTTCATGGCTAATCAATTTCCATACCGTCAAGGGAATTACAATCAAGGGTGGAAACCACATCCAAGCATTGGTCAAGGACAAACTGGGCAAGCAAATCAATATAATAAGCAGCAGCAGCAACCAACCTTTTTGGCAACAGTTATCTATGCTTAATGAAAAATCAACAAGGTTGGAAGAAACTCTTCAGCAATTCATACAGAAAACCGAATCTTCTCAAAAGAGCACTGAAGCTGCTATAAAGAATTTGGAGATTCAAATGGGTCAGATTACCAAGCAATTGGAAGAAAGGCCAAATAGAAATTTTGGGGCTAATACTGAGGTTAACCCTAGAGAAGAGTGCAAAGTGGTAAAGAGTGTGAATGAAGAGATAATTGAGTTAGAAGAAGGAGAAACAGAACAAAGAAGAGAAATAGAGAGCAAAAACAATTTTCCTTTTCTAATAAATCAAGAGAAACAAATGGATTTCACAGAATTATTCAGAATGGTGGATAATAAAGCACCTTGGGAACAGATTTTACAGAAAATTGCAGTTTACACAAAATCTGATGAAGAAATTTTTACAAAGAAGAGACGTAGAGATGATGAGGCAAAAGAGTGTATAACTGTTAAAAAAGAGTCATTCCCTCCTAAAGCATCAGATCCAGGCAGTTTTTCTATCCCTTGTACTATAGGGAAGAAAAAGGTAAAGAAAGCTCTTCTTGATTTAGGTTCAAGTGTTAACTTGATACCTTATTCTTTACTGGAGCAAATCGGCAATGTTAAAATGAAACATGCAAAGATTAAAATAGTAATGGCCGATGGATCTTCAAAGGAGCCATGTGGGATTGTAGAGGACATTATAGTTTGTGTTGGCAAACTTCAGTTCTTGGCAGACTTTGTGGTGATGAAGATGGAGACCGAGAAGATACCTATCATACTTGGAAGACCGTTTATGAAAACGGCCAGGGCTATCATAGATGTAAATGAAGGGATAGTGGTGCTCCAGGATAGAGAGGAGAGAGTGGTGGTAGATGTCTTCAAAGATGAGATGCAAGCAAAGGAGGAAGAAGCTAGTTATAAAGCTGCATTTCGAGATGCACCCATGACTAACCGTAAAGATGAAAATCTTGAGGTTTCAGGTAACCATTGTTTGTTGTTTCAGGTACCCAAGGAAGAAGAGATTGGAAGAGGAGAAGAAATTCCTAGAGACTGGAAGAAAAGAAGACTCCAACTTGGCACACCTGTTAGAATCAAGAACAAGTTGTGGGTTGTGAAGGGCTTTAAAGAGAAGGAGATGATAGAGATAGAGTCTCCATATTCTAGAAGAACCAAAACAGTTCAAAGGAAACAGCTGAGGAGTTGGTGGAATGACAACATCAACTACAAAGAAGATGGAACTTGAACTTTATTGGGTCAAGCTAATGACATTAAAAGAGCGCTTGCTGGGAGGCAACCCAGTGAATTTAAAAACTTTTGATTTGGTTTTGTAATTTTTAATTTGTGAACATTATTTTTGTAATTATTTTGTTGGATATAGCATCTACTGAAGGATGCTAGGTGGTTAAGTATCTACTGAAGGATACAATGGCTGTAACACCTACTGATGGGTGTTGGTGGATTTTGGGTCAGGCTCGTGACGTTAAACAAGCGCTACCTGGGAGGCAACCCAGTTGATTGAATATGTCTGTTTGTTTGTTTTAGTTAGTGATAACACTCTAGATTTACACATTTTTCTTGGTTAAAAATCATTTCTTAGATTCCTTTAGTTTTTAATTTCTTAAAATTAGATTAGTTTTATGTTTTTCTCTTAATTCTTTAGTTTTATAAAATTTTAGTTAAAAATAGGTTTTTAGATGTAATTTTTAGCTTTTGTTAATTAGTAGGAAAATAATAATTTTTTTACAAAATCTTTAATAAAAAAATCTTTCTTTTTAATTTTTAGATTTTTTTTCTCTTTAATTTGGTACTGTTTTTTTTGCAGAGAGGGGCTGGTGCTTGGAGATGATTGGATCAGAAGAGTTGGGTCGCTGGATTGGGCTTGCGCCTTAGTTGGACGGCGTCGTTGCAAGGATGGAATGAATTGCTACAATTGGCAAATTTTTTTCTAACGCTGCTTGAAGAATGAATTGGGCTGGCTGTTATGCTAAATTGGATTGTTGGTGAAATTACCTGGACTTGGGCAGCAATTTAGTGAAACGGTGAGTTTTGAGCACCTGCAGTTTTTGGGGTCCAATCCTCGACACTCAATTGGGAGAAAAGAATTCCCTCTATCACTTTCATTTGGAGGAAACCCAAAGCTAGGGCAGAGTGAGAGCTGAAGATAGGAGCGCGTCATTAACCTGCCCGGACGAGGTGACCAACGAGCAAAGGAGGCTGACCGGAGCTAACTGGCATATGACCGGAAGAGGAGCTGAATCGGTGAAAAGGTTGAAGATGATCAGAGGGCTGGTGATCAAAGTAGATAAAGAAAAGGGGTCGTCCGATTAGAAGGGGAATCGTCAAAATCAAGTTTCTTTCTGTACTTTTCCTCTCTCTTTTCTCTTTTAGTTTTTCTGACCCTATAAAAAGGGCTTTCACCATGTACAGAACACTACTTCTTCATACACTTTTAGATCTTTTCAGTTTACAGTTCTCTGTTCTAGAGTTAGGGTTTTTGCGTTTTTGCGTAGAGTAGATTCAGATTCTTGAACTTCTGATCGAGACTTACGGTGGTGACAGCCCGTGAGCATCTCGGTATAGTTTTTACGGTATCAATTTCTTGTAGTTCTCATTTTACGTTCAATAAAACTTCCATTTCCGCTTTAATTTCGTTTTTGCGTAGAGATAGGTTTGCATTGCTTTCATAGAATAGATTTCTACTGGCTACTGGATTGTGCGGAGGAGTTCCACGGAGTGACAAACCGTGGATCATTTCTCAGTGTTCTCTAGTATTGTGTTCTTATAATTTTGTTTCAATTGCAATAAAATTCAGTTTATTCTAAATTTCCTTGTTTTCTCTTGCATTTTCTGCCATTTAAAATTGATTCTTTCCAACACTGTTATGATTTCAGGTTTTAATTTCTTTCTTGATTAGAATTTTGATTTCTTCATTCTAGAATTTAGTTTTTCTTTATTTCTGTTTTAGATTCTCAGTTTTACTTTTGAAATTTTCTTGATGATTCTGTTATGCTCCTTAGTTAGGTTTTTCTTACTCAATTGTTCTTCATTTTAGGTATTACTTGTTTTAAATTTTCTTTTCAAATTTAGATTCAATTCACGTTAATCTTTCAACTCACTATACATTTTTTTCATTGTCCAAATTATGTCATTTCAGCATTTCATATAGCTCATGTTAGTTGGCATTTAGGTCTCTTAGCATTTACATTTGTGAATACATTTTGGATTGTTCCAGTTTTAGTATATAGGTTATGTTTTGGATATAATTAGATGTTATTTCTTCGTTACTTTAGCTTAGGTTTTAATTCTTTCTTATTTTCTTTTATACAAATTTTTAGATTTTTTTCCTTTTCAGTTTCATTTCATTCATTTCATTTCCCCACCTTGTTTTAGTAGTTATTAAATAGTAAATAAATACAAGATTTAACTCTACGCTTTAGGCTTAATTTTAGTCGAGTCTTTGGATTGATACCTAGGTTGTCCCTATACTTCATTAGTGGGGAAACTTAGTTTGTTCTGTTTTTGCGCGACGAAAAACAGTTTAACAGTTAGGGTTTGCATAAGCATTTTGAACATTGAATTGCAGGGAGCCAGTGAGGGGCATCTCTAGGAGGCACGTAGGTTAAGAAAAGAAGGAGAAGAGCACTTCACGAAAGTGCCGCTGAGCGGTACTCTCGCAGAATGGGGTTTTAGTTCCCCTTAGCGGGACCCGAGCCCATTAGGGTATTTTTAAACCCTAAGCTGCGCATTCTTTCACACTTTCAGACTTTTCTTTGCACAAACACTCCCACATACCTTCTCCAAGGTTTTCCACATCTTTTCACTCTTCCCTCTTAAGAAAATTTCTCTTCCACTCATTTTTTCACTAGTGTGCCATCAAAGTTTGGGGTTGGAAGAGAGCATTCTAGCTTGGAAGCATTCTCATTGCATCTAGTATCTCCACCCAAGTAAGTAAAATGCATTTTGTTCATTCTAGGGTTTTTGATTTTGAATATGAATGTCAAAGCATGAAGATTTAGGGGTTTTGATTTCTTGGCATGATTTGATGATATATTTGATGTTTGAACCGATTAAACTGCATGATTATGAACTGGAAAACTGAAAATTGCATTTGGGTGGAGTTAGGAAAGCTTTAAAACAGGTTTTTCAAAAATCTGCAGAGTTACCGCTGAGGGGTAAACTGCCGCTGAGCGGCACTCTGCCAGATTTGATTTTTCTGGTTTTGTGTGATCTGGAATGTGGTACTGGTGGCGCTGAGGGGGAATTCTGGCCCTCAGCGGTGATTTAGCTTCGAAAGGAGTTGTGTTCTGTGTTTTACTAATGATTAACATCATGTTCTGTGGTTTTGTTTGTGTTTTGAATGTAGGAATGGCATCCTCATCAGGAAAAAGATTGAAAACCATGGCAACCAAGAGAAAGGAAAAGGAACCAGAGCAACCCCAATCTAGCAGGTTCCTCTCTAGGAAACATGAGAAGCACTTTAAAGTGGTTCAGGACAGGAGACTTCTGATGGAGAGAAAGGTTGGAATGATACCTAACCTTGCTCCTCAATTTGGAGAGCAAGTGTTAGGGAATGATTGGGGAAAGCTAGCCACCTATCCTGCACCTGCCAACATAGCTGTGGTTAAGGAATTTTACACCAATGCAAAGAAGATTGGTGATTATCCAGCTGAGAATTATTTGGGCTATGTTAGAGGCCATGCTATCAGGTATGATCCTGATTCAATTAATAACTTTCTAGACACTGTATGGGCTGGTGAGCAGTGCCAGTTTGCTCTTTGCATGGAGGAAGGTGCTGATTATGAGGATGTGGAGAGAGTACTGTGTATACCTGGAGGACACTTCCAAAGGAATCGATCTGGCTCAGTGGTTAACATTAGGAGGACAGATTTGACTCCTCTTGCAAAGTATTGGATGGCATTTTCTCATGCCAACATTCAGCCATGTTCACATGTGTCAGATATTACTCTCAGCAGGGCATTCTTCATCTATTGTGCTATCAGAAACTTGAATGTTAATATTGGGCAGGTGATAGCTGATGAGATTAGTGTGTGCGCCAATACTTCAAACAACAAAGCACCACTAGGACATCCTTCTTTGATCACGCACCTTTGCAAGATAGCTGGGGTGGACACTTCTGCTCCACCATTTGAGAGGCCAAGAAAAGCTATTGATGAGGCCTATTATAGACAGTACTGTGGAGGTGATGATGCAGCTCAGCCAGTTCCACCACGCCGTGCTCGTAGAGAGAGAGGGCCAGCACAGAGCCAGACATCTTCTGAGACACATGAAGCAGAGCCATTCCAGATGAGGGACATGTATATGTCTCTTATAGGGGCTCAGTTGCAGTCCATTCACAGAGGGCAGGTGGCCACTGCTGAGATGATTGTGGGGATGTATGATACACCTCCAGCCCACAGGTGGACTATGGATGAATTCCATAATGTGGTAGCATGGCCAGAGGAACCAGTGCATGGAGGAGGAGCTGAAGCAGTTGAAGCTTCAGCTAGAGATATGGAAGAAGATGAAGCTGATGAGGATGATGCATTTGAAGATGATGAAGATGAGGAGGAAGAGGAAGATACAGAGGACAGCTCAGATTGATGAGGAGTTGAGATAGCATTTACTGATGAATGCTATCATGTGCTTATGCTTTGTGGTTTAAGTTTTCTGAACTTATTTGTTTTTGTTTTTAGATTAGGGTTTGATGTACTTTATTTGAAACCTGGTTTGTTATGATGGTTTGCTATTAACTGTGATTGTATGATAAGTAATGCTGAATGATGCTTATGATTGATTGATGTTGAGATAGATGTGCACATTAAATGCTTATACAGGTGATTCACAAGCTTTGTGAACAAATGCAGGATATTATGATTGTGATTGTGAAATTAAGCAGGATGTGTATGTCAAATGTGAATGAGCTTATATGTGAGATGTTGAGCTCCAGAGTTGTTATTGTTGAATGCTATTACTTTGAAAGCATGAATGGTTTTGCCCAGGTTTTCTATGATTGAATCAATTGCTTGTTTTGCATCATGTGATCAAGGCCATTTGTTGAAAACCTTTTTATTGGCCAAATTCATAAAATTAGCCCACTAAAAGAGAACACTGTGTGTTCTATCCTTTGAACCCTTAGCCTTGAAAATACACTAAAACCTTTGATTGAAAAATCTTTACCTTGAGTTAAGTAGAAGATCTTGTGTGGTATTGTTAAATGTTCAAGTTTGGGGTTGTTGGGAAAACATGAAAAGCATTGAGCTAAGAGCTAAAAAGTAAGAATATGCAAAGAAAAAGAAAAGAAAAGAAAAAGAAGTAAAGCTCAATGCAAAGGCAAAAGAAAGTTGGGAATGAATAAGATGATTGTGTTGTTATGATTCTCTTAACTCAAGGATTTTGTGATCCAGAAAAACCAATTTTCTTGTTAGCCCAGCCACATTATAAGCCATAGAAAAGTCCTTGTGATGATGCATGCTTGTGAATGTTTTTGATTGTGGTAAAATGAAAGGCAAAGTTAATTCATGTAACATTGTGATAGTAGAGTGAATGAGTGATCATCTCTTATACACTTGAGTGTGAGTGAAACACTTGACTTAGTGAGGAAATATCACATGAACACATGAACATCCATGCTTAATTGATTGATCATTCATGAAAATAGCATTTGTTGGAATTTAAATGACTTTGTGAACACTAAAGCATGTGCACATCTTGATTGAACTCTTGGTCATAAGTTTGAGTGAAGTTTTTGCTTATCTTGAAAAGAAGATTTTTGAATGAAGTGAACCATCATATGAATTGGTTTAAAGATGGAGTTACATATTATTTGCTTGAGGACAAGCAAAGTTTTAAGTTTGGGGTTGTGATAACAGTTGAAAAACTGTTATTTTTATGATTAAAATTGACATTAAAAGCAACCTTTACACTTAGAACCTAGCTTGAAATCATGCTTTTCTTTATATTTTTGGAAATAAGAGAGCTGGACAGGTTTATGCTTGATTTCAGTGTTTTTGTGCAGGTTTTAAGGTGAATTTGGTGAAAGAAGTGAAGAAGGAGAGAGATGAAATCAGAAAAGACAATAAAAAGTGCAAAAGGAGAAGCCGAAGTCACCGCTCAGCGGCAGTTTACCGCTGAGCGGCACTCTGGAAGTCACGTGAGGTCCGCTGAGGGGCAAAATGGCCGCTGAGGGGAGAAAACAAGTCACGCACTCACCGCTGAGCGGTATTTTACCGCTGAGCGGCACTTTAATGGGCTTGGACTTGACTTTTTGTAATTTACGAATGATACATAAGCTTTAGGGTTTCCTAGGGTTAGGTATCTCTGGCTGGAACGAAGGAAACAATCTCTCTTCCACCCCTTTGAAGGAGGATCTTGGATGCTGAGGCTTCCTCTTCACCTTTTTAGGGTTTATTCTTTCATTCTTTCATTGTAATTCATCTAGGTTCACCATGAATATGGTGAACTAAACTCTGTATGTTTGTTGGGGAATCAATGTAATCTTGTGAAACTCTCATATATGGAATCTATTTTTACATCTTTTAATTAAGACTTATGCTTTCTTTCATCATTAGTTAGGGTTTTTCCTCTTTGCTTAATGCTTGCATTGTTTAACTCATTCGATGCATGATTATTGGTTTTGTCGATACGGGCACGTACGGGGAAGTCTAGATCCGGGGAATTTCTCCCAATTTTATATTGGTTGTCGTTAAGCTCCTGCACTTATGAACTGATCATTAGGAATGCTAGGAATTGTATGAACTCGTGATTAGGGAGAAGCCTTCTAGAAAGGTACATTAGAGAGTGGCATTAACAATGATGATTTGATTGTTGAATTCCTAAAATATATGAGAGTGGATAAGATGAAATTGACCCCCAACAACATATCCATACATAAATTTCATTGAAAGTGTTTATCTTTTGCTTTTTGCCATTGATCAAAATTCATGCATACATATTTATTTTCTGTCTTGCATTTTAAACCCCAATTAATTCGTTTGTAAGTCTTAGTTAATTAAGAAATCACATAACTAAACTAGGCCGTGAGTCCTTTGGGAAGAACGATACTTGGTCTAACTAAGTTTATTACTTAAACGATTCGGTCATACTTGCCGATTGAAAAACAAGTTTGTGACATCATATTTTGGTGTTCATAAATTTGTCCATCACTGAGCGGTACTTTACCATTGAGCGGTACTCTCGCAGATTGGGTTTTAGTTCCCCTTAGCGGGACCCGAGCCCATTAGGGTATTTTTAAACCCTAAGCTGCGTATTCTTTCACACTTTCAGATTTTTCTCTGCACAAACACTCCCACATACCTTCTCCAAGGTTTTCCACATCTTTTCACTCTTCCCTCTTAAGAAAATTTCTCTTCCACTCACTTTTTCACTAGTGTGCCATCAAAGTTTGGGGTTGGAAGAGAGCATTCTAGCTTGGAAGCATTCTCATTGCATCTAGTATCTCCACCCAAGTAAGTAAAATGCATTTTGTTCATTCTAGGGTTTTTGATTTTGAATATGATTGTCAAAGCATGAAGATTTAGGGGTTCTGATTTCTTTGCATGATTTGATGATATATTTGATGTTTGAACCGATTAAACTGCATGATTATGAACTGGAAAACTGAAAATTTCATTTGGGTGGAGTTAGGAAAGCTTTAAAACAGGTTTTTCAAAAATCTGCAGAGTTACCGCTGAGGGGTAAACTGCCGCTGAGCGGCACTCTGCCAGATTTGATTTTTCTGGTTTTTTGTGATATGGAATGTGGTACTGGTGGCGCTGAGGGGGAATTCTGGCCCTCAGCGGTGGTTTAGCTTCGAAAGGAGTTGTGTTCTGTGTTTTACTAATGATTAACATCATGTTCTGGGTTTTGTTTGTGTTCTGAATGTAGGAATGGCATCCTCATCAGGAAAAAGATTGAAAACCATGGCAACCAAGAGAAAGGAAAAGGAACCAGAGCAACCCCAATCTAGCAGGTTCCTATCTAGGAAACATGAGAAGCACTTTAGGGTGGTTCAAGACAGGAGACTTCTGATGGAGAGAAAGGTTGGAATGATACCTAACTTTGCTCCTCAATTTGGAGAGCAAGTGTTAGGGAATGATTGGGGAAAGCTAGCCACTTATCGTGCACCTGCCAACATAGCTGTGGTAAAGGAATTTTACACCAATGCAAAGAAGATTGGTGATTATCCAGCTGAAAATTATTTGGGTTATGTCAGAGGCCATGCTATCAGGTATGATCCTGATTCTATCAATAACTTCCTGGATACTGTGTGGGCTGGTGAGCAGTGCCAGTTTGCTCTTTGCATGGAAGAAGGTACTGATTATGAGGATGTGGAGAGAGTACTGTGTATACCTGGAGGACACTTCCAAAGGAATAGATCTGGCTCAGTGGTTAACATTAGGAGCACAAATTTGACACCTCTTGCAAAGTATTGGATGGCGTTTTCTCATGCCAACATTCAGCCATGTTCACATGTGTCAGATATTACTCTCAGCAGGGCACTATTCATCTACTGTGCTATCAGAAATTTAAATGTTAATATTGGGCAGGTCATAGCTGATGAAATTAGTGTATGTGCTAACATCTCAAACAACAAAGCACCATTAGGACATCCTTCTTTGATCACTCACCTTTGCAAGCTAGCTGGGGTTGACACTTCTGTTCCACCATTTGAGAGGCCAAGAAAAGCTGTTGATGAGGCCTATTATAGACAGTACTGTGGAGGTGATGATGCAGCTCAGCCAGTTCCACCACGCCGGGCTCGTAGAGAGAGAGGGCCAGCACAGAGCCAGACATCTGCTGATACACATGAAGCAGAACCATTCCAGATGAGGGACATGTATATGTCTCTTATAGGTGCTCAGTTGCAGTCCATTCACAGAGGGCAGGTGGCCACTACTGAGATGATTGTGGGGATGTATGATACACCTCCAGCCCACAGGTGGACTATGGATGAATTCCATAATGTGGTAGCTTGGCCAGAGGAACCAGTGCATGGAGGAGGAGCTGGAGCAGCTGAAGCTTCAGCTAGAGAGATGGAAGAAGATGAAGCTGATGATGATGATGCATTTGAAGATGATGAAGATGAGGAAGAAGAAGAAGATACAGAGGACAACTCAGACTGATGAGGAGCTGAGATAGCATTTACTGATAAATGCTATCATATGATTATGCTTTTGTGGTTTAAGTTTTCTGAACTTATTTGTTTTTGTTTTTAGATTAGGGTTTGATGTACTCTATTGAACACCTGGTTTGATGATGGTTTGCTATTAACTATGATTGTGTGATAAGTAATGCTGAATGATGCTTATGATTAATTGATGTTGAGATGATGTGCACATTAAAATGCTTATACAGGTGATTCACAAGCTTTGTGAACAAATGCATGATATCATGATTGTGATTGTGAAATTAAGCAGGATGTGTATGTCAAATGTGAATGAGCTTATATGTGAGATTTTGAGCTCCAGAGTTGTTATTGTTGAATGTTATTACTTTGAAAGCATGAATGGTTTTGCCCAGGTTTTCTATGATTGAATTAATTGCTTGTTTTGCATCATATGATCAAGGCCGTTTGTTGGAAACCTTTTTATTGGCCAAATTTGTAAAAATTAGCCCACTAAAAGAGAATACTTTGTGTTCAATCCTTTTGAACCCTTAGCCTTGAACCTACACTGAAACCCTTGATTGAAAATCTTTACCTTGAGTTAAGTAGAAGATCTTGTGTAGTATTGTTAAATGTTCAAGTTTGGGGTTGTTGGGAAAACATGAAAAGCATTGAGCTAAGAGCTAAAAAGTAAGAATATGCAAAGAAAAAGAAAAGAAAAGAAAAAGAAGTAATGCTCAATGCAAAGGCAAAAGAAAGTTGGGAAAGAATAAGATGATTGTGTTGTATGATTCTCTTAACTCAAGGGTTTTGTGATCTAGAAAAACCAATTTTCTTGTTAGCCCAGCCACATTATAAGCCATAGAAAAGTCCTTGTGATGATGCATGCTTGTGAATGTTTTTGATTGTGGTAAAATGAAAGACAAAGTTGATTCATGTGACATTGTGATAGTAGAGTGAATGAGTGATCATCTCTTATACACTTGAGTGTAAGTGAAACACTTGACTTAGTGAGGAAATATTACATGAACACATGAACATCCATGATTAATTGATTGATCATTCATGAAAATAGCATTTGTTGGAATTTAAATGACTTTGTGAACACTAAAGCATGTGCACATCTTGATTGAACTCTTGGTCATAAGTTTGAGTGAAGTTGTTACTTATCTTGAAAAAGAGGATTTTTGAATGAGTGAACCATCATATGAATTGGTTGAAGATTGAGTTACATCTTATTTGCTTGAGGACAAGCAAAGTTTTAAGTTTGGGGTTGTGATAACAGTTGAAAAACTGTTATTTTTATGATTAAAATTGACACTAAAAGCAACCTTTACACTTAGAAACTAGCTTGAAATCATGCTTTTCTTTATATTTTTGTAAATAAGAGAGCTGGACAGGTTTATGCTTGATTTTAGTGTTTTTGTGCAGGTTTTAAGGTGAATTTGGTGAAAGAAGTGAAGAAGGGGAGAGATGAAATAAAAAAAGACATCAAAAAGTGCAAAAGGAGAAGCCGAAGTCACCGCTCAGCGGCAGTTTATCGCTGAGCGGCACTCAGGCACTCACGGGAGATCCGCTGAGGGGCAAAATGGCCGCTGAGGGGAGAAAACAAGACACGCACTTACCGCTGAGCGGTAATTTACCGCTGAGCGGCACTTTAATGGGCTTGGACCTAAGTTTTTGTAATTTACGAATGGTATTTAAGCTTTAGGGTTTCCTAGGGTTAGGTATCTTTGGCAGAAACGAAGCAAACACTCTCTTTTCCACCCCTTGGGGGTAGATTGGTAGATGGTGACAGCTCTCCTCTTCTCTTTCTCGGGTTTTATCTTTCATTCTTTCATTGTTATTCATCTAGGTTCACCATGAATATGGTGAACTAAACTCTGTATGTTTGTTGGGGAATCAATGTAATCTTTTGAAGCTCTCATATATGGAATTTGTTTTTACATCTTTTATTTAAGATCTATGCTTTATTTCATCATTAGTTAGGGTTTTTCCTCTTTGCGTAATGCTTGCATTGTTTAACTCATTCGATGCATGATTATTGGTTTTGTCGATTCGGGCGCGTACGGGAAAGTCTAGATCCGGGGAATTTCTCCCAATATCATATTGGTTGTCGTTAAGCTCCTGCAATTAGGAACTAATCATTAGCAATGCTAGGAATTGTATGAACTCGTGATTGGTGAGAAGCCTTCTTGAAAGGTACTTTAGAGAGTGGCATTAACAATGATGATTTGAATGTTGAATTCCTAAAATATATGAGAGTGGATAAGATGAAATTGACCCCCAACAACATATTCATACATATATTTCATTGAAAGTGTTTATCTTTTGCTTTTGCCATTGATCAAAACTTCATGCATACATATTTAATTTTCGTCTTTTGCATATAAAATCCAAATATTTCGTTTTTAAGTCTTAGCTAATCAAGAAACCACACAACTAAACTAGGCCGTGAGTCCTTTGGGAAGAACGATACTTGGTCTTACCAAGTTTATTACTTGAACGATTCGGTCACACTTGCCGATTGAAAAACAAGTTTGTGACATCATAATTTGGTGTTCATAAATTTTTCCATCAACCACCCTAAAGTGCTTCTCATGTTTCCTAGAGAGGAACCTGCTAGAGTGAGGTTGCTCTGGTTCCTTTTCCTTTCTCTTGGTTGCCATGGTTTTCAATCTCTTTCCTGAAGAGGATGCCATTCCTGCATTCAAACATAAATAGAAAACCACAGAACATGATGTTAATCATTAGTAAAACACAGAACACAACTCCTTTCGAAGCTAAACCACCGCTGAGGGCCAGAATTTCCCCTCAGCGCCACCAGTGCCACATTCCAAATCACAAAAAATCAGAAAAACCAAATCTGGCAGAGTGCCGCTCAGCGACAGTTTACCCCTCAGCGGTAACTCTGCAGATTTTTGAAAATCTTGTTTTAAAGCTGTCCCAACTCCACCCAAATGCAATTTTCTGTTTTCCAGTTCATAATCATGCAGTTTAATCGGTTCAAACATCAAATATATCATCAAATCATGCATAGAAATCAAAACCCCTAAATATTCATGCTTTGACAATCACATTCAAATTCAAGAACCCTAGAATGAACAAAATGCATTTTACTTACTTGGGTGGAGATACTAGATGCAATGAGAATGCTTCCAAGCTAGAATGCTCTCTTCCAACCCCAAACTTTGATGGCACACTAGTGAAAAAGTGAGTGGAAGAGAAATTTTCTTAAGAAGGAAGAGTGAAAAGATGTGGAAAATCTTGGAGAAGGTATGTGGGAGTGTTTGTGCAGAGAAGAGCCTGAAAGAATGAGATATTGCGCAGCTTAGGGTTTAGAAATACCCTAATGGGCTCGGGTCCCGCTAAGGGGAACTAAAGCCCATCTGCGAGAGTACCGCTCAGCGGTAAGTTACCGCTCAGCGGCACTTTCGTGATGTGGTCTTCTCCTTCTTTTCTTAACCTACATGCCTCCCATACGTGCCCCTCACTGGTTCCCTGCAATTCAATGTTGAAAATGCTTATGCAAACCCTAACTAAAATAATCAAACAGAAATATTCAATCAACTGGGTTGCCTCCCAGGTAGCGCTTGTTTAACGTCACGAGCCTGACCCAAAATCCACCAACACCCATCAATAGGTATTACAAACATAGTATCCTTCAGTAGATACTTAACCACCTAGCATCCTTCAGTAGATGCTATCTCCAACAAAATTGTTACAAAAATAGAGTCCACAAATTAAAAATTACAAAGCCAAATCAAAAGTTTTTAAATCCACTGGGTTGCCTCCCAACAAGCGCTCTTTTAACGTCATTAGCTTGACCCAATAAAGTTCAAGTTCCATCTTCTTTATAGTTGATGTTGTCATTCCACCAACTCCTCAGCTATTTCCTGTGAACTGTTTTGGTGCTTCTAGAATATGGAGACTCTATCTCTATCATCTCCTTCTCTTTAAAGCCCTTCACAACCCACAACTTGTTCTTGATTCTTACAAGTGTGCCAAGTTGGAGTCTTCTTTTCTCACAGTCACTAGGAATTTCTCCTCCTCTTCCAATCTTTTCTTCCTTGGGTACTTGAAACAACAAACAATGGTTACCTGCAACCTTGAAATTTTCATCTTTATAGCTAGTCATGGGTGCATCTTGAAATGCAGCTTTATAACTAGCTTCTTCCTCCTGTGCTTGCGTCTCATCTTTGAAGACGTCTACCACCACTCTCTCCTCTATGTCCTGGAGCACTACTATACCTTCATTTACATCAATGATAGCTCTGGCCGTTTTCATAAATGGTCTTCCAAGTATGATAGGTATCTACTCTGTTTCCATCTTCATCACCACAAAGTCTGCCAAGAATTGGAGTTTGCCAACACAAACTATAATGTCCTCTGCAATCCCACGTGGCTCCTTTGAAGATCCATCGGCCATTACTAGATTAACCTTTACAGGTTTCACTTTAACATTGCCGATTTGCTCTAGTAAAAAATAAGGTATCAAGTTAACACTTGAACCTAAATCAAGGAGAGCTTTCTTCACCTTTTTCTTCCCTATGGTACAAGGGATAGAAAAACTGCCTGGATCTGTTGCTTTAGGAGGGAATGACTCTTTTTTAACAGTTATACACTCTTTTGCCTCATCATCTCTACGTCTCTTCTTTGTAGAGATTTCTTCATCAGATTTTGTGTAAACTGTGATCTGCTGTAGAATTTGTTCCCAAGGTGCTTCATTATCCACCATTCTGAATAATTTTGTGAAGTCCAGTTGTTTTCCTTGATGGATTGGAAAGGAAAAGTACTTTTGCTCTCTTCTGTATCTAACTCAACTTTCTCATCATTAACACTCTTTACCACCTTGCACTCTTCTCTGGGGTTAACCTCAGTATTAGCCCCAAAATTTCTATTTGGCCTTTCTTCCAATTGCTTGGTAATCTGACCCATTTGAATCTCCAATTTCTTTATAGCGGCTTCAGTGCTCTTTTGAGAAGATTCAGTTTTCTGTATGAATTGCTGAAGAGTTTCTTCCAACCTTGTTGATCTTTCATTAAGCATAGATAACTGTTGCCATAAGGTTGGTTGCTGCTGTTGCTTATTATATTGACTAGCTTGCCCAGTTTGTCCTTGACAATTGCTTGGGTGTGGTTTCCACCCTTGATTGTAGTTCCCTTGACGGTATGGAAATTGATTGGCCATGAAATTAACATCCTCTACGGCTTCAACTGGAAAAGCACATTGACCATTGATATGGTCGCCTCCACACAATTCGCACAACTGGGTTTGTACCTGTGCAGCAGTTTTCAACTCTTTGGGTAATTGTGCAAGAGTTTTAGTCAGAGTCTCCAGTTGTTGAGTTAGAATTTTATTTTGAGCTAGCAAGGCATCATGTGTCTGTAATTGGTGAACCCCTTTTTGTTGCATAGGAGCTCCTCTCTCACTGTGCAGCTCATTATCACTAGTAGCCATGTTTTCTATAATCTCTGTTGCTTCCTCTGGAGTTTTCCATTTAATATTGCCTCCTGCTGAGGCGTCCAGCATCGTCTTGGTTTGTGAACCAAGCCCTCCAAGGAAAGTTAAGACTACTTCCTGATCTTCAAAGCCATGCGTGGGTGTTTTTCTTAGCAAGCTTTTGTATCTGTCCCATGCATACCCCAGTGATTCTTCCATGCCTTGCCTAAATGAAGAAATCTCTTGCTTGCCCTTTGTCACCTTTGATTGTGGAAAGTATTTGTTTAAAAACTTTGTTACCACTGCTTCCCACTCTGTGAAACTTCCTTCTGGGAAAGAATTCAACCAAAGTTTAGCATTGCCTCCCAATGAGAAAGGAAACAAACTAAGTTTGATCGCTTCATCTGGCACCCCATTAATTTTGACTGTGTTGCAAATCTCATTGAAGGTAGTGAGGTGCTCATATGGGCTTTCATGAGATAACCCATTAAATATGTTGCTTTTCACCAGTTGGATCAGTGCTGGTTTGACCTCCATATTAGCTGCATTGACTCTAGGTCTAGCTATACTGTTAAAGTGCTGAGGTCCAGCTATATTGGTGTAATCAGCAAGAGTTCTTCTAACATTATTGTTCTCCATATTTTCTGTGCTATTGTCAGAACCTTGTGGTGATGGTTGCAACAGAGTTTCCGGAGGAGGGAAAAGTTCTCTAGATGTTCGGATTCTTCTCCTCCGTCTACTCTCGTCTAAACCTTCAAGCAGAGGTTCTGTTGTTTTCTTGCTCCTAGTTCGAATTGCCTCCTGCATACACAAGAACACAAAACCCTAGAATATTTGGTTAGCACAAAAAGATATAGGAGAAGATAAAAACAGAAAACAGGAAAATACAAATAAAAATAGAAAATAAAATCAAATAAAATCAAATAAAAACCGAAATATAAAAAAAAACAGAAAATAAAAACAGAAAATTAAAAATTAAAGTCAAAGATAATCAATAATCACACAAATTAACCAGTTAAACCACGAGTCCCCGGCAACGGCGCCAAAAACTTGATGGACAAATTTATGATCACCAAAATATGATGTCACAAACCTGTTTTACAATCGGCAAGTATGACCGAATCGTTCAAGTAATAAACTTGGTAAGACCAAGTATCGTTCTTCCCAAAGGACTCACGGCCTAGTTTAGTTGTGTGGTTTGTTGATTAGCTAAGACTTAAGGACGAAATATTTGGATTTTTATATGCAAAAGACGAAAATAAACATGTATGCATGAGGTTTAGATTAATGGCAAAAGCAAAAGATAAACACTTTCAATGAAATATATGTATGAATATGTTGTTGGGGTTCAATTTCATCTTATCCACTCTCATATATTTTAGGAATTCAACATTCAAATCATCATTGTTAATGTCACTCTCTAAAGTACCTTTCAAGAAGGCTTCTCCCTAATTACGAGTTCATACAATTCCTAGCATTCCTAATAATTAGTTTATTTAGCACAGGAGCTTAAGGCAACCAATATACTTATTGGGAGAAATTCCCCGGATTTAGACTTCCCCGTACGTATCCGTATCGACAAAACCAATAATCATGCATCGAATGAGTTAAACAATGCAAGCATTAATCAAAGAGGAAAAACCCTAACTAATGATGAAAGAAAGCATAGGTCTTAAATATAAGATGTAAAAACAATCCATATATGAGAGCTTCAAAAGATTACATTGATTCCCGAACAAGCATACAAAGTTTAGTTCACCATATTCATGGTGAACCTAGATGAATAACAATGAAAGAATGAAAGATAAAACCCTAGAAAGGTGAAGAGGAAGCCTAAGCATCCAAGATCCTCCTTCAAAGGGGTGGAAGAGAGAGTGTTTGCTTCGTTTCTACCAAAGATGCCTAACCCTAGGAAACCCTAAAGCTTATATATTATTCGTAAATTACAGAAAATTAGGTCCAAGCCCATAAAAGTGCCGCTCAGCGGTAAGTGCGTGAGTTGGTTTCTTCCCCTCAGCGGCCATTTTGCCCCTCAGCGGATCCCCCGTGAGCTTCTGAGTGCCGCTCAGCGGTAAACTGCCGCTGAGCGTTGTCTTCGGCTTCTCCTTTGCACTTTTTGATGTCTTTTCTGATTTCATCTCTCTCCTTCTTCACTTCTTTCACCAAATTCACCTTAAAACCTGCACAAAAACACTGAAATCAAGCATAAACCTGTCCAGCTCTCTTATTTCTGAAAATATGAAGAAAAGCATGATTTCAAGCTAGTTTCTAAGTATAAAGGTTGCTTTTAGTATCAATTTTAAGCATGAAAATAACAGTTTTTCAACTGTTATCATCAAGCAAACAAGATGTAACTCAATCTTCCATCAATCCATATAATGGTTCACCACATTCAAGAATCCTTCTTTCAAGACAAGTAAATCCTCAATTTAGCTCGTTATCAAGACTTCAATCAAGATGTGCACATGCTTTTAGTGATCACTCAAACACATACTATCCAACAAATGCTATTTTCATGAATGATCAATTAACTAAGCAAAGATGTTTTTATGTGTTCATGAAATCTATCCTCACTAGATAAAGTGTTTCACTCAAACACATAAGTGTATAGGAGATATTCACTCGTTCACTCTACTATTACAATGTCACATGAATCAACTTTGCCTTTCATTTAACCACAATCAAAAACACTTACTAGCAAGCATCATCACAAGGACTTTTCTATGGCTTATAACGTGGCTGGGCTAACAAGAAACTTGGTTTTTCTAGATCACAAAACCCTTGAGTTAAGAGAAACATATAAACACAATCATTATTATTTATTCCCAACTTTCTTTTGCATTGAGCTTTGCTTTTTCTTTTCTTTTCTTTCTCTTTTTCTTTTTCTTTTCACATACTTAATTATTAGTTCTTAGCTCAATGCTTTCAATTTCCCTTTTTGTATTTTCCAACAACCCCAAACTTGAACATTTGTCAATACCACAAAATATTTTCTACTTAACTCAAGGTAACGCTTTTCAACAAGGGTTTTCAAATCATGTTCAAGGCTAGAGGTTCAAAGGATATAACACATAGTGTTCTCTTTTAGTGGGCTCAATTTATGAATTTGGCTAATAGAAGGGTTATCAACAAATGGCCTTGATCATATGATGCAAACAAGCAAGTAATTCAATCATAGAAAACCTGGGCAAAATCATTCATTCTTTCACAGTAATAGTATTCAACAATAACAACTCTGGAGCTCAAAACCTCACATATAAGCTCATTCACATTCCACATATAACATCCTGCTTAGAATCATAATCACAATCACAACATCTTGCATTTGTTCACAATGCTTGTGAACCATCTGTATAAGCATATAATGTGCACATTCTCAACATCAATCAATATCAAAGCATCATCAGGCATTACTTATCAAACAACAATCATAAGCAAACCATCATAACAAACAAAATTTCCAATTGAGTACATCAAATCCTATTCTAAAAACATAAGTGATTGATAAAACAAATCCTACTCTAGTGCTTTGAAAAACTCAGCCCCATCAATGATGCTCTCTCCCAACCCCAAACTTAGATGGAAAACTAGTGAGAAAGTGAGTGGAAGGGAGATTTTCTAAAGAGGAATGAAAGGAAAAATGTAGAGAACCTTTGGAAAAATGTTTAGGAGTGTGTGTGCAGAGAAGAATCTAAAAATAGAGGCCAAAGCGTGACTTAGGGTATAAAAATACCCTAATGGGCTCGGGTTCCGCTAAGGGGCAACCTAAGCCCCTTTTACGATACCACCGCTCAGCGGCACTTTCGTGTTGTGCTTTTCTTCTTCCTAGCTTACCCTAGGTGCCTTCTACTCATGCCCCTCACTTGCTCCCTGCAATTAATTTCTCAAATCACTCAAACATTCAATCCCTATCATGCAACTAAAGTAGAATCAAAACAAACAATACAAATAAAATCAATCAACTAGGTTGCCTCCCAGGTAGCGCTTGTTTAACGTCACGAGCCTGACCCAAAATCCTCCAGCACCCTTCAGTAGATGCAAATCTTTCTTACCAACACCCATCAGTAGGTGTATACAAAGATAGTATCCTTCAGTAGATACTCTTCCGCCTAACATCCATCAGTAGATGTAAACCCTGTAACAAACTTATAACAAAAACAAAAATACCCAAAAGTTCAAAATTACATCACCAAACAAAAAATTAAAAGTTCTTAAATCACTGGGTTGCCTCCCAGCAAGCGCTCTTTTAACGTCACTAGCTTGACCCAATAAAGCTCATGTTCCATCTTCTTTTTCTTCTTTCTACTGAACTTCTTCAGAAATTTGATCAAACCAGGAACCTGTTGCAATGTCTTAACCATAGGAACTTTAATCTCCAATTTTTTGAAGATTTCCATGAGGCACTTAAATTTCTTTTCCTTCCTATGATACTTCTTTGGATGAGGATGAGGTTTTTCATATGATTCTTTCTTTTTTTCTCTCGTCCTCTTTTTCTTTTCTCTCACTTTCTTTTTTTCTTTTCTTTTTCTACTCACTTTCTCAATCTTCACACAAATTTTCTCTTCTTCTTTCTCTTCTCTCTCTTTTCTCTCTTCTCTCTCTTCTTTTTCCAACTCAACTTTTTCAACATTTACACTCACTAGCACTTCACACTCTTCCCTGGTGTTAACCTCAGTATTAGCCCCAAAAATTTTGTCAGGCCTTTCTTCCAATTGCTTGGTAATCTGACCCATCTGAATCTCCAAATTCTTGATAGTAGCTTCAGTGCTCTTTTGGGTAGACTCAGTTTTCTGTATGAAATTATTAAGAGTGTCTTCCATCCTCATGGACCTTTCATTAAGCATAGAAATCTGCTGCCATAAGGTGGGTTGCTGCTGCTGCTTATTAAATTGACCAGCTTGCCTAGTTTGCCCTTGACCAATGCTTGGGTGTGGTTTCCACCCTTGATTGTAGTTCCCTTGACGGTATTGATTGGTCATGTAATTCACATCCTCTACGGCTTCTGCTGGAAAGGCACATTGACCATTGATATGGTCGCCTCCACATAATTCACACAATTGAGATTGAACCTGTGCAACAGTCTTTAACTCTTTTGGCAGTTGTGCAAGTATCTTTGTGAGATTCTCCAATTGTTGAGTTAGTATCTTGTTCTGTGCAAGCAAGGCATCATTGGTTTGTAACTGTAGAACTCCTTTTTGTTGAATAGGAGCTCCTCTTTCACTGTTTAATTCATTATCACTTGTAGCCATATTTTCAATGATTTCTGTAGCTTCCTCTGGAGTTTTCCATTTGATATTTCCTCCAGTTGAGGCGTCAAGCATCATCTTGGTTTGTGAACCAAGACCTCCAAGGAAGATTAGGACTACTTCCACTTCGTCAAATCCATGCGTGAGAGTCTTTCTTAATAGGCTTTTATATCTGTCCCATGCATGACCAAGTGATTCCTCCATGCCTTGCCTGAAAGATGAGATCTCTTGCTTTCTTTGTTGACCTTGGAAGAATTGAATGCCCATATAGTCAAATTCTTGACCGAATTGCATCCTGCAAGCATTAGGCACAAAACTCTAGAAAATATTTGTTAGCACAAAAAGATAGAGAAGATACAAAGAATAAATGATAAGAAGATAAAAGATAGCAAGATAGAAGATAAAAACATAAAATAGAAAAATGAAAACAGAAAACAGAAAAAAAATAAAATAAAATAAAAACAGAAAACAAAAAAAAACAGAAAACAAAATAAAATAAACTAAAATAAAATAAAATAAAATAAAGTAAAATAAAATAAAATAAAATAAAATAAAATAAAATAAAATAAAATAAAATAAAAACAAAAAATAAAAACAGAAAAATAAAATTAAAGTCAAAGATAATCAATAATCACACAAATTAACCAGTTAAACCACGAGTCCCCGGCAACGGCGCTGATGGACAAATTTATGAACACCAATTTATGATGTCACAAACTTGTTTTTCAATCGGCAAGTATGACCGAATCGTTCAAGTAATAAACTTGGTAAGACCAAGTATCGTTCTTCCCAAAGGACTCACGGCCTAGTTTAGTTATGTGATTTCTTAATTAGCTAAGACTTACAGATAAAATATTTGGAGTTTAATATGCAAGACAAAAAATAAACATGTATGCATGAAGTTTTGATCAATGGCAAAAAGCAAAAGATAAACACTTTCAATGATATTAATGTATGAATATGTTGTTGGGGGTCAATTTCATCTTATCCACTCTCATATATTTTAGGAATTCAACATTCAACTCATCATTGTTAATGCCACTCTCTAAAGTACCTTTCTAGAAGGCTTCTCCCTAATCACGAGTTCATACAATTCCTAGCATTCCTAATGATCAGTTCATAAGTGCAGGAGCTTAACGACAACCAATATCATATTGGGAGAAATTCCCCGGATCTAGACTTCCCCGTACGTGCCCGTATCGACAAAACCAATAATCATGCATCGAATGAGTTAAACAATGCAAGCATTAAGCAAAGAGGAAAAACCCTAACTAATGATGAAAAGAAAGCATAAGTCTTAATTAAAAGATGTAAAAACAGATTCCATATATGAGAGTTTCACAAGATTACATTGATTCCCCAACAAACATACAGAGTTTAGTTCACCATATTGATGAGAGGGTCGCACCTCCTACAAAAGTTGTGCATAAAAGAATGCAGTATAGACTAGGAAGTGACTCCTAGGTCGTCTCTCAAGGACCAAATTGGGTTCAGTCTCAGATCACACACGGAAAAAAGGGGGGGTTGTGAAAAGTTGTTGTGATAAGAAATGAACTAAATTAAATTGAAAATAAACAGAGTAGAAGAAACACACAGACAGTCCAAAAAAAATATCAAGGAAACAATGTAATATCGCTAATGACCAACCCAACAAACCTAAGTTAACATTACAACTAATATATCACAACCAAACAGAATAGAAAACAATAAAGTGGATGAGAATAGTAACCCTCACTGCTCCATCAATTAGACTATAGGCCAATCGGTGTAGACCAGCAAACTAATTAAATCTAGGCTTGGAAAATAGGTGAGTTAATAATAAAATAAAAAAAAAATAATTAGAAAACCAAGTGCCATTGAAGTGTGCACGAGTCCCCGCTAAGACAAATGAAGCAACGAAACATCTGGTGAGTAAAGGCACCATCGAAACGTGATAAAAGAGTTAGCCTATGTAGACCGTACGTCCTATATAAAACAATTTCATAAACTGCAGATTGAAATCAGCGTTGGAAGCAAGCATGTGCAGCAAGAACAAATTTCAATTCCCATTAGCTTAAATCAATTAAAATGCAATACATAGAAATAAGAGAATGCATAATCCACAAGCCCTTAAATGCAATAGACGCATCATATAGCAATGCACGCGTCAGAAACCCTACAGCTGAATTAAAGAAGCAATGGAGATAAGCAACAAAAGGCACCGTGCAACTCAATAAAAAAACAAAAACACCATTCAGCTCCTGGAATCAAATAACTTTTTCTTGAAAAAAAAAAAAGTAAAAACACCGTGTGCTCCACTTTTCCTTCAACCTAATCTACTTCTTCATTCTTAATCTCTGTGCACCTCCTTGGACGTGAATGAGTCTCTCCCCCAAAACCAAAAAAAAACCGAGACCATGTGTTTTTCAAGCCAAAACCTAAAGAAAACCAAAACCCCCAAAAAGTGGTGGCTGGATGCCCCCCAAAAACCTGCACCTCCTCCTCCTTCCTTCTTCTCGGCTTTAGCTTCCTAGTTCTTACATTTTTCCTTTGTTCAAAAACCGAGAGAAAAACAAAGAAGTTCCATGGTCCCAAAACCAAGTGGCCTAGAGAAACGAGTGGAGAATGGCCAGTGGCGTCGCAACTCTTCCTTCAGCTCTCAAATTAAGGGTGAATGACCCACCCCCCTTTCCAACGTGGCGACTCTCCCTCATACTCCTCGGATCCCGTGTGCGTGGACGTGGTTTACTTCACTTCTTCAAGCTGGAAAATGAATGAATGTGGCAGCTTCTCTGGACACCCCCTTTGCTTTGCTGGACCGTGGCACCCCCTCATCTGCTGGGCCGCGTCTGCTGGCCATGATGGCAGCAAATTGCTGGACGCCACCACCTTTGCTGAACCATCTCCGCGTGAAAGCAGGCTGCTGGACAGCGCACCAAAGTTGCTTCCCAGACTCTCCACGCTAGGCCCAAAAACCCTTCAACTTAGTTGGCAGCTGCACCCCCTTGGGCCTATTTGCATTTTAAATGAAATAAGGGTGTTGTTGGATGTTTTTTTTTTCTTGTGCACACTTCTTTTATGAAGAGTCTTGAATTAAGTGACAACCTTCTAAATGTCCCAAATTGTATTTCCAAAATTTTCCCTACAATTAATAATGCAAATAATTAGCTCAAATCATTCAAATTAATTAAAATAAGAATTTCTGATCAAATTAAGCACAATTAGGAAAAATGGGAAAATACCGGACATTTAAGCACAATTCCCCGATTAATTCTAGTACAATAAACTAAGTGAAGTGAAAAAAATATTGACTCATCACATATTCATGGTGAACCTAGATGAATTACAATGAAAGAATGAAAGAATAAACCCTAAAAAGGTGAAGAGGAAGCCTTAGCATCCAAGATCCTCCTTCAAAGGGGTGGAAAAGAGAGTGTTTGCTTCGTTCCAGCCAAAGATACCTAACCCTAGGAAACCCTAAAGCTTAAATACCATTCGTAAATTACAAAAACTTAGGTCCAAGCCCATGAAAGTGCCGCTCAGCGGTAAGTGCGTGTCTTGTTTTCTCCCCTCAGCGGCCATTTTGCCCCTCAGCAGATCTCCCGTGAGTGCCTGAGTGCCGCTCAGCGGTAAACTGCCGCTGAGCGGTGACTTCGGCTTCTCCTTTTGCACTTTTTGATGTCTTTTCTGATTTCATCTCTCTCCTTCTTCACTTCTTTCACCAAATTCACCTTAAAACCTGCACAAAAACACTGAAATCAAGCATAAACCTGTCCAGCTCTGTTATTTCTAAAAATATGAAGAAAAGCATGATTTCAAGCTAGTTTCTAAGTATAAAGGTTGCTTTTAGTATCAATTTTAAGCATGAAAATAACAGTTTTTCAACTGTTATCACAACCCCAAACTTAGAACTTTGCTTGTCCTCAAGCAAACAAGATGTAACTCCATCTTTAAACCAATTCATATGATGGTTCACTTCATTCAAAAATCTTCTTTTCAAGATAAGTAAAAACTTCACTCAAACTTATGACCACGAGTTCAATCAAGATGTGCACATGCTTTAGTGTTCACAAAGTCATTTAAATTCCAACAAATGCTATTTTCATGAATGATCAATCAATTAAGCATGGATGTTCATGTGTTCATGTGATATTTCCTCACTAAGTCAAGTGTTTCACTCACACTCAAGTGTATAAGAGATGATCACTCATTCACTCTACTATCACAATGTCACATGAATCAAATTTGCCTTTCATTTTACCACAATCAAAAACATTCACAAGCATGCATCATCACAAGGACTTTTCTATGGCTTATAATGTGGCTGGGCTAACAAGAAAATTGGTTTTTCTGGATCACAAAATCCTTGAGTTAAGAGAATCATACAACACAATCATCTTATTCTTTCCCAACTTTCTTTTTCCTTTGCATTGAGCTTTGCTTCTTTTTCTTTTCTTTTCTTTTTCTATGCATATTCTTACTTTTTAGCTCTTAACTCAATGCTTTTCATGTTTTCCCAACAACCCCAAACTTGAACATTTAACAATACCACACAAGATCTTCTACTTAACTCAAGGTAAAGATTTTTCAATCAAAGGTTTCAGTGTATGTTCAAGGCTAAGGGTTCAAAAGGATTGAACACAAAGTGTTCTCTTTTAGTGGGCTAACTTTTACAAATTTGGCCAATAAAAAGGTTTCCAACAAACGGCCTTGATCATATGATGCAAAACAAGCAATTGATTCAATCATAGAAAACCTGGGCAAAATCATTCATGCTTTCAAAGTAATAGCATTCAACAATAACAACTCTGGAGCTCAAAATCTCACATATAAGCTCATTCACATTTGACATACACATCCTTCTTAATTTCACAATCACAATCATGATATCATGCATTTGTTCACAAAGCTTGTGAATCACCTGTATAAGCATTTTAATGTGCACATCATCTCAACATCAATTAATCATAAGCATCATTCAGTATTACTTATCACACAATCACAGTTAATAGCAAACCATCACAAGAAACCAGGTTTCAAATAGAGTACATCAAACCCTAATCTAAAAACAAATAATACTTACAAAATACTGGGTTGCCTCCCAGTAAGCGCTTGTTTAATTCTACGTGGAGTGTTTATCTCTTCCAAAATTTTAATTTTTTTTTAACTATTCACTTTTTACTATTCACTATTCACTTTTTACTATTCAATTTTCTTAAAAATCCTAAATAAGTTATCAAAAATTTGAACCTCTCCTTCTAGAATTACTATAATTTTATATCCAAAATTGACATTTTTCTATCCATTAAAATTATTATTACTAATAAAATTCTAAAATTTACTATTATAAATATTTTTCATGGGTCTTACATTCTCCCCAACAACAAAAATTTTCGTCCCCGAAAATTCTATACTTCAAGAAAATAGTTGAGGGTATAATTGCTTCATTTCTTCTTCTAGTTCCCATGTAGAGTCACCTGTTTTCCTATCCCAAACCACTTTGACTAAATTGATATTTCTCCTAAACCATTTTATCATATGGCCTTCTATACCGAATGGTTAAATTTCTACTAGGAGATCCTTTCTAATTTGAACATTTTATACTTCCAAAATGCGAGAAAGATCATATACTACTACCATTTATTTATTTATTTATTATTATTATTATTATTATTATTATTATTATTATTTTTATACCGATACTATTGAAGCCTCCGGTATGCATGACCGGAACTGTGGGCACAATGAGATTTTGGCTATATAAGGAGGAGCGAACTGCGTTGAGCGACACTTTGAGGCGTTGCGATTTTGGAGCGTGTGAGAGAGTGTGAGATCTTCTAAGTGAGAGCTTTCGAGCGATCCTCTGGGTGTGAGTGAGATCTGAGCGCTGAGAGTTCTGAGTGTGAGAGCTTGTGGGATCTGAACACGAGTGAGATCCTCTTCGAGCGTGTCTAAGAGCTTCTAAATGAACCCTCTATCAAGTGAGACCCTGCCTCTACTTCCGCGTTCGTAAGTTTTTTTCTCTCTCAACCCTTCTTCTCTTTGTTCAAGCTTTTCTTCTATGATTTCCTGCTTTACGCTTATTTAGTATTATGTTCATTACTTCTCTTTCCTTTTTCTCTTTTTCTTACTCGTTATATATATATATACATATATATGTATATATATGTATATATATATATATATATATATATGTACATATATCTACATATATGTACATATATGTAGATATATGTATATATATGTATATATATGTAGATATATGTACATATATCTACATATATGTAGATATATGTATATATATGTATATATATGTAGATATATGTACATATATGTAGATATATGTACATATATGTAGATATATGTACATATATGTAGATATATGTATATATATCTACATATATATACATATATATACATATATATGTATATATATATATATATATATGTATATATATTGTCATATTAATGAACACGTTGTCTTAAAACACGGGGTATATAGGCTGGAAAACCGTTGTTAATCTCCCTTCGTTTGAAGGTATGAAAGAGACATTCGGGTAGAACAACGCCACGTACCCCAATTAAAACAAACCAAAACAAACTTTTATTTCAACTTAAAGAACAATAAAAAAATATGGACTCTATGGACTTAGATCTAGTTAGGATCTGTTGCGAGGACCGTGAAACATATCTATTTCTGGACATTGAGACTTCAAAGGCTGGACAATGAAAATTAAACTAAAAAGAAAAGAAGCAAAATGGAAAACTTGAATTAAAATGGAAACTTGACTTGAACGTAATAAATATTTTTACTTTTACTTTACTTTGTGAACAAAAACTTAGAAAAATGGATATCGAAGCCAAGACAGTTTATAAACGATGGCGGTCCACCCCGGAACAAGTTAACATCTTGTTGAATATCTTCAACCATGGGATCATTAATCCTAGTCGAGATCAGATTCGCGAGATTACAGGACGACTCAAGGAGTACGGGGAAGTCGGAGAATACAGCATCTATTGTTGGTTTCAAAACCATGGAAATCGGGTGAAACATCGACGCTTGCCGCAAAACGTCCCTGGTACATCTGAACCTTCATATCCCCTCCTTCCGTCGTTTATGTATGGTAAACTTTCTTTCTTTTTATTTAATTTTTTATTTATTTATTTATTTATTTATTTATTCTAATTTTCTTTATTTATTTTATTTTATTTATCTCTGACTACATTTTTTTTTTGCACTACCGGAGATCCTTCATGGGTAATTCCACAGGCTCCTAGGCTCCTAGATCTCTTTCCCATCCCCCCTATACCTGAAGAAGAAGAGAAAGTTACTCCACCCATGTCGTTTCGCATCAAAGCTCCTTCCACGGAGCTTTCTTTGAGATTGTCGTTCGCCGATCAATAGTCTCCTTAAGGAGACTATTTTTATTTATTTATTATATATATATATATTTTTTTGGATTGTACTCTTAACGGCCACTTGTGGCCGACACTTGAACATTTTATTTTTATTTATGTACTGTGATCTTTATCTGCTTTGTTTTATATGCTATTTAATGATTTTTTTCTACAGCTCTATAAGATATGTTTGCCTAACTTTCACACGAAGATTAAGGCATCTGATTATACCTATGAGATTCGGACAATACAAAATTGCATCAATTGCAAAAATTGTGTAATCCCAATGACTTTATAGACCTGAGTTATTGAAATATATGATATTTGTCATATCATACACCATTATTTTATGAAATCGAAATTACTTTGAAAATAACTCTCATTTGTATATTCTTCTACTAACACATATCTGTAATTCAAATTTGAACTATAGTAAAACAACTCACATAATAATATTATTAATTCCAGATGATCGCACAAGCTATTAGACAAAAATCATTTTTTTTAACTCTAAAGGATCAAACATTATAGGATCATAATCATCGATTTAGCACATCACATACCACATATTAGTAATACCACAATCATGAATCAAGAGCAATTAAGAATATATCATTCAAAGTATTTACACAATCAAATACAATTTATACTATCAACCACACCAAACAACATATCCATTTAACATTCCATATTACACTAAGCACAAAGAAGAGTACGAAAAAAAAAACACGTACATCGTCACATTTTACTATTTAACACAAAAAGAGAACAGAAAAGATACTTTTTTTTTTTCGAATAATACCTAAACATCATATTTATCATACTTAATTAAGAACAAAGCAATGAAATAAGATTACCTATGTAGGACATATGATCATATAATCTTAGTCATGTGACATAACTAGTCCCAATGCATGATCTAAAATCAATTGTAATTATTTACCTGGATATTTAGTGCTAACCAAAACTCAAATTTGTATCTGATGTGAAACAAACACAATGAATATATATATATATATATATATATATATATATATATATATATATATATATATATATGTTTACTCACACATACATCATTATTCAGAGATCAAGATGAGACATACATATCTTCACCCATCCTTCACACCACCATTGAAATCAACAATATTTATATCAAACTCACTTTGTAATCTAACCAAAACTCATAGACCCATTGTTGTATGTAACCAAACATCTAATAATTATACCTCTCTTATCAAACTCAACAAATTCCTTAATATCACCATACAACTATATTTGATGAAAACCATTCTAACACAACTTCATCTATATTAACTAACTCAAACTCCCTAATCCATTCTAGATAATTACTTTTGTATTGTTAACCTTTTTTTTTTCTACGCTGATGCTTTCTTAAACTCTTCTTATTCTAACATTTAAATTCAACTCTTATTGTACAACTACTGATATCTCATCCTCTAACTTGGCCTTGAAACATTCTCAAATAAAATTTACGGTTCTAAATTCTAAGACCAAAACTCTGATGTTTTGACTTCCAAGCTCCAACACACTCGATCTACCTATCTTCGAGACAAAACTTGTTTTCAAAAGTTTTGAACAAATCTAATGAAGGCATACAGGTCAAATTATCCTTCTATCATTATAAAGCACACAACACTATTAAGAAACAAAATTTAGACCACCACTTTTTCCTATTGCACCTTCAGAATTAAGAAAGGAAATTCATCTTTGATAAAGTCATGAGTGTGCACCCTCATTACTCTTTATCAAGATGTTTTTCTATTCTTAAAACCTTAAGTCGGTTGCACTCATTCTATGATTTAAACTTCGAAAGACATGACAAATCATGTCATCTAGACTCAACTCTTCATGGAAAGGCACACAACCTGCATGTTCTCCTAAGGACGAACTGCTCTGATACCATTAATGTAACACCCCAAAAATTAAACATCTCACACACAAAATTATTTTATTAATAATATAAACATCGTACAGTATTACAATCATCCATTTAGGAGTAACATAGTTCACACTGGAAATACATATTTTTTTTAAAACATCATTAAAACAGTCCTAAATTTATTCATTTATTTTTTTTTAAACTACTCTTCATTTTTCTGCTGCTTCCTCCTTCACTTGTATTGGTTCGGACGTCGTTCCAGCATCTGCTCCCGTATAACATAAACGTCATACGATCATCGCAAAATAAGATTTTCTGGCACAAACAAACAAGTAAGGGTGAGCTACCATGCAAAATTCAAAGAAAAGCATTACACTATTATTATACGTAATACATTCACCATAAATTCTTATAAGATGCAATTATCATACTAGACTCTATTATCCGGATATAATGTTGATGGAAGTCTCGGGTGGTCATGCACTTGTGGTGACATCTACAACAAAGTTATGGCCAAAAATAATATATCACATCACCCACAAGGTTAGTCCATTAACGTCCACGAACATGGACTAGGACCTCCTACTACTCTCACCATATAACAAATCCTTCTCTAATTGAGACTGGACAATTATTAGAGTTTTAGGATAACCACCAACAACAGGACCCTCAACATCAACATATACATTAATACCATACCAATATAGAATCTCTCCATGAGACTCATATCATGCTCATATTCCTCAACTCATATCATACCATTACAAAATCTCCCCATAATACTCATATCATGTTCAGATGCATAATTTCATATCAACATCATAAAATACATTCATCACAGAAATCATACAAGATAAATATATTACAAACAAATTAACAATAATAAAATATTACTATAAATGATCACAGGAGAAGAATCAAATGTTTGACAATCAATAAAATAATCTTAATAAAACTTCTTAGGGAAATAAGAAGTGGAATCTGGCAGAGCCGGTTAGACAACTTATCATCCTTTCAGGAAGATGCAATAAAAATTAAATAGAACAATAAAAGTTCTGGGGAAACAAGAAGTTGAATCTGGCAAAGCCGGTTAGACAACTTCTCATCCTTCCAGGAATACAATGTAATTAAATAATAAGAACAATAACAGGTCTGGGGAAATAAGAAGTTGAATCTGGCAGAGCCAGTTAGACAACTTCTAATCCTTCCAAAAATAAAAACGAATAAGGAAAACAATAAAAAGTATGGGCAAACAAGAAGTTGAATCTGGCATAGCCGGTTAGACAACTTCTAATCCATCCAAAAATACAAAAATAAACAACTAATTACATACAAATGACATAACATAATCAACATCACATTTTACAACTATCACACTTGGATCTAAACACAGAAGCATGTTCTCATTCAAAATTCAAAATCATACAGAAACAAAGTACTTCATATTTAAGATTTAAGATCAAACAAAAGCAACATATGCAATACTCAAGATAATACAAAACAAAAATGTAACTCCCCTTACCTCTATTCCAGACTTAATCTCCTCCTTTGAAACCGTTCTCCGAAAACTTCCAGAATTTCCCCTCTACAACTAGAATTTCCTCCAACTCTCTTCTCTCACAAATTTTTCTAGAATTTTGGTGTAAGTTTCAGCCTTCCCTCCCTTGCTATTTATAGCCAAAAAATTTTACTATTCATTTTTTTTACTATTTATTTTTACTATTCATTTACTATTACAAAAATATTATTTTAATCACCATTTGCTAAATTCTTATCTCTGATGATTCAATGCTACGTGGAGTGTTTATCTCTTCCAAAATTTTAATTTTTTTTTTAACTATTCACTTTTTACTATTCACTATTCACTATTGACTTTTTACTATTCAATTTTCTTAAAAATTCTAAATAAGTTATCAAAAATTTGAACCTCTCCTTCTAGAATTACTATAATTTTATATTCAAAATTTACATTTTTCTATCCATTAAAATTATTATTACTAATAAAATGCTAAAATTTACTATTATAAATATTTTTCATGGGTCTTACAGACGAACTTGACGAAGTGGACTGATAGGCTGTCGTTGAGGCTATCAAATTAATACTACTTTTCAAGGCAACTTCAGTATTGCCAAGTAGTATTTAAGAAAGTAGATAGGGTTAACGTAACCCTGAGTCGTCTCCCAACGAACACGGAATTGCTTTCAAATATCTGACTCTTATGAATGTTATGCAATGCTTATGAATAAAAGTAATGTTTGGAGAATGTTTAAAGAAAATAAGAAACTTAAAAACAGTTACGATGAAATAGGCTAATTCCACTGCTTTTCTAAGATAGATTCATCATTGATTATTCACGGATAATTGTTCAATTGATTATTGTTTAAGTTTCAAATTAATTAAAGTACATTCTTAATTAATTTGAGGGCGATCATGCATTTAACCAAAGTAAATTCTCAATCAAATGCAAAACCTTTCTAGATTATTCATAATAAATTCAACCAAAGTACATTCTCAATCAAATTCTATTGTGTTTAATCATGTCTATTCTTAAATCTCCTAACCAAATTAAAAGCTAATCAATCAAAGTAAATTCTCAATTGATTATAGTTGAAATTATTACTAATCAATCAAAGTACATTCTCAATTGATAGTAAAAACCATTTAATCATACGAAAGTTCCTAAATTAAATCAAAGTAGATTCTCAATTTAAACCTAGAAACCCTAAAACTCATATAGTCAATATGCATGTAGATTCAAACACATTATGATGCAAAAATTTTTGCTTTTAACAAGATAGAGAGATGAAAGACATAAAGAGAACAACTTAAATCAATAATCAAAGTAAACAATTGCATTAATCGAACGTAACCTCAGAATCCGTCATGGAATTACAGCAGAATAGCCCTAGATGCTTAGCTCTCCATGAATGGAGTTGAATACAAGATGAAAGAAAAGTGAGAGGAGTATGAGAGAATGAATGAATTAAGTGAAGTCTCCTTTTTCTGCCTCCCTTGGGTCTCTTTATATAGGCTTGATTGGGCTTGGACTCTGAATAGTTTGTTGATAAGATATTTTCTGTTGATATATTATATCTTTCAAATACTCATTAAATTAAATCAGTTTTAAAGAATATTTGATAGATATTAACTTAATTATCTTATATCCTATATCTTCCAAATAACTAAAAGATTTAGATAAAAAAATTATTTGGAAGATATTTTCTGTTGATATTCCCAAATTAAATTCAACAACTGAATTTTATCTTTTAGATTTTCTGACTTTCCAAAATGGCACAAATACCCTGAAATTTCCTCTATCTGCACTTTAGCCCCTTCTGAATTTTCCAAATAAAATCTGATTTTGGGCCTTGAATTGCCATTTGGACCAATAAAACTTATATTCTCAACTGCACAAATAAACATTAGAACATCCAAGAATAATTTATGCACTAAAACTCACTTTTTACGTCTCTTTATTTCCCAAAACCCAACAATTCCAATAATCACAAATTCACTTAAAATCAACCATTTAAGCACAATTATCCCATCAAAAATTTGAATTTTAAAGCATAAATGTGGGCATAAATATGCACTTACATTTTGCGGGTTGATCACTGTTTGTGGAGGTAGTATTAATTTACTATTATAAATATTTTTCATGGGCCTTACAGACGAACTTGACGAAGTGGACGAAGTGGAGGAAGTAGAGGAAGTAGAGGAAGTTGAGGAAGTGGACGAAGTGGACGATGTGGACGATGTGGATGAAGTGGACGAAGTGGACGAAGTGGAAGAAGAAGAAGTAGAAGAAGAACAAGAAGAAGTGGAAGAAATGGGAGAAGTGGACAGAATGGATGACGTAGACGAAGTGGACGAGGTGGACGAAGTGGACGAAGTGAACGAAGTGGATGAAGTGGACGAAGCGAACGAAGTGGACAAAGTGGACGAAGTGGACAAAGTGGACGAAGTTGACGAAGTGGACGAAATGCACGAAGTTGACGAATTGGATGAAGTGGAAGAAGTGGACCAGGTGGACCAAGTGGAAGAAGAAGAAGAAGAAGAACAAGAACAAGAACAAGGAGAAGAAAAAGAAGAACAAGAAGTAGTGGAAGAAGAACAAGAAGAAGAAGTTGAAGAAGTGGACGAAGTAGACGAAGTGCACGAAGTGGAAGAAGTGGACGAAGTGGACGAAATGGACAAAGTGGACAAAGTGGACGAAGTGGACGAACTGGAAGAAGTGGAAGAAGGGGCCGAAGTGGACGACAAGGACGGAGTGGACGGAGTGGACGAAGTGGAAGAACAAGAAGAACAAGAAGAACAAGAAGAACAAGAAGAAGAAGAACAAGAAGAAGAAAAGGAAGAGAGCAAGAAGAAGTACAAGAAGAAGTAATGGACGAAGTTGACGAAGTGGACGAAGTGGACGAAGTTGACGAAGTCGACGAAGATGACGAAGTTGACGAAGGCGACGAAGATGACGATGTGGACGAACTTGACGAAGCGGACGAAGTGGACGATGTGGACAAAGTGGACGTAGTGGACGATGCGGACGATGTGGACGATGTGGACGAAGTGGAAGAAGTTGACGAAGTGGACGAAGTGGAAGAAGAAGAAGTAGAAGAAGAACAAGAAGAAGAAGTGGAAGAAATGGGAGAAGTGGACGGAGTGGACAAAGTGGACGAGGTGGACGAAGTGGACGAAGTGAACGAAGTGGACGAAGTGGACGAAGTGGACGAAGTGGACGAAGTGGACGAAGTGGACGAAGTGGACGAAGTGGACGAAGTGGACGAAGTGGACGAAGTGGACGAAGTGGACAAAGTGGACGAAGCGGACGAAATGGACAAAGTGCACAAATTGGATGAAGTTGATGAAGTGGACGAAATGCACGAAGTTGACGAATTGGATGAAGTGGAAGAAGTGGACCAAGTGGACCAAGTGGATGAAGTGGAAGAAGTGGACGAAATGCACGAAGTTGACGAATTAGATGAAGTGGAAGAAGTGGACCAAGTGGATGAAGTGGAAGAAGAAGAAGAAGAAGAAGAAGAACAAGAAGAACAAGAAGAACAAGAAGTACTGGAAGAAGAACAAGAAGAAGAAGTTGAAGAAGTGGACAAAGTAGACGAAGTGGACGAAGTTGACGAAGTGGACGAAGTTGACGAAGTGGACGAAGTGGACGAAGTGGAAGAAGTGGAAGAAGAAGAAGAAGAACAAGAAGAAGAACAAGAAGAAGAGCAAGAAGAAGAACTGGAAGAAGAACAAGAAGAAGAAGTGGAGGTAGTAGAAGAAGTGGACGACGTGGACGAAGTGGACGAAGTGGACGAAATGGACGAAGTGGAAGAAGAAGAAGTGGAAGAAGAAGAAGTAGAAGAAGAACAAGAAGAAGTTGAAGATGTGGGAGAAGTGGACGAAGTCGACGCATTGGAAGAAGTGGAAGAAGTGGACCAAGTGGACGAAGTGGAAGAACAAGAAGAAGAACAAGAAGAACAAGAAGAACAAGAAGAAGTGCACGAAGAGGACGAAGTGGACGAGGTGGATGAAGTGGAAGAAGAAGAAGAACAACAAGAAGAAAAAGAAGAGAACAAGAAGAAGAACAACAAGAAGTAGTTGACAAAGTGGACGAAGTGGACGAAGTGGACGAAGTGGACGATGTGGACGAAGTGGACGAAGTGGACGAAGTGGACGAAGTGGACGAAGTGGACGAAGTGGACAAAGTCGACGAAGTGGAGGAAGTGGAGGAAGTTGAGGAAGTTGACGAAGTGGACGATGTGGACGAAGTGGACGAAGTGGACAAAGTTGACGGAGTGGACGAAGTGGAAGAAGAAGAAGTAGAAGAAGAACAAGAAGAAGAAGTGGAAGAAACGGGAGAAGTGGACGGAGTGGACGAGGTGGACGAAGTCGACGAGGTGGACGAAGTGGACGAAGCAGACGAAGTGGACAAAGTGGACGAAGTGGACAAAGTGCACAAAGTGGACGAAGTTGATGAAATGGACGAAATGCACGAAGTTGACGAATTGGATGAAGTGGAAGAAGTGGACGAAAGTGATGAAGTGGAAGAAGAAGAAGAAGAAGAACAAGAACAAGAAGAAGAACAAGAAGAACAAGAAGTAGTGGAAGAAGAACAAGAAGAAGAAGTTGAAGAAGTGGACGAAGTAGACAAAGTGGACGAAGTGGAAGAAGTGGACGAAGTGGACGAAATGGTCGAAGTGGACGAACTTGATGAAGTGGACGAAGTTGAGGAAGTGGACGAAGTGGACGATGTGGACGATGTGGATGATGTGGACGAAGTGGACGAAGTGGACGTAGTGGACGAACTGGAAGAAGAAGTAGAAGAAGAACAAGAAGAAGAAGTGGAAGAAATGGGAGAAGTGGACGGAGTGGATGAGGTGGACGAAGTGGACGAAGTGGACGAAGTGGACGAAGTGGACGAAGTGAACGAAGTGGATGAAGTGGACAAAGCGGGCGAAGTGGACGAAGCGGACGAAGTGGACAAAGTTTACGAAGTGGACAAAGTGGACGAAGTTGACGAAGTTGACGAAGTGGACGAAATGGACGAAGTGGACGAAGTGGAGGAAGTGGACGATGTGGACGAAGTGGAGGAAGTTGTGGAAGTGGACGAGGTGGACGATGTGGACGAAGTGGACGAGGTGGAAGAAGAAGAAGTAGAAGAAGAACAAGAAGAAAAAGTGGAAGAAATGGGAGAAGTGGACAGAGTGGACGACGTGGACGAGGTGGACGAAGTGGACGAAGCGAACGAAGTGAACGAAGTGGACGAAGTGGACGAAGTGGACGAAGCGGAGGAAGTGGACAAAGTGCACAAAGTGGACGAAGTTGATGAAGTGGACGAAATGCACGAAGTTGACGAATTGGATGAAGTGGAAGAAGTGGACCAAGTGTATGAAGTGGAAGAAGAAGAAGAACAAGAAGAACAAGAAGTAGTGGAAGAAGAACAAGCAGAAGAAGTTGAAGAAGTGGACGAAGTAGACGAAGTGGACGAAGTGGAAGAACTGGACGAAGTGGACGAACTTGACGAAGTGGACGAAGTGGAGCAAGTTGAGGAAGTGGACGAAGTGGACGATGTGGACGATGTGGACGAAGTGGACGAAGTTGACGAAGTGGACGAAGTGGAAGAAGAAGAAGTAGAAGAAGAACAAGAAGAAGAAGTGGAAGAAATGGGAGAAGTGGACGGAGTGGACGACGTGGACGAAGTGGACGAGGTGGATGAAATGGACGAAGTGGACGAAGTGGACGAAGCGGACAAAGTGGACAAAGTGGACGAAGTGGACAAAGTGGACATAGTGGACGAAGTTGACTGATGACAATTTTATGAACACCGAAAAACGGCACCACAAACTTGTTTAACAATCGGCAAGTGTGACCGAATCGTATCAAGTAATAAAACTCGGTAAGACCAAGTATCTTTCTCCCAAAGGACTCACGACCTAGTTAGTTATATGATTTGTTGATTATTTAAGACTTGTGAACAATTGATTGTAGGTTTAAATGCAAAAGACAGTAATTAAACATGGATGCATGAATGTTGATCAATGGAAAAGAGGAAAACAAACACTTTAATGAATTAAATGGATGAGTATGTTGTTGGGGTTATCAATTTCATCTTGTTCACTCTCATATACTTTAGGAATTCGTCATTCTTATCATCAATTGCTAATGCCACTCTCTAAATCACCTTGCAAGAAGGCCTATCCTTAATTACGAGTTCATACAATTCCTAGCATTCCTAGTAATTAGTTCTGAAGTGCAGGAGCTTAAAGGCAACCAATATGATATTAGGAGAAATTCCCCGGATCTAGATTTCCCCGTACGTTCCCATATCGACAAAATCAATAATCATGGCAATGAATGAGTTAAACAAAGCAAGCATTAAGCAAAGAGGAAAATCCCTAACTAAAGATGAAAGAAAGCATAAGTCTTAAAATAAGATGTTAAAACACAAATTCCATATATGAGAGTTTCACAAAACTACATTGATTCCCCAACAACCATAGAAGGTTTAGTTCACCATATTCATGGTGAAACTAGATGAACAATAATGAAAGAATGGAAGAGATAGAAAAACCCTAGAAAGAGAAGAGGAGAGTCGTCACCATCTCCCAATCTACCCCCAAGGGGTGAAAAGTGTGTTTCTGCTTCCTCCCAGCCAAAGATACAAACCCTAGGACGTCCTAAAGCTTATACACTATTCTAAAATTACAGAAAATTTAGTCCCAAGCCCATAAGTGTGCTGCTCAGCGGTAAAGTACCGCTCAACGGTAAGTGCATGAGTTGGTTTCTTCCCCTCAGCGGCCATTTTGCACCTCAGCGGATCCCCCGTGAGCTTCTGAGTGCCGCTTAGCGGTAAACTGCCGCTGAGCGGCAGTTGCGGCTTCTCCTTTTGCACTTTTTGATGTCTTTTCTGATTTCATCTCTCGCCTTCTTCACTTCTTTCACCAAATTCACCTTAAAACCTGCACAAAAACACTGAAATCAAGCATAAACCTGTCCAGCTCTCTTATTTCTGAAAATATGAATAAAAGCATGATTTCAAGCTAGTTTCTAAGTGTTAAAGGTTGCTTTTAGTATCAATTTCAAGCATGAAAATAACAGTTTTTCAACTATTATCATTGACGAAGTGGACGAAATGCACGAAGTTGACGAATTGGATGAAGTGGAAGAAGTGGACCAAGTGGACGAAGTGGAAGAAGAAGAAGAACAACAACAACAACAAGAACAAGAAGAAGAACAAGAAGTAGTGGAAGAAGAACAAGAAGAAGAAGTTGAAGAAGTGGACGAAGTAGACGAAGTGGACGAAGTGGAAGAAGTGGACGAAGTAGGCGAAGTGGACGAAGTGGGCGAAGTGGACGAAGTGGACAAAATGGACGAAGTGGACAAAGTGGACGAAGTGGACGAACTGGAAGAAGTGGAAGAAGTGGACGAAGTTGACGAAGTGGACGAAGTGGACGAAGTGGACGAAGTGGACGAAGTGGACGAAGTAATGGAAGCAGCTTCACTCTTCAAGAATGAGCGGCTTCTCGGACCAGAGGTGGCAGCGGAATTGGAAAACGCAGATGCAGTTGGAGGTGCACGGAAGGTGTTTGTGAAAATGTCTGGTTCGGTTTTTGGAGTGTGTAGGCAGAAGTTCTAGCTCAAACAGCCTTCCAAGAGGGAAGGAAGCTAGATATAAGTGTGCTAAGAAGGCACAAGTCAGTGAACTTGAAGAAGAAGTGGTGATAACAGTTGAAAAACTGTTATTTTCATGCTTAAAATTGATACTAAAAGCAACCTTTAACACTTAGAAACTAGCTTGAAATCATGCTTTTGGTTATATTTTCAGAAATAAGAGAGCTGGACAGGTTTATGCTTGATTTCAGTGTTTTGTGCAGGTTTTAAGGTGAATTTGGTGAAAGAAGTGAAGAGGGATAGAGATGGAATCAGAAAAGACATCAAAAAGTGCAAAAGGAGAAGCCGCAACTGCCGCTGAGCGGCAGTTTACCGCTGAGCGGCACTCAGGCAGTCACGTTGGCTCCGCTAAGGGTTGAAAAGGCCGCTGAGGGGAGAAAAACAACTCATGCACTTACCGCTGAGCGGTAGTTTACCGCTGAGCGGCACTATTTTGGGCTTGGGCCTAATTTTCTGTAATTTTAGAGTAGTATATAAGCTTTAGGACATCCTAGGGTTTGTATCTTTGGCGGAGACGAAGCAAACACTCTCTTTTCCACCCCTTGAAGGAAGATCTTGGATGCTCAGGCTACCTCCTCCTCTTTCTAGGGTTCTATCTTTCATTCTTTCATTATTGTTCATCTAGTTTCACCATGAATATGGTGAACTAAACCTTGTATTGTTGTTGGGGAATCAATGTAGTCTTGTGAAACTCTCATATATGGAATTTGGTTTAATGTCTTATATTAAGATATATGCTTTCTTTCATCTTTAGCTAGGGTTTTTCCTCTTTGCTTATTGCTTGCTTTGTTTAACTCATTCATTGCCATGATTATTGATTTTGTCGATACGGGAACGTACGGGGAAGTCTAGATCCGGAGAATTTCTCCCAATAGCATATTGGTTACCTTTAAGCTCCTGCACTTTAAGAACTAATTACTAGGAATGCTAGGAATTGTATGAACTCGTAATTAAGGATAGGCCTTCTTGCAAGGTGATTTAGAGAGTGGCATTAGCATTGATGATAAGAATGATGAATTCTTAGAAGTATATGAGAGTGGATAAGATGAAATTGATAACCCCAACAACATACTCATCCATATAATTCATTGAAGTGTTTGTATTATGTTTTTCTCCATTGATCAAATTCATGCATACATATTTAATTACTGTCTTTTGCATTTAAACCTACAATCAATTTGTTCACAAGTCTTAAATAATCAACAAATCAAATAACTAACTACGCCGTGAGTCCTTTGGGAGAACGATACTTGGTCTTACCGAGTTTTATTACTTGATACGATTCGGTCACACTTGCCGGTTGTTCAACAAGTTTGTGGCGCCGTTTTTCGGTGTTCATAAATTTGTCATCAAGTGGCTAGAACCAATTCAACAGCATTTCTTTATACAATTCAAGTTCCTTTTACAAGAATGAAAAGCTCTCTTTTATAGAGAGAGAGAAGCCTCTGAAATGTGCAAAAGAAGTTATTCAAACGTGCATAGACTACCAGCTGAAGATGTTTCGCGTGGGAAATGTGCTTTAGATGAAGGACATGCATGGTTTGAATGTGTTTCACGTGGAAAATATGGTCCATGGCTGGAATGTGCTCCACATGTGCATGGTTGATTATTTTGCACATGGAAAGTGTTGACGAAGTGGAAAAGGAAGAAGAAGAACAACAACAAGAAGAAGAACAAGAAGAGCAAGATGAAGTAGTGGAAGAAGAACAAGAAGAAGAAGTGGAGGAAGTGGATGAAGTGGATGAAGTGTACGAACTAGACGAATTGGAAGAAGTTGAGGAAGTGGATGAAGTTGAGGAAGTGGATGAAGTTGACGAAGTGGACGAACTGGACGAGGTGGACGAAGTGGAAGAAGAATAAGAAGAAGAACAAGAACAAGAAGAGGAAAAAGAAGAAGAAGAAGAAGAAAAAGAAGAAGTAGTGGACGAAGTTGATGAAGTGGACGAAGTGGACGAAGTGGAAGATGAAGAAGAAGAACAAAAAGAACAAGAAGAAGAAAAAGAAGAACAAGAAGAAGAACAAGAAGTACTTGACGAAGTGGACGAAGTTGACGAAGTGCACGAAGTGGACGAACTGGACGAAGTGGACGAAGTGGAAGAAGAAGAAGAACAAGAAGAAGAAAAAGTGGAAGAAAAAAAAGAACAAGAAGTAATGGACGAAGTGGACGAAGTGGAAGAAGAAGAAGTAGAAGAAGACCAAGAAGAAGAACAAGAAGAAGTGGAAGAAGTGGGAGAAGTGGACGAAGTCGGGGAAGCTGACGAAGTGGACGAAATGGACGAAGTGGACGAAGTTGACGAACTGGAAGAAGTGGAAGAAGTGGACGAAGTGGAAGAAGAAGAAGAAGAAGAACAAGAAGAAGAACAAGAAGAACAAGAAGAAGTAGTGGAAGAAAAAGAAGAAGAAGAAGAAGAAGTGGAAGAAGTGGACGAAGTAGATGAAGTGGACGAACTAGACGAACTGGAAGAAGTGGAAGAAGTGGACGAACTGGAAGAAGTTGAAGAAGTGGAAGAAGGGGACGACTGGACAAAGTGGACGAAGTGGACGAAGTGGACAAAGTGGACGAAGTGGACGAACTGGAAGAAGAACAAGAAGAAGAAGAAGAACAAGAAGAAGAAAAAGAAGAGAACAAGAAGAAGAACAAGAAGAAGTAGTGGACGAAGTGGACGAAGTGGACGAAGTGGACGAAGGGGTCGAAGTGGAAGAAGAAGAACAACAACAAGAACAAGAAGAAAAAGAAGAAGAAAAAGAAGAAGGACTGGAAGAAGAACAAGAAGAAGACGTGGAAGAAGTGGGAGAACTGGACGGAGTGGACGATGTGGACGAAGTGGACGAAGCGGACAAAGTGGACGAAGTTGACGAGGTGGACAAAGTGGAAGAAGAAGAAGTAGAAGAAGAACAAGAATAAGAACAAGTAGAAGTGGACGAAGTTGACGAAGCAGACGAAGTGGACGAAATGAACGAAGTTGACGAACTGGAAGAAGTTGAAGAAGTGGACCAAGTTGACGAAGTGGATGAAGAAGAAGAAGAACAACAACAACAAGAAGAACAAGAAGAGCAAGATGAAGTAGTGGAAGAAGAACAAGAAGAAGAAGTGGAGGAAGTGGATGAAGTGGATGAAGTGGACGAAGTGGATGAAGTGTACGAACTAGACGAACTGGAAGAAGTGGAAGAAGTTGAGGAAGTGGACGAACTGGAGGAAGTGGACAAAGTGGAAGTAGAAGAAGAAAAACAACAAGAACATGAAGAAGAAAAAGAAGAACAAGAAGAAGAACAAGATGAAGTACTGGACGAAGTGGACGAAGTTGACGAAGTGCACGAAGTGGACGAACTGGACGAAGTGGACGAAGTGGAAGAAGAAGAAGAACAAGAAGAAGAAAAAGAAGAAAAAGAAGAAGAAGAAGAAGTAGTGGACGAAGTGGACGAAGTGAAAGAAGAAGAAGTAGAAGAAGAAGTAGAAGAAGAAAAAGAAGAAGTGGACGAAGTGGCGGAAGTGGACGAAGTGGGAGAAGTAGACGAAGTGGACGAAGTCGGCGAAGCTGACGAAGTGGACGAAATGGACGAAGTGGATGAAGCGGACGAAGTTGACGAACTAGAAGAAGTGGAAGAAGTGGACGAAGTAGAACAAGAAGAAGAAGATGAAGAACAAGAAGAACAAGAAGAAGTAGTGGAAGAAGAAGAAGAAGAAGAAGAAGAAGTAGAAGAAGTGGACGAAGTGGATGAAGTGGATGAAGTGGACGAACTAGACGAACTGGATGAAGTGGAAGAAGTGGAAGAAGTGGAAGAAGTGGACAAACTAGAAAAAGTTGAAGAAGTGGAAGAAGGGGACGAACTAGACACAGTGGATGAAGTGGACGAAGTGGAAGAAGAAGCAGAAGAATAGGACGAAGAACAAGAACAAGAAGAAGAAAAGAAGAAAAAGAAGAATAACAAGAAGAAGTAGTCGACGAAGTGGACGAAGTTGACGAAGTGGACGAACTGGACGAAGTGGAAGAAGTTGAAGAAGTGGACGAAGTTGAAGAAGTGGACGAACTGGATGAAGTGGACGAAGTGGAAGAAGAATAAGAAGAAGAACAACAACAACAACAAGAAGAAGAAGAAGAAGAAGAACAAGAAGAAGTAGCGGACGAAGTTGATGAAGTGGACGAAGTTGACGAAGTGGACGAACTAGACGAAGTGGACGAAGTGAACGAAGTGGACGAAGTGGAAGAAGTTGAAGAAGTAGACGAAGTGGACGAAGTTGATGAAGTGGACGAACTGGACGAAGTGGACGAAGTGGAAGATGAAGGAGAAGAACAAGAAGAACAAGAAGAAGAAACAAAAGAACAAGAAGAAGAACAAGAAGAAGTACAAGACGAAGTGGAAGAAGTGGAAGAAGGGGACGAACTAGACGAAGTGCACGAAGTGGACGAACTGGACGAAGTGGAAGAAGAAGAAGAAGAACAAGAACAAGAAGAAGAAAAAGAAGAGAACAAGATGAAGAACAAGAAGAAGTAGTGGACGAAGTGGACGAAGTTGACGAAGTGGACGAAGTGGACGAAGTGGGTGAAGTGGACGAAGTGGACGATGTGGACGATGTGGATGAAGTTGACGAAGTGGACAAAGAAGAAGTAGAAGAAGAACAAGAAGAAAAAGTGGAAGAAGTGGAAGAAGACGAAGAAGAAGAAGAACAAGAAGAAGAAAAAGAAGAGAACAAGAAGAAGAACAAGAAGAAGTAGTGGACGAAGTGGACGAAGTTGACGAAGTGGACGAAGTGGACGGAGTTGACGAAGTGGATGAAGTGGACAAAGTGGACGAAGTGGACGAAGTGGATGAAGAAGACGAAGTGGACGATGTGGACGAAGTGGACGGAGTGGACGAAGTTGATGAAGTGGAAGAAGAATAGGAAGAAGAACAAGAACAAGAAGAAGAAAAGAAGAAAAATGAGAAGAACAAGAAGAAGTAGTCGATGAAGTGGACGAAGTTGACGAAGTGGACGAAGTGGACGAACTGGACGAAGTGGAAGAAGTTGAAGAAGTGGACGAAGTTGACGAAGTGGACGAACTGGACGAACTGGACGAAGTGCAAGAAGAATAAGAACAAGAACAAGAACAAGAACAAGAAAAAGAAGAAGAAGAAGAAGAAGAAGAACAAGAAGAAGTAGTGGACAAAGTTGATGAAGTGGACGAAGTTGACGAGGTGGACGAACTAGACGAAGTGGACAAAGTGAACGAAGTGGACGAAGTGGAAGAAGTTGAAGAAGTAGACGAAGTGGACGAAGTGGACGAAATGGACGAAGTGGACGAAGTGGAAGATGAATGAGAAGAACAACAAGAACAAGAAGAAGAAAAAGAAGAACAAGAAGAAGAACAAGAAGAAGTACATGACGAAGTGGAAGAAGGGGACGAACTAAACGAAGTGGACGAAGTGGAAGAAGAAGAAGAAGAAGAACGAGAACAAGAAGAAGAAAAAGAAGAGAACAAGAAGAAGAACAAGAAGAAGTAGTGGACGAAGTGGACGAAGTTGACGAAGTGGACGAAGTTGACGAAGTGGACGAAGTAGACGAAGTTGACGAAGTGGGCGAAGTGGACGATATGGACGATGTGGATGAAGTTAAGGAAGTAGACGAAGTGGACGAAGTGGAAGAAGAAGAAGTAGAAGAAGAACAAGAAGAAGAAAAAGAAGAGAACAAGAAGAAGTAGTGGACGAAGTGGATGAAGTTGACGTAGTGGACGAAGCGGACGAAGTTGACGAAGTGGACGAAGCGGACGAAGTGGACGAAGTGGACGAAGAGAACGAAGTGGACGATGTGGACGAAGTTGACGAAGTGGAAGAAGAATAGGAAGAAAAACAAGAACAAGAAGAAGAAAAGAAGAAAAAGAAGAAGACCAAGAAGAAGTAGTCGACGAAGTGGACGAAGTTGATGAAGTGGACGAACTGGACGAAGTGGACGAAGTGGAAGAAGTTGAAGAAGTGGACGAAGTTGACGAAGTGGACGAACTGGACAAACTAGACGAAGTGGACGAAGTGGGAGAAGAATAAGAAGATGAACAAGAACAAGAAGAAGAAAAAGAAGAAGAAGAATGATGAAAGGGTCGCACCTCCCACAAAAGTTGTGCATAAAAGAATGCAGTATAGTTACTAGGAAGTGACTCCTAGGTCGTGTCTCAAGGACCAATTTGGGTTCAGTCTCAGATCAAACACGTAGTGGGGGGTTTTGAAAGTGTTTTTGTGATTAGAAATTAACAACATTAAAACTGGAAAGTAAATACAACCAAACATAATTGAAAACACTGAAATAAATAAACAAACCATGAGGACCGAACTGTCCAACAGATGACCGAACGGTTCTACATTAAGACTGAACGGTTTCTAAAACAAGATGTGTGAACTACTTAGAAAAAGGAAATTACTTCGCTTAAACTAAAACATAGTATGTGCATTGTAGCTTAAAAACACCGTACAGCTGGGGTTGAATTTCAATTGCCAGAATTAATTTAAATGCAACGAGCTGCAAGAGAAATCTGAAAACGCATTCAAGGAAAAATACATATAATTCCTTTAAAAAGCAACGTGTCACTGCTTGAGAAACAATGCATCCAATGCTAATAATTGCATTGCTTTACGCTAATGAATCAAGTGAAATGTAACTTGGAAATAAATGCCAAAGGAGCGTGAATCAATTGAACTGCAGCAGACAAATCATCACACACATCTTCCATTAATTTAAAACAATATTTCAGCATAATTACTATGTGGCTAGAATTAAAGAAGCAATGCAAAGGTGCTGGAGCAATTAAAAGCAGCAAGAACCAACATACCGTGATGAACTTAAATGCAATAAATTAATAAGAAAATACGGTTTTGGCTAAAACAGAAATGTACTCCAATATAATTAATATCCCATTTAGTTAGGTGCAGGCTTGAAGCTAGTAAAATGAAACCCTTTGGAGCTTTCTCCTTCAGAACGTAACTATGCACACTACTTTCTTCCTTCCTTCATCACCGTGCACCCACTTCTCCCTTTTTCCAAAATTAAAATTCAAACCCAAGAGCTACTGGATGAGAAAGAAAATGAGAGCCTCCTTGGCAGTTGGACCACCCCCAAATGTTCAAAGGTGAAAAACAGAAAAGAAAGGGTGGCGGCTGGACACCATTTCACGTTCAGCCCCTTCATTCCTTCGTTCCCCCATTAGGTCACCTCCTTTTTTCAACTCTCCCCCCTTTGCTGGAACTTCTCATGGGCCGTGGACAGGTGTTGCTGCTGCTGGACGAAGATCTCCCAAGCTGGACCGTGTGCTTCTTCACTTGCTGGACGAAAGCTGCTTGGATGTTGCTGGAAGCGTGAAGCCCACGTGGACGTGTGAAGGTCGTCCCCAAATCAGCGCATGTGTCTCCTCTTTTTCCTTCCTACATCCCTGCAAGCTTGCGGATGAAAGCTGGACTGCTCCGTGTTGCTGCTGCTGTTATGGGCTGCGTGTACTGCCAATTGCTGGATGAGAGCTCGTGCACGTGAACGTTCAACACCTTCACTTCTAATCATCATTGGGCTCTCTTCTCCCATGCAAGACCGTGAGCTGCTTGGGCGCTGGATTTCTACTGGACCGTGAGCGTGTTGTCCGCTTGAAGCCCTCCGTGTGCTGCTGCTTGGACCGTGGACTCCAAATCCCATCCTCCTTGCTTTGGACGTGCTGGACTGCACGTGGAGATAGCTGGGCTCGTGTTGCTTCTCCCTCAATGAAGCCCATCTTCAATTGAACGCCTCTTTCTCCCAAGTGGCGGCTGGAGCCCTCCAAGGCTGCTGGATGCTTCAAGTAGTGCGTATGGGTTGCCTCCGTGTGAAAGCAGGCTCCCACCTTTCTTGTGTGCACCCCAACACTTCTCTTCAATCATCGTTGGGTTACGCTGCCCAAGCTGGACGTTGCGTGCTGCTTCTTCTTTGGACATCCCCTTATTCCATCTAGCTTCTCGATGTGCACCCCCAAAATTGAAATCCACACCTCCTCTCTTATCTTAGTTTAAAATAAAATTGATGTGGCATTTTCTTTTGACCTCTAAATGTCCCAAATATTATCCAACAATTTTCCTACAATTAATTAGCTCAAATAATTCAAATTAATTAAAATAAGAATTTTTTGTCAAATTAAGCACAATTAGCAAAAACGGAAAAATACCGGACATTTAAGCACAATTCCCTAATTAAATTCGGTACAATAAGCTAAGTGAAATTGAGAAAATATTGACTCATCAAAGAAGAAGAACAAGAAGAAGTAGTGGACGAAGTGGACGAAGTTGATGAAGTGGACGAAGTTGACGAAGTGGACGAACTAGACGAAGTGGAAGAAGTTGAAGAAGTAGACGAAGTGGACGAAGTTGACGAAGGGGACGAACTGGACGAAGTGGAAAATGAAGGAGAAGAACAACAAGAACAAGAAGAAGAAAAAGAAGAACAAGAAGAAGAACAAGAAGAAGTACAGGACGAAGTGGAAGAAGTGGAAGAAGGGGACGAAATAGACGAAGTGGACGAAGTGGACGAAGTGGACGAAGTGGAAGAAGTGGACGAAGTGGAAGAAGAACAAGAACAAGAACAAGAAGAAGAAAAAGAAGGGAACAAGAAGAAGTAGTGGATGAAGTGGACGAAGTTGACGAAGTTGACGAAGTGGACGAAGTGGACGATGTGGATGATGTGGATGAAGTTGACGAAGTAGATGATAACAGTTGAAAAACTGTTATTTTCATGCTTAAAATCGATACTAAAAGCAACCTTTAACACTTAGAAAGTAGCTTGAAATCACACTTTTGGTTATATTTTTAGAAATAAGAGAGCTCGACAGGTTGGTGCTTGATTTCAGTGTTTTTATGCAGGTTTTAAGATGAATTTGGTGAAAGAAGTGAAGAAGGATAGAGATGGAATCAGAAAAGACATCAAAAAGTGCAAAAGGAGAAGTCACAAGTACCGCTGAGCGACACTCAGAAACCCACGTTGGCTCCGCTGAGGGGTGAAAAGGCCGCTGAGGGGAGAAAAACAACTCACGCACTTACCGCTGAGCGGTAGTTTACCGCTGAGCGGCACTATTTTGGGATATAAGTTCAGAGATAAGAAGATAAAATAAAAATAGAAAATAAAAACAGAAAATAAAAATAAAATAAAAATAAAATAAAATAAAATAAAATAAAATAAAAAAAGAAAAAATAAAAATAAAAATTCAAATTTCAAAATTCAAAATTCAAGTCAAAGATAATTAATAATCAGCGGTAAACTACTGCTCAACGGTAAGTGCGTGAGTTGTTTTTCTCCCTTCAGCGGCCTTTTCACCCCTCAGCGGAGCCAACGTGACTGCCTGAGTGCCGCTCAACGGTAAACTGCCGCTGAGCGGCAGTTTCGGCTTCTCCTTTTGCACTTTTTGATGTCTTTTCTGATTCCATCTCTATCCTTCTTCACTTCTTTCACCAAATTCATCTTAAAACCTGCATAAAAACACTGAAATCAAGCATAAACTTGTCCAGCTCTCTTATTTCTAAAAATATAACCAAAAGCATGATTTCAAGCTAGTCTCTAAGTGTTAAAGGTTGCTTTTAGTATCAATTTTAAGCATGAAAATAACAGTTTTTCAACTGTTATCACAACCCCAAACTTAGAACTTTGCTTGTCCTCAAGCAAACAAGATGTAACTCAATCTTCTACCAATTTGTATAATGGTTCACTCATTCAAAAATCCTCTTTTCAAGATAAGTAAAACTTCAATCGAACTCATGACAAAGATTTCAATCAAGATGTACACATGCTTTGGTGTTCACAAAGTCACTTAATATCCAATAAATGCTATTTTTCATGAATGATCAATCAACTAAGCATGGATGTTCTTATGTATTCATGTAATCTTTCCTTACTAGATAAAGTGTTTCACTCAAACACACAATGTCACATGAATAAACTCCATTATCACAATGTCACATTATCACAATGTCACATGAATAAACTTTGCCTTTCATTTAACCACAATCAAAAACACTTACCAGCAAGCATCATCACAAGGACTTTTCTATGGCTTATAACATGGCTGGGCTAACAAGAAAATTGGTTTTTCTAGATCACAAAACCCTTGAGAGAATCATATCAACACAATCATTCTTACTTTTCCCAACTTTCTTTTGCATCGAGCTTTGCTTTTTCTTTTCTTTTCTTTTCTTTTTCTTTTTCTTTTCACATTCTTAGTTCTTAGCTCTTAGCTCAATGCTTTCAATTTCCCTTTCTATTTTCCAACAACCCCAAACTTGAACATTTGTCAATACCACAAAATCTTTTTCTACTTAACTCAAGGTAAAGCTTTTCAACAAGGGTTTTCAAATCATGTTCAAGGCTAGAGGTTCAAACGATAGAGCACATAGTGTTCTCTTTTAGTGGCTAAATTTATGAATTTGGCTAATAGAAGGGTTATCAACAAATGGCCTTGATCATATGATGCAAACAAGCAAGTAATTCAATCATAGAAAACCTGGGCAAAGTCATTCATGCTTCTAAAGGAATAACATTCATTCACACAAACTCTGGAGCTCAAAACCTCACATATAAGCTCATTCACATTTGACATACACATCCTGCTTAATTTCACAATCACAATCATAATATCCTGCATTTGTTCACAAAGCTTGTGAATCACCTGTATAAGCATTTTAATGTGCACATCTATCTCAACATCAATCAATCACTAATCATCATCAAGCATTACTTATCACACAATCACAGTTAATAGCAAACCATCATAACAAACCAGGTTTCCAATAGAGTACATCAAACCCTAATCTAAAAAAAAAAATAAATAAGTTTAGAAAACTTAAACCAATAAAAGCATAAGCATATGATAACATTCATCAGTAAATGCTATCTCAGCTCCTCATCAATCTGAGTTGTCCTCTGTATCTTCCTTCTTCTTGGATCTTATAGTCTTGATTCTTTTTGCCCGATGAGGAGGCCATCCCTACATCAAACATAATTCACAAAACCAAAAGATACATTGTTAAGCATTAGTAAACCACAATGAAGAAATCAGCCCATTCAATGATGCTCTCTCCTAACCCCAAACTTAGATGGAAAACTAGTGAGCAACTGAGTGGAAGGGAGATTTTCTAAAGAGGGATGAGGGAAAAGATGTGGAAAACCTTGGAGAAGGTATGTGGGAGTGTTTGTGCAGAGAAGAGCCTGAAAGTATGAGCATATGCGCAGCTTAGGGTATAAAAATACCTTAATGGGCTCGGATCCCGCTGAGGGGAAACTGAAGCCCATCTGCGAGAGTACCGCTCAGCGGTAAGTTGCCGCTCAGCGGCACTTTCGTGATGTGCTCTTCTCCTTCTTTTCTTAACCTACGTGCCTCCTAGACATGCCCCTCACTGGTTCCCTGCAATTCAATGCTTAAAATACTTATGCAAAACCCTATTATGCAACTGAAATGAAACAAACAAAAACAATTAATCAACTGGGCTGCCTCCCAGGTAGCGCTTGTTTAACGTCACGAGCCTGACCCAAAATCCACCAACACCCATCAGTAGGTGTTACAAACTGAGTATCCTTCAGTAGATACTTAACCACCTAGCATCCTTCAGTAGATGCTATATCCAACAAAATATTTACACAATAATGTTCAACAGATTTAAAAATTACAAACCAAAGTAAAATTTAAAAGTTCTAAAATCACTGGGTTGCCTCCCAGCAAGCGCTCTTTTAACGTCATTAGCTTGACCCAGTAAAGTTCAAGTTCCTTCTTCTTTTTCTTCTTTCTACTGAACTTCTTCAGAAATTTGATCAAACCAGGAACCTGTTGCAGTGTCTCAATCATAGGAACTTTAATCTCCAATTTCTTGAAGATTTCCATAAAGCACTTAAATTTCTTTTCCTTCCTATGATTCTTCTTTAGATGAGGATGGGATTTTTCATATGATTCCTTCTTGTTTCCTCTCGTCTTCTTTTTCTTATGCTTCCTTTCCCCAAATTTTCTCTTTCTCTTTTCTCTTATTTTTTTCTTCCCTTCTCTTTTTCTTCTCAACTTCTTTATTTTCACACAAATTTTCTCTTCTTCTTTCTCTTCTCTCTCTTTTCTCTCTTCTCTCTCTTCTTTTTCCAACTCAACTTTTTCAACATTTACTCTCACTAGCACTTCACATTCTTCCCTGGGGTTAACCTCAGTATTAGCCCCAAAATTTTTGTCAGGCCTTTCTTCCAATTGCTTGGTAATCTGACCCATTTGAATCTCCAAGTTCTTAATAGCGGCTTCAGTGCTCTTTTGAGAAGATTCAGTTTTCTGTATGAATTGCTGAAGAGTTTCTTCCAACCTTGTTGATCTTTCATTAAGTGTAGACATTTGTTGCCATAAGGTGGGTTGCTGCTGCTGCTTATTATATTGACCAGCTTGCCCAGTTTGCCCTTGACCAATACTTGGGTGTGGTTTCCACCCCTGATTGTAGCTTCCTTGACGATACTGATTGGTCATCTAGTTTACATCCTCTACGGCTTCAACTGGAAAGGCACATTGACCATTGATATGGTCGCCTCCACACAATTCGCACAACTGGGTTTGTACCTCTGCAGCAGTTTTCAACTCTTTGGGTAATTGTGCAAGAGTTTTATTTTGAGCTAGCAAGGCATCATGTGTCTGTAATTGGAGAACCCCTTTTTGTTGCATATGAGCTCCTCTCTCACTGTGCAGCTCATTATCACTAGTAGCCATGTTTTCTATAATTTCTGTGGCTTCCTCTGGAGTTTTCCATTTAATATTGCCTCCTGCTGAGGCATCAAGCATCATCTTGGTTTGTGAACCAAGCCCTCCAAGGAAAGTTAAGACTACTTCCTGTTCTTCAAAGCCATGCGTGGGTGTTTTTCTTAGCAAGCTTTTGTATCTGTCCCATGCATGCCCCAGTGATTCTTCCATACCCTGCTTAAATGAAGAAATCTCTTGCTTGCCTTTTGTCACCTTAGATTGTGGGAAGTACTTGTTTAAAAATTTTGTGACCACTGCTTCCCACTCTGTGAAACTTTCTTCTGGGAAAGAATTCAACCAAAGCTTAGCATTGCCTCCCAATGAGAAAGGAAACAAGCTAAGTTTGATAGCTTTGTTTGGCACCCCATTAATCTTGACTGTGTTGCAAATCTCATTGAAGGTAGTGAGGTGCTCATATGGGCTTTCATGAGATAACCCATTAAATTGGTTGCTTTTCACCAGTTGAATCAGTGTTGGTTTGACCTCCATATTAGCTGCATTGACTCTAGGTCTAGCTATACTGTTAAAGTGCTGAGGTCCAGCTATATTGGTGTAGTCAGCAAGAGTTCTTCTAACATTGTTGTTCTCCATATTTTCTGTGCTATGAACAGAACCTTGTGGTGATGATTGTAAGAGAGTTTCTGGAGAAGGGAAAAGTTCTCTAGATGTTCAGATTCTTCTCCTCCGTCTACTCTCGTCTAGACCTTCAAGTAGAGGTTCTGTTGTTTTCTTGCTCCTTGTTCTAATTGCTTCCTCCATGCACAAGAAAACAAAATCCTAGAAAAGATTTGTTAGCACAAAAAGATATAGGAGAAGATATAGATTCAGAAGATAAAATATTCAGAGGATAAGATAAAATCATATAAAATAAAATAAAATAAAATAAAATCTAATCTAATCAAATCAAATCAAATAAAATCTAATCTAATCAAATCAAATAAAATCTAATCTAATAAAATAAAATAAAATAAAATCAAATCAAATCAAATAAGATAAAATAAGATAAAATAAGATAAAATAAAATAAAATCAAATCAAATCAAATAAAATCAAATCAAATAAAATAAAATCAAATAAAATAAAACCAAATCAAATAAAAACCGAAAAAATAAAAACAGAAAATAAAAACAGAAATTCAAAATTAAAGTCAAAGATAATCAATAATCACACAAATTAACCAGTTAAACCAGAGTCCCCGGCAACGGCGCCAAAAACTTGATGGACAAATTTATGATCACCAAAATATGATGTCACAAACTTGTTTTACAATCGACAAGTATGACCGAATCGTTCAAGTAATAAACTTGGTAAGACCAAGTATCGTTCTTCCCAAAGGACTCACGGCCTAGTTTAGTTGTGTGGTTTGTTGATTACCTAAGACTTAAGGACGAAATATTTGGATTTTTATATGCAAAAGACGAAAATAAACATGTATGCATGAAGTTTTGATCAATGGCAAAAGCAAAAGATAAGCACTTTCAATGAAATATATGTATGAATATGTTGTTGGGGGTCAATTTCATCTTATCCACTCTCATATATTTTAGGAATTCAACATTCAAATCATCATTGTTAATGCCACTCTCTAAAGTACCTTTCAAGAAGGCTTCTCCCTAATTACGAGTTCATACAATTCCTAGCATTCCTAATAATTAGTTCATCAACTGCAGGAGCTTAACGACAACCAATATAATATTGGGAGAGATTCCCCAGATCTAGACTTCCCCGTACGTGCCCGTATCGACAAAACCAATAATCATGCATCGAATGAGTTAAACAACGCAAGCATTAAGCAAAGAGGAAAAACCCTAACTAATGATGAAAGAAAGCATAGGTCTTAAATATAAGATGTAAAAACAAATTCCATATATGAGAGCTTCAAAAGATTACATTGATTCCCCAACAAGCATACAAGGTTTAGTTCACCATATTCATGGTGAACCTAGATGAACAATAATGAAAGAATGAAAGAGATAGCAAAACCCGAGAAAGAGAAGAGGAGAGCTGACACCATCTCCCAATCTACCCCCAAGGGGTGAAAAGTGTGTTTCTGCTTCCTCCCAGCCAAAGATACAAACTCTAGGACGTGCAAGTCCTTAAATAGGGCATAAAAATAACATAAAACAAGTCCAAGCCCATAAAAACAAAAGAAAAGCGGTCCAAGCCCACTTAGAATGGCGCTCAGCGGTATTTTACCGCTGAGCGGTACTAGCGCATGATCCATTTTGCCCCCCAACTGTTGTTTTGCCCCTCAGCGGTGATTTCGGCACCCGAAAAGTGCCGCTCAGCGGTATTTGTCCGCTCAGCGCCACTCGGTCAGACTTTTTCTGCGTTCTGGTTGGTTTTTCAGCATTCTGGTTGACTGGTTGACTTTTCTGGTTGACTGGTTGACTTTTCTGGTTGACTGGTTGACTTTTCTGGTTGACTAGTTGACTTTTCTGGTTTCTGGTTGACTTTTCTTCTTTCAAATCATTCAATTAGCCTACAAAATCAAGGGAATCTTGCACAAAACCATTAAATTCACTTTCAACTCTCTTATTCTCAAAACTAAAGCAAAAATATGAGTTCAAGCTAGTTTCTAAGTCTTAAAGGTTGCTTTTGGTATCAAATTTAAGCATAAAAATAATGGTTTTTCAACCGTTATCAGTGCCAGATGAAGCGATCAAACTTAGCTTGTTTCCTTTCTCATTGGGAGGCAATACTAAACTTTGGTTGAATTCTTTCCCAGAAGGAAGTTTCACAGAGTGGGAAGCAGTGGTAACAAAGTTTTTAAACAAGTACTTTCCACAATCAAAGGTGACAAAAGGTAAGCAAGAGATTTCTTCATTTAGGCAAGGCATGGAAGAATCACTAGGGCATGCATGGGATAGATACAAAAGTTTGCTAAGAAAAACACCCACGCATGGCTTTGAAGAATAGGAAGTAGTCTTAACTTTCCTTGGAGGCTTGGTTCACAAACCAAGATGATGCTTGATGCCTCAGCAGGAGGCAATATTAAATGGAAAACTCCAGAGGAAGCCACAGAAATTATAGAAAACATGGCTACTAGTGATAATGAGCTGCACAGTGAGAGAAGAGCTCCTATGCAACAAAAAGAAGTTCTCCAATTACAGACACATGATGCCTTGCTAGCTCAAAATAAAATTTTAACTCAACAACTGGAGACTCTTACTAAAACTCTTGAACAATTACCCAAAGAGTTGAAGATTGCTGCACAGGTACAATCCCAGTTGTGCGAATTGTGTGGAGGCGACCATATTAATGGTCAATGTGCCTTTCCAGTAGAAGTTGTAAAGGATGTAAACTACATGACCAATCAATACCGTCAAGGGAACTATAATCAAGGGTGGAAACCACACCCAAGCATTGGTTAAGGACAAACTGGGCAAGCTGGTCAATTTAATAAGCAGCAGCAGCAACCCACCTTATGGCAGCAGATATCTATGCCTAATGAAAGGTCCATGAGGATGGAGGAAACTCTTAACAATTTCATACAGAAAACTGAGTGTACCCAAAAGAGCACTGAAGCTGCTATCAAAAATTTGGAGACTCAGATGGGGCAGATCACCAAGCAGGTGGAAGAAAGGCCAAATAGAAATTTTGGGGCTAATACTGAGGTTAACCCTAGAGAAGAGTACAAGGTGGTAGAGAGTGTTGATGATGAGAAAGTTGAGTTAGATACAGAAGAGAGAAGAGAAATAGAGAGCAAAAGCACTTTTTCTTTTCCAATACATCAAGGGAAACAACTGGATTTCACTGAATTATTCAAAATGGTGGATAATGATGCACCTTGGGAGCAGATTCTACAACAAATCACAGTTTACACGAAATCTGATGAAAACATCTCTACAAAGAAAAGACGTAGAGATGATGAGGTAAAGGAGTGTATAACTGTTAAAAAAGAGCCATTCCCTCCTAAAGCAACAGATCCAGGAAGCTTTTCTATCCCTTGTACCATAGGGAAGAAAAGGGTTAAGAAAGCTCTTCTTGATTTAGGTTCAAGTGTTAACTTGATACCTTACTCTTTATTGGAGCAAATCGGCAATGTTAATGTGAAACCTGTAAAGGTTAATCTAGTAATGGCCGATGGATCTTCAAAGGAGCCATGTGGGATTGCAGAGGACATTATAGTTTGTGTTGGCAAACTTCAGTTCTTGGCAGACTTTGTGGTGATGAAGATGGAGACAGAGAAGATACCTATCATACTTGGAACACCGTTTATGAAAACGGCCAGAGCTATCATTGATGTAAATGAAGGTATAGTGGTGCTCCAGGACCGAGAGGAGAGAGTGGTTGTAGACGTTTTTAAAGATGAGACGCAAACACAGGAGGAAGAAGCTAGTTATAAAGCTGCATTTCAAGATGTACACATGACTAGCCATAAAGATGAAAATCCTAAGGTTGCAGGTAACCATTGTTTGTTGTTTCAGGTGAAAAAGGAAGAAAAGATTGGAGGAGGAGGAGAAATTCCTGATGATTGGGAGAAAAGAAGACCCCAGCTTGGTGTACCTGTGAGAATCAAAAACAAGTTGTGGGTTGTGAAAGGCTTTAAAAAGAAGGAGATGATAGAGATAGAATCTCCACATCTTAGAAAAATCAAAACAGTTCACAGGAAACAGCTGAGGAGTTGGTGGGATAACAACGTCAACTATGAAGAAAGAACTTGAGCTTTACTGGGTCAAGCTAATGACGTTAAAAGAGCGCTTGCTGGGAGGCAACCGAGTTGATTTAAAAACTTTTAAATTTTATTTTGGTTTGTAATTTTTAAATATGTTAAACATTATTGTGTAAATATTTTGCTGGACATAGCATCTACTGAAGGATGCTAGTTGGATATAGCATCTACTGAAGGATGCTAAGTTTGTAACACCTACTGATGGGTGTTGGTGGATTTTGGGTCAGGCTCGTGACGTTAAACAAGCGCTACCTGGGAGGCAACCCAGTTGATTGATTGTTTTTGTTTGTTTTATTTTAGTTGCATAATAGGGTTTGCATAAGTATTTTAAACATTGAATTGCAGGGAACCAGTGAGGGGCATGTCTAGGAGGCACGTAGGTTAAGAAAAGAAGGAGAAGAGCACATCACGAAAGTGCCGCTGAGCGGCAACTTACCGCTGAGCGGTACTCTCGCAGATGGGCTTTAGTTTCCCCTCAGCGGGACTCGAGCCCATTAGGGTATTTGTATACCCTAAGCTGCGCATATGCTCATTCTTTCAGGCTCTTCTCTGCACAAACACTCCCACATACCTTCTCCAAGGTTTTCCACATCTTTTCACTCTTCCCTCTTAAGAAAATTTCTCTTCCACTCACTTTTTCACTTGTGTGCTATCAAAGTTTGGGGTTGGAAGAGAGCATTCTAGCTTGGAAGCATTTTCATTGCATCTATTATCTCCACCCAAGTAAGTAAAAAGCATTTTGTTCATTCTAGGGTTCTTGATTTGAATGTGATTGTCAAAGCATGATTATTTAGGGGTTTTGGTTTCTATGCATGATTTGATGATATATTTGATGTTTGAACCGATTAAACTGCATGATTATGAACTGGAAAACTGAAAATTGCATTTGGGTGGAGTTAGGACAGCTTAAAAGAGATTTTTCAAAAATCTGCAGAGTTACCGCTCAGGGGTAAACTGCCGCTGAGCGGCACTCTGTCAGACTTGGTTTTTCTGGTTTTTTGTGATCTGGAATGTGGCACTGGTGGCGCTGAGGGGAAATTCTGGCCCTCAGCGGTGGTTTAGCATCGAAAGGAGTTGTGTTATGTGTTTTACTAATGATTAACATCATGTTCTGTGGTTTTGTATTTATGGTTGAATGCAGGAATGACATCCTCTTCAGGAAAGAGATTGAAAACCATGGCAACCAAGAGAAAGGAAAAGGAACCAGAGCAAACCCACTCTAGCAGGTTCCTCTCTAGGAAACATGAGAAGCACTTTAGGGTGGTTCAGGACAGGAGACTTCTGATGGAAAGAAAAGTTGGAATGATACCTAACTTTGCTCCTCAATTTGGAGAGCAAGTGTTAGGAAATGACTGGGGAAAGCTAGCCACATATCCTGCACCTGCCAACATAGCTGTGGTAAAAGAGTTCTACACCAATGCAAAGAAGATTGGTGACTATCCAGCTGAAAATTATCTGGGCTATGTCAGAGGCCATGCTATCAGGTATGATCCTGATTCTATCAATAACTTCCTGGACACTGTGTGAGCTGGTGAGCAGTGCCAGTTTGCTCTTTGCATGGAGGAAGGTGCTGATTATGAGGATGTGGAGAGAGTACTATGCGTACCTGGAGGACACTTCCAAAGGAATAGATCTGGCTCAGTGGTTAACATTAGGAGGACGGATTTGACTCCTCTTGCAAAGTATTGGATGGCATTTTCTCATGCCAACATTCAGCCATGTTCACATGTGTCAGATATTACTCTCAGCAGGGCACTATTCATCTACTGTGCTATCAGAAACTTAAATGTTAATATTGGGCAGGTGATAGCTGATGAGATTAGTGTGTGCGCCAATACCTCAAACAATAAAGCACCACTAGGACATCCTTCCTTGATCACTCACCTTTGCAAGATAGCTGGGGTGGACACTTCTGCTCCACCATTTGAGAGGCCAAGAAAAGCTATTGATGAGGCCTATTACAGACAGTACTGTGGAGGTGAGGAGGTAGCTCAGCCAGTTCCACTACGCCGTGCTCATAGAGAGAGAGGGCCAGCACAGAGCCAGACATCTGCTGAGACACATGAAGCAGAACCATTCCAGATGAGGGACATGTATATGTCTCTTATAGGTGCTCAGTTGCAGTCCATTCACAGAGGGCAGGTGGCTACTACTGAGATGATTGTAGGAATGTATGATACACCTCCAACTCACAGGTGGACTATGGATGAATTCCATAATGTGGTAGCTTGGCCAGAGGAGCCAGTGCATGGAGGAGGAGCTGAAGCAGCTGAAGCTTCAGTTAGAGAGATGGAAGAAGATGAAGATGATGATGATGATGTATTTGAAGATGATGAAGATGAGGAGGAAGAGGAAGATACAGAGGACAACTCAGATTGATGAGGAGCTGAGATAGCATTTACTGATGAATGCTATCATATGCTTATGCTTTTGTTGGTTTAAGTTTTCTGAACTTATTTGTTTTTTGTTTTTAGATTAGGGTTTGATGTACTCTATTGAACACCTGGTTTGTTATGATGGTTTGCTATTAACTGTGATTGTTTGATAAGTAATGCTTGATGATACTTATTGATTGATTGATGTTGAGATGATGTGCACATTAAAATGCTTATACAGGTGATTCACAAGCTTTGTGAACAAATGCAGGATATTATGATTGTGATTGTGAAATTAAGCAGGATGTGTATGTCAAATGTGAATGAGCTTATATGTGAGGTTTTGAGCTCCATAGTTGTTATTGTTAAATGCTATTATTTTGAAAGCATGAATGATTTTGCCCAGGTTTTCTATGATTGAATCAATTGCTTGTTTTGCATCATATGATCAAGGTCGTTTGTTGGAACCTTTTTTATTGGCCAAATTCATAAAGTTAGCCTACTAAAAGAGAACACTTTGTGTTCTATCCTTTGAACCCTTAGCCTTGAACATAAATTGAAAACCCTTGATTAAAAATCTTTACCTTGAGTTAAGTAGAAGATATTGTGTGGTATTGTTAAATGCTCAAGTTTGGGGTTATTGGGAAAACATGAAAAAGGAAAAGCATTGAGCTAAGAGCTAAAAAGTAAGAATATGCAAAGAAAAGAAAAGAAAAGAAAAAAAAGAAGCAAAGCTCAATGCAAATGCAAAAGGCAAGTTGGGAAAAATAAGAATAATTGTGTTGATTATGATTCTCTTAACTCAAGGATTTTGTGATCCAGAAAAACCAATTTTCTTGTTAACCCAGCCACATTATAAGCCATTGAAAAGTCCTTGTGATGATGCATGCTTGTGAATGTTTTTGATTGTGGTAAAATGAAAGGTAAAGTTGATTCATGTGACATTGTGATAGTAGAGTGAATGAGTGATTACCTCTTATACCCTTGTGTGAGTGAAACACTTTACCTAGTGAGGAAATATTCCATGAACACATGAACATCCATGCTTAATTGATTGATCATTCATGAAAAATAGCATTTGTTGGAATTTAAATGACTTTGTGAACACTAAAGCAGGTGCACATCTTGATTGAACTCTTGGTCATAAGTTTAATTGAAGTTTTTACTTATCTTGAAAAAGAGGATCTTTGAATAAGTGAACCATCATATGAATTGGTTGAAGATTGAGTTACATCTTATTTGCTTGAGGACAAGCAAAGTTCTAAGTTTGGGGTTGTGATAACAGTTGAAACACTGTTATTTTCATGCTTAAATTGATACTAAAAGCAACCTTTAATACTTAGAAACTAGCTTGAAATCATGCTTTTATTCATATTTTCAGAAATAAGAGAGTTGGACAGGTTTATGCTTGATTTCAGTGTTTTTGTGCAGGTTTTAAGGTGAATTTAGTGAAAGAAGTGAAGAAGGAGAGAGATGGAATCAGAAAAGACATCAAAAAGTGCAAAAGGAGAAGCCGCAACTACCGCTCAGCGGCAGTTTACCGCTCAGCGGCACTCAAGAGTTCACGTTGGAACCGCTGAGGGGCAAAATGGCCGCTGAGGGGAAGAAACTACTCACGCACTTACCGCTGAGCGGCACTTTACCGCTGAGCGGCACACTTATGGGGTTGGACCTAGATTTTCTGTAATTTTAGAATAGTATATAAGCTTTAGGACGTCCTAGGGTTTGTATCTTTGGCAGAAACGAAGCAAACACTCTCTCTTCCACCCCTTTGAAGGAGGATCTTGGATGCTCAGGCTACCTCTTCACCTTTCTAGGGTTTTATCCTTCATTCTTTCATTATTGTTCATCTAGGTTCACCATGAATATGGTGAACTAAACCTTGTATGTTTGTTGGGGAATCAATGTAATCTTTTGAAGCTCTCATATATGGAATTTGTGCTTGCATCTTAATCTAAGACTTATGCTTTCTTTCATCATTAGTTAGGGTTTTTCCTCTTTGCTCAATGCTTGCTTTGTTTAACTCATTCAATGCATGATTATTGATTTTGTCGATACGGGAACGTACGGGGAAGTCTAGATCCGGGGAATTTCTCCCAATAGTATATTGGTTGCCTTAAGCTCCTGTGCTAAAAAAACTAATTATTAGGAATGCTAGGAATCGTATGAACTCGTAATTAGGGAGAAGCCTTCTTGAAAGGTAATTTAGAGAGTGACATTAACAATGATGACTTGAATGTTGAATTCCTAAAATATATGAGAGTGGATAAGATGAAATTGACCCCCAACAACATATTCATCAATATATTTCATTGAAAGTGCTTGTCTTTTGTTTTAGCCATTGATCAACCTCATGCATACATGTTTATTTTCGTCTTTTGCATATTAAACTCCATTTATTTTGTTCTTAAGTCTTAGCTAATCAACAAATCACATAACTAAACTAGGCCGTGAGTCCTTTGGGAGAACGATACTTGGTATTACCGAGTTTATTACTTGAAACGATTCGGTCATACTTGCCGATTGTTAAACAAGGTTGTGACATCATATTTTGGTGATCATAAATTTGTGCATCACCCATCAGTAGGTGTATACAAACATAGTATCCTTCAGTAGATACTCTTCCGCCTAACATCCATCAGTAGATGTAAACCCTGTAACAAACTTATAACAAAAACAAAAATACCCAAAAGTTCAAAATTACATCACCAAACCAAAAATTAAAAGTTCTTAAATCATTGGGTTGCCTCCCAGCAAGTGCTCTTTTAACGTCACTAGCTTGACCCAATAAAGCTCATGTTTCATCTTCTTCTTCTTTCTACTGAACTTCTTCAAAAATTTGATCAAAGCAGGAACCTGTTGCAGTGTCTCAATCATAGGAACTTTAATCTCCAATTTCTTAAAGATTTCCATAAAGCACTTAAATTTCTTTTCCTCCTATGATACTTCTTTAGATGAGGATGGGGTTTTTCATATGATTCCTTCTTCTTTCCTCTCATCTTCTTTTTCTTACTTTTCTTCTCCTTAAATTTTCTCTTTTTCTTTTCTCTTATTTTTTTTCTTGCCTTCTCTTTTTCTTCTCAACTTCTTTATTTTCACACAAATTTTCTTTCTCTCTTCTTTCTCAACCACTTCTTTTTCTTTTTCTTCATTTTTATCTTTCTCACTCAACTCTTCTTTTTCTTTTCTCTCTATCTTTTCCTCATCTCTCCCTATTTTTTTCTCATCAAAAATCTTGTCACTTTCAGTGACAATGGCTTGACCTTCCTCCTTAGGGTTAACTTCAGTATTAACCTTAAAATCGTTCAATCTCTGACTAATGTAACGAAGGTTCATCTCCATCCTTTTACATGATGCTTCAATGTTTTTCTGAGTGGAGCTAGACACCTGCAAAAACTGTTGAAGTTCGTCCTCCAATGCTGGCATTTTTGCCGATAGAGAGGGTTGTTGTTGCCATTATTGTGGTGGCGGCCTATCAAATTCTTCGACAGCTTGAGTGCTTTTGTGATGACAATTAGATACCGGTATGTACTGTTGAAGTGCGTCCTCCAACGTTATCCTTCTTTCCGATAGAGAGGGTCTTTGCTGCCATTGTTGTGGTGGTCGATTCTTAAATTGTTCGACAGCTTGCCAAAATTGACTTTTATTCATGCTTGAGTGAGGTTCCCACCAATGGTTGAAATTCCCTTAGTAGAATTGAGTGCCCATATAGTTAAATTCTTGACCGAATTGCATCCTGCAAACATTAGGCACAAAACCCTAAAAACAACTATTAGCACAAAAAGATAGAGAAGATATAAAATCAAAAATAAAAAACAGAAAAAATAAAAACAGAAAATAAAAAACGAAAAACAGAAAAAAATAAAAAAAGAAAAAGAAAATAAAATAAAAAACAGAAAAAATAAAAACAGAAAATAAAATAAAATAAAATAAAATAAAATAAAAACAAAAAAAATAAAAAACAGAAATTCAAATTTCAAAATTCAAAAACAAGTCAAAGATAATCAATAATCACACAAATGAACTAGTTAAACCACGAGTCCCCGGCAACGACGCCAAAAACTTGATGACAAATTTATGAACACCGAAAAACGGCGCCACAAACTTGTTTAATAATCGGCAAGTATGACCGAATCGTATCAAGTAATAAAACTCGGTAAGACCAAGTATCGTTCTCCCAAAGGACTCACGACATAGTTAGTTATATGATTTGTTGATTATTTGAGACTTGTAAACAATTGATTGTAGGTTTAAATGCAAAAGACAGTAATTAAACATGTATGCATGAATTTTGATCAATGGAAAAGAGGAAAACAAACACTTTAATGAATTAAATGGATGAGTATGTTGTTGGGGTTATCAATTTCATCTTGTTCACTCTCATATACTTTAGGAATTCATCATTCTTTTCATCAATTGCTAATGCCACTCTCTCAATCACCTTGCAAGAAGGTCTATCCTTAATTACGAGTTCATAGAATTTCTAGCATTCCTAGTAATTAGTTCTGAAGTGCAGGAGCTTAAAGGCAACCAATATGTTATTGGGAGAAATTCCCCGGATCTAGATTTCCCCGTACATTCCCATATCGATAAAATCAATAATCATGGCAATGAATGAGTTAAACAAAGCAAGCATTAAGCAAAGAGGAAAATCCCTAACTAAAGATGAAAGAAAGCATGTATCTTAAAGTAAGATGTTAAAACAAATTCCATATATGAGAGTTTCACAATACTACATTGATTCCCCAACAACAATACAAGGTTTAGTTCACCATATTCATGGTGAAACTAGATGAACAATAATGAAAGAATGAAAGAGATAGAAAAACCCTAGAAAGAGAAGAGGAGAGCCGTCACCATCTCCTAATCTACTCTCAAGGGGTGAAAAGTGTGTTTCTGCTTCCTCCCAGCCAAAGATACAAACCCTAGGATGTCCTAAAGCTTATATACTATTCTAAAATATACAAAAAATTAGGCCCAAGCCCAAAATAGTGTCGCTCAACGGTAAGTGCGTGAGTTGTTTTTCTCCCCTCAGCGGCCTTTTCACCCCTCAGCGGAGCCAACGTGACTGCCTGAGTGCCGCTCAGCGGTAAACTGCCGTTGAGCGGCAGTTGCGACTTCTCCTTTTGCACTTTTTGATGTCTTTTCTGATTCCATCTCTATCCTTCTTCATTTCTTTCACCAAATTCATCTTAAAACCTGCATAAAAACACTGAAATCAAGCATAAACCTGTCCAGCTCTCTTATTTCTAAAAATATAACCAAAAGCATGATTTCAAGCTAGTTTCTAAGTGTTAAAGGTTGCTTTTAGTATCAATTTTAAGCATGAAAATAACAGTTTTTCAACTGTTATCAGTTGCCCCTAAGCGGAACCCGAGCCCATTAGGGTATTTTTATACCCTAAGCTGCGCCTTAGTTTATCTTTTCAGATTTTTCTCTACACACAAACTCCTACATACTTTTTCAAAAGGATGTCTACAACTTTTCCCTCATTCCTCTTGAGAAAATCTCTCTTTCACTCATTTTATCACTAGCTTTCCATCTAAGTTTGGGGTAGGAAGAGAGAGCATCATAGCTTGAAAGCATTCTCAGTTCATCTAGCATCTCCACCCAAGTAAGTCAAGCATTTTTCATTCTAGGGTTCTTGAATGTGAATTTGATTGTTAAAGGATGAATCTTTAGGGGATTTGATTTCTATGCATGATTTGATGATTTAATTGAAGTTTGAACCGATTGAACTGAATGAGTTTGATCTGGACAACTGAAAATTGCATGTGGGTGGAGTTAGGACAGGTTAAAAACGAAGTTTTCAAAAATCTGCAGAGTCACCGCTCAGGGGTAAATTGCCGCTTTGCGGCACTCTGACAGACATTAGATTTTTGTTGAATTGCTGCACTGGTGGCGCTGAGGGGTGATTTTTGACCCTCAACGGTGGTTTAGCTTCAAAATATGGTGTTGTTTGTGTGTTACTAATGAAATACAACAATTTTTGGTGGTTTTGTATTTGTGTTTGATGTAGGAATGGCATCCTCTTCAGGCAAATGAATAAAGACCATGGCATCCAAAAGAAAAGAAAAGGAACCAGAACAACCCCATTCTAGTAGGTTCCTATCTCGCAAACATGAGAAGCATTTCAAGGTGGTCCAAGATAGGAGGCTATTGATGGAGAGAAAGGTTGGAATGATACCTAACTTTGCTCCTCAATTTGGAGAGCAATTGTTACGGAATGATTGGGGGAAGCTAGCCACATACCCTACACCTACCAATATAGTTGTGGTAAAAGAATTCTACACTAATGCAAGAAAGATTGGTGATTATCCAGTTGAGAATTACCTTGGCTATGTCAGAGGCCATGCTATTAGCAGGACTGATTTGACTCCTCTTGCAAAGTATTCGATGGCTTTTTCTCATGCCAACATTCAGCCTTGTTCTCATGTGTTAGACATTACGCTTAGCAGGGCACTCCTCCTTTACTGTGCAATCAGGAACTTGAATGTCAATAATGGACAGGTAATATCTGATGAGATAAGGGTATGCGTTAACACAACAAACAACAAAGCACCCTTAGGACATCCATCTTTAATCACACACCTCTGCAAGATAGCTGGGGTGGATACTTCAGCTCCACCCTTTGAAAGGCCAAGGAAAGCAATTGATGAGGCTTATTATAGACAATATTGTGGAGGTGACGAAGCAGCTCAACCAGTTCCACCACGCCGTACTCGCAGAGAAAGAGGGCAAGCATAGAGTCGGGCATCTACTGAAACACATGAAGCAGAACCTTTTCAAATGAGGGACATGTACGTGTCTCTTATAGGTGCATAGTTACAGTCTATCCACAGAGGGCAGGTGGCTACTGCAGAGATGATTGTTGGAATGTATGATACACCTCCAGCACACAGGTGGACTATGGAGGAGTTTCATAATGTGGTAGCTTGGCCAGAAGAGCAGGTATAAGGAGGCAGAGCTAAAGAAGCTGAAGCTTCAGCTATGGAGATGGAGGAAGATGATGTTGAAGCTGATGATGATGATGCATTTGAGGATGCGAAAGATGAGGAAGAAGAGGAGGATACAGATGACAGCTCAGATTGATAAGGAGCTGAGATAGCATTTACTGATGAATGCTATCATAACTAGAGCAGGACTTATGCTTTTGTTTGGTTTTGTGTTCTGAACTTAATTACTTATGTTTTTAGAATAGGGTTTGATGTACTCAATTGAAAACTTTGTCTGTTATGATGGTTTGCTTGTGATTGTGATTGTTTGATAAAGTAATGCTTGATGATGCTTTGATATTGATTGATGTGGAGATGTACATTACATGCTTATACAGGTGATTCACAAGCTTTGTGAACAAATGCATGATGTTGTGATTGTGATTGTGATATTAAGCAGGATGTTTATGTCAAATGTGAATGAGCTTATGTGTGAGGTTTTGAGCTCCAGAGTTTGTGTGAATGAATACTATTCTTTTGGAAGCATGAATGACTTTGCCCAAGTTTTCTATGATTGAATTACTTTCTTGTTTGCATCATATGATCAAGGCCATTTGTTGGTAACCCTTATATTAGCCAATTTCATGATTAGCCACTAAAAGAGAACACTTTGTGTTCTATCCTTTGAACCTTTAAGCCTTGGACATGATTTGAAAACCCTTGTGAAAAGTTTTACCTTGAGTTAAGTAGAAAATATTTTGTGGTATTGATAAATGTTCAAGTTTGGGGTTGTTGGAAAATAGAAAGGGAAATTGAAAGCATTGAGCTAAGTGCTAAGAAATAAGAATGTGAAAAGAAAAAGAAAAAGAAAAAGAGAAAGAAAAGAAAAGAAAAGAAAAAGCAAAGCTCAATGCAAAAGAAAGTTGGGAATAAATAAGAATGATTGTGTTGATATGATTCTCTTAACTCAAGGGTTTTGTGATCCCGAAAAACCAATTTTCTTGTCAGCCCAGCCACATTATAAGCCATTGAAAAAGTCCTTGTGATGGTGCATGCTTGTGAATTTATTTGATTGTGGTTAAATGAAAGGCAAAGACAATTCATGTGACATTGTGATAGTAGAGTGAATGGGGGATTACCTCTTATACACTAGTGTTTGAGTGAAACACTTTACCTAGTGGGGAAATATTCATTGAGCACATGAACATCCATGTTTAGTTGATTGATCATTCATGAAAAATAGCATTTGTTAGATATTAAGTGACTTTGTGAACACCAAAGCATGTGCACATCTTGATTGAACTCTTGGTCATAAGTTTGAGTGAAGTTGTTACTTATCTTGAAAAAGAGGATTTTTGAATGAGTGAACCATCATAAGAATTGGTTGAAGATTGAGTTACATCTTGTTTGCTTGAGGACAAGCAAAGTTCTAAGTTTGGGGTTGTGATAACAGTTGAAAAACTGTTATTTTCATGCTTAAAATTGATACTAAAAGCAACCTTTATACTTAGAAACTAGCTTGAAATCATGCTTTTCTTCATATTTTCAGAAATAAGAGAGCTGGACAGGTTTATGCTTGATTTCAGTGTTTTTGTGCAGGTTCTAAGGTGAATTTGGTGAAAGAAGTGAAGAAGGAGAGAGATGAAATCAGAAAAGACATCAAAAAGTGCAAAAGGAGAAGCCGAAGTCACCGCTCAGCGGCAGTTTACCGCTAAGCGGCACTCAGAAGCTCACGGGGGATCCGCTGAGGGGCAAAATGGCCGTTGATGGGAAGAAACCAACTCACGCACTTACCGCTGAGCGGTACTTTACCGCTGAGCGGAACTTTTATGGGCTTGGAACGAATAATATATAAGCTTTAGGGTTTCCTAGGGTTAAGCATCTTTGGCTGGAACGAAGCAAACACTCTCTCTTCCACCCCTTTGAAGGAGGATCTTGGATGCTTAGGCTTCCTCTTCACCTTTCTAGGGTTTTATCTTTCATTCTTTCATTGTTATTCATCTAGGTTCACCATGAATATGGTGAACTAAACTTTGTATGCTTGTTGGGGAATCAATGTAATCTTTTGAAGCTCTCATATATGGAAATTGTTTTTACATCTTATATTTAAGACCTATGCTTTCTTTCATCATTAGTTATGGTTTTTCCTCTTTGCTTAATGCTTGCATTTTTTAACTCATTCGATGCATGATTATTGGTTTTGTCGATACGGACACGTACGGGGAAGTCTAGATCCGGGGAATTTCTCCCAATAAGTATATTGGTTGCCTTAAGCTCCTGCACTTGATGAACTAATTATTAGGAATGCTAGGAATTGTATGAACTCGTAATTAGGGAGAAGCCTTCTTGAAAGGTACTTTAGAGAGTGGCATTAACAATGATGATTTGAATGTTGAATTCCTAAAATATATGAGAGTGGATAAGATGAAATTGAACCCCAACAACATATTCATACATATATTTCATTGAAAGTGTTTATCTTTTGCTTTTGCCATTGATCTAAACCTCATGCATACATGTTTATTTTTGTCTTTTGCATATAAAAATCCAAATATTTCGTCCTTAAGTCTTAGCTAATCAACAAACCACACAACTAAACTAGGCCGTGAGTCCTTTGGGAAGAACGATACTTGGTCTTACCAAGTTTATTACTTGAATGATTCGGTCATACTTGCCGATTGTAAAACAAGTTTGTGATATCATATTTTGGTGATCATAAATTTGTGCATCAGTGACCATTTAGAGGACATGATACGTGATGTCGGTGAAGATAATTTTGGAAGGGCTAATTTGTATGATTCTCTTATTAATGATTAAGAGCAACCGTTGTTCCCAGGATGCTCGAACTTTACATGTCTGTCTTCAACTTTAAAGTTGTTTAGTCTAAAAGCAAGGAATGGATGGACCGATAAAAGTTTCACCGAGTTGTTGGAGTTGTTGAAGGAGATGCTTCCAGAAAATAATACTCTACCTATTCGTAATTACGAGGCCAAAAAATTTTTATGTCCAATGGGTCTTGAATATCAAAAGATACATGCTTGTCCTAATGATTGTGTTTTGTACACAAAGGAGTTTGCTTCGTTAAAGTATTGTCCAACATGTGGTTTATCCCGTTTTAAAAAGAAATCTGACAGAGTCATTGGTAATGAAGGTAATGATGGTGCACCTGCTAAGGTGATGTGGTATTTGCCTATAATACCTAGGTTCAAACGTATGTTCTCTGTTAAAGAAGATGCAAAGAACCTTAAATGGCACTCTGACGAAAGAAAGTGCGATAATCTTCTTCGACACCCTACTAATTCTCCACAATGGAAAAAGATTGATGACAAATTCCCTGAATTTGGTGCAGATCCAAGAAACTTAAGGCTTGCACTTGCAACTGATGGTATGAATCCTTATGGAAACTTAAGTAGCAAACACAGTTCGTGGCCAGTTATGTTGATGATTTACAATCTTTCTCCTTCGTTGTGCATGAAGAGAAAATATGTGATGTTGTCCATGATGATATCGGGTCCTAGACAACTTGGAAATGACATTGATGTTTACTTAGCACCTTTAATTGATGATTTGAAATTGTTGTGGGAAGAAGGCATCGACGTGTTTGATTCACATGTTGAGGAACAATTTCGTTTGCGTGCAATGTTGTTTTGCACTATAAATGATTTCCCAGCGTATGGAAACTTGAGCGGTTATAGTGTTAAAGGTCATTTTGCATGTCCCATATGTGAAGAAAACACTAGTTACCTTCAATTGAAGCATGGTCAGAAGACGATATATACAAGACATCGAAAATTTCTTCCTTGTAATCATCCTTATCGTAGATTGAAAAAAGCATTTAATGGAAGTGCTGAGGATGAGGTTGTGTGCAAACCCCGAAATGGTGAAGAGGTGTACAGCGAAGTCAAAAACATGGACATTGTGTTTGGAAAACATCATAAAAGTACCTCTGCAAAGAACATTTGGAAGAAACGATCGATATTTTTTAAGCTTCCATATTGGTGTGAACTTGATGTTAGACATTGTATTGATGTGATGCACGTTGAAAAAAATGTTTGTGACAGTGTCATCGGAACTTTATTAAACGTCAAAGGGAAGAGAAAAGACGAAATTAAAGCAAGACAAGATTTGGCTGACATGGGAATCCGATCTGAGTTACATCCACAGATAATAGGAAGATGCACCTATCTGCCCCCAGCCTGTCACACACTTTCCAAAAAAGAAAAACAAAGTTTTTGTAACTGTTTAAGAAATGTGAAGGTTCCGCAAGGTTATTCTTCAAATATCAGTAACCTTGTGTCTATGCAAGACTTAAAGCTAGTTGGTTTAAAGTCTCACGATTGTCATGTATTGATGCAACAATTGTTACCTGTTGTTATTCGAGGCATATTACCTCATTCTGTTAGGGGTATTCTGACACGTCTGAGTTTTTTCTTTAATGCCATTTGCAAGAAAGTTGTTGACCCTCGAGGTTTAGATGAATTTGAAAATGAGGGAATAAGACTACTATGTCAATTGGAGATGTATTTTCCACCTTCCTTTTTTGACATCATGGTACATTTGATTGTTCATCTAGTCAGAGAAATTCGAATATGTGGCCCGGTCTTCTTAAGGTGGATGTACCCAGTTGAAAGATACATGAAGATCTTAAAGGGATATGTCAATAATCAGTATAGACCAGAAGCTTCAATCATAGACCGATACGTTGCAGAAGAAGCAATTGAATTTTGTTCAAGTTATATGCCATCTTGTGAACCCGTCGGTCTTCCTAAGAGCAAACATGAAGGAAAATGTGAAGGTAAGGGTGTTCGAGGTGTGAGAATTCAAAGTGTTAGCAAAAAATAAATTGACCAAGCTCATTTGTACGTCTTAAACAACACTGTTGATGTGATTCCTTACATTTCTGACCACGTTAATGAAATAAAGGCAGCAAACCCAAAAATGAGTGAAAAATGGCATCTTAATGAACATGTGAAAACCTTCTTACAATGGTTTAAGAAAAAGATTTATGCGACTCCAAATGTTTCTGAAACTTTATTGAGGTTATCTCATGGGCCGAACACAGATGTCATTACATATGGTGGGTACTATTGATGGACAAATTTATGAACACTAAATTATGATGTCACAAACTTGTTTTCAATCGGCAAGTATGACCGAATCGTTCAAGTAATAAACTTGGTTAGACCAAGTATCGTTCTTCCCAAAGGACTCACGGCCTAGTTTAGCTATGTGGTTTCTTGATTAACTAAGACTTACAAACGAAATATTTGGAGTTTAATATGCAAGACAGAAAATAAACATGTATGCATGAATTTTGATCGATGGCAAAAAGCAAAAGATAAATACTTTCAATGAAATATAGATATGAATATGTTGTTGGGGGTCAATTTCATCTTATCCACTCTCATATATTTTTAGGAATTCAACAATCAAATCATCATTGTTAATGCCACTCTCTAATGTACCTTTCCAGAAGGCTTCTCCCTAATCACGAGTTCATACAATTCCTAGCATTCCTAATGATCAGTTCATAAGTGCAGGAGCTTAACGACAACCAATATCATATTGGGAGAAATTCCCCGGATCTAGACTTCCCCGTACGTGCCCGTATCGACAAAACCAATAATCATGCATCGAATGAGTTAAACAATGCAAGCATTAAGCAAAGAGGAAAAACCCTAACTAATGATGAAAGAAAGCATAAGTCTTAACTAAAAGATGTAAAAACAGATTCCATATATGAGAGTTTCACAAGATTACATTGATTCCCCAACAAACATACAGAGTTTAGTTCACCATATTCATGGTGAACCTAGATGAATTACAATGAAAGAATGAAAGAATAAACCCTAAAAAGGTGAAGAGGAAGCCTCAGCATCCAAGATCCTCCTTCAAAGGGGTGGAAGAGAGAGTGTTTGCTTCGTTCCAGCCAAAGATGCCTAACCCTAGGAAACCCTAAAGCTTATATATCATTCGTAAATTACAAAAAGTCAAGTCCAAGCCCATTAAAGTGCCGCTCAGCGGTAAAATACCGCTCAGCGGTGAGTGCGTGACTTGTTTGCTCCCCTCAGCGGCCATTTTGCCCCTCAGCGGACCTCCCGCAATCTCCTGAGTGCCGCTCAGCGGTAAACTGCCGTTGAGCGGTGACTTCGGCTTCTCCTTTTGCACTTTTTATTGTCTTTTCTGATTTCATCTCTCTCCTTCTTCACTTCTTTCACCAAATTCACCTTAAAACCTGCACAAAAACACTGAAATCAAGCATAAACCTGTCCAGCTCTCTTATTTCTAAAAATATGAAGAAAAGGATGATTTCAAGCTAGTTTCTAAGTGTAAAGGTTGCTTTTAGTGTCAATTTTAATCATGAAAATAACAGTTTTTCAACTGTTATCACAACCCCAAACTTAGAACTTTGCTTGTCCTCAAGCAAACAAGATGTAACTCTATCTTCAACCAATTCATATGATGGTTCACTCATTCAAAAATCCTCTTTTTCAAGATAAGTAACAACTTCACTCAAACTTATGACCAAGAGTTTAATCAAGATGTGCACATGCTTTAGTGTTCACAAAGTCATTTAAATTCCAACAAATGCTATTTTCATGAATGATCAATCAATTAAGCATGGATGTTCATGTGTTCATGTAATATTTCCTCACTAAGTCAAGTGTTTCACTCACACTCAAGTGTATAAGAGATGATCACTCATTCACTCTACTATCACAATGTCACATGAATCAACTTTGCCTTTCATTTTACCACAATCAAAAACATTCACAAGCATGCATCATCACAAGGACTTTTCTATGGCTTATAATGTGGCTGGGCTAACAAGAAAATTGGTTTTTCTAGATCACAAAACCCTTGAGTTAAGAGAATCATACAACACAATCATCTTATTCTTTCCCAACTTTCTTTTGCCTTTGCATTGAGCTTTGCTTCTTTTCCTTTCTTTTCTTTTTCTTTGCATATTCTTACTTTTTAACTCTTAGCTCAATGCTTTTCCTGTTTTCCCAACAACCCCAAACTTGAACATTTAACAATACCACACAAGATCTTCTACTTAACTCAAGGTAAAGATTTTCAATCAAGGGTTTTCAGTGTATATTCAAAGCTAAGGGTTCAAAGGATAGAACACAAAGTGTTCTTTTTCTAGTGGGCTAATTTTTATAAATTTGGCCAATAAAAAGGTTCCCAACAAACGGCCTTGATCATATGATGCAAAACAAGCAATTGATTCAATCATAGAAAACCTGGGCAAAACCATTCATGCTTTCAAAGTAATAGCATTTAACAATAACAACTCTGGAGCTCAAAATCTCACATATAAGCTCATTCACATTTGACATACACATCCTGCTTAATTTCACAATCACAATCATGATATCATGCATTTGTTCACAAAGCTTATGAATCACTTGTATAAGCATTTTAATGTGCACATCATCTCAACATCAATCAATCATAAGCATCATTCAGCATTACTTATCACACAATCACAGTTAATAGCAAACCATCACAAGAAACCAGGTTTCAAATAGAGTACATCAAACCCTAATCTAAAAACAAAAACAAATAAGTTCAGAAAACTTAAACCACAAAACATAAGCACATGATAGCATTTATCAGTAAATGCTATCTCAGCTCCTCATCAGTCTGAGCTGTCCTCTGTATCTTCTTCTTCTTCCTCATCTTCAGCATCTTCAAATGCATCATCATCATCAGCTTCATCTTCTTCCATCTCTCTAGCCGAAGCTTCAGCTGCTCCAGCTCCTCCTCCATGCACTGGCTCCTCTGGCCAAGCTACCACATTATGGAATTCATCCATAGTCCACCTGTGGGCTGGAGGTGTATCATACATCCCCACAATCATCTCAGCAGTGGCCACCTGCCCTCTGTGAATGGACTACAACTGAGCCCCTATAAGAGACATATACATGTCCCTCATCTGGAATGGCTCTGCTTCATGTGTCTCAGCAGATGTCTGGCTCTGTGCTGGCCCTCTCTCTCTCTACGAGCACGGCGTGGTGGAACTGGCTGAGCTGCATCATCACCTCCACAGTACTGTCTATAGTAAGCCTCATCAATAGCTTTTCTTGGCCTCTCAAAAGGTGGAGCAGAAGTGTCCACCCCAGCTATCTTGCAAAGGTGCGTGATCAAAGAAGGATGTCGCAGTGGTGCTTTGTTGTTTGAAGTATTGGTGCACACACTAATCTCATCAGCTATCACCTGCCCAATATTAACATTCAAGTTTCTGATAGCACAGTAGATGAAGAATGCCCTGCTGAGAGTAATATCTGACACATGTGAACATGGCTGAATGTTGGCATGAGAAAACGCCATCCAATACTTTGCAAGAGGAGTCAAATCTGTCCTCCTAATGTTAACCACTGAGCCAGATCGATTCCTTTGGAAGTGTCCTCCAGGTATACACAGTACTCTCTCCACATCCTCATAATCAGCACCTTCCTCCATGCAAAGAGCAAACTGGCACTGCTCACCAGCCCATACAGTGTCCAGAAAGTTATTAATTGAATCAGGATCATATCTGATAGCATGGCCTCTGACATAGCCCAAATAATTCTCAGCTGGATAATCACCAATCTTCTTTGCATTGGTGTAAAATTCCTTAACCACAGCTATGTTGGCAGGTGCAGGATAAGTGGCTAGCTTTCCCCAGTCATTCCCTAAAACTTGCTCTCCAAATTGAGGAGCAAGGTTAGGTATCATTCCAACCTTTCTCTCCATCAGAAGTCTCCTGTCCTGAACCACTTTAAAGTGCTTCTCATGTTTCCTAGAGAGGAACCTGCTAGATTGGGGTTGCTCTGGTTCCTTTTCCTTTCTCTTGGTTGCCATGGTTTTCAATCTTTTTCCTGATGAGGATGCCATTCCTACAATCAAAACACAAACAGAACCACAGAACATGATGTTAATCATTAATAAAACATAGAACATAACTCCTTTCGAAGCTAAACCACCGCTGAGGGCCAGAATTCCCCCTCAGCGCCACCAGTACCATATTCCATATCACAAAAAACCAGAAAAATCAAATCTAGCAGAGTGCCGCTCAGCGGCAGTTTACCCCTCAGCGGTAACTCTGCAGATTTTTGAAAAACCTGTTTTAAAGCTTTCCTAACTCCACCCAAATGCAATTTTCAGTTTTCCAGTTCATAATCATGCAGTTTAATCGGTTCAAACATTAAATATATCATCAAATCATGCAAAGAAATCAAAACCCCTAAATCTTCATGCTTTGACCATCATATTCAAAATCAAAACCCTAGAATGAATAAAATGCATTTTACTTACTTGGGTGGAGATACTAGATGCAATGAGAATGCTTCCAAGTTAGAATGCTCTCTTCCAACCCCAAACTTTGATGGCACACTAGTGAAAAAGTGAGTGGAAGAGAAATTTTCTTAAGAAGGAAGAGTGAAAAGATGTGGAAAACCTTGGAGGAGGTATGTGGGAGTGTTTGTGAAAAGAAAAGTCTGAAAGTGTGAAAGAATGCGCAGCTTAGGGTTTAAAAATACCCTAATGGGCTCGGGTCCCGCTAAGGGGAACTAAAACCCTATTCTGCGAGAGTACCGCTCAGCGGTAAAGTACCGCTCAGCGGCACTTTCGTGAAGTGCTCTTCTCCTTCTTTTCTTAACCTACGTGCCTCCCATATGTGCCCCTCACTGGTTCCCTGCAATTCAATGTTCAAAATGCTTATGCAAACCCTATCTAAAATAAACAAACAGAAATATTCAATCAACTGGGTTGCCTCCCAGGTAGCGCTTGTTTAACGTCACGAGCCTGACCCAAAATCCACCAACACCCTTCAGTAGGTGTTAAATTTTCTTACCAACACCCATCAGTAGGTGTTACAGCCATAGTATCCTTCAGTAGATACTTAACCACCTAGCATCCTTCAGTAGATGCTATCTCCAACAAAATAATTACAAAACTAATGTTCACAAATTAAAAATTACAAAACCAAATCAAAAGTTCACTGGGTTGCCTCCCAGCAAGCGCTCTTTTAATGTCATTAGCTTGACCCAATAAAGTACAAGTTTCATCTTCTTTATAGTTGATGTTGTCATTCCACCAACTCCTCAGCTGTTTCCTTTGAACTGTTTTGGTTCTTCTAGAATATGGAGACTCTATCTTTATCATCTCCTTCTCTTTAAAGCCCTTCACAACCCACAACTTGTTCTTGATTCTTACAGGTGTGCCAAGTTGGAGTCTTCTTTTCTTCCAGTCTCTAGGAATTTCTTCTCCTCTTCCAATCTCTTCTTCCTTGGGTACCTGAAACAACAAACAATGGTTACCTGAAAACTCAAGATTTTCTTCTTTACGGCTAGTCATGGGTGCATCTCGAAATGCAGCTTTATAACTAGCTTCTTCCTCCTTTGCTTGCATCTCATCTTTGAAGACATCTACCACCACTCTCTCCTCTCTATCCTGGAGCACCACTATACCTTCATTTACATCTATGATAGCCCTGGCCGTTTTCATAAACGGTCTTCCAAGTATGATAGGTATCTTCTCAGTCTCCATCTTCATCACCACAAAGTCTGCCAAGAACTGAAGTTTGCCAACACAAACTATAATGTCCTCTACAATCCCACATGGCTCCTTTGAAGATCCATCGGCCATTACTATTTTAACCTTTGCAGGTTTCACTTTAACATTGCCGATTTGCTCCAGTAAAGAATAAGGCATCAAGTTAACACTTGAACCTAAATCAAGGAGAGCTTTCTTTACCTTTTTCTTCCCTATAGTACAAGGGATAGAAAAACTGCCTGGAACTGATGCTTTAGGAGGGAATGACTCTTTCTTAACAGTTATACACTCTTTTGCCTCATCATCTCTACGTCTCTTCTTTGTAGAGATTTCTTCATCAGATTTTGTGTAAACTGCAATTTTCTGTAAAATCTGTTCCCAAGGTGCTTCATTATCCACCATTCTGAATAATTCCGTGAAGTCCATTTGTTTCCCTTGATTTATTGGAAAAGGAAAAGTATTTTTGCTCTCTATTTTTCTTCTTTCTTCTGTTTCTCCTTCTTCTAACTCAATTATCTCTTCATTCACACTCTTTACCACTTTGCACTCTTCTCTGGGGTTAACCTCAGTATTAGCCCCAAAATTTCTATTTGGCCTTTCTTCCAATTGCTTGGTAATCTGACCCATTTGAATCTCCAAATTCTTTATAGCAGCTTCAGTGCTCTTTTGAGAAGATTCAGTTTTCTGTATGAATTGCTGAAGAGTTTCTTCCAACCTTGTTGATCTTTCATTAAGCATAGATAACTGTTGCCAAAAGGTTGGTTGCTGCTGCTGCTTATTATATTGATTTGCTTGCCCAGTTTGCCCTTGACCAATGCTTGGATGTGGTTTCCACCCTTGATTGTAATTCCCTTGACGGTATGGAAATTGATTAGCCATGAAATTAACATCCTCCAAGGCTTCCACTGGAAAAGCACATTGACCATTGATATGATCACCTCCAACTAATTCGCACAACTGGGTTTGTACCTGTGCAGCAGTTTTCAACTCTTTAGGTAATTGTGCAAGAGTTTTAGTCAGAGTCTCCAGCTGTTGAGTTAGAATTTTATTTTGAGCTAGCAAGGCATCATGTGTCTGTAATTGGAGAACCCCTTTTTGTTGCATAGGAGCTCCTCTTTCACTGTTGAGCTCATTATCACTAGTAGCCATGTTGTCAATGATTTCTATAGCTTCCTCTGGAGTTTTCCATTTAATATTGCCTCCTGCTGAGGCATCAAGCATCATCTTGGTTTGTGAACCAAGCCCTCCAAGGAAAGTTAAGACTACTTCCTGTTCTTCAAAGCCATGCGTGGGTGTTTTTCTTAGCAGACTTTTGTATCTATCCCATGCATGCCCTAGTGATTCTTCCATGCCCTGCTTAAATGAAGATATCTCTTGCTTGCCTTTTGTCACCTTTGATTGTGGAAAGTACTTGTTCAAAAACTTTGTTACCACTGCTTCCCACTCTGTGAAACTTCCTTCTGGAAAAGAGTTCAACCAAAGCTTAGCATTGCCTCCCAATGAGAAAGGAAACAAACTAAGTTTGATTGCTTCGTCTGGCACCCCATTGATTTTCACTGTGTTGCAAATTTCATTAAATGTAGTAAGGTGCTCATATGGGCTTTCATGAGATAACCCATTAAATTGATTGCTCTTCACCAGTTGGATCAGTGCTGGTTTGACCTCCATATTGGCTGCATTGACTCTAGGTCTAGCTATGCTGTTAAAGTGTTGAGGTCCAGCTATATTGGTGTAATCAGCAAGAGTTCTTCTGATATTATTATTCTCCATATTTTCTGTGCTATTGTCAGAACCTTGTGGTGATGGTTGCAACAGAGTTTCCGGAGGAGGGAAAAGTTCTCTAGATGTTCTGATTCTTCTCCTCCGTCTACTGTCTTCTAATCCTTCAAGCAGAGGTTCTGTTGTTTTCTTGCTCCTAGTTTGAATTGCCTCCTGCATACACAAGAACACAAAACCCTAGAAAAGATTTGGTTAACACAAAAAGATATAAGAGAAGATATAAGATTCAGAAAATAAAAACAGAAAACAGAAAAACAGAAAAACAGAAAAATAAAATAAAATCCAATAAAATACAAACTAAAAAAAATAAAAACAGAAAATAAAATAAAATAAAAAAATTCGAAATTTAAATTAAAAAATAAAAAAATAAGTCAAAGATAATCAATAATCACACAAATTAACCAGTTAAACCACGAGTCCCCGGCAACGGCGCCAAAAACTTGATGGACAAATTTATGAACACCAAATTATGATGTCACAAACTTGTTTTCAATCGGCAAGTATGACCGAATCGTTCAAGTAATAAACTTGGTTAGACCAAGTATCGTTCTTCCCAAAGGACTCACGGCCTAGTTTAGTTATGTGGTTTCTTGATTAACTAAGACTTACAAACGAAATATTTGGAGTTTAATATGCAAGACAGAAAATAAACATGTATGCATGAATTTTGATCAATGGCAAAAAGCAAAAGATAAACACTTTCAATGAAATATAGATATGAATATGTTGTTGGGGGTCAATTTCATCTTATCCACTCTCATATATTTTAGGAATTCAACATTCAAATCATCATTGTTAATGCCACTCTCTAAAGTACCTTTCTAGAAGGCTTCTCCCTAATCACGAGTTCATACAATTCCTAGCATTCCTAATGATCAGTTCATAAGTGCAGGAGCTTAACGACAACCAATATCATATTGGGAGAAATTCCCCGGATCTAGACTTCCCCGTACGTGCCCGTATCGACAAAACCAATAATCATGCATCGAATGAGTTAAACAATGCAAGCATTAAGCAAAGAGGAAAAACCCTAACTAATGATGAAAAGAAAGCATAAGTCTTAATTAAAAGATGTAAAAACAGATTCCATATATGAGAGTTTCACAAGATTACATTGATTCCCCAACAAACATACAGAGTTTAGTTCACCATCTCCCAATCTACCCCAAGGGGTGGAAGAGAGAGTGTTTGCTTCGTTTATGCCAAAGATGCCTAACCCTAGGAAACCCTAAAGCTTATATATCATTCGTAAATTACAAAAAGTCAAGTCCAAGCCCATTAAAGTGCCGCTCAGCGGTAAAATACCGCTCAGCGGTCAGTGCGTGACTTGTTTTCTCCCCTCAGCGGCCATTTTGCCCCTCAGCGGACCTCACGTGACTTCCAAAGTGCCGCTCAGCGGTAAAGTGCCGCTCAGCGGTAAACTGCCGCTGAGCGGTGACTTCGGCTTCTCCTTTTTGCACTTTTTGTTGTCTTTTCCGATTTCAACTCTCTCCTTCTTCACTTCTTTCACCAAATTCACCTTAAAACCTGCACAAAAACACTGAAATCAAGCATAAACCTGTCCAGCTCTCTTATTTCTAAAAATATGAAGAAAAGCATGATTTCAAGCTAGTTTCTAAGTGTAAAGGTTGCTTTTAGTGTCAATTTTAATCATGAAAATAACAGTTTTTCAACTGTTATCACATATCCCTAGATATACCTATGTTCCACTTCCTTTGAACTTTTTCCCAAATATCTCCACCCTTCATTTTGGGATTTTCCCTTATTGTTTTCTCCGACTTTGAGCTCAACCACTTGGCATCAAGCAACTTGAGATTGAACTCCCTGCTACATGTGTGAATGTCATTTATAGTTCTTAGTTGCCATGATTTCTCAGCCTCCATATAAGCACAATATATGGTCCAGGGGCATTCTCCTTTAGCACCAAAGCACTTCATCCTCAACCTATTTTTGTCATTTTTGACAAACTTTATATTCCTACCATTTTCCAACGCATACCCTTTTAAAGCATCTACAATCTCTTGCTTTTTTGTAAAAAAAGTCCCTACTTCCCATGTAAAGTCCACCATACTTTTTGGCATACAAAAAGTACTAAACCTCCCATAACGTTCAATGTCATTAACCTCATCATCACTATCTGTTGCAGTAAGTAATTCCTCAGATTTCCACTCCTCATCCGACAAACCTCTGTCATCATGGTCATCACTTTCAACACTCACATCATCACTGTCTTCAAGACTTTGTACTTCTACTTCCACTTCGACATTACCATCTATATCACCATCTACATCACATTGAACACTGACATCCACAAGTCCCTCTAAGAACTCATTATTTTCACGTTCACCACATTCATTAGTAGATGTACTCCAACTAGAAACATGGCCTTGGTCCTCCACAACTCCTTCAACACAATTAACATCTTCTTCAATCTCATGCAAATGTTCTTCGTCACCATCACCTTCAACCTGTACTTCAACAGCATCACCATGTTCTTCACCCTGTTCCACCTCTTCAAAGTCACCCTCAACTTGACCCTCAACTTCACCATCAACTTCAACATCACCATGTTCTTCACCCTGTTCCACCTCTTGTAAGTCACCCTCAACTTCACCCTCAACTTCACCCTCAACTTCACCATCATCATGTTCTTCACCCTCAACTTCACCGCCTTCTTGTACTTCACCATCATCATGACCTTGTCCTTCATCATTAGTAACATATTCAACCATTTTTATCACTTCAGGCTTCGAAACAACATGTATAACGTATAAATGAACCTCGCCATTAAGCCTACCTAAGTTAGCCATATGCATGGCACCAGTGTCATCCCTCAATTCTTCCAACCTATTTTCCAAAACTGAACCCCCTCCTACATAGTACCATAATTCTTTAAAGTTATCATATCCAAAACTTTTCACTACACTAACAACCACAAAATAACTCCACACATCAGGGTCAAAGGACAAAGTTGTTGTCTCTCCTTCATACTTCAAGGTACCATCGGTAATGAACTTCCCCCCATGGTGGAAAACACAGTCAAAAACGTCGCCCATTATATGCACAACACAGTATCAATATATCTACACGCACAACACAGTATGACGAAAAAAATAATATATTAAAACGCACTCACAAAGACTCATATAACTTTAAACATACATGGGGGACCACCAAAACGCAATGAAGAACGCAGACCAAACCATAGGGGACCACAATCGAATATTATACTTTCCCAACTATAAAAAGCAAGACAATAAACCACAAAAACTTACCTTGCTTCAGATTAACCTCCACTCCAGTCAACACCTACTTCAGCGTCGTGCTTCCAAGGACACAAGGACCCACACTTCACCTCGTGCTTCAACCTTTTCCACATGCACATGCACCGGTAATTCACCCACCAACACTCGCGCATCCACTCGAACAATAACGTCTTTCTGATTCCTATCCCACTCGCGCATTGATAACAGTTGAAAAACTGTTATTTTCATGCTTAAAATTGATACTAAAAGCAACCTTTATACTTAGAAACTAGCTTGAAATCATGCTTTTCTTCATATTTTTAGAAATAAGAGAGCTGGACAGGTTTATGCTTGATTTCAGTGTTTTTGTGCAGGTTTTAAGGTGAATTTGGTGAAAGAAGTGAAGAAGGAGAGAGATGAAATCAGAAAAGACATCAAAAAGTGCAAAAGGAGAAGCCGAAGTCACCGCTCAGCGGCAGTTTACCGCTGAGCGGCACTCAGGCACTCACGGGAGATCCGTTGAGGGGCAAAATGGCCGCTGAGGGGAGAAAACAAGACACGCACTTACCGCTGAGCGGTAATTTACCGCTGAGCGGCACTTTAATGGGCTTGGACCTAAGTTTTTGTAATTTACGAATGGTATTTAAGCTTTAGGGTTTCCTAGGGTTAGGTATCTTTGGCTTGAACGAAGCAAACACTCTCTTTTCCACCCCTTTGAAGGAGGATCTTGGATGCTAAGGCTTCCTCTTCACCTTTTTAGGGTTTATTCTTTCATTCTTTCATTGTAATTCATCTAGGTTCACCATGAATATGGTGAACTAAACTCTGTATGTTTGTTGGGGAATTAATGTAATCTTGTGAAACTCTCATATATGGAATATATTTTTACATCTTTTAATTAAGACTTATGCTTTCTTTTCATCATTAGTTAGGGTTTTTCCTCTTTGCTTAATGCTTGCATTGTTTAACTCATTCGATGCATGATTATTGGTTTTGTCGATACGGGCACGTACGGGGAAGTCTAGATCCGGGGAATTTCTCCCAATATGATATTGGTTGTCGTTAAGCTCCTGCACTTATGAACTGATCATTAGGAATGCTAGGAATTGTATGAACTCGTGATTAGGGAGAAGCCTTCTAGAAAGGTACTTTAGAGAGTGGCATTAACAATGATGATTTGAATGTTGAATTCCTAAAATATATGAGAGTGAATAAGATGAAATTGACCCCCAACAACATATTCATACATTAATATCATTGAAAGTGTTTATCTTTTGCTTTTTGCCATTGATCAAAACTTCATGCATACATGTTTATTTTTTGTCTTGCATATTAAACTCCAAATATTTTATCTGTAAGTCTTAGCTAATTAAGAAATCACATAACTAAACTAGGCCGTGAGTCCTTTGGGAAGAACGATACTTGGTCTTACCAAGTTTATTACTTGAACGATTCGGTCATACTTGCCGATTGAAAAACAATTTTGTGACATCATAAATTGGTGTTCATAAATTTGTCCGTCAAGTTTTTGGCGCCGTTGCCGGGGACTCGTGGTTTAACTGGTTAATTTGTGTGATTATTGATTATCTTTGACTTATTTTTTTTATTTTTAATTTAAATTTCGAATTTTTTTATTTTATTTTATTTTTCTGTTTTCTGTTTTTTTGTTTGTATTTTATTTGATTTTATTTTTTCTGTTTTCTGTTTTTTTGTTTTCTGTTTTTTATTTTCTGAATCTTATATCTTCTCTTATATCTTTTTGTGCTAACCAAATCTTTTCTAAGGTTTTGTGTTCTTGTGTATGCAGGAGGCAATTCGAACTAGGAGCAAGAAAACGACAGAACCTTTGCTTGAAGGATTAGAAGACAGTAGACGGAGGAGAAGAATCAGAACATCTAGAGAACTTTTCCCTCCTCCGGAAACTCTGTTGCAACCATCACCACAAGGTTCTGACAATAGCACAGAAAATATGGAGAACAATAATATCAGAAGAACTCTTGCTGCTTATACCAATATAGCTGGACCTCAGCACTTTAACAGCATAGCTAGACCTAGAGTCAATGCAGCTAACATGGAGGTCAAACCAGCACTGATCCAACTGGTAAAGAGCAATCAATTTAATGGGTTATCTCATGAAAGCCCATATGAGCACCTTACTACATTTAATGAAATTTGCAACACAGTCAAAATCAATGGGGTGCCACACGAAGCGATCAAACTTAGATTGTTTCCTTTCTCATTGGGAGGCAATGCTAAGCTTTGGTTGAATTCTTTTCCAGAAGGAAGTTTCACAGAGTGGGAAGCAGTGGTAACAAAGTTTTTGAACAAGTACTTTCCACAATCAAAGGTGACAAAAGGCAAGCAAGAGATATCTTCATTTAAGCAGGGCATGGAAGAATCACTGGGGCATGCATGGGATAGATACAAAAGTCTACTAAGAAAAACACCCACACATGGCTTCAAAGAAGAAGAAGTAGTCCTAACTTTCCTTGGAGGTCTTGGTTCACAAACTAAGATGATGCCTCATGCCTCAGTAGGAGGAAACATTAAATCGAAAACTCCAGAGGAAGCAACTGAAATTATTGAAAATATGGCTACTAGTGACAACGAATTCAACATTGAAAAAGGAGATCTTAGTCAGAAGGAGTTGTTACAATCAAATGAGGCTTTGCTTATTCAAAATAGAATTATCTCTCAACAGCTTGAAGAAGTAACTATGAAACTTTCTCAAATACCACAGGAAATACAACAGGTCTCAATGGTTCAAGTGCAACAACAAAAATGGCAGATGCAATTTACTCCAGTTGAGAAAACAACAAAGCTTGAAGAGACTTTCCAAAGATTCTTGAAGACGAATGCGTCTTATTGTCATAATGTGGATGCTGCATTTAAAAATATGGAGGTTTATGTTGAGAAAATAGTTGACGAGATGAAATATGATAATCTCGGAAAGGAGTGTAAAACTGTTGTGACTAGAAGTGGTAGAGTGTTAAAGGAGAGACAAAAAGAAAGAGAGGAGAAAGAGAATGAGAGTGAGAGTGAAAAAGAAACATGTGAGTGGAAAGAAAGAGTTGAGAGAGAGAAAAAGAAAAAAGAAGAAGAGGAGAGGAGAGAAAAAAAAGAGAGAGAAGAGAGAGAGGAGAGACAGAAAGAAAAAGAGTATGAAAAGCCACTTCCTTATCCAAAGAGTTATTCAAGGAAGGAGAAAGAAAAGCAGTTGGAAAGATTCATGGAATTGTTTAAGAAGTTGGAGATCACTATACCATTCTCTGAAGCATTGCAACAGATGCCAGCATATGCAAAATTTTGAAGGAACTCCTCACAAAGAAACACAAGTACATTGAGAAGGAAACTATCAATATACAGGGTAACTGCAGTGCAATCATACAGAAACTACCTCCTAAACTTAAAGATCCAGGAAGTTTCACTATTCCATGCACCATAGGAGATGTGAAAGTTGGAAGAGCATTGATTGATTTGGGGGCTAGCATTAATCTAATGCCGTTATCCATGTGCAGAATAATTCAGGGGCTGGAAATTAAACCAACCAGAATGGCTCTTCAATTGGCGGACAGGTCTCTTAAATATCCATATGGAGTGGTTGAAGATGTTCTAGTGAAGGTTGACAAATTTGTATTCCCAGTGGATTTTATTGTGATGGAGATGGAAGGAACTAGTGATGTTCCTCTTATTCTTGGGAGACCTTTTATGAAGACTGCTAGAGTTTTGATTGATGTAGAGAATGGTAAGCTTAAATTGAGAGTTGATGATGAAGAAGTCACTTTTGACGTATCCAAGGCCATGACATATCCAAATGATGACAAAGCATGTTTTCAATTTGATGAACTTGATGAAGTTTGTATGGTGCAAGAAAGGATGTTGCAAAATATTTCTCCATTGGAAAAAACTCTCATTGATGCATGTGAAGATTTAGATGTAGAAGAAGAGAAATTGATTGATGAATGTCTGATGGACTTGGAAACATTGAAAAAGAGTCTAGAGGAAGATCCAATATTCGAAATAATTGATAAGGAAGAAACAGTCAAAACACAGACACCAGAATTAAAAAGATTGCCATCACATCTGAAATATGTGTTTCTAGAAGAAGATGGAACAAAGCCAGTCATTATCAATAACACTTTATCTCTACAAGAAGAAGAGCAATTGATAGAAATTCTGAAAGCCAACAAAGAAGCAATTGGGTGGTCAATATCAGATCTTAAAGGTATTAGCCCAACTTACTGCATGCACAAAATTTTTATGGAAGAAGATTATAAACCAAGTGCTCAACCACAGAGAAGGTTAAATCCTGTTATGAAGGAGGTGGTCAGAAAAGAAGTGTTGAAACTGCTAGAAGCTGGTATCATCTATCCAATCTCTGATAGTGAATGGGTGAGTCCAGTACAGGTGGTTCCAAAGAAAGGTGGGATGACAGTAATATATAATGATAAGAATGAACTTATTCCTACTCGGACAGTTACTGGTTGGCGTATGTGCATTGATTACAGGAAGCTGAACAAAGCTACTAGGAAAGATCATTTTCCTCTTCCTTTCATGGATCAGATGCTAGAAAGGTTATCAGGGCAGGCGTTCTATTGTTTTCTAGATGGATATTCTGGATATAATCAAATTGTGGTGGATCCAAAAGACCAGGAGAAGACGACTTTTACTTGTCCTTTTGGTATCTTTGCGTATAGAAAGATGCCTTTTGGATTATGTAATGCTCCAGCTACGTTTCAGAGGTGTATGCAGGCAATCTTTGCGGATCTCTTAGAAAAATGCATTGAAGTATTCATGGATGTGATAACAGTTGAAAAACTGTTATTTTTATGATTAACATTGACACTAAAAGCAACCTTTACACTTAGAACCTAGCTTGAAATCATGCTTTTCTTTATATTTTTGGAAATAAGAGAGCTGGACAGGTTTATGCTTGATTTCAGTGTTTTGTGCAGGTTTTAAGGTGAATTTGGTGAAAGAAGTGAAGAAGGAGAGAGTTGAAATCAGAAAAGACAATAAAAAGTGCAAAAAGGAGAAGCCGAAGTCACCGCTCAACGGCAGTTTACCGCTGAGCGGCACTCTGGAAGTCACGTGAGGTCCGCTGAGGGGCAAAATGGTCGCTGAGGGGAGAAAACAAGTCACGCACTCACCGCTGAGCGGTATTTTACCGCTGAGCGGCACTTTAATGGGCTTGGACTTGACTTTTGTAATTTACGAATGATATATAAGCTTTAGGGTTTCCTAGGGTTAGGCATCTTTGGCAGAAACGAGGCAAACACTCTCTCTTCCACCTCTTTGAAGGAGGATCTTGGATGCTGAGGCTTCCTCTTCACCTTTTTAGGGTTTATTCTTTCATTCTTTCATTGTAATTCATCTAGGTTCACCATGAATATGGTGAACTAAACTCTGTATGTTTGTTGGGGAATCAATGTAATCTTGTGAAACTCTCATATATGGAATCTGTTTTTACATCTTTTAATTAAGACTTATGCTTTCTTTTCATCATTAGTTAGGGTTTTTCCTCTTTGCTTAATGCTTGCATTGTTTAACTCATTCGATGCATGATTATTGGTTTTGTCGATACGGGCACGTACGGGGAAGTCTAGATCCGGGGAATTTCTCCCAATTTTATATTGGTTGTCATTAAGCTCCTGCACTTATGAACTGATCATTAGGAATGCTAGGAATTGTATGAACTCGTGATTAGGGAGAAGCCTTCTGGAAAGGTACATTAGAGAGTGGCATTAACAATGATGATTTGACTGTTGAATTCCTAAAAATATATGAGAGTGGATAAGATGAAATTGACCCCTAACAACATATTCATATCTATATTTCATTGAAAGTGTTTATCTTTTGCTTTTTGCCATTGATCAAAATTCATGCATACATGTTTATTTTCTGTCTTGCATCTTAAACCCCAATTATTTCGTTTGTAAGTCTTAGTTAATCAAGAAACCACATAACTAAACTAGGCCGTGAGTCCTTTGGGAAGAACGATACTTGGTCTAACCAAGTTTATTACTTGAACAATTCGGTCATACTTGCCGATTGAAAACAAGTTTGTGACATCATAATTTGGTGTTCATAAATTTGTCCATCAGGATGATTTCTCAGTTTTTGGAAATTCTTTCCAAAGATGTTTGGCTAATTTGAATACTGTGCTCAAAAGATGTGTTCAGACAAATCTTGTTTTGAATTGGTAGAAATGTCATTTCATGGTAACTGAAGGAATTGTATTGGGGCATAAAATCTCTGCTAAAGGAATTGAGGTAGACAAAGCTAAAGTAGAAGTCATTGAGAAACTACCTCCACCAACAAATGTAAAGGGGATTAGAAGTTTTCTTGGTCATGCTCGGTTTTATAGAAGATTCATCAAGGATTTCTCGAAAATTGCTAAACCATTGAGTAATCTTTTGATGAAGGATGCGCCTTTTGTGATGAATGAAGACTGTCTGAAAGCTTTTGACATATTGAAGAAGAAGTTAGTTTCAGCTCCAGTAATTGTAGCGCCAGATTGGAATCACAACTTTGAATTAATGTGTGATGCAAGTGATTATGCAATAGGAGTTGTCCTTGGCCAGCGGAAAGAACAAAAGTTTCATCCAATTTATTATGCTAGCAAGGTTCTGAATGATGCTCAATTGAATTATGCTACAACCGAGAAAGAATTTCTTGCTATTGTGTATGCTCTAGAGAAATTTAGACCTTATCTTATTGGGTCCAAGGTGACTGTCTATACAGATCATGCAGCTATCAAATATTTGTTGACAAAACCAGATTCTAAGCCACGTCTGATTAGATGGGTATTACTATTGCAAGAATTTGATGTAGACATCCGTGATAAGAAAGGAAGTGAAAACTTAATTGCTGATCATTTGTCACGGTTAGTCAACAATGAGGTCACTAGCAAGGAGTCTGAAATCTGGGAATCTTTTTCAGATGAATCACTCATGTATATTCAGCAGAGACCCTGATTTGCTGATATGGCTAATTTCAAAGCTGCAAGGGTCATGCCGGAAGACTTAACTTGGCAACAAAGAAAGAAATTTTTGCATGATGCCAAGCAGTTTGTTTGGGATGATCCTTATTTGTTCAAAATTGGAGCAGATAATCTTCTGAGGAGATGTGTTACAAATGAAGAAGCAGAAGGAATTCTTTGGCATTGTCATGATTCACCTTATGGAGGACATTTTAATGGAGAAAGAACAGCAGCAAAAGTCCTTCAATCAGGATTTTATTGGCCAACTTTGTTTAAAGATGCTCATAATCATGCTAGAAATTGTGACAAATGTCAAAGAGCAGGGACAATCACTAAACGTCATGAGATGCCTTTACAAGGTATTTTAGAGGTTGAGGTTTTTGATTGTTGGGGTATTGACTTTGTTGGACCCTTCCCTCCATCTTTCAACAATGAATACATTCTGGTAGCAGTGGATTATGTGAGTAAATGGGTGGAAGCATTAGCTTGTCCTAAAAATGATGCTAGCACGGTAATTAAATTCCTGAAGAGGCAGATATTCTCACGTTTTGGCACTCCAAGAGTGTTGATCAGTGATGGAGGGTCTCATTTTTGCAATTATCAGCTAGAGAAAGTACTCAAACACTATGGAGTAAAACATAAGGTAGCTGCACCTTATCATCCACAAACCAATGGACAAGCTGAGGTATCTAACAGGGAGATAAAAAGGATCCTGGAAAAAACAGTGACTTCATCAAGAAAGGATTGGTCTCTCAAATTGGATGATGCTCTTTGGGCTTATAGGACAGCAATGAAGACGTCTATGGGATTATCACCATTTCAATTAGTCTATGGGAAAGCATGCCATTTGCCAGTAGAATTGGAGCATAAAGCATTATGGGCTTTGAAATTCTTGAATTTTGATCCTTATGAAACTCAATGCACACGCAGACGGCAGATTTTGGAGCTTGAAGAAATGCGATTACATGCATATGATTCATCCAAGGCTTACAAAGAAAAAATTAAATTTTATCATGACAGAAAGTTGGTGAATAGAGTTTTCAATCCAGGACAACAGGTACTATTGTTCAATTCAAGATTGAAGATATTTCCTGGGAAGCTGAAGTCAAAATGGTCAGGACCATATGTGATAAAAGAAGTGCATCCGCATGGAGCAATTGAAATATATAATCCAGTTGCTGCTGATCCACAGAGAAGTTGGGTGGTGAATGGTCAACGTCTCAAACCTTATCTAGGGGGAGAGGTGCAACAATTTTCCACAATGATGTTGTTGGTTGATCCTTGAAAGTTTGGGTCAGGCTCGTGACGTTAAACAAGCGCTCACTGGGAGGCAACCCAGTATTTTGTAAGTATTATTTGTTTTTAGATTAGGGTTTGATGTACTCTATTTGAAACCTGGTTTCTTGTGATGGTTTGCTATTAACTATGATTGTGTGATAAGTAATACTGAATGATGCTTATGATTCATTGATGTTGAGATGATGTGCACATTAAAATGCTTATACAGGTGATTCACAAGCTTTGTGAACAAATGCATGATATCATGATTGTGATTGTGAAATTAAGCAGGATGTGTATGTCAAATGTGAATGAGCTTATATGTGAGATTTTGAGCTCCAGAGTTGTTATTGTTGAATGCTATTACTTTGAAAGCATGAATGATTTTGCCCAGGTTTTCTATGATTGAATCAATTGCTTGTTTTGCATCATATGATCAAGGCCGTTTGTTGGAAACCGTTTTATTGGCCAAATTTGTAAAAGTTAGCCCACTAAAAGAGAACACTTTGTGTTCAATCCTTTTGAACCCTTAGCCTTGAACATACACTGAAACCTTTGATTGAAAAATCTTTACCTTGAGTTAAGTAGAAGATCTTGTGTGGTATTGTTAAATGTTCAAGTTTGGGGTTGTTGGGAAAACATGAAAAGCATTGAGCTAAGAGCTAAAAAGTAAGAATATGCATAGAAAAAGAAAAGAAAAGAAAAAGAAGCAAAGCTCAATGCAAAGGCAAAAGAAAGTTGGGAAAGAATAAGATGATTGTGTTGTATGATTCTCTTAACTCAAGGATTTTGTGATCCAGAAAAACCAATTTTCTTGTTAGCCCAGCCACATTATAAGCCATAGAAAAGTCCTTGTGATGATGCATGCTTGTGAATGTTTTTGATTGTGGTAAAATGAAAGGCAAATTTGATTCATGTGACATTGTGATAGTAGAGTGAATGAGTGATCATCTCTTATACACTTGAGTGTGAGTGAAACACTTGACTTAGTGAGGAAATATCACATGAACACATGAACATCCATGCTTAATTGATTGATCATTCATGAAAATAGCATTTGTTGGAATTTAAATGACTTTGTGAACACTAAAGCATGTGCACATCTTGATTGAACTCGTGGTCATAAGTTTGAGTGAAGTTTTTACTTATCTTGAAAAGAAGATTTTTGAATGAAGTGAACCATCATATGAATTGGTTTAAAGATGGAGTTACATCTTGTTTGCTTGAGGACAAGCAAAGTTCTAAGTTTGGGGTTGTGATAACAGTTGAAAAACTGTTATTTTCATGCTTAAAATTGATACTAAAAGCAACCTCTATACTTAGAAACTAGCTTGAAATCATGCTTTTCTTCATATTTTTAGAAATAAGAGAGCTGGACAGGTTTATGCTTGATTTCAGTGTTTTTGTGCAGGTTTTAAGGTGAATTTGGTGAAAGTGAAGAAGGAGAGAGATGAAATCAGAAAAGACATCAAAAAGTGCAAAAGGAGAAGCCGAAGTCACCGCTCAGCGGCAGTTTACCGCTGAGCGGCACTCAGGCACTCACGGGAGATCCGCTGAGGGGCAAAATGGCCGCTGAGGGGAGAAAACAAGACACGCACTTACCGCTGAGCGGTAATTTACCGCTGAGCGACACTTTAATGGGCTTGGACCTAAGTTTTTGTAATTTACGAATGGTATTTAAGCTTTAGGGTTTCCTAGGGTTAGGTATCTTTGGCTGGAACGAAGCAAACACTCTCTTTTCCACCCCTTTGAAGGAGGATCTTGGATGCTAAGGCTTCCTCTTCACCTTTTTAGGGTTTATTCTTTCATTCTTTCATTGTAATTCATCTAGGTTCACCATGAATATGGTGAACTAAACTCTGTATGTTTGTTGGGGAATCAATGTAATCTTGTGAAACTCTCATATATGGAATCTATTTTTACATCTTTTAATTAAGACTTATGCTTTCTTTTCATCATTAGTTAGGGTTTTTCCTCTTTGCTTAATGCTTGCATTGTTTAACTCATTCGATGCATGATTATTGGTTTTGTCGATACGGGCACGTACGGGGAAGTCTAGATCCGGGGAATTTCTCCCAATATGATATTGGTTGTCGTTAAGCTCCTGCACTTATGAACTGATCATTAGGAATGCTAGGAATTGTATGAACTCGTGATTAGGGAGAAGCCTTCTAGAAAGGTACTTTAGAGAGTGGCATTAACAATGATGATTTGAATGTTGAATTCCTAAAATATATGAGAGTGGATAAGATGAAATTGACCCCCAACAACATATTCATACATTAATATCATTGAAAGTGTTTATCTTTTGCTTTTTGCCATTGATCAAAACTTCATGCATACATGTTTATTTTTTGTCTTGCATATTAAACTCCAAATATTTTATCTGTAAGTCTTAGCTAATTAAGAAATCACATAACTAAACTAGGCCGTGAGTCCTTTGGGAAGAACGATACTTGGTCTTACCAAGTTTATTACTTGAACGATTCGGTCATACTTGCCGATTGAAAAACAAGTTTGTGACATCATAAATTGGTGTTCATAAATTTGTCCATCACGCATCCACTCCAACAGCATCCACTCTTTCCCAACTCTACACGACACGAGCCCTAAAATAGAAAAGTCCCCAAGTTCATTTTGATTTTTCCAAATTTGCCCTCTGTTTCATTAATTTCAGCATGGATTATACTATAATTACTTCATTAAAAATATCTTAGTATTAAAAAATTCATTCACACACGCCATGTCACGCACTCCTTAACGTCATTTTCTGAAATTGACGGAAAGGATTTATTTGCATCAAATTAACAAAAATAAGGATCTAATTAAGACTTCAAATAAAACAGGGACCTATTTCAAATTTGGGACGAAAATAGGGACCTATTGAGACATTAAACCCACCATTTTCCTTCAACCGTAACCTTCCATTCTCTGCACTGTGTCTCTGTTCCAACCGTCCACTGTTCCCTCTGCTGGACCGAGAATCCCAGCTCCACCTCCTTCACGGCACCTCCTCTACTTCTACTGGAAAAACACTAAACTACACTACAGGCTGGGACTAAAACTCAGGGCTACTGGAAGAGAGAGCCTCTCCAGGCCGTAAAACCCCATCTGAAGGCTGCTCCCACTCCCCCTTTTATTTCTGCCGTGAGGTGCTTTTCCAAGAAAGACAAAAATAAAATTGTCTTTTTCCAGCAGCTTTTCAGTGTGTTTGTCTCCCTGGAACCTTTGTTTTTTTTTCTTCAATCTATGCTAAAAGTAAACAAAGGTGGGCCCTCCAAGTCTTGCTTTCTTTTTCTCCAGAATAATCACCGTGTTTTTGATACGCGGGGACCAAGGCTAATTAGTTTAGTGTAGTATTTCTTTTACTTTTATTAAAAGCATGTGTAAAAGGTGTTAGGCATGTGCTGGATAGGAGGGACTTTTAGTCCTATATATAGACATGCCACCACCTCTTGTAAGACACTTTTGAGAATAATGAATTAAACTTTCTGTAGAGAGAACTCCAGAAATTAATTCCCTTGAAAGTCAAAGCTAGAGAATCCCAAAGGATCTCCTCTAGCCACCTTCCATTCACACTTCATCTTTCATTTTCCATTTACACTCCAGAACTCTCTTACCTCCACGTAACCATTGGTTTCTCCATTCTGCACCAGCCGCGTGGATTGACTACTCCATCGCTGCCACGCGAGCTTATTCCTCGCGAGTTTCCATCAGCACAACACTGCATCTTCATTTCGCGAATCTTCATCTACTTCACTCTCGAGAGAGAGCTCTTCCACCACGAACCACACTGTCATCGTAGAACCTCACCTTTCTCGCCGATTAAAATCACCTCTCCACCATTCAAATCTTTTTCCATTTCAAACCCTAGGTTTTCAACCGAACAAACCTCGAATCTATGGTTTTGTTCCTCGCTGTTCATCTTCGACTCCAAATCCCAGGGTTCTTGAACAAATCTGTTTCTTCCGCTGTTTCCCGGATCTTCATCTTGATCGAATCTAGATTTCACGCCGTCTTCCGATTTAGCTCAAGCCGTCAGCTATCATGTGGTATTCAGAGCCTAGGTTAGGCGCGTCCGCTTGAGCTAAGTATCTCGTTTCTCTCTGATCTGAGTTACTCTTCGTCGATTATCAAATTTTCTGTCTCGATCTGTTCTCTGTTCTTGAGATTCAATCTGTGCGTTTGGTTTTTTTCAAAATTTTCGTGTTGTTGATTATCATTCGTGCAATGTCTTGAGTATTTTACTTTGTCTTGTTCAATTTTTTGGTTTCTGTACATCAATTACTGCTTACAGTAGGTTCTGGTTGAGTCAATTTGTGTGTGCCAGATTTACTTTGAGTCTTTTCTTCATCTTAATCGGTCCAAAATTTTGTTTGAGTCATTTTATTTGAGCATCATATTCTGTTTTTGTCAAAGTCATGTTCAGTTGCTTATTTGTCATAAATTCTGGGTTGAAACCGTGTTTTGATTGAGCTGAACAATCTGATTGAATGTTCCTTATCTGCACTCCATATGAGCTATGACAAACTCGCTTAGAGCTCGAGTGCATGATGGATGACATTAGATTCAGCTTTCAATTTTTTTTGCAGTATTATAATTGCCTTTGTGTTGATTTGCAAGTGAACGAGAGTTGAACTCTGTGAGACATTTGAGCAAGTACCATGTGCATACCATATAAGTAATGACTTGCTTAGGCAATGCTTGATTGCACTGAGAAAACTCCAGCAGAGTTCAAATTGCAGTTGGCCGATCTGCACATGCTTTGCTTGAGTCCTTTTTTTTATGGTTTTTAAATCTGTTTCGCATTTAGATCATTGTTGGACATCTTGCATTAATTTTCTAGTGTTTTGTTCAAGAATTTCTTGTGTCCAGAAAACTGTGAAAAAGTTTTTTGAATCATTGAGTCAAATTTTGGTGAGTTGATTTGCTTGTTTTGAATGAATGTGGGAGGCTGGAACATCAAAATCAAGAAGTAATTTGTTTATGCATCATTAAGCTATTAAAACCAGTTTGAAGTATGCATTAAACTTACTGATGCAAAAATAGTATGAGTTCTAGCTGCCATACATATTTTCATGCTTTAAACCACCATATTTTTGACATGTTTCATTCATAAGTTGCTGCAGCAGATGTATAATTCTGATTCTGGTTTTGAGCGTTGTAATTGGATTGTAGCAAAAGGAATGGTCACATTATCTATAGCCTAAAAATATTCTTCAAAAGATCAAGAAAAAGTTCTGAAAAGCCAAATAGGCCTGTGCAATCCATATTTTAAAAAAAAAAAACTAAAACACAGAATCAGACTTTGGAAATTGGACCTAGGTTTATCTTTGGCAGTCCAGCAGCTTCTTGTTTGTCTTTTCTTGCTTTAAAAATCTGATCTAGCTCTATTCATTAAGTTCCATTTGAGTGCTCACTTTGATCAAAAGCTGTGTTTCTTGCTTGTCAGTTGATTGATTATCTAGTTTGTTTGCAATGTATGTGCAATCTACTCTGCCCATCTTTAATTGAAGCTTTTCATTGCTTATTTCATCTGGTCTAGAGTTTCCTTGAGAAGAGTTTAATCTGCTGTCATTTCCATTACCTTATGATTTGTTTTGTCCTTCACTTTACCTTGTTTATCCTAACCATTTTCCTGATTGAAAAATCTGTTTCCATTCTGGGTTTTTCTTTTGGGATTTGAAAGAAGGTAAGTGTGAATGGTAGCATTTTTAGGTGGTGGTGATCCACAGGATTCTCTGGCTTAGACTGAAAATTTCATTTGAGTGCCTTAAAATGTTTTAAAGAGAACTCTGGGTGCTGTGAGATTAGCGGCTATTGGCATTTACAAGAGTTCAGTTTCAACTAACCATTTGTTGATTGTTCATTGTGCAGGAAACGAAAATGAGATGATCAGAGTGTAGAGTTGTGACTGTTTAAGAAGTTATTGAAATCAATTTAGTTCATAAACTGTTTGATGAAGTCAGTGAGATATTAAATGCTTGAATGTGATTGCTGATTTGCTAGTGATGCTAATTGTGCTTGTGAATGTTTAAACTGTCATTGCACTCACTTTATTGTCAAACATTGCCTGCTGAATTCATTGATATACTCACTGTTTTGAAAGTGAATTGTTGATTTTATGGTTTAATTGGGCATGTTGAATGTTGATTCTGATTTGATAAAGACCTATGGGAACTTGCTAGATGCATAGGAATTGCAAATAATGTGCTGATTGTTTCATGAGCATTTCTGGAATTGCAACAACACTGTTTTAAAACTGCCAATTTCTGATTTGCCTCACATTACTCTTTGTCCATTGATTTGATTAGCATGGTCCACTGATTTCTGAATTAGTTTAGGACATTATTCTTGACTGGTTTGGTCCATTGTTTCTGCCTAGTGTAATTCATTGAATTGTTGAAAAGGCTGCTCTTGTCATAATCAGTTGTGCATCAAATTGTTTTTAATTGCCAATGCATCCTCCAGTTTTAAGAAGTGATTAAAGCACCTAAATTTCAGTTCTGACTTGGCGGTTGAATTAATTAGGTGTTGCAGCAGATAATTACTGAAAAAAAACAGCAACCTAAGCACTTCATGAGGAAGCTTTGAACTGAAGGGAGTTTCTTTTACCTTAAATGGATTCTGTTTTGATTAAACTGTTCTTGTCATGGTTTTTAATTACTTGTAATGTGTGAATTGTTGATGTTGGTCTGAATATCTGTGCAGGTTTTCTGTGTGCCACACATTGAAATGGACAGTCAATAGGAGCCTTTCTCTGCATCAAGTGTACAAGCCCAAGAAAGAGTTGAACCCAAGAACTAGAAGACCCCAAAGTTGTCCAGAAACAATAAGTCTAAGTGCGTATAAAGGATTTGAAGAAAAGACATGCAGTAAGGAACTGTTTGGACCAGACCGTGACAGCTGTTTGCATCCTTTGTAATTGTTTTCTTCATTTTTATGTGTAATAGGCTTTTGTGTTAGTTTTCTTAATTTCATTGTAAAAGGCCATTCAAAGTCCAAGTGTCTTGGAAGAGTTCTTGGTGCTCTTTCAACTCTTGGCAAAACTTTTCTTGTTTGTGTTTAAATTTTAGGTCTTACGTTTAGGGTGATTTAGGCTAAAAGGGATTAAACTCTAAGCTTTGTCACATTAGAGTCCGAAAAGTCTCGTCTTTTAGTGTTTAATTGTTGTGATTGTTTGTGAGTTGTGTTCTTTGATTTTAAAAGTGATTTTAGTTTAAAGGATAACTAGTAGTAACCTAAGACATTTCTGGCAAGGTAAGACTTGGTACTTAAGCAGTCTTCATGACTCACCTCTCTTACCTGGGACTTGTCTAAGTGTGAATCTTGTAAATCTTTTACACTAGAAAAACTTTTAGATACAAAGATGTCTTGTTATTCATATAGGTCTTCTAGGAATTTTAATTTTGATAAGCAACTTAGTTACAAAGGCATCAAAAGAGAACATGATAAAGCTAGAAGGAAGTCTTGTTCATCTTATGAATTTGATAGGATTGAAGATGATTTGTATAAACAAGCTAGTGAAAATATTCCATTCTTTGGTGATGATATTGGTGCATTAACATACCTAGCTTGGGAAAAGGAAATTAATGACATGCATTCATTCATGGTGAGAAAAAGTAAATATGAATCCTTCTATTCTAGAGATAATGAATCTTATATTCTTAATCTTTACACTTCTAGTTTTAAAAAGCATGCAAGAGAGTGGTGGGATGATAGGCAATACCATGTTACGATGGGTAGAAAATCCCATTCATGATTGGAATGAATTGAAAGCTTGTATGAGAAGAAAGTTTGTGCCTCGAGAAATTGAAAGAAACTTAGAACTTATGAGAGAGCTTATTAGAGAAGGTGAGTCATTCATTCAAAATTTACGTGGGTTCTCCCGTAGGGAAAGTGAGTTTCTAGAAAAACTTAGGAGGCTATGGGAAGAGACAAGCAAACATAGAATTGAGAGATTAAAAAGAGAAAAACAAAAGCAAGAAGTAAGAGAGAAAAGAGAAATAGAGAGAAGAGAAAAAGAGAAGAGAAGAGCAAGAACGAAATAAAAGAAAAGAGGAAGAGAGAAAGAGAAGAGAAAAAGAGAAAAGAAGAGAGCAAGAGAGAAGAGAAGAGGAAGAAAACGAGAGAAGAAAAGAGGAAGAAAGAGAGAGAAGAGATGAGGAAGAAAGAGAAGAAGAGAAAAGAAGAGAGAAAGAGAGAAAAGAAACACTTAGAAGAGAAAGGAAGAAGTTGAAAGGATAGAAATGGAAGAAAAGAAACCAAAGCAACTAAGGGCAACATCTCCTCCTACATTAGAAGTTAAACTCTTAAGGGGAGGTTTTCTATCCTCTCACTTTTATCCATTTATATTTGAATTTTCCAAATTTCACTTTCTTTCAAAGAATTGGTCACTCCATCTTTAAAAATGTTATCACTTTCAACACATGCAAAGTTCCAACTTGGGTTATGGTTACCTTTATGGTTACCAATAACTCAAGATACAAATAAAATTTCAAATGAAGAAAGGTTTCTTTGTTATATTAAAATTAAAAATTTCAAAATTTGGAAACCTTCTTCTACACATATTCTTTTATATATCTTATTGGGTCAAAGAAAACTAATTAGAGATATGTTTGATGCTTATTGCAGATGGATATTTGACCCAGGAGGAACCCTTATGAAGCTAACAAAAATAAGTCTTCAAAAGCACCATCAGATTTGAGGACAAATCCTTTCCAAGGGGGAGGGGATGATACGCGGGGACCAAGGCTAATTAGTTTAGTGTAGTATTTCTTTTACTTTTATTAAAAGCATGTGTAAAAGGTGTTAGGCATGTGCTGGATAGGAGGGACTTTTAGTCCTATATATAGACACACCACCTCTTGTAAGACACTTTTGAGAATAATGAATTAAACTTTCTGTAGAGAGAACTCCAGAAATTAATTCCCTTGAAAGTCAAAGCTAGAGAATCCCAAAGGATCTCCTCTAGCCACCTTCCATTCACACTTCATCTTTCATTTTCCATTTACACTCCAGAACTCTCTTACCTCCACGTAACCATTGGTTTCTCCATTCTGCACCAGCCGCGTGGATTGACTACTCCATCGCTGCCACGCGAGCTTATTCCTCGCGAGTTTCCATCAGCACAACACTGCATCTTCATTTCGCGAATCTTCATCTACTTCACTCTCGAGAGAGAGCTCTTCCACCACGAACCACACTGTCATCGTAGAACCTCACCTTTCTCGCCGATTAAAATCACCTCTCCACCATTCAAATCTTTTTCCGTTTCAAACCCTAGGTTTTCAACCGAACAAACCTCCAATCTATGGTTTTTTTCCTCGCTGTTCATCTTCGACTCCAAATCCCAGGGTTCTTGAACAAATCTGTTTCTTCCGCTGTTTCCCGGATCTTCATCTTGATCGAATCCAGATTTCACGCCGTCTTCCGATTTAGCTCAAGCTGTCAGCTATCAGTTTTCCTCTCTGCTTCCAAAAGTAAATCAGTGCAGCTTGCTGGACGCTATTGTGAAGTGTGCGTGTGGTGGGCCGTGATGTGCTGCACCTGCTGGACGTGCGTGGGCGTGCGTTATTCTGCAAGCTGCTGCCCGCGTGCGTTTTTCTCCTGGACGTGTTGGACGCTCATGTGCATGTGACGTGCTTCTGGACGCTCCCCTCCACTGGACGTGGCTTGGACGTAAATTGCTTTAATTCTCCATGGTGTGCGTACGGCTGCTGTTCTGGACCGTGAAGGCTGTTGGACGTGCGTATTGCTCCTGGACGTGGGTTCTTCTCCAAGCTGCTGGCCACTTCTCTCAAAAGCTGCTGCCCGCGTGCGTCACATGTGCGGACGTAGCACTTCATCCTTGCTGGACGTGCGTATTCTCTCTGCTGAGCTTGCTGCTGCTCAAAAGATGGACGCGTGGTGCCTTCCGTGCTTGCTGGACACTCCCCATGGGCCGTCTCTGTGTGAACCCCGCGTGGACGTCCGTTGTTGCCCCAGCTGGACGCTGCTATCCGCGCGAAGCCAAACCAGGCCGTGCGTTCTCTTCATTTTGCAGCTCCCAAGCTTGCTGGACCGCTCGTCGTGGGCGTGTGCTTTCTTTCTTCCAGCACCCCCTCAAGTTTGCTTCTTGGACGTGTGTGCCTTCCATGTGCTTCATGAAGATAGATGGGCGTGGACCAGCCCACTCAAGCTGCTGCCAAGCTGGACCAGAATTTCAGTTGCACCTCCAAAAAGTAAATCCACACCTCTCACTTTTTAGTTTAAACAAAATTGATGTCACATTTTCTTTTGACCTCCAAAATGTCCCAAATATTATCCAACAATTTTCCTACAATTAATAATGAAAATAATTAGCTCAAATAATTCAAATTAATTAAAATAAGAATTTTTGGTCAAATTAAGCACAATTAGCAAAAACGGAAAAATACCGGACATTTAAGCACAATTCCCTGATTAAATTCGGTACAATAAGCTAAGTGAAATTGAGAAAATATTGACTCATCAAAATAGACCACACTTAGTCTTTTGCACTCCTGGGCAAAATCAAGACGCAAATCAGGGAATAGTTCAAAGGACATCAAGGAAGTGACATAAACTCAGCACACAAAAAACAAACATTAACTAGGACAGAAACAGAATTACACAGTTCTCAAGAAACCTGGACCAAGAAAAGAAGTAGACAATTCCAACACAGAATGAATCAGAGAAAGCAGATACTCATGAAATCATCCAAGCAATTCAAGACATGGCAAAATGATCAATCAACTCAAGAGGTGATTCAAAAGTAACAAAACCTCACAGATGCACTATCAGTGTTTCTCTCAAGTGTTTAAGGTAAATCAATGTCACTCAAGAAAGCAAACACAAATAGACTTGGCAAGCCTCTAATATCAACACTCAAGCACATACGCATGTTCAAATCAAAAGGTCTTTTCATGGTTGAAATGGGGCCAAGGACAAGGGAGGATAAATATGGATGAGAAGCTACAAACCAAAAAGAATAGAGGAGCAATGGGGAACAAGTGTAAACACAATCAAATCACACCCAGACCTCTAATTCAATCCTCTTCTTGACTCCATTATTCACAAAATATTTTTTTTTAAATTTTTTATTTTTCTCATTTTTCTCTATTTTTTTTCTCATCTTGTCTCTTTCCTTTTCTCTCTGTTGAGACAAGATATAAATCATATTTCCAAAAACAAAACAAGAAGAGGAACCAACTAGCCAATTCATCAGAATCCCCAAGGAGACTACACTTGTTCCTAAAACACTTCCAAAGCTCCAAAATTCCCTAAGGTTAAGGTAATCATGGTTTTTCACTTAGGGCTAGTGTATGAGCTTCAAAACAAAGAAATGAGGAAAGTATAGGCTCAACAAGGGTTTTCAAAGAATCAGAACAAGGTAAGCTTATTTGGCTAGAGAGGCTAAAAAACAAAACTGCCTTTATCACTTCCAAACATGCATATCAATCAAGAATTATCAACAAGAGTCAAGCCAAGGCATATGTGCAAGCAATCAAGAGACATATCACACACAAGAAAGAACATCAAGTGGCTCAAATCTCACACAGGGTAATTTATGTCACAATCAAATCAACCTCTCAAACATCATAATCATCTTCCCAAGCAAAGAAAAGCAAAGATTTCAAGCATAGTATCAATGAAGTGAAGGTCAAGTCTACAAACTAAATAAAGTCCAAAAAGCAAGAGAAACATGCAAACTGTTCACAAGACACGACAAAAATAACCTAGAAAAGAAAAAAAAATTTAACCAAGAAAACAAAAACTAACAAAGAAAAATAAAAATCTCCCCCAATAGACCACACTTAAACTACACAGTGTCCTCAATGTGTCATAAGCATAAGATTAGAAATCAAAACAGTGAACAGATCATGGACAAGTGCAATAAAAGTAGGAAAAGGGGGAGAAGAGAGAAAGAAAACTCCCCTGGTCATGGTGGCAGTTGCCAATTTTGGACTATCAGGGAGATGTCGTCCACCACAGGATCCAGCAAGGAAGTTTTGAGGAAGAACTGCTTCATCCTCCAAATTTGATCGAGCAGGGAAATGTCTTCCACAGCTGGATCTAAGAAGTGATTGTTGATGAGCGGGTTCAGCTGGTGCCTATTGATCTTCAAACTATTGTGTATGTAAGCACCCTTGTCTTCCACTGGGGTTGCATGTTGGTCAAATTCATATGTACCTCCTGCAGCATGGTTAGTACATTGTGGCTCCAAAGAATTGACACACAGGGGTATAACACCCAATCCCAGTGTAACAAGCTGAACAACAGATAAACTCTCAGAACATAAATCAATTTCAAATTTAGAAACAATATCAACCACAAACCCAGATTCATGTTCAGTGCATGGAGAATAAACATACGAATTTGATATCAAAAATTGATTCTGATCATGCAGAGAGGAAGAATTAAAAACAGACTCATCAACAATACAATCACCAACATACCTATCAACAGCATAATCATTAAAAGCATAATCATCAACAGCATAGTCAAAATTAGGTATGTTTACCTCCACTTCCTTGAAGATTGGTAGAGTGTGGGAAAATGAAGGTGGTCTACCTGGTTCAGAATTACTGCTTATTTCTGCCTGTTCCTTAAGATCTTTATCAGTCTCCTCAGATGCAAGAGTAGGGACATTTGAAGGTGGGAAAGTATGTGGCGCAGTAGTAAGCTCATAACTCTGCTCCCCATCTTCTATGTGGATGACACTAACATCATCAGGAATCAGAATAGTCTGAAATGGTGATTCCTCTAAATCTTGAGACTGTTCCTGATTAAGTTGAGTGGTCATCTGCCCTATCTGATTGCTCAAACATTGAAGGTGTGCTCTGTTCTCTTGCTGAAACTGAAGGTTCTGCATGTTCATTTGCTCCAACAACTCCTGCAATGTAATCTCAGAAGTAGAAGGTTGAGGAGTTATCTGGGCAGACTCATAAAGTTGCAGCTGTTGTTGTTGCTGGACTGGCGGAGGCATACAAGCATTCTGAGATGGTGCTTCCTGATATTGCTGTGGAGCATCATACCATCCCAAACTATGGTCATTCCATCCAAGATCGTTGCTGTAACCATACTGAGCGGGGAAGAATTCATCCAAGAACATATGCTTAAGATCTTCCCAAGAAGTGATAGATCCTGGAGGAAGACAATATAGCCAATCCCTTGCTGCTTCTTGTAATGAATGTGGGAATGCCCTTAAGAACATGTGATCAACCGGTACATGTGGAGGCTTCATCGAAGAGCAAATGCTGTGGAATTCCTCCAAATGTCTGTGTGGGCATTCACCTGCAAAACCATGAAACTTAGGCAGCAAATGTATCAGTCCAGTCTTGAGAAAGCAATGAACATCATCCTTAGTAGGTGGAACCGGTTCCCAAAGAGAACTCTCAGAAGTCGGAGGATGAGCCATATTGCTCTCAACATACAAATCAGCAGAATATGAATCACAATCAGAGTAACATGCAGAAGGAGAATCATAATCAGAGGCACTGGCAGAATAAGCAGTATTCAGAAAATCAAAATAGGTAGACATGGAAAGAGAAGGGGAAAGGTAGAAAGGGAATGCTAAAAATTACGAAACAAACAAAACACAACACAATTGAACATGCGACACGCACACACAAAATAGAACATCACATCACAAGACAAGACAAAACACAACACACACTAACACAACAAAAGACCTAAGACCGAACCGTTGGTCCCCGGCAACGGCGCCATTTTGATGAGAGGGTCGCACCTCACACAAAAATTGATTGCAAAATTAATGCAGTATAAACTAGGAAGTGACTCCTAGGTCGTCTCTCAAGGACAAATTTGTGGTTCGAGTCTCAGATCACACACGTAGTGGGGGGTTTTGATAGTTTTTGGTTGCGGATCAAATTTAAACACGACTGAATTAAATAAAGCAAAATTAAAACGTTGAAATGAATTTTAACAACTGTGAAACCAAACGGTAAAAGACAATAAAATTTGAAAATAACAATAGTGTAATTAAAATTTACCCAAAAGCATCAGTAAAAATAAAAAGTAAACACGACGTTGAAAATAAAATGAACAATACAATGCAGTGACAGAATTGATCGATGCAAAAGATAGCAGACGGTAAAATAAAACGGACAATAAAAATAAAGCACTTGATTGAAAATAAAATATGTCAACGATTCAATACTTCAAATAAAATGCACAATGGAAATAAAATGAGCAAACGGTTCCAATCACACATTACACGCTCTGAGACTACATTTTTGCACTGTTAAAATGAAACCTTACAGACCCTGGAAGAGAAAATCGAAGAGCCCCATCCATGCCTCCCTCTCTACTCACGGCCCCCTACTCTGCAGCAACCTACACTACTCTCATTCTGCTAGCACTCTACGGTACTGGAATTCTGAAAAACTACCCTACTGGAGCTGTTGGAACGCTGGAAGAGAGAACCTCTCCCAGGCCGTCACCCCCTTCTCCCCTTTCTCCTCCAAGGGTTTTTAAAACCCCCATGTGCCATCTATCCAAGCACACCTCTAGCTGCTCAATCATGGGCCATGTGCTCTTTCTTCTGTGCACACCCGCTGTTGCCTTCCATTCTCCGCGTGAAGCTGTTGTCCGTGTGAAGGTTGGACTGCTGCACCTCTATTCTCTCCAAGCACACACCTAAAGCCCATCATCATTCCTCATTCTCGGTTGGCAGTTGGAAGCCTTTCTCCAAGCTGTTGGATCTCCAAATGGAAGTCACTTCCTTTGCTAGATTCAACCCCCCGTGGACCAGCTGCTGCACCTCCTAATTAATATCTTCCCATTCACGTGCTTTCTCTTTGCTGGACACTCCAATTTAATTTGTCCATGGGCCCCGCTGTTGCTTTTCTTCCAGAATCAGGCCATGACACTCCATAGTTGCTGGATGCCACCCCCTCTTGCTTACTGGACCGTGGATCCAAGTGTGGGCCTGTTGTAGTAATTCAAAGCTGCTGGCTTGGAGCTCTCCATCAACGTGCATCCGCTCCAAATGTTCTCCGTGAATATGTTTCTATTTTCTAAGTGGTGGATGGGTTACTTCTTTTCCATGTGGGTCGTCCACTGCCCTCTTCCTTCTTTATATGAGTTGGAGCCAAAACATAGAGAAAACCGTGAGCTTCCTTCCTTCAACGTGGTGGCCCCCTCCATTGGTGTCCTTTACTTTAAAATAGATAGAAGATTCCTTGACAGCTGATTGCCTAGGCCGTGTGGTGTGATGATTCCAATCCAATCCAAACAAAATATTCCATCTCAAGTTTCCACGCATCAACACACAAAATAAATCTTCCAAGTAAATAACACCGTGTACAAATGAATGCTCTTCCAAATGTCCGAAAATGTATTTCCAAAATTTTTCCTACAATCAATGATGAAAATAATTAGCTCAAATAATTCAAATTAATTAAAATAAGAATTTTTGGTCAAATTAAGCACAATTAGCAAAAACGGAAAAATAACGGACATTTAAGTACAATTCCCTGATTAATTCTAGCACACTAAACTAAGTGAAGTGAATAAAATATTGACTCATCAAAGAAGTAGAAGAAGAACAAGAAGAAGTGGAAGAAGTGGAAGAAGTGGGAGAAGCGGACGTAGTCGACGAGGGTGAAGAAGTGGACGAAATGGACGGAGTGGACCAAATGGACGAAGTTGACGAACTGGAAGAAGTGGACCAAGTGGACGAAATGAAGGAAGTGGAAGAAGAAGAAGAAGAACAAGAAGAAGAAGTAGTGGAAGAAGAACAAGAAGAAGAAGTGGACGAACTTGGCGAACTGGAAGAAGTGGAAGAAATGGACGAAGTTGACGAAGAGGACGAAGTTGACGAAGAGGACGAAGTTGACGAAGTGGACGAAGTGGACGAAAATGGACGAAGTGGACGAAGTGGACGAACTGGATGAAGTGGACGAAGTGGAAGAAGAAGAAGAACAAGAAAAAGAACAAGAAGAAGAAATAGAAGAACAAGAAGAAGCAGTGGACGAAGTGGACGAAATGGACGAAGTGGACGAAGTTGACGAAGTGGACGAAGTTGAAGAAGAAGAAGTAGAACAAGAACAAGAACAAGAACAAGAAGAAGTGGAAGAAGTAGGAGAAGTGGAAGAAGTCGACGAAGCTGACGAAGTGGACGAAATGGACGAAGTGGACGAAATGGACGAAGTTGACGAAATGGACGAAGTGGATGATGGACAAATTTGTAAGCACCAAAATATGATGTCACAAACTTGTTTCACAATCGGCAAGTATGACCGAATCGTTTCAAGTAATAAACTTGGTAAGACCAAGTATCGTTCTCCCAAAGGACTCACGGCCTAGTTTAGTTATGAGATTTGTTGATTAGCTAAAACTTAAGAACACAATAATTGAAGTTTAATATGCAAAGACGAAAATTAAATATGTATGCATGAATTGATCAATGACAAAGACAAAAGATAAACACTTTCAAGGAAATATATGAATGAATATGTTGTTGGGGGTCAATTTCATCTCATCCACTCTCATATATTTTAGGAATTCAACATTCAAATCATCATTGTTAATGCCACTCTCTAATGTACCATTCTAGATGGCTTCTCCCTAATCAAATAGTTCATACAATTCCTAGCATTCCTAATGATTAGTTCATGAGTGCAGGAGCTTAAAGGCAACCAATATAATATTGTCAGTATAATATTGGGAGAAATTCCCCGGATCTAGATTTCCCCGTACGTGTCCGTATCAACAAAACCAATAATCATGCATTAGAATGAGTTAAACAATGCAAGCATTGAGCAAAGAGGAAAAACCCTAACTAATGATGAAAGAAAGCATATGTCTTAATTCAAAGATGTACTCAACAAATCCATATATGAGAGCTTCAAGAGATTACTTTGATTCCCCAACAAACATACAAGGTTTAGTTCACCATATTCATGGTGAACCTAGATGAATTACAATGAAAGTATGAAAGAATAAACCCAATAAAGGTGAAGAGGTAGCCTGAGCATCCAAGATCCTCCTTCAAAGGGGTGAAAGAGAGAGTGTTTGCCTCGTTTCTGCCAAAGATGCTAACTATAGGACGTGCAAGCCCTTATATACTAATCTAGAGTTACAAAAGATTACAAAAGTCCAAGCCCAAAAAGTGCCGCTCAGCGGTATTTACCGCTCAGCGGTGATTGCGCGTCTTCTTTCTTCCCCTCAGCGGCCATTTTGCCCCTCAGCGGTTCCAATGTCACCTCTTGAGTGCCGCTCAGCGGTAGTTTGCCGCTGAGCGGTGCCTTCGACTTCTCCTTTTTGCACTCTTTCTTGTCTTTTCTAATGTCCTCTCTCTTATTCTTCACTTCTTTCACCAAATTCACCTCAAAACCTGCACAAAAAACACTTAAATCAAGCATAAACCTGTCCAGCTCTCTTATTTCTGAAAATATAAACAAAAGGCATGATTTCAAGCTAGTTTCTAAGTCTAAAGGTTGCTTTTAGTATCAACTTTAAGCATGAAAATAACAGTTTTTCAACTGTTATCACAACCCCAAACTTAGAACTTTGCTTGTCCTCAAGCAAATAAAATGTAACTCCATCTCCAACCAATTCATATGATGGTTTACTCATTCAAAATCCTCTTTTCAAGATAAGTAATAACTTCACTCAAACTTAAGACCAAGAGTTCAATCAAGATGTGCACATGCTTTAGTGTTCACAAAGTCATTTAAATTCCAACAAATGCTATTTTTCATGAATGATAGATCAATTAAGCATGGATGTTCATGTGCTTATGGAATATTTCCTCACTAGGTAAAGTGTTTCACTCAACACACAAGTGTATAAGAGGTAAAGTGTTTCACTCATTCACTCCACTATCACAATCACATGAATCAACTTTGCCTTTCATTTAACCACAATCAAATACATTCACAAGCATGCATCATCACAAGGACTTTTCAATGGCTTATAATGTGGCTGGGCTAACAAGAAAATTGGTTTTTCTGGATCACAAAATCCTTGAGTTAAGAGAATCATAACAACACAATCTTCTTATTCATTCCCAACTTTCTTTTGCCTTTGCTTTTGCATTTGCATTGAGCTTTGCTTCTTTTTCTTTTCTTTTCTTTGCATATTCTTACTTTTTAGCTGTTAGCTCAATGCTTTTTCCTTTTTCATATTTCCCCAATAACCCCAAACTTGAACATTTAACAATACCACACAAGATCTTCTACTTAACTCAAGGTAAAGATTTTCAATCAAGGGTGTTCAGTGTATATTTAAGGCTAAGGGTTCAAAGGATAGAACACAACGTGTTCTCTTTTAGAAGGCTAACTTTATGAATTTGGCCAATAAAAAGGGTTTCAAAAACACGGCCTTTGATCATATGATGCAAAACAAGCAATTGATTCAATCATAGAAAACCTGGGCAAAGTCATTCATGCTTTCAAAGTAACAGCATTCAACAATAACAACTCTGGAGCTCAAAACCTCACATATAAGCTCATTCACATTTGACATGCACATCCTGCTTAATTTCACAATCACAATCATGATATTATGCATTTGTTCACAAAGCTTGTGAATCACCTGTATAAGCATTTTAATGTGCACATCATCTCAACATCAATTAATCATAAGCATCATTCAGCATTACTTATCACACAATCACAGTTAATAGCAAACCATCACAAGAAACCAGGTTTCAAATAGAGTACATCAAACCCTAATCTAAAAACAAAAACAAATAAGTTCAGAAAACTTAAACCACAAAAGCATAATCATATGATAGCATTCATCAGTAAATGCTATCTCAGCTCCTCATCAGTCTGAGCTGTCCTCTGTATCTTCCTCTTCTTCCTCATCATCATCATCATCAAACGCATCCTCCTCCTCATCTTCATCTTCATCCATGTCTCGGGCTGAAGCTTCAGCTGCTTCAGCTCCTCCATGCCATGGTTCTTCTGGCCAAGCTACCACATTATGGAATTCATCCATAGTCCACCTGTGTGCTGGAGGGGTATCATACATCCCCACTATCATCTCAGCCGTGGCCACCTGCCCTCTGTGGATGGACTGCAACTGAGCACCTATAAGAGACATATACATGTCCCTCATCTGGAATGGTTCTGCCTCATGAGTATCAGCAGAAGTCCTGCTCTGTGCTGGCCTTCTCTCTCTACGAGCCTGGCGTGGTGGCACTGGCTGGGCTGCCTCCTCACCTCCACAATACTGTCTGTAATAGGCCTCATCTATAGCTTTTCTTGGCCTCTCAAATGGTGGAACAGAAGTGTCCACCCCAGCTAGCTTGCAAAGGTGAGTGATCAAAGAAGGATGTCCCAGTGGTGCTTTGTTGTTTGAGGTGTTAGCACACACACTAATCTCATCAGCTATCACCTGCCCAATATTAACATTCAAGTTTCTGATAGCACAGTAGATGAAGAGTGCCCTGCTGAGAGTAATATCTGACACATGTGAACATGGCTGAATGTTGGCATGAGAAAATGCCATCCAATACTTTGCAAGAGGAGTCAAATCTGTCCTCCTAATATTAACCACTGAGCCAGATCTATTCCTTTGGAAGTGTCCTCCAGGTATGCACAATACTCTCTCAACATCCTCAAAGTCAGCACCTTCCTCCATGCTAAGAGCAAACTGGCATTGCTCACCAGCCCACACAGTATCCAGAAAGTTATTGATGGAGTCAGGATCATACCTGATAGCATGGCCTCTAACATAGCCCAAATAATTCTCAGCTGGATAATCACCAATCTTCTTTGCATTGGTGTAGAATTCTTTCACCACAGCTATGTTGGCAGGTGATGGATAAGTGGCTAGCTTCCCCCAATCATTCCCTAACACTTGCTCCCCAAATTGAGGAGCAAAGTTAGGTATCATTCCAACCTTTCTCTCCATTAAAAGTCTCCTGTCCTGAACCACCCTAAAGTGCTTCTCATGTTTCCTAGAGAGGAACCTGCCATTATGGGGCTGCTCTGGTTCCTTTACCTTTCTCTTGGTTGCCATGGTTTTCAATCTCTTTCCTGAAGAGGATGCCATTCCTGCATTCAATCATAAATCCAAAACCACAGAACATGATGTTAATCATTAGTAAACACAAAACAAAACTCCTTTTGAAGCTAAACCACCGCTGAGGGCCAGAATTTCCCCTCAGCGCCACCAGTGCCACATTCAAACATGCAACAAACCAGAAAAAGCAAATCTGGCAGAGTGCCGCTCAACGGTAAATGCCGCTCAGCGGTGATCTGCAGATTTTTGCAAATCTCGTTTTTAAACTGTCCTAACTCCACCCAAATGCAATTTTCAGTTTTCCAGTTCATAATCAAGCAGTTTAATCGGTTCAAACATCAAATATATCATCAAATCATGCATAGAAATCAAAACCCCTAAATATTCATGCTTTCACAATCACAATCAATTTCAAGAACCCTAGAATGAACAAAATGCATTTTACTTACTTGGGTGGAGATGCTAGATGATATGAGAATGCTTCCAAACTAGAATGCTCTCTTCCAACCCCAAACTTTGATAGCACACTAGTGTAAAAGTGAGTGGAAGAGAAATTTTCTAAAGAGGGAAGAGTAAAAAGATGTGGGAAACCTAAGAGGAGATATGTGGGAGTCTTAGTGCAGAGAAGAGCTTGAAAGAATGTAAAAACGCGCAGCTTAGGGTTTAAAAATACCCCAATGGGCTCGGGTTCCGCTAAGGGGAACTTAAGCCCATCTGCGATAGTACCGCTCAGCGGTAATTGCCGCTCAGCGGCACTTTCTTGATGTGCCCTTCTCCTTCTTTTCTTGACCTACGTGCCTTCCAAGCATACCCCTCATAGGTTCCCTGCAATTCAATGTTAAAAATGCTTATGCAAATCCTAAAAATAAACAAACAGAAAACAATCAATCAACTGGGTTGCCTCCCAGGTAGCGCTTGTTTAACGTCACGAGCCTGACCCAAAATCCACCAACACCCATCAGTAGGTGTTTCAAACTTACCAGCACCCATCAGTAGGTGCAAAATCTTCTCACCAACACCCATCAGTAGGTGTTACAAACTTAGTATCCTTCAGTAGATACTTAACCACCTAGCATCCTTCAGTAGATGCTAAATCCAACAAAAATAATTACAGAATAATATCCACAATTTAAAAGTTACAAAACCAAATCAAAAGTTTTTAAATTCACTGGGTTGCCTCCCAGCAAGCGCTCTTTTAACGTCATTAGCTTGACCCAATAAAGCTCAAGTTCCTTCTTCTTTTTCTTCTTTCTACTGAACTTCTTCAGAAATTTGATCAAACCAGGAACCTGTTGCAGTGTCTCAATCATAGGAACTTTAATCTCCAATTTCTTGAAGATTTCCATAAAGCACTTAAATTTCTTTTCCTTCCTATGATTCTTCTTTAGATGAGGATGTGATTTTTCATATGATTTCTTCTTCTTTCCTCTCATCTTCTTTTTCTTCCTTTTTCTCTCCCTAAATTTTCTCTTTTTCTCTTCTTTTATTTTTTTCTTCCTTTCTCTTTTTCTCCTCAACTTCTTTATCTTCACACAAATTTTCTTTCTCTCTTTTCTCTCAACCAATTCTTTTTCTTTTTCTTCATCTTTATCTTTCTCACTCAACTCTTCTTTCTCTTTTCTCTCTACCCTTTCCTCATCTCCCTCTAATTTTTCCTCATCAAGAATCTTGTCACTTTCAGTGATAATGACTTGCCCTTCCTCCTTAAGGTTAACATCAGTATTAACATCATCATTTAATATCTGACTAATGTGACGAAGTTGCATCTCCATTCTTTTACATGATTCTTCAATGCTTTTCTGAGTAGAGTCGGAATTTTTCAAAAATCGTTGAAGGGTGTCCTCCAACCTATCCAAACTTCCTGATAGAAAGGGTTGTTGCTGCCATTGTTGTTGTGTTTGGTTCTCAAATTGTCCAGCAGCTTGCCAAAATTGGCTTTGATCCATGCTTGAGTGAGGTTCCCACCATTGGTTGAGATTACTTTGGTAGAATTGAGTGCCCCTATAGTTAAACTCTTGACCAATTGCATTCTGCAGACATTAGGCACAAAACCCTAAAAACAATTGTTAGCACAAACAGATAGAGAAAGAAAAAAAAATCAAAGGATATAATTGAAAAGATAAGAAGATAGGAAATAAAAACAGAAAAATAAAAACAGAAAAATAAAATAAAATAAAAACAGAAAAATAAAATAAAATAAAAACAGAAAATAAAATAAAATAAAATAAAAACTAATCTAATCAAATAAAATAAAATCAAATCAAATAAAAACCGAAAAATAAAAAACAGAAAATAAAAATAGAAAACAGAAAAACAAAAACAGAAAATAAAATAAAATCAAATAAAATACAAACTGAAAAATATAAACAGAAAAATAAAATAAAATAAAAATTCGAAATTAAAATAAAATCTAATCTAAAAAGATAAAAGATAAAATACAATAAAAACAGAAAAATAAAAACAAAAATTCAAATTAAAGTCAAAGATAATCAATAATCACACAAATTAACCAGTTAAACCACGAGTCCCCGGCAACGGCGCCAAAAACTTGATGGACAAATTTGTAAGCACCAAAATATGATGTCACAAACTTGTTTCACAATCGGCAAGTATGACCGAATCGTTTCAAGTAATAAACTTGGTAAGACCAAGTATCGTTCTCCCAAAGGACTCACGGCCTAGTTTAGTTATGAGATTTTTTGATTAGCTAAAACTTAAGAACACAATAATTGAAGTTTAATATGCAAAGACGAAAATTAAATATGTATGCATGAATTGATCAATGACAAAGACAAAAGATAAACACTTTCAAGGAAATATATGAATGAATATGTTGTTGGGGGTCAATTTCATCTCATCCACTCTCATATATTTTAGGAATTCAACATTCAAATCATCATTGTTAATGCCACTCTCTAATGTACCATTCTAGATGGCTTCTCCCTAATCAAATAGTTCATACAATTCCTAGCATTCCTAATGATTAGTTCATGAGTGCAGGAGCTTAAAGGCAACCAATATAATATTGTCAGTATAATATTGGGAGAAATTCCCCGGATCTAGATTTCCCCGTACGTGTCCGTATCAACAAAACCAATAATCATGCATTAGAATGAGTTAAACAATGCAAGCATTGAGCAAAGAGGAAAAACCCTAACTAATGATGAAAGAAAGCATATGTCTTAATTCAAAGATGTACTCAACAAATCCATATATGAGAGCTTCAAGAGATTACTTTGATTCCCCAACAAACATACAAGGTTTAGTTCACCATATTCATGGTGAACCTAGATGAATTACAATGAAAGTATGAAAGAATAAACCCAATAAAGGTGAAGAGGTAGCCTGAGCATCCAAGATCCTCCTTCAAAGGGGTGAAAGAGAGAGTGTTTGCCTCGTTTCTGCCAAAGATGCTAACTATAGGACGTGCAAGCCCTTATATACTAATCTAGAGTTACAAAAGATTACAAAAGTCCAAGCCCAAAAAGTGCCGCTCAGCGGTATTTACCGCTCAGCGGTGATTGCGCGTCTTCTTTCTTCCCCTCAGCGGCCATTTTGCCCCTCAGCGGTTCCAATGTCACCTCTTGAGTGCCGCTCAGCGGTAGTTTGCCGCTGAGCGGTGCCTTCGACTTCTCCTTTTGCACTTTCTTGTCTTTTCTAATGTCCTCTCTCTTATTCTTCACTTCTTTCACCAAATTCACCTCAAAACCTGCACAAAAACACTAAATCAAGCATAAACCTGTCCAGCTCTCTTATTTCTGAAAATATAAACAAAAGCATGATTTCAAGCTAGTTTCTAAGTCTAAAGGTTGCTTTTAGTATCAACTTTAAGCATGAAAATAACAGTTTTTCAACTGTTATCACAACCCCAAACTTAGAACTTTGCTTGTCCTCAAGCAAATAAAATGTAACTCCATCTCCAACCAATTCATATGATGGTTCACTCATTCAAAATCCTCTTTTCAAGATAAGTAATAACTTCACTCAAACTTATGACCAAGAGTTCAATCAAGATGTGCACATGCTTTAGTGTTCACAAAGTCATTTAAATTCCAACAAATGCTATTTTTCATGAATGATCAATCAATTAAGCATGGATGTTCATGTGCTTATGGAATATTTCCTCACTAGGTAAAGTGTTTCACTCAACACACAAGTGTATAAGAGGTAAAGTGTTTCACTCATTCACTCCACTATCACAATCACATGAATCAACTTTGCCTTTCATTTAACCACAATCAAATACATTCACAAGCATGCATCATCACAAGGACTTTTCAATGGCTTATAATGTGGCTGGGCTAACAAGAAAATTGGTTTTTCTGGATCACAAAATCCTTGAGTTAAGAGAATCATAACAACACAATCTTCTTATTCATTCCCAACTTTCTTTTGCCTTTGCTTTTGCATTTGCATTGAGCTTTGCTTCTTTTTCTTTTCTTTTCTTTGCATATTCTTACTTTTTAGCTGTTAGCTCAATGCTTTTTCCTTTTTCATATTTCCCCAATAACCCCAAACTTGAACATTTAACAATACCACACAAGATCTTCTACTTAACTCAAGGTAAAGATTTTCAATCAAGGGTGTTCAGTGTATTTTTAAGGCTAAGGGTTCAAAGGATAGAACACAACGTGTTCTCTTTTAGAAGGCTAACTTTATGAATTTGGCCAATAAAAAGGGTTTCAAAAACACGGCCTTTGATCATATGATGCAAAACAAGCAATTGATTCAATCATAGAAAACCTGGGCAAAGTCATTCATGCTTTCAAAGTAACAGCATTCAACAATAACAACTCTGGAGCTCAAAACCTCACATATAAGCTCATTCACATTTGACATGCACATCCTGCTTAATTTCACAATCACAATCATGATATTATGCATTTGTTCACAAAGCTTGTGAATCACCTGTATAAGCATTTTAATGTGCACATCATCTCAACATCAATTAATCATAAGCATCATTCAGCATTACTTATCACACAATCACAGTTAATAGCAAACCATCACAAGAAACCAGGTTTCAAATAGAGTACATCAAACCCTAATCTAAAAACAAAAACAAATAAGTTCAGAAAACTTAAACCACAAAAGCATAATCATATGATAGCATTCATCAGTAAATGCTATCTCAGCTCCTCATCAGTCTGAGCTGTCCTCTGTATCTTCCTCTTCTTCCTCATCATCATCATCATCAAACGCATCCTCCTCCTCATCTTCATCTTCATCCATGTCTCGGGCTGAAGCTTCAGCTGCTTCAGCTCCTCCATGCCATGGTTCTTCTGGCCAAGCTACCACATTATGGAATTCATCCATAGTCCACCTGTGTGCTGGAGGGGTATCATACATCCCCACTATCATCTCAGCCGTGGCCACCTGCCCTCTGTGGATGGACTGCAACTGAGCACCTATAAGAGACATATACATGTCCCTCATCTGGAATGGTTCTGCCTCATGAGTATCAGCAGAAGTCCTGCTCTGTGCTGGCCTTCTCTCTCTACGAGCCTGGCGTGGTGGCACTGGCTGGGCTGCCTCCTCACCTCCACAATACTGTCTGTAATAGGCCTCATCTATAGCTTTTCTTGGCCTCTCAAATGGTGGAACAGAAGTGTCCACCCCAGCTAGCTTGCAAAGGTGAGTGATCAAAGAAGGATGTCCCAGTGGTGCTTTGTTGTTTGAGGTGTTAGCACACACACTAATCTCATCAGCTATCACCTGCCCAATATTAACATTCAAGTTTCTGATAGCACAGTAGATGAAGAGTGCCCTGCTGAGAGTAATATCTGACACATGTGAACATGGCTGAATGTTGGCATGAGAAAATGCCATCCAATACTTTGCAAGAGGAGTCAAATCTGTCCTCCTAATATTAACCACTGAGCCAGATCTATTCCTTTGGAAGTGTCCTCCAGGTATGCACAATACTCTCTCAACATCCTCAAAGTCAGCACCTTCCTCCATGCTAAGAGCAAACTGGCATTGCTCACCAGCCCACACAGTATCCAGAAAGTTATTGATGGAGTCAGGATCATACCTGATAGCATGGCCTCTAACATAGCCCAAAAAATTCTCAGCTGGATAATCACCAATCTTCTTTGCATTGGTGTAGAATTCTTTCACTACAGCTATGTTGGCAGGTGATGGATAAGTGGCTAGCTTCCCCCAATCATTCCCTAACACTTGCTCCCCAAATTGAGGAGCAAAGTTAGGTATCATTCCAACCTTTCTCTCCATTAAAAGTCTCCTGTCCTGAACCACCCTAAAGTGCTTCTCATGTTTCCTAGAGAGGAACCTGCCATTATGGGGCTGCTCTGGTTCCTTTACCTTTCTCTTGGTTGTCATGGTTTTCAATCTCTTTCCTGAAGAGGATGCCATTCCTGCATTCAATCATAAATCCAAAACCACAGAACATGATGTTAATCATTAGTAAACACAAAACAAAACTCCTTTTGAAGCTAAACCACCGCTGAGGGCCAGAATTTCCCCTCAGCGCCACCAGTGCCACATTCAAACATGCAACAAACCAGAAAAAGCAAATCTGGCAGAGTGCCGCTCAACGGTAAATGCCGCTCAGCGGTGATCTGCAGATTTTTGCAAATCTCGTTTTTAAACTGTCCTAACTCCACCCAAATGCAATTTTCAGTTTTCCAGTTCATAATCAAGCAGTTTAATCGGTTCAAACATCAAATATATCATCAAATCATGCATAGAAATCAAAACCCCTAAATATTCATGCTTTCACAATCACAGTCAATTTCAAGAACCCTAGAATGAACAAAATGCATTTTACTTACTTGGGTGGAGATGCTAGATGATATGAGAATGCTTCCAAACTAGAATGCTCTCTTCCAACCCCAAACTTTGATAGCACACTAGTGTAAAAGTGAGTGGAAGAGAAATTTTCTAAAGAGGGAAGAGTAAAAGATGTGGGAAACCTAAGAGGAGATATGTGGGAGTCTTAGTGCAGAGAAGAGCTTGAAAGAATGTAAAAACGCGCAGCTTAGGGTTTAAAAATACCCCAATGGGCTCGGGTTCCGCTAAGGGGAACTTAAGCCCATCTGCGATAGTACCGCTCAGCGGTAATTGCCGCTCAGCGGCACTTTCTTGATGTGCCCTTCTCCTTCTTTTCTTGACCTACGTGCCTTCCAAGCATACCCCTCATAGGTTCCCTGCAATTCAATGTTAAAAATGCTTATGCAAATCCTAAAAATAAACAAACAGAAAACAATCAATCAACTGGGTTGCCTCCCAGGTAGCGCTTGTTTAACGTCACGAGCCTGACCCAAAATCCACCAACACCCATCAGTAGGTGTTTCAAACTTACCAGCACCCATCAGTAGGTGCAAAATCTTCTCACCAACACCCATCAGTAGGTGTTACAAACTTAGTATCCTTCAGTAGATACTTAACCACCTAGCATCCTTCAGTAGATGCTAAATCCAACAAAAATAATTACAGAATAATATCCACAATTTAAAAGTTACAAAACCAAATCAAAAGTTTTTAAATTCACTGGGTTGCCTCCCAGCAAGCGCTCTTTTAACGTCATTAGCTTGACCCAATAAAGCTCAAGTTCCTTCTTCTTTTTCTTCTTTCTACTGAACTTCTTCAGAAATTTGATCAAACTAGGAACCTGTTGCAGTGTCTCAATCATAGGAACTTTAATCTCCAATTTCTTGAAGATTTCCATAAAGCACTTAAATTTCTTTTCCTTCCTATGATTCTTCTTTAGATGAGGATGTGATTTTTCATATGATTTCTTCTTCTTTCCTCTCATCTTCTTTTTCTTCCTTTTTCTCTCCCTAAATTTTCTCTTTTTCTCTTCTTTTATTTTTTTCTTCCTTTCTCTTTTTCTCCTCAACTTCTTTATCTTCACACAAATTTTCTTTCTCTCTTTTCTCTCAACCAATTCTTTTTCTTTTTCTTCATCTTTATCTTTCTCACTCAACTCTTCTTTCTCTTTTCTCTCTACCCTTTCCTCATCTCCCTCTAATTTTTCCTCATCAAGAATCTTGTCACTTTCAGTGATAATGACTTGCCCTTCCTCCTTAAGGTTAACATCAGTATTAACATCATCATTTAATATCTGACTAATGTGACGAAGTTGCATCTCCATTCTTTTACATGATTCTTCAATGCTTTTCTGAGTAGAGTCGGAATTTTTCAAAAATCGTTGAAGGGTGTCCTCCAACCTATCCAAACTTCCTGATAGAAAGGGTTGTTGCTGCCATTGTTGTTGTGTTTGGTTCTCAAATTGTCCAGCAGCTTGCCAAAATTGGCTTTGATCCATGCTTGAGTGAGGTTCCCACCATTGGTTGAGATTACTTTGGTAGAATTGAGTGCCCCTATAGTTAAACTCTTGACCAAATTGCATTCTGCAGACATTAGGCACAAAACCCTAAAAACAATTGTTAGCACAAACAGATAGAGAAAGAAAAAAAAATCAAAGGATATAATTGAAAAGATAAGAAGATAGGAAATAAAAACAGAAAAATAAAAACAGAAAAATAAAAACAGAAAAATAAAATAAAATAAAAACAGAAAAATAAAATAAAATAAAATAAAAACAGAAAATAAAATAAAATAAAATAAAAACTAATCTAATCAAATAAAATAAAATCAAATCAAATAAAAACCGAAAAATAAAAAACAGAAAATAAAATAGAAAACAGAAAAACAGAAAACAGAAAAATAAAATAAAATCAAATAAAATACAAACTGAAAAATATAAACAGAAAAATAAAATAAAATAAAAATTCGAAATTAAAATAAAATCTAATCTAAAAAGATAAAAAGATAAAATACAATAAAAACAGAAAAATAAAAACAAAAATTCAAATTAAAGTCAAAGATAATCAATAATCACACAAATTAACCAGTTAAACCACGAGTCCCCGGCAACGGCGCCAAAAACTTGATGGACAAATTTGTAAGCACCAAAATATGATGTCACAAACTTGTTTCACAATCGGCAAGTATGACCGAATCGTTTCAAGTAATAAACTTGGTAAGACCAAGTATCGTTCTCCCAAAGGACTCACGGCCTAGTTTAGTTATGAGATTTGTTGATTAGCTAAAACTTAAGAACACAATAATTGAAGTTTAATATGCAAAGACGAAAATTAAATATGTATGCATGAATTGATCAATGACAAAGACAAAAGATAAACACTTTCAAGGAAATATATGAATGAATATGTTGTTGGGGGTCAATTTCATCTCATCCACTCTCATATATTTTAGGAATTCAACATTCAAATAATCATTGTTAATGCCACTCTCTAATGTACCATTCTAGATGGCTTCTCCCTAATCAAATAGTTCATACAATTCCTAGCATTCCTAATGATTAGTTCATGAGTGCAGGAGCTTAAAGGCAACCAATATAATATTGTCAGTATAATATTGGGAGAAATTCCCCAGATCTAGATTTCCCCGTACGTGTCCGTATCAACAAAACCAATAATCATGCATTAGAATGAGTTAAACAATGCAAGCATTGAGCAAAGAGGAAAAACCCTAACTAATGATGAAAGAAAGCATATGTCTTAATTCAAAGATGTACTCAACAAATCCATATATGAGAGCTTCAAGAGATTACTTTGATTCCCCAACAAACATACAAGGTTTAGTTCACCATATTCATGGTGAACCTAGATGAATTACAATGAAAGTATGAAAGAATAAACCCAATAAAGGTGAAGAGGAAGCCTGAGCATCCAAGATCCTCCTTCAAAGGGGTGAAAGAGAGAGTGTTTGCCTCGTTTCTGCCAAAGATGCTAACTATAGGACGTGCAAGCCCTTATATACTAATCTAGAGTTACAAAAGATTACAAAAGTCCAAGCCCAAAAAGTGCCGCTCAGCGGTATTTACCGGTCAGCGGTGATTGCGCGTCTTCTTTCTTCCCCTCAGCGGCCATTTTGCCCCTCAGCGGTTCCAACGTCACCTCTTGAGTGCCGCTCAGCGGTAGTTTGCCGCTGAGCGGTGCCTTCGACTTCTCCTTTTTGCACTCTTTCTTGTCTTTTCTAATGTCCTCTCTCTTATTCTTCACTTCTTTCACCAAATTCACCTCAAAACCTGCACAAAAACACTTAAATCAAGCATAAACCTGTCCAGCTCTCTTATTTCTGAAAATATAAACAAAAGGCATGATTTCAAGCTAGTTTCTAAGTCTAAAGGTTGCTTTTAGTATCAACTTTAAGCATGAAAATAACAGTTTTTCAACTGTTATCAGTGGACGAAGCTGATGAAGAAGAAGTAGAAGAAGAACAAGAACAAGAACAAGAATAAGTGGACGAAGTAGGACAAGTGGACGAAGTCGACGAAGCTGACGAAGTGGACGAAATGGACGAAGTGGACGAAATGGATGAAGTTGACGAACTGCAAGAAGTGGAAGAAGTGGACCAAGTGGACGAAGTGGACGAAGTGCACGAAGTGGAAGAAGAAGAAGAAGAACAACAAGTAATAGAAGAAGGAGAACAAGAAGAAGTAGTGGAAGAAGAACCAGAAGAAGAAGTGGAAGAAGTGGACGAAGTGGATGAAGTGGACGAACTAGATGATCTGGAAGAAGTGGAAGAGTGGACGAAGTGGACAAAGTTGACAAAGTGGACGAAGTAGACGAACTGGACGAAGTGGACGAATTGGACGAAGTGGACGAAGTGGACGAAATGGACAAAGTGGACGAAGTTCACAAAGTGGACGAAGTGGAAGAAGAAGTAGAAGAAGAACAATAAGAAGTGGAAGAAGTGGGAGAAGTGGGCGTAGTCAACGAAGGTGACGAAGTGGACGAAATGGACGGAGTGGACGAAATGCACGAAGTTGACGAACTGGAAGAAGTGCAAGAAGTGGACGAAGTGGACGAAATGAAGAAAGTAGAACAAGAAGCAGAAGAAGAAGAACAACAAGAAGAAGAACAAGAAGAACAAGTAGTGGAAGACGAACAACAAGAAGAAAGGACGAAGTGGACGAACTTGGCGAACTGGAAGAAGTGGAAGAAGTGGACGAAGTTGACGAAGAGGACGAAGTTGATGAAGTGGACGAAGTGGACGAAAATGGACGAAGTGGACGAAGTGGACGAAGTGGAAGAAGTGGACAAAGTGGAAGAAGAAGAAGAACAAGAACAAGAACAAGAAGGAGAAATAGAAGAACAAGAAGAAGTAGTGGACGAAGTGGACGAAATGGACGATGTGGACGAAGTGGACGAAGTGGACGAAGTTGACGAAGTGGACGAAGTTGAAGAAGAAGAAGTAGAAGAAGAACAAGAACAAGAACAAGAAGAAGTGGAAGAAGTAGGAGAAGTGGACGAAGTCGACGAAGCTGACGAAGTGGACGAAATGGACGAAGTGGACGAAATGGACGAAGTTGACGAACTGGAAGAAGTGGAAGAAGTGGACCAAGTGGACGAAGTGCACGAAGTGGAAGAAAAAGAAGAAGAAGAACAAGTAGTAGAAGAAGAAGAACCAGAAGAAGTAGTGGGCGAAGCGGACGAACTAGACGAAATGGACGAAGTGGTATAACTAGACGAAGTGGACGAACTAGATGAAGTGGACGAAGTGGAAGAAGAAGAAGACGAGGAACAAGAACAAGAAGAAGAAAGAGAAGAACAAGAAGAAGAATGGACGAAGGGGACGAAGGGGACGAAGTGGAAGGAGAAGAACAAGAACAAGAACAAGAAGAACAAGAAGAAAAACAAGAAGAAGAACTAGAAGAAGAACAAGAAGAAGTGGAAGAAGTGGGAGAAGTGGCAAAGTGGACGACATGGACAAGGTGGACGAAGTGGACGAAATGCACGAAGTTAACAAATTGGAAGAAGTGGACGAAGGGGACGAGGTGGACGAGGCGGACAAAGTGGACGAAGTGGACAAAATGGACGAAGTGGACGAAGTTGACGAAGTGGACGAAGCTGATGAAGAAGAAGTAGAAGAAGAACAAGAACAAGAACAAGAAGAAGTGGACGAAGTAGGACAAGTAGACGAAGTCGACCAAGCTGATGAAGTGGACGAAATGGACGAAGTGGACGAAATGGACGAAGTTGACGAACTGCAAGAAGTGGAAGAAGTGGACCAAGTGGACGAAGTAGAAGAAGTGGACGAAGTGCACGAAGTGGAAGAAGAACAAGTAATAGAAGAAGAAGAACAAGAAGAAGTAGTGGAAGAAGAACTAGAAGAAGAAGTGGAAGAAGTGGATGAAGTGGACGAACTAGACGATCTGGAAGAAGTGGAAGAAGTGGAAGAGTGGACGAAGTGGACAAAGTTGACAAAGTGGACGAAGCAGACGAACTGGACGAAGTGGACGAAATGGACAAAGTGGACGAAGTTGACGAAGTGGACGAAGTGGAAGAAGAAGAAGTAGAAGAAGTACAATAAGAAGTGAAAGAAGTGGGAGAAGTGGGCGTAGTCGACGAAGGTGACGAAGTGAACGAAATGGATGGAGTGGACGAAATGCACGAAGTTGACGAACTGGAAGAAGTGGAAGAAGTGGACCAAGTGGACCGAATGAAGGAAGTGGAAGAAGAAGAAGAAGAACAAAAAGAAGAAGTAGTGGAAGACGAACAAGAAGAAGAAGTGGACGAACTTGGCGAACTAGAAGAAGTGGAATAACTGGACGAAGTTGACAAAGAGGACGAAGTTGACGAAGTGGACGAAAATGGACGAAGTGGACGAAGTGCACGAACTGGATGAAGTGGACGAACGGGACGAAGTGCACGAAGTGGAAGAAGTGGACGAAGTGGAAGAAGAACAAGAACAAGAACAAGAACAGGAACAAGAACAAGAAGAAGAAATAGAAGACCAAGAAGAAGCAGTGGACGAAGTGGACGAAGTGGACGAAATGGACGAAGTGGACGAAGTGGACGACGTTGACGAAGTGGACGACGTTGACGAAGTGGACGAAGTTGAAGAAGAAGAAGTAGATGAAGAACAAGAACAAGAACAAGAAGAAGTGGAAGAAGTAGGAGAAGTGGACGAAGTCGACGAAGCTGACAAAGTGGACGAAGTGGACGAAATGGACGAAGCTGACGAACTGGAAGAAGTGGAAGAAGTTGACCAAGTGGACGAAGTGCACGAAGTGAAGGAAGAAGAAGAAGAAGAAGTCGTAGTAGAAGAAGAAGAACCAGAAGAAGTAGTGGACGAAGCGGACGAACTAGACGAAATGGAGGAAGTGGTCTAACTGGACGAAGTGGACGAAGTGGATGAAGTGGAAGAAGAAGAAGACGAGGAACAAGAACAAGAAGAAGAAAAAGATGAACAAGAAGAAGAAAAGGAAAAGTAGTGGACGAAGTTGACGAAGTGGGCGAAGTTGACGAAGTGGACGAAGTGGACAAGGTTGAAGAAGAAGTAGAAGAAGAACAAGAAGAAGAGCAAGAAGAAGTTGAAGAAGTGGGAGAAGTGGACGAAGTCGACGAAGTTGACGAAGTGGACGAAATGGACGAAGCTGACGATTGGGAAGAAGTGGAAAAAGTGGACCAAGTGGACGAAGTGGACGAACTAGACGAACTGGAAGAAGTGGAAGAAGTGGAAGAGTGGACGAAGTGGACGAAGGGGACGTAGTGGACGAAGGGGACGAAGTGGAAGAAGAAGAAAAAGAACAAGAACAAGAAGAACAAGAACGAGAACAAGAAGAAAAACAAGAAGAAGAATTGGAAGAAGAACAAGAAGAAGAAGTGGAAGAAATGGGAGAAGTGGACAGAGTGGACGATGTGGACGTGGTGGACGAAGTGGACGAAATGCACCAAGTTGACAAATTGGAAGAAGTGGACGAAGTGACGTGGATGAAGGGGACGAGGTGGACGAAGCGGACGAAGTGGACGAAGTGGACAAGTGGACGAAGTGGACGAAGCGGACGAAGTGGACGAAGTGGACGAAATGGACGAAGTGGACGAAGTTGACGAAGTGGACGAAGTTGAAGAAGAAGAAGTAGAAGAAGAACAAGAACAAGAACAAGAAGAAGTAGAAGAAGTTGGAGAAGTGGACGAAGTCGACGAAGCTGACGAAGTGGACGAAATGGACGAAGTTGACGAACTGGAACAATTTGAAGAAGTGGACCAAGTGGACGAAGTGGACGAAGTGCACGAAGTGGAAGAAGAAGAAGAACCAAAAGTAGAAGAAGAAGAACAAGAAGAAGTAGTGGAAGAAGAACCAGAAGAAGAAGTGGAAGAAGTGGACGAATGGGATGAAGTGGACGAACTGGATGAACTGAACGATCTGGAAGAAGTGGAAGAAGTGGAGGAGTGGACGAAGTGGACGAAGCAGACGAACTGGACGAAGTGGACGAAGTGGACGAAATGGACAAAGTGGACGAAGGTGACGAAGTGGACGAAGTGGAAGAAGAAGAAGTAGAAGAATAACAAGAAGAAGTGGAAGAAGTGGGAGAAGTGGACGTAGTCGACGAAGGTGACGAAGAGGACGAGATGGACGAAGTGGACGAAATGGACGAAGTTGACGAACTGGAAGAAGTGAACCAAGTGGACGAAATGAAGGAAGTGGAAGAAGAAGAAGAAGAAGAAGAACAAGAACAAGAAGAAGAAGTAGTGGAAGAAGAACAAGAAGAAAAAGTGGACGAACTTGGCGAACTGGAAGAAGTGGAAGAAGTTGACGAAGAGGACGAAGTTGACGAAGTGGACGAAGTAGACGAAGTGGACGAAGTGGACAAAGTGGACGAAAATGGACGAAGTGGATGAACTGGACGAACTGGACGAACTGGACAAGGTGGAAGAAGAAGATGAACAAGAACAAGAACAAGAAGAAGCAGTGGAAGAAGAATAAGAAGAAGAAGTGGAAGTGGGAGAAGTGGACGAAGTAGACGAAGTGGACGAAGTGGACAAAGTTGACGAAGTGGACGAAGTGGACGAACTAGACGAACTAGAAGAAGTGGAAGAAGTGGCCGAAGTTAACGAAGTGGACGAAGTGGACGAAGTGGATGAAGTGGATGAAGTTGACGAAGTGGACGAAGTGGAAGAAGAGGAAGAAGCAAAATAAGCAGAACAAGATGAACAAGAAGAAGAACAAGAAGAAGAAGAAGTGGAAGAAGAATAAGAAGAATAAGTGGAAGTGGGAGAAGTAGACAAAGTGGACGAAGAGGATGAAGTGGACGAAGTGGACAAAGTGGACGAAGTGGAAGAAGAAGACGAACCAGTAGAAGAAGAAGAAGAAGAAGTGGAAGAAGAACAAGAATCCATACTTATCTCTTCCCAAGGGGTGGAAGCAACATTCAAAGGAGTATACAGTCCATGAGGCATTGATTTAGATTTAGCTTCTAAACAAGTTATACACTTAAAGCAATGCCTTTGAACATCCCTTCTCATGTGAGGCCAAAAGAATTTTTCTTTCAACATGCCAAGGGTCTTTTCTACCCCAAAATGTCCCATTAATCCTCCCTCATGTGTTTCTTTAACAAGGAGTTTTCTATGTGAACCTTGAGGAATGCAAATTTTTCCTTCTTTAAAAAGATATCCTTCTTTCACATAGAATCCTCCTTGAGGTTTATTGAGACATTCCTCATAGATATGAGCAAAATCAAGATCTTGTGAATATAATTCAAGAATGTTATTAAATCCAAGAATTTGAGCTCCCAATGTGGCTAATAGATTAATTTTTCTTGACAAAGCATCAGCCACCACATTGGATTTTCCTTTCTTGTATTTAATAACATAAGTGAATTGTTCAATGAATTCCAACCACTTAGCATGCCTCTTTTGTAACTTGTGTTGACTCTTCAAATACTTAAGTGATTCATGATCACTATGAATGATAAACTCCTTGGCAACAAGATAATGTTCCCAAGTTTGAAGAGCCCTCACAAGTGCATAGAGTTCTCCATAGGACCCATCACAAGAGGAATGGCCAAAAAGCTCCAAGATGAATATTCTCCTCAAGGTCAAGTACTATTTGCTATCTTTGGATGGAAAATTGGAGAACAAGAAGATATGCCAAATCTGCCAAAACATGGAGAAGGGTAAAAAGGACATTTCTATACAAAAAGGGGTGTACTTATCCTTCTATGGGGCTGCATTAGTAAATGTTTTTTTCACATAAAACTCAATTTTCACGTGTTTTAGAAGCCATACATGTAGCACATGGGTTCAGATCTGCAACGTGAAAATTGCTTGCTTAAAGCCTTGAGATTAATCTATAAAATCTCATAGGAAAAGCTTGTAAATCACTTTTGGATTGTAGTAAAGAATTTCTACTGAAATGCATAGTAAATTCCTTCTCCAAGAGTCACTTCTTAGCTTGATTTCCATTGCAACTTCCTTCCACTCTAGGAAGCCTTCTGAGTTGTGAATCACCTCTCCAAGCTAGCCTCCATATCCATTCACCATAATCACCCATCATCCACTACTTCACATCCAAAACTCCTAACCAATCTGCTCATGAAATTCCAAGTCTGCAGCTGCTAATGCTACTGTTCCATTGGTTTCAGCAAGCTGTCCAAGTCTCTTTGCACCTCCAATCTCACGGATCATCTTCTCTACATCTCCTAGGATGTATCAAGTGGTATTCAGAGCATAGGTTCTAACTTGAACCGTGAGATAAGTGGCTTCATCTTTCATTTTTCAAACTGTCATTCAAATTCCTGCTATGTCTTGTGGTTCTGCTAAATTCTGTTTCTGTTTCAGCATCTATGATGTGTTTAGGCTTCTATGTTTTGAGTTTTATTGATACCAGTTCTATTTGCTTGAGTCTATCATCATTTTATTCGGTTATCTGTTGCTGTTTTGAGTCATTTTTACCATTTAAACATCATTTCTGGTTTTTGTCTTAAGTCTTGTTAGTTACTTTGCTGTTTTTGTTATCAAATCTGGTTTCAACCAAGTTTTACCAAAAATCTGAGTTGTTTGAATGTGGCTACACCAATTAAGAGCAATGAATACTTCATAAATGAGCTCAGGTGTTTAGATCTACCATTCAAACTCAAATCTGTGCAGGTTGTTCAAAGCTGACAGCATTTAAGTTCTGTTTTTTTTTTGTGCTGCACTGTTACTGTTTTATGGTCATTTACTGATCTAATGAACAACAGTTGATTGATCCATTGTCTGAACCATTTGGAAGATGAAATGAGTTGATTCCAAATAGTTTGTCATGTGGCAAGAGTGTCTAAGCATTTGGCCGAGATGCATGTGTTTCCTTGGGTAAATTCTGCTTAATTGTGTGTGGTTAGTATTAGATCATTGCTAACCATCATCAACACTGAATTTCTGCATTTGTGCAACTTTCAAATACCATTTCTAACTCCTCTTTGCTGTTTTCAAATCAGAATTACTTTTGAATCAAAATTTGACCATGCTAGTTGTTAAATTTAGCTGAAAGCTGGTACTTAGTAGTGATTCTCTGTTTTATATAGTTTTGATGCATCCAATTAGTTCCAACAAGTCATCATTCATCATCAAAACATGTTTGAGTCATTGGAAAATAACTAGGTGCAGTACTGTTCATTTGGTATATTTTTCTGCATTGAAAAATTGATTCTGCTGAAAACTGTGCTGGTTTATTGTCAAATTCTGCACTGCATTACTTTGCTTGATTCATCACTTTTAGATGCAGTAAAAGCCATGGTCCATTTAAAATATTAAGATAACAATTCAAAAGAGATATTACATATGTTAAAAGGCACTTAGGACCATTGCATCATCAGTGTTGAAAGTTTGAAGTGTATAGTATTGTTGCTGTTAAAATCTGGTGCAGAAATTTGGTGCAATTCATTCAGGCATTTCATCAAACAGTTTTATCAATTTTCAATGCATAGCTAATTCGTGTGTGATTCTGATCTAAAGTCTTTTCTTGTGTTTTAAATCTGATCTAGAACCCTTCTTAGGATCTATTTGAGGTGCCACCGTGTTTGAAACCCTGTCATTGCTTGATTTTCGATTCTTCTACATTCTGCACACCATCTGTTTGACAAAAGTCCTGGTGTTGCTGTCACCTGGATGTGATTTTGCTGGCAATTGTGGTGGTACTTTCTGTGATTAACTGGTTTGTTGGATAGGTGAACTATAACTCAAATGGCTCATTGCAAGTGGAAGCATCAAAGGAAGTTCAATTGGTGAGGAAAGTGAATGAAGTTGAGCCTTGAAGAAGGAAAGGCCGTGACTTGCAGCAGAGTTCCATACTGCAGAAAAATTAATTCCTTTGTTTAAGCACTTTGTAGCTGAGAGAATTGTGTGGAATCCAGTAGATTCAAGTTCTTTGAGAGCAACCAAAGCTGCATACATTGTTTCCCTAGCCTATTCTAACTTTTCCTTTCCAAGTTACCCAATTTTCTTTGTAATTTCCATTGTTTTCTTTGGTTGTAAGTTCCAAATCCAAGCAAGTGAGGTGCTAGAGTTCACAAGTGCTCTTCCCTCATTTGTAACTAGACTCAAAAGAAGTCTCACAACCTAAAATTGAGTAGGCGGTGAGTGTGTCTTAGATCCAAAGTCTAAGCCTCACCTAGGAGACCTCACTTTAATGGTTTTTCCAATTTTCGACTAGATAACATATATCTTGTGCGAATAGGAAGCTCTCTTAGGGGTCCGAATTTAGAGTTAGGTTGTGTTCTTTCTTTACTTTGTGTTTTCTTTGTTGTCTTTAAGACTTAAGTGGATTTAAGAGTGATTTTGATCTAAGGACTCTAGTAAGTAACTAGAAGCATATTTGGCAAGGATAAGGCTTGGTACTTAAGCATTCCTAGTGAATCACCTCCCTTACCTGGAATATTGCTTTCAAGTGAAAAGCTCTAGTCTTTACTTCAAGAATAACATTTAAGTCCCATCATAATGTCTAGAAGGCATTCTCCTAGGATTAGTGATAGTGAAAAAGAACATTTTTCTCTTCAAACTTTAGTTAATGAATTCAAGGAAATAAGAAGAGAAATGAATGAAGAGAAAGCCAATAGACTGCTTCAAAATGCTGTTATTCAAGATGAGTTGAGATTGATAAGGAAAAGTAAGTCTAGGGGAAGTCAGAGTGAAAACTCTCAAGAGGGAGGGATGTCTATGAGTCTGGGTGATTATTACCCTCATCAGCCTTCTACTTCTAGAAGGCATAGGAGAAATTCTCATGCACCCCCACCCCCTAAAGAAGTCAATGTGGTGTTGCCTCACTTCCATGGGAAGGACAATGTAGAGGCTTATCTTGATTGGGAGATGAAGGTAGAACAATTGTTTGAATGCCATCAAGTGAGTGAAGAGAGGAAGGTCTCTCTAGCTACCCTAAGCTTTCAAGGGTATGCAATGTATTGGTGGACTGCCTTGGTCCAAGAGAGGCTTAGACATCAAGCCCCTCCCATCCACTATTGGAATGATCTCAAGTCTGCCCTTAGGAGGAGACACATTCCCTCCTACTACAATAGAGAACTCATGGATAAACTCCAAAGGTTACAACAAAGGTCTATGACAGTTGAGGAATGTAGACAAAAGATGGAGTTGTATATGATGAGGGCAGGCATAGTAGAAGGTCCAGAAACTACTTTAGCTAGATTTTTAAGTGGGCTCAATTTTGACATAAGAGATAGGGTTGAACTTCTACCTTATAGAGATTTGAATGATCTTGTTCAAATGTGTATAAAGGTAGAACAACAAAACTTGAGAAAATCTTCTTCTAAAAGAATTCAAGTTCAACCTACTTTTGAAAAGAAAATTTTTAAAGAAAAAGAGCCATTTAAACCTCTAGCCAAAATAGAAGAGAGACCCAAGAAAGAAACACCCTCACACACCAGAACCAGTGAAATCAAATGCTTCAAATGTCTAGGAAGGGGTCATGTAGCTACTCAATGTCCTACAAAAAGAAACATTATTTTGAAAGGCAAGGACATTTATAGTAGTGAAAGTGACACCCCAACTAGTACAAGTGAGAGTGAGGAAGAAGAGAGGGAAGAGGAAATATATGCTGATGATGGGCAACTTCTCATGGTGAGAAGGATACTTAGCAACCAACCAAGTCTTGAACACCTATCACAAAGAGAGAACATCTTTCACACAAGATGTAAAATTCAAGAAAATCATTGTTCTCTCATTGTTGATAGTGGATCTTGTTGCAATTGTTGTAGCACAAGGTTGGTTGAGAAGTTGAAGCTTGATATTATACCCCATCCAAAACCTTATAAACTTCATTGGCTAAATGAAGATGGGGATATAATAGTCAAGAATCAAGTGAAGTTGGCATTTTCCATTGGGAACTTCAAAGATGAAGTTTTATGTGATATAGTTCCCATGGAAGCATGTCATGTGTTATTGGGGAGACCATGGCAATTTGATCATTAAACTATCCATCATGGTCTAACCAATACCATCACTATCCATCAAAAGGACAAGAAGTTTGTGCTTCATCCTTTGACTCCTACCCAAGTGGCTAAGGATCAAGCACAAATGAAGTCTTTAAGAAAGCAAGAACATGATCAAAAGAAAAAATCAAAAAGAAAGGAGGGTATAGAAACAAGTGTGCCACCTAAGGTCACTCAACATGAAGTCCTTTTAAACAAAAAGACTTTAATCAATACACTTCAAGTTGAGCAACCTTCATATCTTCTTCTTTGTCAAGGGACACTTACATGCACATCTAGTGATTCAAAGACTTCAACTCCTTCTCCATCCATTCAAAAACTTTTGAAAGAATTTGATGATCTATTCCCACAAGAAATTCCAAAAGGGCTTCCACCCATAAGAGGAATTGAACATCAAATTGATTTCATTCCAGGGGCAATTCTTCCTAATAGGCTAGCCTATAGGACAAACCCCCAAGAAACTAAGGAGATTGAGACACAAGTCCAAGAGTTGCTAGATAAAGGCTTAGTTCAAAAGAGTCTAAGTCCATGTGCTGTACCAGTGTTGCTTGTACCAAAAAAAGATGGGAAGTGGCGCATGTGTTGTGATTGTAGAGCTATCAACAACATCACAATCAAGTATAGACATCCCATTCCTAGGCTTGATGATATGTTGGATGAATTGCATGGAGCACAAATATTTTCAAAGGTAGATTTAAAAAGTGGCTATCACCAAATAAGAATTAAAGAAGGTGATGAATGGAAAACTGCCTTTAAGACCAAGTTTGGATTATATGAATGGCTAGTTATGCCTTTTGGTCTTACAAATGCTCCAAGCACATTCATGAGACTTATGAATCATGTCCTTAGGGATTGCATTGGGAAGTTTGTAGTTGTCTACTTTGATGACATCTTGGTATATAGTCAAAATTTGCAAACTCATGAAAATCATTTGAGAGTTGTTTTAACAATTCTTAGAAAACACAAATTGTTTGCAAACTTTGACAAGTGTACCTTTTGTGTTGATAGTGTCATATTTCTTGGATTTGTGGTTACCAAAAATGGGGTTCATGTGGACCCAGAAAAAAATAAAGGCCATCCAAGATTGGCCTCCTCCAAAGAATGTAGGAGAAGTAAGGAGTTTCCATGGGTTGGCAAGCTTTTACAGAAGATTTGTTCCTAACTTCTCTAGTCTTGCTTCATGATGGACAAATTTATGAACACCAAATTATGATGTCACAAACTTGTTTTCAATCGGCAAGTATGACCGAATCGTTCAAGTAATAAAACTTGGTAAGACCAAGTATCGTTCTTCCCAAAGGACTCACGACCTAGTTTAGTTATGTGATTTCTTAATTAACTAAGACTTACAAACGAATTAATTGGGGTTTAAAATGCAAGACAGAAAATAAACATGTATGCATGAATTGTGATCAATGGCAAAACAAGAGATAAACACTTTCAATGAAATTTATGTATGGATATGTTGTTGGGGGTCAATTTCATCTTATCCACTCTCATATATTTTAGGAATTCAACGATCAAATCACCATTGTTAATGCCACTCTCTAATGTACCTTTCCAGAAGGCTTCTCCCTAATCACGAGTTCATACAATTCCTAGCATTCCTAATGATCAGTTCATAAGTACAGGAGCTTAACGACAACCAATATAAAATTGGGAGAAATTCCCCGGATCTAGACTTCCCCGTACGTTCCCGTATCGACAAAACCAATAATCATGCATCGAATGAGTTAAACCATGCAAGCATTAAACAAAGAGGAAAAACCCTAACTAATGATGAAAGAAAGCATAAGTCTTAATTAAAAGATGTAAAAACAGATTCCATATATGAGAGTTTCACAAGACTACATTGATTCCCCAACACACATAAAGAGGTTAGTTCACCATATTCATGGTGAACCTAGATGAATTACAATGAAAGAATGAAAGAGATAGAAAAACCCGTGAAAGAGAAGAGGAGAGCTGTCACCATCTCCCAATCTACCCCAAGGGGTGGAAGAGAGAGTGTTTGCTTCGTTTCTGCCAAAGATGCCTAACCCTAGGAAACCCTAAAGCTTATGTATCATTCGTAAATTACAAAAAGTCAAGTCCAAGCCCATTAAAGTGCCGCTCAGCGGTGATTGCGTGACTTGTTTTCTCCCCTCAGCGGCCAATATGCCCCTCAGCGGACCTCCCGTGACTTTCAGAGTACCGCTCAGCGGTAAAATACCGCTCAGCGGTGAGTGCGTGACTTGTTTTCTCCCCTCAGCGGCCAATTTGCCCCTCAGCGGACCTCCCGCAAACTCCTGAGTGCCGCTCAGCGGTAAACTGCCGCTGAGCGGTGACTTCGGCTTCTCCTTTTGCACTTTTTGTTGTCTTTTCTGATTTCATCTCTCTCCTTCTTCACTTCTTTCACCAAATTCACCTTAAAACCTGCACAAAAACACTGAAATCAAGCATAAACCTGTCCAGCTCTCTTATTTCCAAAAATATAAAGAAAAGCATGATTTCAAGCTAGTTTCTAAGTGTAAAGGTTGCTTTTAGTGTCAATTTTAATCATGAAAATAACAGTTTTTCAACTATTATCACAACCCCAAACTTAAAACTTTGCTTGTCCTCAAGCAAATAAGATGTAACTCTATCTTCAACCAATTCATATGATGATTCACTTCATTCAAAAATCTTCTTTTCAAGATAAGCAAAAACTTCACTCAAACTTATGACCAAGAGTTCAATCAAGATGTGCACATGCTTTAGTGTTCACAAATTCATTTAAATTCCAACAAATGCTATTTTCATGAATGATCAATCAATTAAACATGGATGTTCATGTGTTCATGTGATATTTCCTCACTAAGTCAAGTGTTTCACTCACACTCAAGTGTATAAGAGATGATCACTCATTCACTCTACTATCACAATGTTACATGAATCAACTTTGCCTTTCATTTTACCACAATCAAAAACATTCACAAGCATGCATCATCACAAGGACTTTTCTATGGCTTATAATGTGGCTGGGCTAACAAGAAAATTGGTTTTTCTAGATCACAAAATCCTTGAGTTAAGAGAATTATACAACACAATCATCTTATTCTTTCCCAACTTTCTTTTGCCTTTGCATTGAGCTTTGCTTCTTTTTCTTTTCTTTTCTTTTTCTTTGCATATTCTTACTTTTTAGCTCTTAGCTCAATGCTTTTCATGTTTTCCCAACAACCCCAAACTTGAACATTTAACAATACCACACAAGATCTTCTACTTAACTCAAGGTAAAGATTTTCAACTAAGGGTTTCCAGTGTATATTCAAGGCTAAGGGTTCAAAGGATAGAACACAAAGTGTTCTCTTTTAGTGGGCTAATTGTATGAATTTGGCCAATAAAAAGGTTTTCAACAAATGGCTTTGATCATGTGATGCAAAACAAGCAATTAATTCAATCATAGAAAACCTGGGCAAAATCATTCATGCTTTCAAAGTAATAGCATTCAACAATAACAACTCTGGAGCTCAAAATCTCACACATAAGCTCATTCACATTTGACATACACATCCTGCTTAATTTCACAATCACAATCATGATATCATGCATTTGTTCACAAAACTTGTGAATCACCTGTATAAGCATTTTAATGTGCACATCATCTCAACATCAGTTAATCATAAGCATCATTCAGAATTACTTATCACAACATCACAGTTAATGGCAAACCATCACAAGAAACCAGGTTTCAAATAGAGTACATCAAACCCTAATTTAAAACAAAAACAAATAAGTTCAGAAAACTTAATCCACAAAGCATAAACACATGATAACATTCATCAGTAAATGCTATCTCAGCTCCTCATCAATCTGAGCTGTCCTCTGTATCTTCCTCTTCCTCCTCATCTGCATCATCTTCAAATGCATCATCCTCATCAGCTTCATCTTCTTCCATATCTCTAACTGAAGCTTCAGCTGCTTCAACTCCTCCTCCATGCACTGGCTCCTCTGGCCAAGCTACCACATTATGGAATTCATCCATAGTCCACCTGTGGGCTGGAGGTGTATCATACATCCCCACAATCATCTCAGCAGTGGCCACCTGCCCTCTGTGAATGGACTGCAACTGAGCCCCTATAAGAGACATATACATGTCCCTCATCTGGAATGGCTCTGCTTCATGTGTCTCAGCAGATGTCTGGCTCTGTGCTGGCCCTCTCTCTCTACGAGCACGGCGTGGTGGAACTGGCTGAGCTGCATCATCACCTCCACAGTACTGTCTATAGTAAGCCTCATCAATAGCTTTTCTTGGCCTCTCAAAAGGTGGAGCAGAAGTGTCCACCCCAGCTATCTTGCAAAGGTGCGTGATCAAAGAAGGATGTCCTAGTGGTGCTTTGTTGTTTGAAGTATTGGCGCACACACTAATCTCATCAGCTATCACCTGCCCAATATTAACATTCAAGTTTCTGATAGCACAGTAGATGAAGAATGCCCTGCTGAGAGTAATATCTGACACATGTGAACATGGCTGAATGTTGGCATGAGAAAACGCCATCCAATACTTTGCAAGAGGAGTCAAATCTGTCCTCCTAATGTTAACCACTAAGCCAGATCTATTCCTTTGGAAGTGTCCTCCAGGTATACACAGTACTCTCTCCACATCCTCATAATCAGCACCTTCCTCCATCCAAAGAGCAAACTGGCACTGCTCACCAGCCCATACAGTGTCCAGAAAATTATTAATTGAATCAGGATCATACCTGATAGCATGGCCTCTGACATAGCCCAAATAATTCTCAGCTGGATAATCACCAATCTTCTTTGCATTGGTGTAAAATTCCTTAACCACAGCTATGTTGGCAGGTGCAGGCTAAGTGGCTAGCTTTCCCCAGTCATTCCCTAAAACTTGCTCTCCAAATTGAGGAGCAAGGTTAGGTATCATTCCAACCTTTCTCTCCATCAGAAGTCTCCTGTCCTGAACCACTTTAAAGTGCTTCTCATGTTTCCTAGAGAGGAACCTACTAGAGTGGGGTTGCTCTGGTTCCTTTTCCTTTCTCTTGTTTGCCATGGTTTTCAATCTTTTTCCGGATGAGGATGCCATTCCTACATTCAAAACACAAAACCAAACCACAGAACATGATGGTAATCATTAGTAAAACACAGAACACAACTCCTTTCGAAGCTAAACCACCGCTGAGGGCCAGAATTTCCCCTCAGCGCCACCAGTACCACATTTCAGACCAGAAAAACCAAATCTGGCAGAGTGCCGCTCAGCGGCAGTTTACCCCTCAGCGGTAACTCTGCAGATTTTTGAAAAATCTATTTTAAAGCTTTCCTAACTCCACCCAAATGCAATTTTCAGTTTTCCAGTTCATAATCATGCAGTTTAATCGGTTCAAACATCAAATATATCATCAAATCATGCAAAGAAATCAAAACCCCTAAATCTTCATGCTTTGACAATCATATTCAACATCAAAAACCCTAGAATGAACAAAATGCATTTTACTTACTTGGGTGGAGATACTAGATGCAATGAGAATGCTTCCAAGCTAGAATGCTCTCTCCCAACCCCAAACTTTGATGGCACACTAGTGAAAAAGTGAGTGAAAGAGAAATTTTCTTAAGAGGGAAGAGTGAAAAGATGTGGAAAACCTTGGAGAAGGTATGTGGGAGTGTTTGTGCAAAGAAAAATCTGAAAGTGTGAAAGAATACGCAGCTTAGGGTTTAAAAATACCCTAATGGGCTCGGGTCCCGCTAAGGGGAACTAAAATCCAATCTGCGAGAGTACCGCTCAGCGGTAAAGTACCGCTCAGCGGCACTTTTGTGAAGTGCTCTTCTCCTTCTTTTCTTAACCTACGTGCCTCCCATATGTGCCCCTCACTGGTTCCCTGCAATTCAATGTTCAAAATGCTTATGCAAACCCTAACTAAAATAAACAAACAAAAATATTCAATCAACTGGGTTGCCTCCCAGGTAGCGCTTGTTTAACGTCACGAGCCTGACCCAAAATCCACCAACACCCTTCAGTAGGTGTTACAGCCATTGTATCCTTTAGTAGATACTTAACCACCTAGCATCCTTCAGTAGATGCTATATCCAACCAAATAAATACAAAAATAATGTTCACAAATTACAAATTACAAAACCAAATCAAAAGTTTTTAAATTCACTGGGTTGCCTCCCAGCAAGCGCTCTTTTAATGTCATTAGCTTGACCCAATAAAGTTCAAGTTCCATCTTCTTTGTAATTGATGTTGTTATTCCACCAACTCCTCAGCTGTTTCCTTTGAACTGTTTTGGTTCTTCTAGAACATGGAGACTCTATCTCTATCATCTCCTTCTCTTTAAAGCCCTTCACAACCCACAACTTGTTCTTGATTCTAACAGGTGTGCCAAGTTGGAGTCTTCTTTTCTTCCAGTCTCTAGGAATTTCTTCTCCTCTTCCAATCTCTTCTACCTTGGGTACCTGAAACAACAAACAATGGTTACCTGAAACCTCAAGATTTTCATCTTTACGGCTAGTCATGGGTGCATCTCGAAATGCAGCTTTATAACTAGCTTCTTCCTCCTTTGCTTGCATCTCATCTTTGAAAACATCTACCACCACTCTCTCCTCTCTATCCTGGAGCACCACTATACCTTCATTTACATCTATGATAGCCCTGGCCGTTTTCATAAACGGTCTTCCAAGTATGATAGGTATCTTCTCAGTCTCCATCTTCATCACCACAAAGTCTGCCAAGAACTGAAGTTTGCCAACACAAACTATAATGTCCTCTACAATCCCACATGGCTCCTTTGAAGATCCATCGGCCATTACTATTTTAATCTTTGCATGTTTCATTTTAACTTTGCCGATTTGCTCCAGTAAAGAATAAGGTATCAAGTTAACACTTGAACCTAAATCAAGGAGAGCTTTCTTTACCTTTTTCTTCCCTATAGTACAAGGGATAGAAAAACTACCTGGATCTGACGCTTTAGGAGGGAATGACTCTTTCTTAACAGTTATACACTCTTTTGCCCCATCATCTCTACGTCTCTTCTTTGTAGAAATTTCTTCATCAGATTTTGTGTAAACTGCAATTTTCTGTAAAATTTGTTCCCAAGGTGCTTTATTATCCACCATTCTGAATAATTCTGTGAAATCCATTTGTTTCTCTTGATTTATTGGAAAAGGAAAATTATTTTTGCTCTCTATTTCTCTTCTTTCTTCTGTTTCTCCTTCTTCTAACTCAATTATCTCTTCATTCAAACTCTTTACCACTTTGCACTCTTCTCTAGGGTTAACCTCAGTATTAGCCCCAAAATTTCTATTTGGCCTTTCTTCCAATTGCTTGGTAATCTGACCCATTTGAATCTCCAAATTCTTTATAGCAGCTTCAGTGCTCTTTTGAGAAGATTCGGTTTTCTGTATGAATTGCTGAAGAGTTTCTTCCAACCTTGTTGATTTTTCATTAAGCATAGATAACTGTTGCCAAAAGGTTGGTTGCTGCTGCTTATTATATTGATTTGCTTGCCCAGTTTGTCCTTGACCAATGCTTGGATGTGGTTTCCACCCTTGATTGTAATTCCCTTGACGGTATGGAAATTGATTAGCCATGAAATTAACATCCTCCAAGGCCTCCACTGGAAAAGCACATTGACCATTGATATGATCACCTCCATATAATTCGCACAACTGAGTTTGCACCTGTGGAGCAGTTTTCAACTCTTTAGGTAATTGTGCAAGAGTTTTAGTCAGAGTCTCCAGCTGTTGAGTTAGAATTTTATTTTGAGCTAGCAAGGCATCATGTGTCTGTAATTGGAGAACCCCTTTTTGGCATAGGAACTCCTCTTTCGCTGTTGAGCTCATTATCACTAGTAGCCATGTTGTCAATAATTTCTATAGCTTCCTCTGGAGTTTTCCATTTAATATTGCCTCCTGCTGAGGCATCAAGCATCATCTTGGTTTGTGAACCAAGCCCTCCAAGGAAAGTTAAGACTACTTCCTGTTCTTCAAAGCCATGCGTGGGTGTTTTTCTTAGCAGACTTTTGTATCTATCCCATGCATGCCCTAGTGATTCTTCCATGCCCTGCTTAAATGAAGATATCTCTTGCTTGTCTTTTGTCACTTTTGATTGTGGAAAGTACTTGTTCAAAAACTTTGTTACCACTGCTTCCCACTCTGTGAAACTTCCTTCTGGAAAAGAGTTCAACCAAAGCTTAGCATTGCCTCCCAATGAGAAAGGAAACAAACTAAGTTTGATTGCTTCGTCTGGCACCCCATTGATTTTCACTGTGTTGCAAATTTCATTAAATGTAGTCAGGTGCTCATATGGGCTTTCATGAGATAACCCATTGAATTGATTACTCTTCACCAGTTGGATCAATGCTGGTTTGACCTCCATATTGGCTGCATTGACTCTAGGTCTAGCTATGCTGTTAAAATGTTGAGGTCCAGCTACATTAGTGTAATCAGCAAGAGTTCTTCTGATATGATTATTCTCCATATTTTCTGTGTTATTGTCAGAACCTTGTGGTGATGGTTGCAACAGAGTTTCCGGAGGAGGGAAAAGTTCTCTAGATGTTCTGATTCTTCTCCTCCGTCTACTGTCTTCTAATCCTTCAAGCAACGGTTCTGTTGTTTTCTTGCTCCTAGTTCGAATTGCCTCCTGCATACACAAGAACACAAAACCCTAGAAGATTTGGTTAGCACAAAAAATATAAAAGAAAATATAAGATTCAGAAAATAAAGACAGAAAACAGAAAAAAAATAAAATACAATAAAAATTCGAAATTTAAAAATAAAATAAAAAAAAAATAAGTCAAAGATAATTAATAATCACACAAATTAACCAGTTAAACCACGAATCCCCGGCAACGGCGCCAAAAACTTGATGGACAAATTTATGAACACCAAATTATGATGTCACAAACTTGTTTTCAATCGGCAAGTATGACCGAATCGTTCAAGTAATAAAACTTGGTAAGACCAAGTATCGTTCTTCCCAAAGGACTCACGGCCTAGTTTAGTTATGTGATTTCTTAATTAACTAAGACTTACAAACGAATTAATTGGGGTTTAAAATGCAAGACAGAAAATAAACATGTATGCATGAATTGTGATCAATGGCAAAACAAGAGATAAACACTTTCAATGAAATTTATGTATGGATATGTTGTTGGGGGTCAATTTCATCTTATCCACTCTCATATATTTTAGGAATTCAACGATCAAATCACCATTGTTAATGCCACTCTCTAATGTACCTTTCCAGAAGGCTTCTCCCTAATCACGAGTTCATACAATTCCTAGCATTCCTAATGATCAGTTCATAAGTACAGGAGCTTAACGACAACCAATATAAAATTGGGAGAAATTCCCCGGATCTAGACTTCCCCGTACGTTCCCGTATCGACAAAACCAATAATCATGCATCGAATGAGTTAAACCATGCAAGCATTAAACAAAGAGGAAAAACCCTAACTAATGATGAAAGAAAGCATAAGTCTTAATTAAAAGATGTAAAAACAGATTCCATATATGAGAGTTTCACAAGACTACATTGATTCCCCAACACACATAAAGAGGTTAGTTCACCATATTCATGGTGAACCTAGATGAATTACAATGAAAGAATGAAAGAGATAGAAAAACCCGTGAAAGAGAAGAGGAGAGCTGTCACCATCTCCCAGTCTACCCCAAGGGGTGGAAGAGAGAGTGTTTGCTTCGTTTCTGCCAAAGATGCCTAACCCTAGGAAACCCTAAAGCTTATGTATCATTCGTAAATTACAAAAAGTCAAGTCCAAGCCCATTAAAGTGCCGCTCAGCGGTGATTGCGTGACTTGTTTTCTCCCCTCAGCGGCCAATATGCCCCTCAGCGGACCTCCCGTGACTTTCAGAGTACCGCTCAGCGGTAAAATACCGCTCAGCGGTGAGTGCGTGACTTGTTTTCTCCCCTCAGCGGCCAATTTGCCCCTCAGCGGACCTCCCGCAAACTCCTGAGTGCCGCTCAGCGGTAAACTGCCGCTGAGCGGTGACTTCGGCTTCTCCTTTTGCACTTTTTGTTGTCTTTTCTGATTTCATCTCTCTCCTTCTTCACTTCTTTCACCAAATTCACCTTAAAACCTGCACAAAAACACTGAAATCAAGCATAAACCTGTCCAGCTCTCTTATTTCCAAAAATATAAAGAAAAGCATGATTTCAAGCTAGTTTCTAAGTGTAAAGGTTGCTTTTAGTGTCAATTTTAATCATGAAAATAACAGTTTTTCAACTGTTATCACTTCACCCCTCAATGAGTTGGTGAAAAAAGATGTTACATTCCATTGGGGGGATAAACAACAAAAAGCTTTTGAGCTACTTAAAGAGAAGCTCACACAAGCACCCATTCTAGCTTTGCCAAATTTTTCCAAAACTTTTGAGCTAGAATGTGATGCTTCAGGATTTGGCATAGGTGCAGTATTATTACAAGAAGGACACCCAATTGCATACTTTAGTGAAAAACTTCATGGTGCCTCTTGTAATTACCCCACCTATGACAAAGAACTCTATGCACTTGTGAGGGCTCTTCAAACTTGGGAACATTATCTTGTTGCCAAGGAGTTTATCATTCATAGTGATCATGAATCACTTAAGTATTTGAAGAGTCAACACAAGTTACAAAAGAGGCATGCTAAGTGGTTGGAATTCATTGAACAATTCACTTATGTTATTAA